>NC_080671.1:448884295-449563795 GCF_030247195.1 Topomyia yanbarensis | reverse complement strand
GCAGGGAGCTACTTAAAATGGGAGAACCGGACATCAACCCGGATAATGTATCCTACAGAATGACAAGCGATGTAGAGACGTGGAACGCAGTAAACAGAGATATGATGTAGATCAGTGATTCTCAACCTGGGGTCCGCGGGCCCCAGGGGGCCGCGAAGTCATAGCTGGGAGTCCGCGAAGAAAAATATATTTTCCGAGTGCATATTGAAATTTCAAATCTTGTTTCCTAACAAATTGAAAATATTGATAGCATACAAAATTGATGTTTATCTGTGGGGGTCCGCAGCAACCCAGTGGGATATCTAAGGGGTCCATGGTACGAAAAAGGTTGAGAACCGCTGATGGCATGACCGTCTTACAACGGAATAGACATCGAACAACGATTTCGGGAGAGCAATCACCGCCAGGGAACTCTCCGCAGGTATAAGCTAGATCCACCGCCGAGGACTAGTCGAGTAGACCGCAACAGAGCAGCGAGTATGAGTCGTCGAAACGCCAGCGAACCGGACGTCACGCTCCATGCGAATTCGCCGGACCGACCACGGCTCCCCAGAATCGATATTGGGAAAACTTTTTTCGCCAGGGAACTTTCCGTTAGCGTAAGCTAGATTCACCGCTGGGGACTAGACGGATTAGACATCAATGAGACACCACTAGTCGCGGGTCATCGGCGCACCAGTGCACCGGATACCCAGCTTCACCAGAATCGCCGAACTGACCTCGGCACCTAGCTGATTGGCTCGATCTCGGGAGAACCTCTCGCCGGGGAATTCTCTGTCGGAGTAGGCCAGGTCCATCGTCGGGGACTAGACCGAGTTGTTTGCGAACAAGTTGAGGACTGAATGGACCATCGAGAAAGTAGTGCCAAATGGCCCAAGAAAAGAACTAAATGGCTTAAAGGAGTTGCGGTGCTAAATAGCACCGGTTACGGAGCCAAAGGGCTCAAGAAGTTGTAGTATTGAAACCAAATAAGAATCGGTATCGGGAGAACTTCTTTCGTCTGGGACCTCTCCTTTAGCTTACAGTCAGATTCACCGACGGGAACGAGACCGCGTAGACCGCGACGACACACCACCAGCAAACCGGATGCCCCACTCTACCGGAATCGCCGAACTGACCGTAGCACCTGGCTGGTTGACTCTAACTTCTCTCGCCGGGGAACTTTTCGTCGGAGTAGGCTAGATCTATCGTCGGGGACTAGACCGAGTAGTTCGCGAACCAGTCGGAAGCTCAACGAGGAAGTGGTAATGAATGGCACAAGGGAACTGAAGGGCTCAGTAAATTAGACAATCTGAAGTTTGCCGCCCAGATTGTCCTCGTAGGGGAACAGCATTTATTCTATACCAACAGCTAGCTTTCCTACCTTGACTACCCAAACCTGTTCCCTGAGTTGTTGGTTTTTGAACATTTTTTCCTGCTCAGAATGTTTTTGAACATTTTTTCATATATATACAAAAAAAATTTCATATCCCCCCCCGAAAAATTTTCTTACTACGCCACTGGTCGCAACACAGGCAGCAGCAAACGAACGGAGATCCAGGAGGTCGTCACCGTGTGTGGATCTGGATACTTACACATCGTTCCGTAAGGATCTGAGCTGTCGAGCTGCCGACACACCGATGGCAACGGGGACAAATTAGTAGCGAACAGCAGCAGGACCGATGACACTGGTTGTATATTGTCGCGAAATGCTTTGTTTCGAAGCGGACTTTGTTCGAATTTATGGTCCGTGAGAGAAGGCGTCGTATTTTACTGATCACGAAATTGTTCATCGGGTGACTTTAACATGAATGGTTCATACTTAAAATTCGCAATCTTCAATTTTAATATAGCATAAACTAAATGTATTTGATAAGCTTTCAACAGTCAAAAATCCATAACATTGACTAACAACATGTAATTCCCAGACTACTAATTGTTGACAGGCCTCCCATCTAAACACAAATTGAACCATTTGAGTCATTTGCTTCCTAAATCCAAAATTAAATCAAGACAACGCAACAAATTCTCCATTATTAAACTAATTTAGCTAAAATTTCGCACCTTGCCTCGGCCCAGCGACCCTAGAAAAGTTTTCTGCCTTGATTTACTGTTTGTTTTCTGCGAAAAAAAGATTCGGTCATTGCACAATTGCTAATTTCGCGCAGCACTCGCCGTTGTTGTTGCTGCTGCTGCTGCTGCCAGAGCTGCGAATACGTCTGTGTTTCCCACCCGCCACTGCCCGGGGGTTTTACGGTCTTGCGTTTATCTCTGAGCCCGACCGAACTCCCCTACCTTCCTCTGAACCGCACCAGAATTTTAGGTTTTGATTTTCCGCTCCCTGGTGCGAAGCTTTTCGATTCAGCTCTCCCATGTCTCCGTCGCATCGCCGGTACGCTCGTATGTTGCGTTAAGTGTTTTTTGACAGGTCGAAATAAATTACGCCCGTACCGCAACCGGTTGCAACCGCACTCGATTTTCGGGAGTGCACATTTTAACTGTCCATTTTTCGGGGGGGCGCAAGGAAAGCGATTTTCTTCCGCAGCTATCCGATGATTTATATCGAAAATTGGACCCGCGAAGCGGGGCGAGAAAACTTCTTTGTTCTTTCGGTGCCCAATGCAATGGCCGCCAATAATGGTGGTCTTGAAGGGAACAAAAAAAACAAAAAAAAACAGCTATCAATAAATTATCATTTCGAGTGGACCTAATCCCAGGGTCCGTACTCCGATCGCGGAGTCCGAATAAATATGCAGCGGTTTTCCGCAACCAGTCTGAAGACAATAAAAATGGCTTCTTTATTCAAAACAAAACGCAGTCGGCCGGGCGCGCGCTTGGACGGACCGTTATGCGCCACTGAATTGATTTAAAATTCTAATTAATGACACAAAACCACGGCGTTGATTGTTTGCTTAGACTGGTGAAGCTTTTAACGGGGCACGGTTCGGAAACCAGCGGGCTGAAAACGGGAGGAAAATATGCGCACCCATACCTACCGACACTTTGGGCGTTGAATCTAAACGATATTTCTTATCGAGTCATATTTTTATTTTGTGCGAATTAAAACAGAGCTCAAACTGATTTTAATTCAATTCTTAATCTACTTTTTAATGCAGTTTCGGTGATTTTTCAGTGCCTATAGCGAGTTTTTGGACGGCTCTGAATGTGGAAAATTGTTGCCATCATCGTGTAACTGAGAAGATTATTTAAGGAAATTATTCTTCTAAATAACTAGACTTATCAATCATAACACGGTTCAAATGGAACGCATTTTGCAACTTCTTGTTCAATGCCTCTCAGTGAGATCTGTGATAAGTTTTAGGACAGCGGAATTTATCATAAACTAATATTTCTACTGTTGCGTTGATTCAGCTTACAGCGATGGAAGCCGAGCTTCAAACGTATAGAGTGAGAATCAGATCATTGTCAGTGAGATTTGTTCATCGTTAGTCGAATACATTGGAGAGTGGGTTAGAACTATGACCAGCCCCTTCAACAAACTGTTTGAATTTGACTAAATAACTTGTTGTAAGCAGCTATTGAGCCATACTGAAGACGAATAAAAAAAAAGTCATATTTCAATAAAATTCTATTGATCCTTTGGAAAGTTTTTTCGCTGGCCCAGACACCTTCAACACATAATCTTCGACAGCAAAATTAGTGAGATTTAAACGAAATGTAAAATATAACGAGAGACTACTGACCTCGCGTTCAGTCAAATAAATTTCATCAGGATTCTTAAACACGTTCAAAATTGCATAATTTCAGCTATTTGATACTTGTGTGCGTTAACTATTGTTGCGTGGGGAGTTATTTTTTGCGGCAGGGAAACATTTGCTTCATCATCTGGCACCTGGGCCGTAGAGAGAAAATCTGTACCAGTAGCGGGGGGGGGGGTCCAACATCCCCATCATTGGAGATTATTCGACAATCAAAATGTTTAAACACCGATATTCATTGGAAAAAAAGTTAAGTAAAGTGCATTGCACAGTGTTTTAAAACGTCGTTTTCAGGCTCAAAATTAATAGCGTCTAAACCGTTAACTTTAAAAGTATAGTTTGTTCGGAGAAGTTGTTATTCTTCTAATTGCGCATCCACAGAATTATACCGTTCAGTGATTAATTCACCTATAATTGATATACGAAAATTTTTCCGAACTAATTAAGATAGACTTTGTGTCTTCAGCAAAGTTGTAGCAAATGTTACTACAAAATAAGTTGCTGAAAACACCATATATCTATCTTTAATAGTTTACGAGTTATGGAACATATTGTATGGAAGACCCCTTAAAATTAGTTTTTTCATGATAACTTTTTCAGAAATTCTCGTATCTTCTTGGAATCTTCCACAAAGTTGTTTGTGGTATCAAAACACGTATTTTTGCCGAATATAGTTAATTCCTATCTGTTGAATTTAAAAAGTTATTTCAAATTTTCCAAAATTTTGGGGTAACTTCCAACTTAAATAATTCGTTAAGGAGCAAAAAGGAGCAAACTACATCATAACTTACTGAAAGTACTAGCTTTTTACTTTTATATAGTCGCCCGATTGCTAGTCGACGCGATTCTCCCCGAGTGTTATGTTCAAAACAATATGCCATCGCAGTGGTTTAAAATGAAATATTCAAGCGCACAGCGACAAGCAGCTTCATCTTTTCATGGTAAATTGCATTCATCGATGTCATAAAACATAAAACATATTCGTCGATGTCCAAAAAAAGGAAAAGAGAACTTTGACCACAATCAAGATCCAAGTACGAAACGTAGCATATCGTGCGTTCGAGAAGTGTGTCACGTGAAATTTAAACAATCAGTGGATACTGGTAAGCTTGAAAAAATGATGGAAATCCCACCAGAAGGTTTGTTAATGTCACCTGTTCACAATGTGGATCCTGTCGTGACTGAGGCTCGGGGATGGATAAAAAAGCATAAAACGATTTTTAGAAGACGCCAAAGCTCTTCTAGCGGAAAAAGAAAACTTTGAAGATGACGGAGAAAACGATTATTAAAAATAAATGTATTAAATTTATATTTTTTTACATTTCTTACAAAAGAAATGTATAGGATTCGCTCAAACTTTGAAAACTTTTTCCGAGGCCCGGAGGGCCGAGTCTCATATACCAATCGACTCAGCTCGACAAATTGAGACAATGTCTGTATGTGTGTGTGTATGTGTGTATGTATGTATGTACAAAATGTCATGTAATTATCTCAGCAATGGCTGAACCGATCTTAATGAAACTAGTTTCAAATGAAAGGCCTAACGTGCCCATTTGACACTATTATTTTTGATTTTCGATATGTTGTTTACTTTCTGAGATATATGTCATTTTGTCAAAACATTGCAGGTTTTTAGTAAATAACTTTCAAACATAGCAACGTTGTCCCACAACCTGCACATAATTAGAAACCTTGTAAAAATACCTTTCTATCAAGCTATATATTGTCAAAATCCGTTCACGAGCGACAGAGATATTAAGCATTTTGTATTTCTATTCCTCGCTTACCAATTTTCACTAATTAAAAAGGAGACCGTTTCATATAGAGTATTGCTTTACTGTTGTTTTGGGGGCAAAACTAAACCGATTTTGAATATCGGGGTATGAAAACACATCTACGTGATTCAAGGAATTCGATTTTGAAAACATTTTGTGAATTATCTATATAATAATTAAACTATTTCTCAAAAATCAATATGTAAGTTCACTTCAAAAACAAAATAATGCGTTCATGGTGAATTTTTGTTCTAGAGTTCATGTATTAATCCCTTGGATTAGGCGCTGCGTTCAATCGTGAAGTAAATATTGGATGGTATATAACTATACAGATCATCAAGTAATTCACCTAGTAGTGAGATAAAAGACTTCTCATACAATTATACTCGTGGCATCACCGAAAGAAACTGTATTTTTGAATCCCAAAACTCTAGCAAAAATTTAGCTCTTTGCAAAATTTAGATTATATTGGTTATTGCGCAAAAATTACTACTTACATTATTTATACTAAGGATGTAAGGAATCAGTATATCGCATAATATACCTATAAAAATAAGGTCTCGGCATGAACTATCATTTGCCATTCCTCACATGCCCTCCCCATCTCTACCTCACTCTCTCTTTCTCTCTCTCTCTCTCTCTCTCTCTCTCTCTCTCTCTCTATCTCTCTCTTTCTTCATGTTGGTGGCAACTGTCACGACTCACATCTATCTTGCTATTTCTCTATCCATTTCTAAGCTGTGTGATAAGATTCTCTGCTAATCTTTATTATTATTCAAGCTAATTTCATGTGTGCGATGAAATTGTGAAGGTTTGAGAAAACAAACCTATTTTTTGTCTGTTAGCCTATTATTTTCTTTGCATTTTAGTGTACAAGAGACTCGCGGAAACAAGTTTAATAATACATCCTTCATGTCAAATAAAATATTTGTAGTCCGAGAAAATTTGCAAAATATTTGCCTAACTATAACTATTTTCAAGGTGAAATTGGTATTTCGAAACGTTGCACTATGGGTAGACAGGTGACCATCGAAAACTACATCAACTCAAATTTAATTCAGTTCTATTCAAAGCTTGAATAAACACTATAATAAAGGAGATTCATGGCTATCTCAGAAAAATATGTGGCTTAACTGGAAGCTGGGACATTCCACGTGCGATATTTCAACTCTTCGTATCTCTATTGAATTTTGAATAAAACATATGCTCAAATATATCATGTGAAAACTAAGAACACCTTTTTTGTGATGATATTATTGAAAACGCACACACATTGTATTGGTATGAACTTTCATGAAAAATAACGGCTCAAAGCCCAAAAATATCCACGAATTAGATCCGGGAAAAGAAGTCTCCCAAAGTCTCCACTCTCAATGGGGGATGCAAGTACAAGGTGTCTTCTAACTTATCGTCGTCCATATCTGCTCTATACTGAGTACACTCCAATTGATGTTTCAATGGAAGTCACAATTAGTAGTGAGGTATTGGATAATTCAGCACACGTTTCGTTCGAGTTTTCCATATTGTACAAGTAAATTAGCGAGGATTGCATTCAGAGTTTATGCATTGGACAGATAGTTGATCTGACTACATTTTTGCCATCCTGACAGTTTGAACCATTTCTTTTTCACCGTATTGGATTGTACAGGGCTTTTTTTATCCATATTTCCTGAACGAGAATTCCGAACGAAACAATATGCAAGCTTAAGGATGACTGGAAAGAGACTGCATTATAATCAACTGAATGCACGCCTTTTATGCTATCGACGTAGCTTAGACACTTCACACTATTTTAATTCAAATGAAAACTTTGAAATATCTACTTGTCTCTTTTACGAATCGCATTCTTCATCTTTCGCTCTCTGTTCAATGGGCTTTCGTGAGATTTTGTCTTCTTTCCGAGACTGTAATAAGTTTTTATGTAGGCGTTCATTTGATAAAGTTATGACATTTGTCAAATGAAGATCCGGCAAATCGTTGTAAACGTCACGAAAGAATGTGTCATGTGACCTTGTCTCATTTTACTATATTCAATTGCGTGTTAAATTACTGGACCAGCAAATTCTATTCTGCACATTTTTTTTTCGGGAATATGTGACCAAAAAGTAAATTTTGAATTCCAAAGCAAATTGAACGTTCCAGGTTCCTGATAACTAATTAAGGTCCATCAATAATGTTGAAACACTAAATAATCTTAAAACGACGCCGTCAAATAAAGAAGCGTGAAAACGAAAAGACTAAAACAAAAAAAAAGTATAGAAGCCCTAGAAATCCCATTGTATATTAATTAGCCTTTTTTCGGAAGATAAAATTTTCAAAATCATTTCATATCTTTCTGGACAATCTGGATTATCTATTTTCTTATTTTATTCAAAAATGTTTTTTAACTTTAACTTTAAATGATCATTGCATTTTAATTAATTGTTTCATTCAGCATCTTTTTCTTAATTTTGTTCATCTGCGTTCATTTCATCTACTTTATTCGTTTCATCATTTGGATTCACTCTGATCAGTTTATTCATTTCGTGCATTTTAGTCATATCTTTCATTTCACTTATTTTATTCACTGTTTTCATTCAATGCATTATATTCCTTTTTCCAGTTCGTACATTTTGTTCAAAATGAAGAACATTTTATTAACCTGACTATTTTTTTCAGTTTTATTCTTTTCATCCAAATAATTATTTTGACACAATATATATTTTTTTATTAAATTATAACCTTGCAACATCGATTAATTTATCATTTCAATCAATGCATTTTCTTCTTTTTTATTCATTTTGTCAACACACTTCATTTTGTTTATTTGGTTCGTTTGTTTCAATTATTCATTTAATTCTTTTTTTATTCATTTTATTTTCTTTGTTCATTTTATTTATTTTATTCATTTGAACACTTAAATTAAATTGATTAATTTAATTCATTTGATTCATTTGCTTCACATTTGATTCATTTGATTAATTTGATTAATTCGATAATTTTGATTAATTTGATTCATTTGATTCATTTGATTCATTTGATTCATTTAATTCATTTTGTTCATATCTTTAGTTTTATTCATTTCAGGTTCAGTCATTCCATTTATTTATTTCATTCAATTTGCTAGTTTGAGTCATTCATTAATTAAGCTAATAAAATTTTATTCGTGTATTTTATAATTTTGATTTACTACTTCGCATGAGTTCTGCAAACGAATGAATGATCCAACAGTGATATGTGTAAGAAATGTCTCATCTCATCTCATATTGTAACGACATTTAATTAGCAAGGGACCGGAAAGTGGGGTAGTTTTCAAATATTAAGAGCCATAGTATCCAAGAAAGAGCAAGGATTTGAAGTAAGAAAGTTTAGAAAAGCGTGGAGTAGGGTCAATGAACAAGCTTAGAGTTTCCGGGCTACTTAACTCTTTGTCTTCTGCAACGCATTCTGCATTTATAATGAAAATATCGACATTATTAAACACATCCAAAACTACAATTTGATTTTTGAAAGGCGTTGCATGTTATAGGCGACCGCGTTCTAGGCAATTTACCATAAAAACATGAAGCTGTTTGTCGCTGTGCGCTTGAATATTTCATTTTATACCACTGCGATGGCATATTGTATTGAACATAACACTCGGGGAGAATCGCGTCGACTAACAATCGGGCCATTATATGAAAGTAAAAAGGTAGTACTTTCAGTATGTTATTTTGCTGTTTGTTCCTTTTTGCTCCTTAACGAATTGTTTGTTTGTACAATAATAAAAATAAAGCAAAATATGAAACCTAAAAATAAACGAAATAACAAATTTTAAAAAATAGAATGAAATGCGTGAGGAAAATGTTAATAAGATGAATATGGCAAATTGAATTAAAAGAGAGACGAAATAGGGAAAAAAATCTTATGTTATGGATTGAACACAAAATATAATAAAAGAATCAAATAAACAAATGGGAAATATAGAAAAGTGGAGAAAATTTAGAATAGTGTAGTGTAGTGTAAAAATATAAATAGAGGAAAAAAGGAAATAGAAAAATAATAACAATCATGTGAGATAATTAACAGAAATGAAAGAAAACTAAATAATTAAAAGAACTTAAAAAAATGTGTGACGTGGAAAATTAAATTAGTTCATAAGCGAAAAAGTTATAAAACAAAAGAAAAAAATCAAGAGGAAACATAAAAAATAGACATTAAAACAACTGATTTTTTTAAAGAATATGGTAAGAAAAAAAATGAATAAAAGATATCTAAAAATATGCAATGTGGAATATATATGAAAAATGCACAAATTAAAAATAAGGAACATAAAAGAAAATTAATAATAGAATAAATAAAACGAAATGGAAATAAACAACCAAAACGACGTAACAAACGAGAAAAAATCAGAAATTAATAGACAAATAGAAAAATTGTGATAGAATTAAATAATGAGACAAAAAATTGATAAATCTTAAAAAATGAGAGAACTTGTAGGCATGCAAGCATGAAACATACAAAGAAAAATAGAAAATATAAGAAAGCACAATTGGAATAAATGGTACAAACAGTCAAATGTAAAAAAGTTGAATAATAAAATATGAAGCAGAAAAATAAATTAAATAAACATAAAACAAAGGATACAAAATTTACCGACGCAAAAAATACCAAATCATGGGACAATGTATTGAGACAGCCAAATGATAATTACGAAAAGACAGGAAAATTTTAGCTAATAATGAAAAAGGCGGAAATGCAATAATAAAAAGAAGAAATAAAATAAAAATATGGTAACAATAAATAGTAGGCAAGAAACGTAAAGCTGAAAAATGGAAAATATGTACATAAACATTGTGAAAAAACGTAAAAACAGACTAAAAATCGAAAGTATTGAACAAAACAAAATAGTAGAAAGTAGAAAAAAATGAAAAGCTAGATTAATTTAAAATGGTTTGTTGTTCAGGAAGTAAAAAATATTTAAGCTCATAATCTTACGCTCATGCAGGGTGCCAAGATTTTGAAACAGGCAATCATTTGTATCTCGCCCTGATTTTATGGTTAATTTTGGGCCTCCAAATACGAAAATCATTGCTATTTGTGTTTTTGGATTTGGAATTTTCATTTTCTTTCGGGGTTGTTTAAGGGTTTTTGTATTTATTTACAGTTCTGATTAAGCAATTTCGCCAGGTAAATTCAAAAGTTTTGAGATTCACCTTATCTTAGAGAAGCCAAAGATTTTAACAAAATGAAAAAGACCCAACTTTTTATGAAACTTGTAGGCAGAAGAAAGGCAGATCGCAGGCGCTGCCTCCGCAATCGAGTTTTCACAAACCAGTGAGACGAACGATCTAGCGATACACATGTAGCGAGTAGAAAATGAGAATACTTGCACCTAATATGTGAAACAAGTAGAAATATATCGAAAGCTTTTGAGCGGAAGGATGACTGAAATTGCCTGCAAAAAGATTACCACTGAGGGGCTTGCATATGACTTAATCATCTCAGAGGTTTCAATACCCGCTCCA
Source organism: Topomyia yanbarensis (assembly GCF_030247195.1). NCBI lineage: Eukaryota > Metazoa > Arthropoda > Insecta > Diptera > Culicidae > Topomyia > Topomyia yanbarensis. The sequence continues at coordinate 449,552,836 of NC_080671.1, read as the reverse complement.
CTCATGGGCGGTAACGGTTCTGCATCTGTGTTCAGAGTTGTACCGCTGTATAGAGCGGTAGCACCAGGGTTGCTAAGGGCGGTTCGAATCTCAGGCAGTAGAGTAAAAAATCGTATTCGGGTGTTTTAATTTCCGCTATACTACTAGTTCAATTTTTGTTCGGTTTCCCCGTTAACAGCCTTAGTAACGTTGGACTTAAAAAAAGAAAGATCATCAGAAAATAAGTAAGAGTTCAACATGAGAGCCAATAGATTGCATTAGTTAACACATTTTCTGGTATCTTGTATCCAAATAAATTTTTTTTTTATAGATTTTGCCCCAATGAATATTAAACCATGAATTTTCAGTATTCGTCTTTTTCTTATAGAAACATTTAAAACCAGAATTAGGCCGTTTTCTTAAAGACAAAAATCGAAGACAAAAATTCACCAACGCTCGGCATATTAAGAAATCATAGTTTGTCTATTTTTAACAAACTGATTATTTCTGTTTTTGCCGGGACGATATGTGAGTTTTTAATTGCAATTTTTGCAATAAAAAGCCATTTAATTTATTGAAATTTCTTTCATCTTGTGTATGCTGGATAAATCTTCAAAGCATATGTAACAAAATTCAATGCATTTATATACTTTAAATTAAAAAATCCAATCGAAATATCACAATACCAATACTTAATGCCAAAACAATATCTTATGTAAAACAAAAATATGTTTCGATTATTTTTCACTTATCCACGAGAAATTTTTTTCGAAGGAATTTGAAATTACTGCAATGTAAAATTTTTAGAGAAAAAATCTCATCATGTACCAGATATAAAATTTTAATTTTAATTCTGCTTCAAAATAAATTTTTGCCAAAATAATATTTGTCGAAATTACAGTTTCTGTTCGCAATCCAGGTCCTCTCTAGAACACCTCTGAGGAAACAACACCCCCTGGTGCAGCTTAGTCTGTTACTTTGCCTTGTGTGTCTGTGTGCCGTAGAGGTACCCGTCCATGCCATCATCGTCAGCGTCACTGTTGTTTTGGTTGAATGTTTCTGCTTGTTTCTTGTTCTCGCATGTCACGATCGTGTATTCACCTGCGGCGTAAGTTCTGCGATATTAGCTTTTGGTTTGGGAGCACTGGGCACAGTCGTGACAATTCTTCGTCTGGTGTGCTGGTTGATGGGTTTGAGATATTAGGTGCAGCAATTATTGATTGTGTGCTTACCACCGCTTAAACCATCTCGAAAGGGCAAACCAAGTAACAATTGAAGTTTTATAGCACGCTACAAGTGCAATCTAAGTTTTATGAGTGGCTATAAAACTACCTTAAAACCTGAATTGTTACTAGGGAATGTATCATGAAGCAACTAACAGCAAGCCAACGAAGACAAAAATGCGTCCGTTAGCGCAAAAAACAAATAAGAGCATCCGACCGTGAGCAACATGAATGCAGTATCGATGATGACATGGATATGAACGAAAACGCTAGAGAAAGCGGACTGAATAACCATCAACTTGCGACAGCCAACGCAGCTAGTATTTCATCGCCAAGGAAGAGGATCTCAACACACAGAAGCAAACTGGGAAAACAAGACCCGATGGACAGGCAAAGTAACAGTTCCGACGGCATGAAGTAACAAGTTATTTTACGCTCGTCCGGAGATACCGTAGACTCAGGTGATTCGCATTTCTAATGCCAAAAGATCCTGACGCCTGCGGTAGCAGACAAAGGATTAAGTCGCCGGTAATCTCTAAGCTTGCTCATATGACCCTTTCCACGATTTTCTAAACCTTTCTTGCTTCAACCCCTTGCTCTTCCTTGAGTACTATGGCTCTTAATATTGAAAAATATGCTTCATTTTCCAGTTCCTTGCTAATTGAATGTCGTTAAAATGTCCTTAAAAAAGTTAACGAAAATTGCACTGCGAATCGGCTAAACCTTCCAATAGTAATAGTAACTATAACGCGAAGAGAAATAATGAAATTCATGATAAAACTGCTGATATCATGTACATGAGTCCCATTACTCCACGTGTCCAATTCGATTGTGAGTTCAAGAATAGAAAGTCACGATATCGCATCACATAAATTACGAAAATCGTAACTAAGATCCTGAAATCATTAAATGAATCGCATTACTCTGGAAGAAATGTCCGATAGAAATCCCACGAACAAAACATCACGATAACGTGAAAAGAAATAATGAAAATTGCGACTAAGTCCCTGAAATAATTACCATCCCTTAACTGTCGACTCTTTTAGTAGATATAGTTAATAAAAATAAGTAAAGCCTCAAATTATGAAAAGAATCATAACAAAAACGAATATATTTCTGGCGTGAATTAGTTTTTAGTTTTATGAATATGCGGTTTATTATTCATGATTTCAGGAACGTAGTCACAATTTTCGTGAACGGTTCAGTTCACGAAATCACGACTTTTTCGTGTATTTATAAGCAGAGTTTTTTCCGTGTACTCATTTTTGAAGATATGAATTCAGAGCATTTTTGCGTAACATGCTGAAATAATTTTATTTCGATTTTTTTATTTAATTTAAATTTTTAAAATAGCGTGACTCAAAAATTTTGCGATCGGGTGTCGTGAAAATCCATTCAGAAGTGTACATTGATGCAACTGGTAAGTGGACGTTCATAGTTACTTTACTCGTGGTCAATACTCGTGATCGTGTCTTGTACATAACCCATACATTTCCCATGATAAGAGACGGGGAGTTGATTCTTCTCTTGGTCATTAAATGTACCGTGAATACGCTGGAATTTGCGAGTTTGGATTTATCGTCTAACCGAACTCAAATTGCTGCTAGTTACTGAAGAAAAGATAAACTTGCATAATTACTGCCTTTTTAAATTTCTTTTGACCTAAAAATTTAACTGCATACAACACATTCCTGAAAAAAAACTAATATTTTACTCGGAGTAACAGCTCAAAATGATTCACTGCGTTTATGTTCCAACACATTTTTAAGAATCTAACAGGCCTTCGTATTAGTTTTTATATATTTTACTTTGTTCATTTTTTATACCTTTTGGTTTACATCACATTTCTAATTCGTTAGATTAGCGACGAGCACTAATGATAGTTATTTTACAGATTTGAAGTATTTTAATTAGGTTCGAAAATAGTGAAACACAATTAGATAAACAAAACGTTCTCAATACTGCTTTTTATCAGTCTCCTGGCCAACAATTTTACAATACTCTATACGTAATCGAAATAGCCTAATCCATGTGGGACCACTGCGCGTCAGTGTGCGGATAATACCCGTAAGTAAACCGGTACTCGCCGCGGAACATCAATTGAAGTAATTTTGAAGATTAATTTTTATGGCACTTCTTCTCTGTCGCAATGAAACGAAGCCTAGATGTGTTCCTCCTGCCCGGGTTTTGGGTACAACTAGCTGCAAAGTGGACCACGGATGAGTGATCTCTTGCCTATCTTGTGCCCTCTAAATGGCGGCCCCGCTAACGAGCACGTCTCATTGAATGAATTTCAATTAAAGTCGCTATAAAATTTCGAGTCGGATAGTTTTCTCTCTCCCTCCGCGTTCGAAGCAAATGGATGATGGATAAAAAATTTGATTATTTCACTTAAAATTTCTCATTATAAATTTTTAGGTAATTCGAAACAATCACTTTTACGAGCGACTCTTTTCACAAGAATTCCAAAGTGCGCTTTTTTACACCAAACATCTCCGCGCCGTGCCGCCATGGTGGCTGCGGGTCAGTCAGCGCTTTTCGGATAGCCGAGCGGCAGGAGATGAATATAAATCTGCGCCGCGTTTGAGAAGAGACTGGAATAAAACAAAAAGTAGGCAATAGGTGTGATGGGAATCGTAATCAAGTCTGTTTTCGTGATTGCTCTCGCACTTGGCTCCTCCACTCCGGCCATAAGTAAATAAATTGATTTATTAACTTCAGATGGCTGTGCCTTTCGGACGTTTTGGAACTCGAGTTTCTCAGCCAGCCAGCCAGCCATCGCCCCGAAAGGGATGAATCACATCGGCATCGGCAGCTACTTGAGCACGATCCGCGCATCGATAGCGATCTCACGCCAAACGGTCTTCAGCTGTTCGTAACAAACCGTAAGTCGCATCACGGCAATCTCCTTTGGATCCCAGCCCGTTGGTGATGATGGCTTCAGTTCAGATGCTGCTGACGACTTTTCGTATTCAAATCGTGCCCGACCAATGAATCCGTACCCATATACACATGTGCGGCGGCAACGGGGAAAAACTCCCGCAAACTTATCAAATCCCACTGATCTATTATACATATGTTTAACCAAGAAAGATGAAATCCAATTAAATCAGATTTATCCGCATGATTTATTGGACGCAGATCAAAAGGTACGGCGGAGTCGAAGATCGACCAAACGGCCATCACTGTGATCCGGCCGCCAGAGATGTGCGATCGCGCCGTGGCGGCGGCGGAGGCAAATACAAATCAAAGAAATGGGAAAATTTATATTTCAACGCGAAAAATAAAATATGCTGACATGAGTCAGAAGCACGCACATAAGAGGTGCTGGCGGCTCCAGTATGATGATCAGCACCCTGAACAGTGTGTAAGAGAGGTAGAACGTCAGCACGACGACGGGGTCGGGGTGCGATCTTTCGTAAGTTAATATGGCGGGGCTACCTGGTATCACTCGGTGACAGTCTGTCGTGTTCCATACTTTGTCGGTGCTGTTTACTAGCACTCCGGACAGGGAGCTTAAGTTTCTTGAGTATGACTTGCGCTTATAAATGATGTTTTCATTTTTTCACAACAATCTGTCAACGCTTATTAGTTGGGAGTGCTTTAAGACTTCGTGGACAGTGTTACAGCAGCTTTAAAATTAAAAGTACAGCCGATAGCCTGTTTTGGTCCTCCAGAAAACTCAGCGGGGAAACTGGATTCTGATGCGACTAATTTGAAATCAAAACATTTAAACAAGAATATTTCCACATTTCGTATGAAAGCAGTGTACAGAATTTACTCAAATTTTATCTACTTTACTCAGTTTACTTCCATCGTCAAAGAGGTGGAGCTTCGAATGAAATCTGTCCAAGATTTGCGGCTCGGTGCATTTAAATAGCGAGAACCAATCACGAACGAGTTTCAGTCAGATTACTTAAAATGAGTTTATCTCGTTGTGTGTGTATGCTAATTTCGACCCGTCGGAAACAAAAATAATAGTTGGCGAAGGAAACAATTTTCAAGATGAATTCTTTGTTGATGGTTTGATGCCGCTGATAAGGGCTCATTTGTTTTCAAAGAAAATGTTCTCTGAATGGGAGATTTTTGTTCCAATTAGCCCCCGTTACTAGCACGGACCGGTACAAACTAATAACGACAGTCAGTCTACAGAGAAGACTGAATCCCCTTCTCTCTCGATTTTGAAATATAGTGTCCGGCAATCCAACAAGGCTGACACGAACTGGCTTCGGTCGGGTGTTTTAAAATCCGATTGTTCAATAACAATCAGAAATGAAAATATTTGTCTCTGCTAGTAGCAGGTATGGACACAAACTGATTCATCCACCAGCCGTGTTCAGCTCACAAATATTTACCTCTCGATATTGTACAGCCCTTTGAAAGATATTCCGTTCCTTCTAAACAGCTCAACACGAATGATAATGAAACAAATCTGTAGCGGGCCTATATTTAAAACTTTTCATCGCTTAATTGTACGGTTGATGTACCATAATGACGGCTTCGATTGAGATGAGCTGAAAATTTCACCATTTCCAAGTAGTTTTCGAAACATTTTTCTTTTTTTTCAGTTATAAGCGTTCCGAACTGTGCACAACTTTTCTTCTGAAATTTTAACAAAGGGGAATCCTATATTGAAACGTAAGTCGTTAATCACGACAAAAAGCGTAAATAACTCCAAGCAAGTAGGAACAAATCGTTCAAACCTCATCCACAAGAAACTTCTCAGAATACTGTCCATCTATTAGTATTCACTGACATTAATATATACACATTATTTTAGGAGAATATTTGTTTTTCTATTGAATATAACTATACCAAATTTTTATTAGTTTATTGAGAAGCTAACTTAACGACTTTCCAAAATTTGGCGTGCCTGCTTCTATTTGTTAGAAAGGCCCCCTAAATTAGTAGGTACACTTTAGGGCACCTCCAACGCTTATAGAAATCTGGTATAAATCTAAATATTTGGAACAAATTTGGATCTTCTTAACGCCGGCGCGTTGATCCAAATGCTATTTTAAACCAGTTTCAGGTCCAAATTTTTGGATCTGCATTTTCGCTTGTTCCAAAATTTGCATAATTTGGATCTTACGCAGAAATATCCTACAGTAATAGATATCTTAAAAGTTCGCCCAGTTTAGCTCAGAACTGCTATATTCTAAAGCAAATAAATAACGTTGCTGGCGGCATGCCTTTTATGCTTCTATATGCCCGATCATAAAGTTGAGATCGAGGGTGTGGTCATCGATACGAGTTTTTCTTGCTCCAGTGACCGAAGATTTTGAATGACAATCGTACTGGACGGGAATAATTAATGTGTCGCTTTGAATTCGTATCGGGTGATATTTGACAAGGCCGCTTAACACTTAATTCCGTCTTCTTCAACATGAATTGCCTACCTGTTCGGCTGTTTGCACCAAATACAAGATACAAGCAAATGGACCAATGTAGCTTGTGTAAGACTCGGTTAGACAATTGCGCTGAGAACTCGTATGACTCCTGCATTAACCCCTTCATGTTGTTTGTGGACAACAACGATTTTATACAGCTATAACTTTTGATTGAGGCAAGATTTGCTCACAAAAACAAGTAAGGCTAATAAATGTGACTATTACCTTTCATTTTAGTATTAACAGTTACAAGTATCAGCTCTAGAACTAAAGTTATTGCAATTAGTCTGATTGGATTCCGATGGACCAGTGCTGCCAGGGACAGTTTACGTTGACGACAAAAAATGAATTTTTCATATATCTTCGTTATGTTGCAATATTATTGAAAACTGATAAAACTTATCAATTTAAACAGTCTTTGACTAGATTTTCCACGCAATTGGACTATTGTGAAAATTCTAGGAGAATTGTCTTGAGCATTGGAAGGTAAAAATTAAGCAACTTCTAGCACTGCGTGAGCGGCACCTATCTTCATCAAAAAAGGCTTTTCATCTTACTTGATTCCACCGTTTTCAAGGAAAAATAGTTCCGAAACCTTACATGCACTAGAAAAACGTTGGACATGAAAGGGTTAATATTGCTGAAAAGAATGTCTATTGCCAAGCCCCGTGTACAAACATTCCTAAGGAACCTAAAGCGTTCACTCAAAAGACACTCTAAGCATTCATTTGTGTGAGTACTAAAAAACCTACTCAGCTCACCACAATTGATTATGCTCTCTTGAAAGAAAATGAGTGTGACCCTGACAGTTCTCATGTGGGTACATCTTTTCTTGCTCCATAAAAACAAAATAAATGTAATTGAGTAGTTTCTGGAGGAGGTCGAAAAGGGTTATGAAAAGGTTTGGAGAAGATTGAAAAAGCTTCCCGGGAAAGCATGAAAAGCTTCCCCAGAAACCTTGGAAAAGCTAATCAGAAAGGCGTTCAGGAAGCTTGGAAAAGCTTTCCCAGAAATCTTGGAAAAGCTTCCCGATGAATTTTGGAAAAACTTCTCAAGAATCTTGATAAAAGCTTCCCCTGGAAACATGGAAAAGCTTCTCAGGAAGCTAGCAAAGGCTTCCCAGGAAGCTTGGAAAAGCTCCCCAGTAAGTTTAGAAAAGCTGCCCAGGAAGCTTCGGAGAACTTCCCCAAGAAACTTGAAAAAGCTTCTCCAAAAGCTTGAGAAAGTTTCTTCAAGAAGCTTGAAACATCTTCCTCAGGAAGCTTGGAAAAGCTTGCTCAGGAAGCTGGGGAAGGCTTCCCTTTGAAGCTTGGAAAAGCTCTCCGAGAAGCTTGGAAATGGTCTCCGGGTAGCTAGAAAAAGCTTCCACAGGAAGCTTGGAAAAGCATCCCCAGGAAGCTTAGAAAAGGTTCCCCAGAAAGCTTGGAAAGGCTTCCTTAGGAAGCTTGGAAAACTTCCCCAAGAAAAGCTTCCCCAGGAAGCTTGGAAAAGCTTCCTCAGGAAGCTTGGAAAAGTTTCCCAAGGAAGCTTGGAAAAGTTTCCCCAGGAAGCTTGGAAAAGTTTCCTCAGGAAGCTTGGAAAGGTTTCCCAGGAAGCTTGGAAAATTTTTCCCAGGAAGCTTGGAAAAGTTTCCCAGGAAGCTTTGAAAAGCTTCATCAGGAAACTTGAGAAAGCTTCCTCCCGAAGATTACAGAAGCTTCTCCAGGAAGCTTGGAAAAGCTTCCCAGGAAACTTGGAGAAGCTTCCCAGGGAATTTTAAATAAAACCTATTCAGGAAGTTTTGGAAAAACTTCCCCAGGAAGCTTCCCCAGCAAGCTTAGAAAAACTTGGAAAGGCTTCGTGAGGGAGCTTGGAAAATTTTCCCCAGGAAGCTCAGAAAAGATTCCCCAGAAAGCTTGGAAAGGCTTTCTCAGGAAGCTTGGAAAACTTCCCCAAAAAGCTTGGAAAAGCTTCCCCCTCCCGAAGCTTTGAAAGGCTTCCCTAGGAAGCTTGAAAAAGCTTCACCAGGAAGCCTGGTAAATCTTCCCCCGGGAAGCTTGGAAAACTTCCCCAAGAAGCTTGGAAAAAAATCCCAAGGAAGCTTGGAAAAGCTTCCCCAGGAAGCTTGAGAAAGCTACCTCCCAAAGATTGCAGAAGCTTCCCCAGAAAGCTTGGAAAAGCTTCCCCAGGAAAAATGGAGAAGCTTCTCAGGGGAAAAAGCTATTCAGAAAGTATCCACCCGAAGCTTTCAAAGGCTTCCCCAGGAAGCTTGGTAAAGCTTCCCCAGGAAGTTTGGAAAAGCTTCCTCAGAAAGCTTGGAAAAGCTTCTCCAGAAAGCTTAAAAAAGTTTCCCCAGTTTGCAGAAGCTTCCCCAGGAAGCTTGGAAAAGCTTCCTCAGGAAGTTTAGAAAAGCTTTCCCATGAAACTTGGAGAATCTTCCCATGAAAAGCTTCCCCAGGGAGCTTGAAAAAGCTTGCTCAGGAAGATTGGGAAAGCTTGCTCCCGAAGATTGCAGAAGCTTCCCCAGGAAGCTTGGAAAAGCTTGCTCAGGAAGCTGGGGAAGGCTTCCCTTTGAAGCTTGGAAAAGCTCCCCGGGAAGCTAGAAAAAGCTTTGACAGGAAGCTTGGAAAAGCATCCCCAGGAAGCTTGGAAAAGCTTCTTCCGGAAGCTTTGAAAAGCTTCCTCAGAAAGCTTCTCCAGCAAGCTTACAAAAGCTTGGAAAGGCTTCGTGAAGAAGCTTAAAAAAGCTTCCCCAGGAGGCTCAGAAAAGGTTCCCCAGAAAGCTTAGAAAGGCTTCCTCAGGAAGCTTGGAAAACTTCCCCAAGAAAAGCTTTCCTAGGAAGCTTGAAAAAGCTTCCTCAGGAAGCTTGGAAAGGTGTCCCCAGGAAGCTTGGAAAAGCTTCCCCAGGAAGCTTGGAAAAGTTTCCCAGGAAGCTTGGAAAAGCTTCCTCAGGAAACTTGAGAAAGCTTCCTCCCGAAGATTTCAGAAGCTTCCCCAGGAAGCTTGGAAGAGCTTTCCAGGAAACTTGGAGAAGCATCCCAGGGAATTTTAAACAAAACCTATTCAGGAAGTTTTGGAAAAACTTCCCCAGGAAGCTTCCCCAGCAAGCTTGGAAAAGCTTGGAAAGGCTTCGTGAGGGAGCTTGGAAAAGCTTCCCCAGGAACCTCAGAATAGGTTCCCCAGAAAGTTTGGAAAGGCTTCCTCAGGAAGCTTGGAAAACTTCCCCAGGAATCTTGGAAAAGCTTCCCTCCGAATCATGAAAAGCTTCCCCAGATACCTTGGAAAATCTAATCAGAAAGCTTGGAATAGCCGTTCAGGAAGCTTGGAAAAGCTTCACCAGAAAGCCTGGAAAAGCTTCCCCGGGAAGCTTGGAAAACTTCCCCAGGAAGCTTGGAAAGAATTCCCAAAGAAGCTTGGAAAAGCTTCCCCAGGAAGCTTGAGAAAGCTTCCTCCCGAAGATTGCAGAAGCTTCCCCGGGAAACTTGGAGAAACTTCCCAGGGAATTTTGGAAAAACTATTCAGAAAATTTGGAAAAGCTTCTCCAAGAAGCTTGGAAAAGCTGTTCAGGAAGTTTGTAAAAGCTGTTCAGGAAGTTTGTAAAAGCTGTTCAGGAAGTTTGGAAAAGCTGTTCAGGAAGTTTGGAAAAAAATTCCCAGGAAGCTTGGAAAAGCTTTCCTAGGAAACTTGGAAAAACTTTCTCAGAAAGCTTGGAAAAGCTTCCCTAAGAAGCTTTGAAAAGTTTTCCCGAGAGGCGTTGGAAAGCTTCCCCAGGAAGCTTAGAAAAGCATCTCCAATAAGCTTAAAAGCTTGGATAGGCTTTGTTAGGGAGCTCGGAAAAGCTTACCTAGGAAGCTCAAAAAAGGTTCCCCAGGAAGCTTGGAAAGGCTTTCTCAGGAAGCTTGGAAAACTTCCCCAAGTAAAGCTTTCCCAGGAAGCCTGGAAAAGCTTACCCTCGAATTTTTGAAAGGCTTTCTCAGGAAGCCTGGAAAAGCTCCCACCCGAAGCTTTGAAAGGCTTCCCCAGGAAGCTTGGTAAAGCTTCCCCAGGAAGTTTGTAAAAGCTTCCCCAGGAAGCTTGAAAAAGCTTGCTCAGGAAGCTTGGAAAAGCTTGCCCCCGAAGATTACAGAAGCTTCCCCAGGAAGCTTGGAAAAGCTTTCTCAGGAAGTTTGGAAAAGCTTCCTTAGGAAGCTTGGAACAGCTTCCCCAGGAAACTTGGAAAAGCTTTCCCAGGAAGCTTGGTAAAAAGATTTATAAGCAAGCTTGGAAAAAACTTCCACGGAAGGTTACAAAAGAGCTTTCACGGAAGCTTGAGAAAAGCTTCCGCAGAATTTAAAAAAGAGCTTCCAAGCAAGCCGTTCATGGGGACTGCGAAATATAACAGCTCGAGGAAGCTCTTACACAAAGCCGAAAAAACTACTCCTGCTCTTAGAAATTTGATATCAAACATGGAGTTTCCAAACGAGTTATGGAATTTGCCTTTCGACTTTATATCTTCAGAATCCAACACTAACTTAGCAACAGGACTAAGCTAGCACCGGATTGACGCAAGCTTCATATACGAAAATATCAACACATTATGAATAGTGTTTTCGTTTTCTGGAGCTAGTGCCAATCTGGCGCTAGTATAGACCTGTCGCTAAGCTAGTGTCGGATTCTGATGAGACGAAGTCGAAAGGCAAATTCCACAACTAATTTAGTTGTATGTTATGTGATTTTAAACATGTTTCTCTGGAGTGTAGAAACATGGTATTTACACATCTTTTCTTGTGTAACATTTTACCCAAGACCGCGCCTGTAGCCAACAGTGATCATAGCCCACATTACTTTAACGGGTAGAATTGGAATGAATTCGTGCTACCTGTAAAATTCTGCTGTGATCATATTATTTACCACCACCAAACTCCACTGAAACTTCAAAAACCGCAACGCATCGAAAGGAATAATTATTAGTTAAATCAAGAAATTAGCAACCGAAACAGGTCAACTGCATCGTCTGAAAAAGTGGACCGCGCTCGGACCGTCCTCGCAAAGATCAAACCAACGAAGCTTTGCTCTATAATTATGCACTAGTTTACACTTGTAAATCTACCAGCAGGTTAGTAGCCACTAAAACAGCCACGCAAACCCTCACCGGGGAAACAAAATCAAAGAGCAACAATAAATTTGTACTGCGAAGCCGATAGAACTTATCAAAATCTACCGATCTCGAACCAACCCAGCGACCGCATTGCAACGAAACGCCAGTTCGCGGCGTCGTTCGAAGGTACGTAAAAATTCTGGTCGAACGAGCAAAGCGACCGGGCCGGTAGGTTAGTTAGTCTCTGCCGGCTGGGGGCAGGTTCCGAAGTTCACATTTCAATACGCGCAATAATTATACAGGCCGTGGGATTTCAACTGTAACACATTTCCTTTTTTTTTTATTTGCCCCGAAATGAACTCGCCGGTCGGCGGCAGTTCATTTGAACCATTTTTTTTTCTTTTTCGTTCGACCAAGTGTATTGAAATTAATTTACAAGAAAAAACAAACAGCGGGAGGTTTAAATGAAAATCATGGCAATGTGAAAAAAAATATTAAAGTCAAACTAATGAACAAAAATCTGATGAATGTTAATGGCACTTAAGCGCGAATTGAATTCCGTTCGGTGGGCGTGTGTTGCACCACTTTTGGACTTGATTGTTTTGCGGAATATTTAGTCTCGGAGGCGACGCTGTCATCACCTTTGTTTCACACTGCCCGCCCACCCCGCGCTTGGTTCCGCTGACTGGCGTCGAGTGACTTAAGCATCGAAATTGAATTAACTGGCTTCTCCGAATGCAAACGAATCTATTTTATCGGTGAACGGGAAAAATACCGGCAGCCCCACAGCGCGCAGCTAATTGACAGTCCATTTCTGCAACGCATCAAGTGTCCATTTTCACGGATCCTTCGTCCTAATTTACATTCCCCGTATCATCGCTCTCGGACCGGAGGTCCGCAGCATTTTCCCGTTATTTATCGCCTTCATATCTCTTGTTTCGACTAGTCACTCTCGAGCTGCTGATAATTAAATTATCTTCTTAATTACTTTTTCCAATTAAAAATATATCACTCGAGGACGGTTTTTTCCTTCTTTCCGTTTTTTTTCGCTGCGACACGACGCTCCTTCCATCACCGAAGGAGGGGGCCTCGAAACACACGCTCGAGGTTTACCCAATATCGATATTAAAAATTTTCTCCTCCATTTTCCATTTCCCACATAAAGCAAACTTTAGGCGGTTCCCCCGCTTCCTGAGGCTGATTCCGTAGCAACGTGAGCTCATAGATCATTCGGCTTTTCTCGCCTGTTCCATGCCAAAAAAAAAATCAACCAAACCGGCTGACCGAGCGAGACGGGTAAGAAATTAGCAAGGAATATGACATCTACGAAGGAGCGAAGCTTCGGTGGCTGGAGAAAAAAAAACCGCTGCCCACCAAATTTCCGTTTCGTTTCGGCTCGGGAAACATGATGAATTTATCTCTTACTTGGCCGCGGGTTCTATTCCTTCCGGGCGGACCCACCGAGTGGTGTGTGGCGGTGAGAGTGGTGCCAATTTGATGTTTGTTGTGTATTTTTGGTTTTCAGGAATTTATTTTTTGGGCGATTCTCGGAAATTTTTTAGGAAACAAGCTGTTAGTAATATTTTATGGAAATTTTTCTGTAATTTATCTAGGAGCAATTCTGGTTGCTTTTCTGGAAAATCACCGAAAGCTTTTTCAAGCATGTCCGCATATGCTCTAGGCTTCTTCACAAGTTTTTCCAAATTGTTAGTAAAATTCTTTAAATCTTCGCTGACACCACGAGACGTGTGTACCCGTTTTACCCTGATTCCTCCCATAAGTTAAGCATAAAATTTAAAATGAGAAATTCCATGAGAAACCGGCCGATCACAAAATATGACCATCGTCGATTCGAACGAAACTTTGAAGTTGAGTTCGGTTTACTAATCTCTTTGATTTTCTTTGACAATTGAAATGTTTTGATGCAAGAGCAATTTTTTAAAAGGGCATAGGCATTTCTACATGCAATAATTAAAAAAAAAATGTTCGATTACTTTATTTTATACAGTAAAACAATCTTAGAACGAGTTACAGGTAATGAATATTACTGTGCGAAATAAATATACGCCTAAAAAAATGTTGTGTCATTTTTCATAAAAACCAAAGAACCTATTTTTTATATTTTTTAATATTTTGACAACCAAAACCTATAGAAATATGAATATGATTGTGTGATGGAGAACTTAGGCCATTACAAATCTTTTTCAAAAATTATGTCACCCCCCCCCCCGTTCAAAATAGCTGAAAAAATCAGGGGGCAAATAATTTTTTTTAATAACCTCAATTAAAAAAATTGTCACCTTTTATAAAAAAAACAATAGCTTTCATAGAGTTTTGCTTTTCGTCATTGAATATTATTCTAGTAGTTTTGGAAATTGCCATCCCATGATTTTTTTTATTTTGACCAAGAATGGTTAATATGGTAGATAGGACGTCCGAATAAAATCGTCGATCCAGCCTAACATCAAACGAAACGTTTATTGTTCGCAGAAGGAAGGAGCCGCTCGTGAATTCTCAAACAAACATCTCATGGCAAGGCTAACAGACCGACTTCTGAATCGATCCCATTTTAAACGCAACAGTCGATAGAGATCGGTAGTTGCACTCTAAAATAATTTCTATAAGGAAACAATCTGAATTCACATAAGACTCCTGGCGATTTAATTGTGGTTTAATATTCGATATGCATGAGATTTACCGAAAGGCTTTTGAAATTTAAAGATTTAATATGGGATCGCAGTGTTCATACCGTATTTCCGCACCCATATGTGCGATTCGTGTGAACTTCACCAGATCAAAGTCTGCTACTAAACCTTCCATTTAAGACTAAGCTTGTGAAAATCAAATTAGCCGTTTTCCAAGGAACCGACGAGACTTTAATTCTGAAATATTCTAAGAACTAGGAAGTTGCAAAATTGTCGAGAAGGACGCTGGAATCAAAAGGACTTTGTCTGACCATCAGCGATCAAGAAGGCTCTAGCAAAGCTGAATGTAGATCTTACAAACAAAGGTACCATCAGTACTTACCGCAGAGAGAGCCGGGAATCCATTATCCATGTTAATGTTTGTAGCCTTGGAGTGACAGGAAAGATGAAAAGTGTGCGAGGATATACCCACAGCGACCATCAAGCGATCTGGTACAGCATTGGTAACCGGACACGGTTTGAATAACGAGTGAAAATGGAAAACAGCGTGGACGTATCCGTCGAAGAATTTAAATTTGGCGGCATCTCCTTCAACCTAAATGCGAACGAGTTAATGGTAGTACTAACAAGGGCGTGTAATGCGACCATACCGAGAAATGGGAGACTGAGAAACGGTCGTCGGCTGTAATACGACGATTACCGATTTACGTATAAGTTATTCCGACCTTGGAGAAGAAGTTAGAGTGCGCGTAGTGACACCGAAAGAGGGAAACGAGCTGCACGAGCCCCTTTTAACAAAGCAGTCGAGCTGAACAAGAAAGCTTGAATTGATGAGCTTTGCCACAAAGCCAACACGAATTCTCGAGGAGACACCTACAAAGTTGGCATGGCAAAGATAAAAGACGCAGCTGCACCACCTGAAAGGTGTCCGGAGAAGCTAGAGGTAACCATCGAAAGGTTTTCCCCGCAACTTGAACCAATCTTCACCGTACAGTGAGGAGGATGATCACGAAGAAGCAGCTCGAATTTCCGACAAGCAGCTGATCGAGATGGCGAAAGCCATGAGTGGAAGGACCCAATACCATATATATGAGATATATGAGAACCCGGATATGTTCAGAATGATCCGATAACTGGAAGCAACAGAAGCTGATGTTGCTTCCGATGCCAGGAAAACTTGGAGATCTTCCAGCGTATAGGTCAATATGTCTCTTGGTACTGTTAGAGAGAGTAATCCTGAACAGGCTAACCAAGTACACGGACCGTGAGAACGGCATGTCAAGCAATTCAACTTCGTTATAGGCAGGTCTACAGTGAATTTCACCCGAACGGTTATGGGAGCTGTGATGACAACAGAAAAAAAGGATATCGCTATTGCGTGGTGGTTACCTTAGACGTGAAGAATGCTTCAATAGTACTAGCTGGGAACCAATCTCCCTTTCGCTGTACAGCATGAGTAACTCTGCAAGATATTACAGAGCTACTTTTGTAAGGTTTAAGTCATTCACCCAATTTATGCGTGCACTAAACAAACGCTACCACTAAAAGCACCTTATAGGTACCAAAGCTAATTTGCAGCAACTGATGCGCACTCTATCGTTCGGTTAAAGAGATCGCTAAAGCCTTTCGCGTGAGTTTTCCTTTGAGTTCCATTCGGATCTCGTTCAAATCGATCGCTAGGTTTGGCAAAATCTACCCGCTGGTTTGATTTTGCAATTACACAGAACAATCAGCACAAGGGGAGGCTGAGCAAACCTGATGGGAAACCTTACTGTTAGAACGAGATGGTATTGAGGATCAGTAGCGTTCTTTCGAAAATTGTTGTCGGGTAAAAAGCGGACAATAGCTTCGAGATCATACCATGTTATCGCGTTTCTCTTGAACCATTTGATTGGAAGCTGTGATCTCGATCAGTTCACAAAAGGTGCCAAATCCACGCTGTAGTGCCGTATCGTGGAATAGACACGGCCAATACGCTTAGATTGTTTAAAAGGCGATTAGTGCCAAGGTTTAGTCCTGCAGGAGAAACGTGCTCAGTGACATATGGTAAGCTTGACGCTTTGTCGGTATATTCGGATAATTGAAGGTGACGCCCGTTGAACAGCATTAAACCCACTACTGTTCAACGTGGGTTTTTTTTCCTTGGCAGGTTCCAAAATCGACGATCAACGACACAAGGGTGCCTGTCTACACGTGGCTCGTCATTGAGGGTTGCGAATCCGATCTGGAAGCGCGCGCAACGAATTATCTTCGCGCCTTTCAACAGACCCCTCTCACGCTAACCACGTGCGTGAGTGCGCTATTTTCCGCCCGTGTGACGCCAGCGCATCGCCACCACCCCCTTGTGCCACATCAGTCTATCGCCAAAGCATCGCGCAAAGTTGCGCAACTTGATACTGCCATCCGAAAACGCAGAACATCGCACCGGATAGACCGCGCGCCACGCCATCTGTGCGCGAATTGAACATCCGGCGGCTCGTCGAGCAGTGTCATCGGTATACCTCCGAAAACGGCTCATTCAGCACACGTAAGCGGCGTATACTACGGTTCAGCATAAAACGCCTCTACATACCGCTCCCATCGATCAATTGCACCAGTAATACCAGCAAACACGTGGTCATCCCGACCGCGAGTCATCGCATGAAACACGGTTTCGCCAGAGGATGCTATCAACGAACGACATGCAGAACGTCAGCAGCATTTAGCTTTCGCACAAGCACGTAAGGTCAAAACTATTTTAAATTTGTAAAACCTAGTCTTAAATTAGCCTGTACAAGAAAGATATCAGTGACGTCACATAGGAAGCATAGGCCTTAGTAGAAGATGAATATATCGAATTGCTCTTCCGTTAATTTGGTTCAAGATTTAGATTATCAATTCCGCTACGTTAATGATCACTGAATATCCTCTCGTCGAAGGTTTGAATTTGGTCCATTGCAACAATTTTAGAATTTGCCTCTCTTGGGGAGCTTTTGAGTGAATTCGAGTGTTTGAACAACTTTTCAACCCGCCCTCTAGATAGGAGCCTCAGCCGGGCTCGCAAACAGCCGCAGCAACCTCTTCTTGACGAAGAGTGGCGCTTAAGTTGCTGCTGGTTACGCAGTTCAAGTACATTCGTTACACTTTCAGTACCGAACACTGATCTATGAGACAGACAAGGGAGAATGACAACTACGACTGGCATTCCTCGACCCGACACTGTGGAACGCAGTGTACGATGGAGTATTGAAGCTGAACCTTCTCAGAGATGTAACAATTTTCGGTTTTGCGGATAATGCGGTGTTCCAAGTAATCGGAGAATCACTAGAAGAGCTGGAGGCACTCGCCACGGAGACGATTGCCCACCATAAAACAGAGTTGGTGTTTGCGAATGTCTGAACTGTTGTCTAGAAAGGAATCGCGTATTACCTGTAGGACAGTTGAAACCTGAAAGAGGCAGAGTCAAAGATTGCTTGGATTAACTGCATATGTTGTCACTTACGATGAGTGCAAGTGCACAGTGTGATTCCGTAGATATCCGGTATGGAATGCACTGTATAATTAGAGCTCTTAAGTAACCCACCAGGTGTTAACCAGCAGCCGAAAGACAGCAACAGGCGAAAATCGCGGTCGGAGAACATATCATCGACTCGAACTTTTAAAGTAGCGACAATTATGCTAAGGGGAAGACTATGAGAGTAACCACAGCTTTGGTTGAGGCGCCAGTGTACCGGGCAATACGAACCATCTGGAATCGCCGGACCGAAGCCCGTGAGCAGACTAGTTACACCGTCAGGAACTAGATCGAGTGAAGCGCCAGCGGTTGGTCGTCGAGTTTTCAGCGAACCGGAAGCAGCGAACAAGAAGCTACGCTCCATCCGGTATCGCCGAACCAAGATCGCCAAGTACTGGTTGGTCATTTGAGTAGGATTTATGGACTATCCGAGTAGATTGCGACAAAACTGGGAGCTAAATGACTCACGCAACAGGCATCGGTATCGGGAGAAATTCCGCCGCCGAGAAATAAATGACTCACTAAGATGACTCGCGTAAACAGGAACTAAATAGCTCACAGAAACGGGAGTCAAATGGTTCACGGAAGTTCCCCACTGCGATTAACCGAATAGGTGTTCGGAGGCAAACGGCTCGAATGTATGCTCTATTGTATCATTTTGTCATATATAATCATTTTTACACAAAGACATACCTTAAGTACCACCAATAAAGCTGAAATAGATTGTTAAAATCATGTAAATGGAACAAGGAAGTAGAAATTTCAACAAAAGAAATATCTCGTGATCTCGATGTTGTACAGGGTATCTATCTTCAAAAAACCTAAAAAAAAAACTCAAACTGATCGGCATCTCCGAATCGGTTCCTGTTTCGACAAGTTGCGATAATATCAATAGTTATGAGTAGGCACAGGAAAGGTCGGTCAGCGAACTAGCAACGGGAGATAAAGAAAAACACGAACGAGCCACATGAAGTCGTAGAAGATCGGGTTACCGTTGTCAAGAGAAATTTCACTGCCGATGATATCTCCGTCGCAGTTGTTGAGCTCACGGAAATGGGCATCGATATCGAGAGAAATACCGCCGCCGTGGAATTCTCAGCGCCAGCTAGCATATAAATAGGTACGAGTCGCACCAAGAAGAATTAGAAAAAGTAGCAATGAACGATAAAATTAAAAGAGCAGGAGCACAAACCATCCTGAAGTAACACCTAACGATGGATCCGGGGGAAGCGGATTAGGGTAAACAAGAGGTTTAGGTTTAGTTGGCAGGCTGAACTACTACAAACCACTGCAGTAAAAATTCGATACTGTGCAAAATTCCCAAGTGGGAAAAATTTTGGACAAGACCAATTTCTTTGTGCATGAGGGCACACGCCTTACATGAAGTATGGTTTTTTTTGTTTTAGTGTTTCTAGTGTACTGACGAGGAGAATCCGAAACACTAAAACAAAAAAACCATACTTCTTGTAAGGCATGTGCCCTCATGCACAAAGAAATTGGTCTTGTCCAAAATTTTTCCCACTTGGGAATTTTGCATAATTCCAGGCGTTTGGTACTCATACCAAAAGACAGTTTCGGTTCATATTCCTCGTCGGCAAACAGAACCTCTGTGCTTACTATCGAGACATCACTCGGTATAAGCCAGTGGTTTAGTGTTCACGCAAGACGTGTGACTTTTTGGAATTTAGTGTCTAACTGGTGCTAATTTGGGTACTAGTTCAGATACATAGTCTAACTGGACACCCAGATGGTGATAGTTACTGACGAGGAGAATCCGAAACACTAAAACAAAAAAACCATAATTCGATACTACTACAAGCTAGCGGGCAGCAATGTTTGCTGAAGAATCCTTCTTGATGACATACATTGACTCAATTTGTTGAGCTGAATCGATTGGTACACAAGACTCGGCCCTCCATGGCTAGGAAATCATCTTCAGAGTTCAAGAATTTCTGTACCTTTCTTGTTTTTTAATTCGTTTATTTGGCACAGCTGAAGGCGTTAGCTTCACGGAGCCGTAGGTCTTTCTTGTATAAGAAACGTAAAAATATCAAAACCCCACCTTCCCTTGAGCATTTCCGGCGCACGGACCTGGTAGCCCGTCCTGTTATGGCAGCTGACTAGATTTGGTCGACACGTAACTGGACCATCATAAAAATTAATGAAGCGTAAAACCCGTTTATTGGAGCACTCCCTTTTTTTCTTGCTAAAGGTACAGATCCCTCGCCAAATCTTTTTTTTTCGTGAACTTACCCACGAAAACAAACTTGTGTCTCCTAGAAGCCTTGCCGTGAGCAGGAACCTTATTTGAACCCCGCTTTGTTTGTAATTTCCATAGACTTCATCGTCGATTTTCGAGATCAGGTTTGGTTTTCCGAATGACGTTCAACCACGGTTGACAAGAATGGATGGCAGTAGTGAGGGTTTCCTTGTACTTCTAATCACTCGAGCCACAGTACTTTCAGGATAATCTAAGTTCCCGAGTAACGCTGGAGGTTTTTTGAGCAACTATTCACAGTTATTTTTGTTTTCTCCTCCTACATGAGGAATAACTCGGTACCATGTTAGTTTAAAACTGTGAAATAAATAGCCAAGCAAATGTGTAAACAAACAATAAAAGGCTTTTAAAAGCTTTGCGAGATGAGCACAAAAATTCTAATTTCTCGCATATCTGCATTCCGTTGAACGAGGAATCTGCCCAAAATCAATGGAATTCCAAGACTACTAATTTAAAGTGACTCGAATTTGTTTGCCAAATGATAGATTGGTCTTGTCCCTATTAGTTAAACAATATATAAGGATTCATACATGGAAGCAATATAGTAACATAACTGTGCAGTGTACACACTGTTATTTGGAAATTCAGAATTTATATTTGATATTAAGCGTATTTGAGTAAAATCTGATAGCAAATTGAAAACTAAACTTGATGTTGTGAACGGCTAAAAGATCAAAATCGAGAGCAAGAAATTGTTCTTTGTCATTAAACAGATCTGCTACCAGTGCACTGTGAGAGCCAATATTTAAAAAAAACTGTTGAGATATTTCGATGATAACAAAATAAGTACTCAATTTGTTTTCCCAAGAAAATTAAAAAAAAAATCTTCTGGAAAACGCAGAGCGTAAAAGTACAAAAAAAGACATTACAATATTTTAGAATATTTTCTAGATGTGAAAATTGAGCTTAGGCTTATGAATGTCACCTTACTTCACCTATCCTACAATACCTATCCAATGCAGAACAACTTAAAATACGTGGCTGAAAGTTACAGTATTGGAATTAAGATTCCCGTGAATAACGAAAATGACAGTTTAGAGGTACAGTTATATGAGCTATCAACGCTTACCCCTTTAAACCAAATAACAAATACTCGTCATAATTTGGAGATGTAGAATCCGTTTCACCTGATACTTGAAGAATCTTTTTCCTGAATATGGCTAATGATATTCTTGCGGTGAGAAGGCGGGTACAAAGATCTATCCACTTTTGACTATACAATTCTAACACAACGGAACTATAATTGAACAAGCCACGCTATGCATCCATGATGGGCAGATTCCTATGTGCAAGTACTGTAATTAAACGGGACATAATGTAAAAATTTTAAGCGGAAGATAGTCAGGTGAATACATCACAACCAATTGCCAACACATCTATGGCGAATCAATCCAACTACAATCACCAGGTTGCCAAATTTGTGGCAACTGTTCAACTGAAAACACAGCATCAAGCACTTCAACATCAACAGCCAGCGCCTTCAGCGCGGCTTTTGTGACCTGTAAGTGCAAAAGGCAACGAAAAAAATTGATCGTGAGCACGAACGCGGCATTACCGATTAGAGATGGACAGAATAGTTCTGTAAAAAGAACTAGATCACATGAACCATTTTCCCGTTCAGTTGAATTTTTAATTGTACATAGCGAATGATTGTCGAAAGTCTGATCTGGAAAGGCCGGAAGACATATGCAGTATAATTTTGAAGCGAAAACTCTCTTTGAGCGTTTGCCAACCGAACTGTTACACATATTCGTTGGCCAGTTGTGTATGATGATTTTCCATAAGAGAAATATAAAGAGAAAAGTAAATGAACCTCATGATGCAGCAGGCGACAAGACAAGTGTTTCCCCGCCGCGAAAGAAGCTATAGTAAGTATAGCACGTACTAAATCCTAGGAACACTCAATAACATTTGGTTTTGTTTTAGTTACATTTTGTAAATAAGACCCTCGGCTTCGTTAAGTCACCGCAATGAGCCGTATCGAATAAATGAGTTATAAAAAATAGTTATTTCATTCAAGGATGGTGTTTGATTCACTAGTCGCCAATCCCTAAATATCAACTGTTTTAGGAAATTAGCCTAAAATTCGATGTTTCTAAATGTATTTATTTTTTTAAATGGTCTATAAATAATATTTTGTCAGAAAGGCGTGCCTCTCTTTTGTCAGCCAGCTAGAGCCGCCTATATTCGAAACGTTTTGAAGATTTTTCGACTAAATTGCGGCCTTACGTATCACATTCAACCAAGCGTTCGAGCTTGTTAGATTGCGGTACTAGATTTCGACTGCGCGAACTGTCAAATAAGAGTATACACTGAGAAAATATTTTTTTAATTCTGCTTCATAAAACCAACTTTGGTAAAAATAGTAATTGTTTACATTTATTTAGTTTTTTTTTGTTGGTTGTTATCGAAATATATAGGGATAAATTTCGCAAATATAACTTTTTTTATAGTACTCAATATGGGCGAGCTTGTCAAACATCGATCAAAAAAGATCTGATGTAATATAATAAGCAGAAGTACGATTTTTTTTCCTTTATTGCACGAAAAATAAATTTACCCTTTCTAAAAATATTTATACTCTAAAAACGATTGATAAAAGAACGATTCATTTCGTTTCATTGCCGAAAAATAGTTTAGACAATCGATGATAACTCTCATGCACCGTACGTCAGATTTACAACTAAAATTTCAGTTTATTCCAAATTTATAGCTAAAAGTATTTGACAGGTATTTTTGTTATGACTGAACATAATATTTCCTTCAAGTTATCAGCTTTAAATGTTTGAAGCTTAAAAAATTGAACATTTTTCAATCGCTGATAGCTCGTAAAGTATTCGATGCATGCAAAAAATATTAAATAAGTTGCATTTTGGCATAATGCAGAATTTTTTTATAACTTCTGTAGTCCGAAATTATTACAAAAAAAAATTTTTGTATCTTCAGTAAAGTTTTTCACAATAATATTTTCTAGAACTTTACTGAAGACCGCGAGCTTCTAGCTAAATTATTTGGGGAAATAAATTTTCTATCTCACTTTTAGGGGGATTAATCACTCAATTCATTATATCAAAAGATGCGTCTATTTATATTTAGAAAATTCTTCGAAAAAAAACATTCTTCAAAACCAATGGTTCAGGAGTTATTGAATTTTGATCGTGAAAACTTCGTTTTGAAACACTGTGCACCGCAAGTGTTGTAATTGAAACTTTGTGTGCTTATTATATTAGTTACTGAGCAACATCGACCCACCACAACTGTGCATTGGTTGAAAAATTTCATTTAAGCGACCATTGTAACGAGGAAATATAAAGGAGCAGATGTACTCCTACCTCGAATTTGAATGATACCAAGGGATTTCAAACGATTGTGTGTAGGAAAACAGACCAATTTATTTAATTGTGCTCCAGGTGGTCAAACCACGAACATTGTCTATCCGCGAGTATTATAATAAGTTTCTTCTTTGTAACAAAAATATTTGTTATTTTTGGTTTATTTAAACTATTTTGTTTAGTCCTGATGGGTGTAGCGAAGCGCACCGGGTTACAGATAGTATAATATAAATGTTTTCATAGAATTAGAAACTTTTTAGTTATAGCTTGTCTTTTATAAATTTGCTTCTAACATTTGCAGAATATAAATAACAAAACAATAACAAAAAAACTGTATCAGATTTTTATCGTTCGAAAATGCATTTTTTATTATTTAATTCATTTTTGCTTATATCAAAAAATTTCCCAGTTATTAGTGGTTTAAAAATGGTCCAATTCATAAAATTCAAAAACTCATAGCTTTAAAAAATCTATCGTATTCAGCAAAAACAAAAAATAGATGTCAATTATTTTATGCTAAGAATGCAAGAAAATTTTTTGGTAGGAATTTAAATTGTGGTTGTAAATCTGACGTGGAATTACCCGTACATTAAATATGTAAAATTTCACAACTTTTCGTTCTTCAGGATGCCATTTTTTCAGTTCGTGAAATAAACGAAGCGAACTATTTACAATGCACGAAAATGCTTCGTTGCAGAAAACGAGTAATGATTTCATTCATCGTATGATAATTTTCCTTCCACTTAAAAATTTCTTTCAGTGTAAAAAAATTCACAGAATACAAAAAGTGATAGTGGTAAAGAAATTGACCCAATCATGTTCATAATTCGATCACGTCACTCACCTTCACCACCTCTTTTCAATACTTGGGCATTATTTTAGTTTGATATAACTGTATTCTTGAACTTCTTACCACAAAATTTTAATATTTCTCACTGTTTAACGGTAAGCACCGAAACATCGAAATGCCTAGCTGGTAGTGTCTCTTATTCGGACCTCCGTCGCATGAATTTATTATCTGCAGAATGAGTTATTTACAATTATACTTAGATTAAATAACATATATGAAAACTTTATTGATACATCAATTATAATTGTTTAAAACAACACAACTTCGAAGCCGCTTTTATTCTAGCTTAATTTTTTTTGGAAAATAATCATAACTTAATAAAAAAATGGTTAATTTTGTATTAAAATTTTTGTTTTCAGTGTTTAAATTTAGTGCTTCCACAAATAGTAGATGGCATAATTTTTAAACGGTTGATGCATTCAAATTTGTTAGTAATTCAATTTGTTTCAAAGTTCTTTGCTATATAAGATAATATTCCTTATTTTCATGCATTTAACACAAATGACGATATAACACCTAATTTTGATTAAATCCATTGGTGTATAAAACGTACATTATGGCATGGAATTCAGAACTACATTGTTGTGATATTGAAAACAATATCCGGGAACAACACTTTTGACACTTTATTATTACTTGGTGTAGGATAATTTATTATCAGTATTTATCATTGCTTTTTACATAAAAAATATATTCCTGATAGTGAAAATAGATATAACATAAAGTAGCTCAAAGTACGTGAGAACTTTTCACACCTTTTGGTAATTTTATGTAAGCGAAAGTGAAAATTTTCGGATAGTATCTGGTGGAAAATGTGTTTGTTGATTACTGATACTACAAGTGTTCCACAGCTAAGTACCAATTACTCTATTCTTATAAATTTCGTTTCATTAATTTTCTGTTTCCTCCGATAAAGCATTCTTTGCGTGGGTACTGAAGCCCTCATAAAAGTACTGACTAATGGAAAGGTATCTCCGACAACAGATAGCCCCTCTAGCTCAATGGAGGTCTATTTGAATATTTCTCCGTTGGCAAAATAATGCCGATAAATCTTCTATTGGATATGAAATATATTCATCTAATACAACAGGCCTCTGGAAGGTTTACTTCCGGACCGAAGTTAACCCTTTCAACAACAGCGATATATCGCGTAAACTAACTAAACAACACCCGGCCGTGTACAAAGAAGCATCTTGTCTACGTACCTGCCTGGGAAGTAGAGATTGATGGTGTAGTCTACGACAGGGGCCTTAATTGCAAAATATGGGGTTGGCTTCTTCCAGAACCCTTTGCTTCAGTTAGTGAAAATTCTGGTTTACAAGCAATTGCGTTAGGCAAATATCGAAGAGTTACTTTCAATCAGTCTCATGTCGAGCCTTTCGCCGGATCTACTAAACTTTGTTCTTTTGAACGGGGCTCGTCTACCTGTTCACATTTTTCACATCACTGCGAACAATTGTACTATACAACTACCCAATGTAGAAACGTAGAAACCACGACTAATGTCTACGCTCCCTTGTACACTAAAGAGCGTGAGTCTGACAATCCCATTTCAGGAACATGTTCTAATGTTCCTATAAATTTTCGAAAAAAGAAAATCATTTCCTCTCCCAAGCTTCCTCGTAAAGGCCTAAGAGTGTCCTTTGATGGGTGTTATTATAAAACCGAAGCAAGTGGCTCCTCGTTTCGGAAATCTTAAAAACTAACAGGAATTTCCTCAAGTGACATCAAAAACCCCAAGTGTCCCTGATTTTGTCTAGGTTTAACATGATGTATTTGGTTAACTTACGAAGTAAATCTTCCACAATTTTAACATTGTTCTCCAGGGCCGAGTTAGTCCTCGGTACCAGATATTGATTTTGTCGGTTATCAAGTCCGAATCAAAGGCAGACATTGTTCCCCTATACCTCGCACATCAGCTGGTTCAAGACGACTTCAACTCCCACGGTATGCCATGGGTTGTCTTGGTAACCGATCTATCTTACTTCATGACCGTCATTGATAACCGATCTATCTTACTGCATGATAATCGCGACAATTTTCATATGACTACTTGACCAACGCGGCCGACTGCGTTGGATTTATCATTCTGCTCGACCTCAATTAGTGTATCTATTGATTGGAACAAAATTGGATTGGTATGTCTATTTATTGGAATTGGAAAAAAATCTAATCAAAACAAGAAATTCCTCCATTGGAAGCATACAAGTTTTAAACTGGCTTGATTATCGACACTGCGATTATAAGTCAGATGAAACGAGATCCGGAGCCAGCAATCGTGGACGGTTTCCCACTTCGTGTTAGGTAGAGTGCGCTCAGAACTGTACGCGGAAATGTCCTATAAGCACTATTTTAAATTTTTTTTGACGTAGGACTACGTCTTTGTTTTCGATATGGGGGTCCACTTTGCAAAGTTTACAAAAATAGTATGTAACGAAAAGTGGCCCAATTTTAAATGAATATAATTCAGCCATCTCATGATAAATTTTCAAATTTTTTGCGCATATCGCCCCGAAATACTTCTATGAATAGATTCCAATAATTAAACCCAAAGATTTTTGACATCATGACATTAAAAATTTAAATAATGTACAACCTAGTCAAAATATCGCGCATTTATACACAGAAGATAGCGCTTCCCAAGTCCGGCACGACAGATTTTTGTACCTAGCGCACTACGCTTCTATGAATGAAGTCGTCATCGACTATTTAAAGAACGGATTTGGCCGGACGAGCTCAGTTGCCGGAGCAGATCACTGCGCTGTGTGCACTATGCTTTCTTTTGTGTTGTGCTCGTTTCCAGCACACTTTTATGTACAATCTCGAACACAATTATTTGTACACAAAATCGCTTGTACATTCGAGCTCCATTTGCAAACACGGTTAACTAGTACTAGTTGTCTCTTTCGCTCTACCCATTATCATCAGCGTTGACTCATTTTACTTTGTGCGATGGGTTCAATGTTTGAGGCGAATGTGTAGGTAGGTATATCTAATTTGTTACTAATTTTTAGTGGTTGCATGCGTAACCTGCATGATAGCAATCCGTGCTTTCGTTGCGCAAAGACGAAAACTTTCTTAATTTACGCGGATCGATGTAAAGCACAACGAAAGTTTATTTACGTTCGATCAATTCATTGATTCATTTCCACTCAGCCTATCCTATTTTGATTCTGTTAATAGGTACATACTACAGAGCCTATTTATGAATGAGCATCTAAGTCTATATATAAAATTGTTTTAGATTCTTGTATATTTACAGTTTCGATATATGATTAAGACCACTGCGTTCGCTACATTTAAATGCATACTTTAGGAAAGTTACAATAATGACAAATTATAACTAGAAAGCTTGGTCTATACATGCAATGTGATTATATTGTCTAAAATTTGATTTTTCTACACCGGTCCGGGTTTTTTACCACACACAATCGAAAAGTTTTTACAATTTTTAAAAGCTGATCTTGTGCTATAAAGATTTAGTTCTAGATATTAGTTCGGTCACGGATTTCTGTTTTCTTTCTTCAGATCTTCTCAAATAAGTTTAATCGGATTCGATCACCTACTACAAATGAAATAACCTGATAACCAAGAAGATTTGGTTAAATATGTAACATCCGATGTTGATTGGTTGTGCTTAAATTATACTTAAGAAATATATTTGATTTATTTTTACTCTAAATGTACTAAGAAAATAAATATTTTACATTAAGTAGTATAATCCTACGTCTACAGTTCATGCAATCGCTTTGGGCTGCCCCTTGTAGTTTTTTTTTTGAATAAACGCAACGTTAGCAACGCAAATGAAAAACTTAAAGAAAGCTGAAAACGCGGTCATTGGCACCGGTTTGGCGACGGATTAACGAGAGAAATAATGTTTCATTTGGTGGATAGGTCCTACGTTGTGTACTATATTCAACCGTTGATCGGAATACTCGGAAACAAAAATCCTTTTCGACGACAACAGCATTCCATATAGATCTGCACTCAAACGATTGATGCTGCTCGATTAAATAATACTATATTTAAACGTAATGATTGTATTCAAAGACACAAATATATCTGACAGCAAAGATGCTCGCACTAAGCATTGTAGTATCACTGTAGCGTACCTTAGATGATGACAGCTATGCATCGCTTCTATGCTAATTATTATGACAGTAGTGGTGAGGGTGATCAAAATAGATGCTGCCCTGCATATATTCTCCCCAAAAAGCTGATGGTTTTATATTTACCCATCAACGACCATGTCCGCATCGTTACAGTTCCAAGGATGCTCTCCATTCGATGGAGCATGGAAAGCACTACTTGCATTTTCTGGAGAAAACATCCTTAGTTCTTTATCTCAAAAATCTTATCAGATTACCTTAGTTTGAATTCTTTTGCATTGCTCCATTCTGGGTAATGAGAAGGCGGACACTTAGATTAGAATGGTAAAGAGAAAAGGCGTACAGTAAGGCATTAGAAGGTGATATTCATGAAAGATCGCGTAGCTTCAACGAGTTTTTCACTATTTCTTGTCAGAGGACGCTCGAAAATGGGCAAATTTCGTGGGACAATGGAAGTTTAGGAATCTCAAAGGCACAAACAGGCCTTGATTCAAGGGGATGGGTAAGGCAAGTGACTTCATTCGGATGATATCTCGGGTAATGTCCAGTCATTATACGTTGAATGAGCATCTCCGGGGGTCGTGAAGAGCGGTCTCTGCACAATTATCGCAACATTAAACATGTTGTCTGGTCGTGCACCTAGTGCCCTAGCACCAGATCTCTGTTAAACGAATCCCTTCGGCCTTGTTCCAGTCCGAGATGTGCAAGCTAGCCTCGATCTCCCTACTCGATATCATATACAGATTTTTAAACACAATAGATAACAAAAATTGGTTATCTCTTCTCATTTGGTTGGTATGCTAACAGCTACCTGGAAATTTGGTCCCAAAAGAGTTCCCATCGGATCCAAGGAGGGCTGAAAGTTTTCGTAAATTTTAGCTCTATATTTTTCAAGCCTTTGGGGGAACGCTTCTGAGCAAAAAGATTCTCTGAAAGCTTTTACGAGGTATTTTCTGATGATGATTCGCTGGGAACTTTTCTCAGACAGGTTGTCTGGCAGATATTCTGGAAGATTATTTGGAACCTTCCGTGGAAAATTCTCTGAAAGCTACTTCTAGCAGCTTGAAATCTTTTATGAGCGACTTGTCCATACTTCATTAAACGCGCCTGATTTTTTTATAATTCGTCTATTTAACACAGCTCAATACTTGAGCTTAACGGAGCCGTGTGTATTTTATATATTTATTTTATATATTTATTTATTTGTGTATTTTATATATTGTATTTTATATAAATACACAATATAAATTTGTTTACAAAACTGACACGTGGCAGTTTATTAGCGATGGGTGCAATGCTAGGTCTGTGCATAAGAGGTGCAGTTTTCAAAATCATGAAGGAAGGTATAAAACAATATAGCTGCATTCCAACCATGACGGGGCGAGGGATTTCTCCAAGGGTCGCTTTAACGAATACCATTTCAACGTATTGCGATATGAATCTGCGGATTTTGTTACCAGGTGGTGAATCGTGTAGTCGAACTAGGACTGCACCATCCTCCATCTTGACCTTAACGTTATCGTGTTCAGCAAACTGTTTTATGTTGTCTTTGTAGATCGATTCATCTAGTAAAGTACAGTACATTTCATACAGCATCTGAATAAGGGCAGATTTATAGATGTGTGTATTGCCCATTTGCTTTTTAAACAAGTGCTCCTATTCTCACGTGTGAACTAATTCTAGAGATTTTGAAAATAATGACCAACTCTAGGTCCAGTTTTCCTAGAAGAATTTCTGGAGACTTTACATGGAGATTGAAGCATTTTCCTGGTAGGATTCGAGGTGGTTACATATTCTAGGATGCATTTCAGCAGTGCAGTCAAAAGCAAAAATGCGATTCTTATCGTTTTATATTAGCCAAAGTTTTGACCCGTGGTTCGAGTTTCATGTAGGCATACATAAAAAATGGTAATGCGCACTAGATCATAGCGCTAAAGCTGCTTACTATTTTTCATTATATATTTTTATAAAAATGGTCCCTGAAGAAGGCTTGAACCACGGATCGAAACGTTAACAAACGTAAAGTAATCAAGGACGCATTTTTTCGTTTCACCTCAATGCCTTCTAAATCTTGTTCTAGATCTCTAAGCTGCGTTGTAAGCTTTTTCAAAATAATCTGGGGGATTCTTTGAAATGTGTAAAGTTCAACTACAAGCTTTTCCACTTGTTTCATCCAACTTTTTCTAGAAACTAGTTTGAAATTTCATTCCGATAACTTATGCACGCTTTACCGGAACTTGTACGGGAAATTCCTTGTGAGCTTTTATGGAATATCCGCTGGAAGGTTTTTGAGAAGATTCTATTCATGCTGTTCTGTAAGATTCTTCGAAAACTTTCCAATTAAATAACTTTATGTATGTTCTGCCAAATTTCTGTGGAAAGCAAGAACAGAGAAATATTCTGGAAGCTTCTCCTAAATAGTAAATGATGACAGCAGAATATCAAATTGTTTCCTATAGTTTATCAATTTTTAATTCTCCACCGATGCTCAAAAAGTTCTTGCTAGCTTTGCAATTCTGCACTTTTGGTGCAAGTGGTATGTCGGCTAAATCTGAATTAGTTATATCAACATATGCTTTCAAATATTCTCGTGTGACTTACTTTAAAAAGAAGTATACTGCTAAACAAATATTTGTATTTTCAATTTTCTTGCTCGAGAGTTATCCTACCGGAGCTGTAGAGGCTCCCTATCAGAATCAAACACTACAATTGCAGACGAGACAGGCAATGGCGCCCACTAAAAAACTGCTTTAGGCCAATTGCAGCGGGCCGTGGTTCTGAATGTAATACTCATTGTATTGTTCAGGTATGTGCGGGCGTAGGGACGCGATCGCGTGTATCATCGCGAAGTGCTCGAGCATTTGTATGTTAACGTGTTCGATCGCGTGTGCGTTTGTATGCCCTGTGCGCTAAATTGTTTAAATTCTATATTACCCAACAAACATCGAAAGCTGAACAAGGCTTTATTGCGAGGGAACAAACTGAACAAACACTGGACAAGTCATTATCCAGCATGTTAGCATTGTTTGATAGGTAAAACCGTGTATCTTTTGCATATTCGCGTGTGTTCTAGAATGATCGCGCGCGGACCGTGAATCTGATACTTAATTTTTCGTGTACAGTTCAGATTCTAGAAGAAAGTGAGTTCTTCCATATCACTAGAGTACCCGGTCATGTCGCCATGGAACGTATTGTCTAGTGGATATGGGACTTATTTTTTTCTTAATATTTCGATTTTATTTTTGTATTACTTTGACAAGGAGCTAGACTGTTGGTACCGAGGATAGAGACTTCCGGACATGCCCGATTCATGATTGCTCGAGTGCGCGAGTTTGTAGGTTGGCGCTTGAGATCGCGTTTGAAAGTTTATGAGTGCTGAAACGTTCACTTTATCTCTGGAGTGTTATCATGTTTGCGAGATCGTGGGCGTAAGTTTCTTGGATAATCGCGAAAGGCTCAAACGTTTGTATGCTGACGTGGTTTTGTAACATATTTGCGTGTGTTCTTACATGGTCGCGCGAACCGTGATTCTGATATTAAATTTTCAGATTCTAGCAGAGAGAGGGTTTCCTTATATCGCTAGGGTTCCGGGCAATATCGCCATGAGACGTGTTGTCTAATAGGTATGAGAGTATTTTTTAATTGGTCCAGCTGAAGGCATCGACCTAGACTTCTAGGATCGATGATAGACTTCCTGACGTGACCGATTCGTGATCGCGTGCACGAGGGCATTGTTGTAGGTTCCCGCTTGAGACCGCGTTTGAGAATGTATTAGTGTTAAGACGTTCACTGTTACCGAGGTGTAATCATGTTTGCGAGATCGCGGGTGTAGATGTTCGTGAGTGGTCGCGAAGAGCTCAAGCATTTGTATGTTAACGTGTTTTTCGCGTGTGCTAGCGTGTATGTGACTTTGCCTGTATACCCTCGATTCTGTGACCGTGGTACCATTCACATATTTGCGTGTGGTCCTGAATGATCGCACGAGCCGTGAATCCGACGTTAAATTAAAGTGTGCAGTTCAGATGCTAGAAGGGAGTGAGTTCTCTTGTATCAACTATAGTTTCCGGTCATGTCGCCATGGAATGTGTGATCTGGTGGATAGGAACGTCATCTTTGACTGACCCAGCTGAAGGCGGGGGTAGAATGGCTGTATAAGACCCGAAAAAAGGAGATAAAAGACAATAGATGAGAGATGTAATGAATTAGACAGGTACAAGATACAGCTGAAGTTATGATCATCACATGAAAAATATATATTAATACTTCAAACACTACTAATACTTGAGTAGCCAACCACCACACGTAGCATATACTTTGTCAATTATCTATTTCTTTCTCGGTTGTAAGCCGTGTGGTGTCCGGCGGGCTAAATTTCTTTTTCCACTATTTTAGCCAAGAATAGAACTACTGGGAACCTGCTCCCATGTCGTAAGAGGCGGCTAACAACATGCTAGGAGTTCCTACCGATGACTTAATTTGAACAGACCTTAAGGTTTTGCATCATAGCCTTGATCCATTCTATATTGAGTGAATCACTGACATATAGTCACCTTATCTGATTCGCTATTCCCGATTGTGTACCAACGTTTTAGGTTCCGTAAAGAATGAAGTCCAATTCTACACTAAGTAATAGCATATATTAATATTCTGTCTCTTCCGCGTCAGGGCATAACTTTCAATGTTTTAGTTTAAAAACCGTATTTGAAATTAGCAAACTTTCATGCTGGAAATGTTTTGAATTGGCCTAAGATGAAGCTGTCGAATTGCACAAAAAAAATTTGTGTTGCAAGCGATCTGTAGATATGTCAAAATAAGCCAGTTTTTTTTATTAAATCTGGAACCGTCTATCGACAAATCTACATTGACGAATGCCTCCAAAAGTGACTTTTTAAGATCTCATGAAAGTCTGAGCTTTTTACTACTTTTGCTTTCCTAAACACTGGTGAACATTTCAACACTCCAGAACTTCACTCTGTCAGAAAATGTAGGGCCATTGGAAGCTAAAGGTTAAAAATCGTAAAAACGCACTCCTAGTTCTTTCTTCAAAATCATCCAGTGCAGTACTCTGCGTCACTCTTTCGAGTTTGAACCGCTCATATCGTAGTCGGTCTTTGCCAGTATTGCTCTTCTCCAATCCATTCTTCTTCTGG
This sequence comes from Topomyia yanbarensis, assembly GCF_030247195.1. Lineage (NCBI taxonomy): Eukaryota > Metazoa > Arthropoda > Insecta > Diptera > Culicidae > Topomyia > Topomyia yanbarensis. The sequence continues at coordinate 449,519,330 of NC_080671.1, read as the reverse complement.
GCAGCTTTTGTCGCTGTGTTTATTATGTTTATTACGCATAATAAACATGTCGTTTACAATGTGGCATTAACCCAATTATGGAAACGTGTCTGATAGAGAGAGTGGAGATGCCAAATTGTCATTAGCATTTCGCAGTCAATTTCTTCGCATTCATTTGGGATATCTCTTATACTTTTGTACGACGCGTATTGTAATCAGCATCTTGAAGTGGGCTTCTTAAATAAATTAAATCCTGAGTCATCATAACGATTGGTGGATTATAAACATGAGAACTAATAAACCTCTAGTTGTAGAACTTGGGGGAAATAGAAACTAAAAAGAGCGTAGGTTTTTATATTTAGATAACTCTCATCAACCCGCGAGGAAAATTCTGTTTTCGCACATCAAAGCGTCTGTATGGCTGTCGGTGACTGCTCTGAAAAATTCTCTTGGAATTTTTGTTGATGATTTTCCGGAAGCTCTGCCTCTTTTTTCGGGGTTGGAAAGTTTTCTCATTGAGGGGGTTGAGATTCGAACTCAGGTGAGCTGAGTTCAAGGCAATCGGCTTGTCAATTATTTCAATTGTCGTTGTTGTTGTCGTTGTGGTTGTCGTTGTCGTTGTCGTTGTCGTTGTCGTTGTCGTTGTCGTTGTCGTTGTCGTTGTCGTTGTCGTTGTCGTTGTCGTTGTCGTTGTCGTTGTCGTTGTCGTTGTCGTTGTCGTTGTCGTTGTCGTTGTCGTTGTCGTTGTCGTTGTCGTTGTCGTTGTCGTTGTCGTTGTCGTTGTCGTTGTCGTTGTCGTTGTCGTTGTCGTTGTCGTTGTTGTCGTTGTCGTTGTTGTCGTTGTCGTTGTCGTTGTTGTCGTTGTCGTTGTTGTCGTTGTCGTTGTCGTTGTTGTCGTTGTCGTTGTTGTCGTTGTCGTTGTTGTCGTTGTCGTTGTTGTCGTTGTCGTTGTTGTCGTTGTCGTTGTTGTCGTTGTCGTTGTTGTCGTTGTCGTTGTTGTCGTTGTCGTTGTTGTCGTTGTCGTTGTTGTCGTTGTCGTTGTTGTCGTTGTTGTCGTTGTCGTTGTTGTCGTTGTCGTTGTTGTCGTTGTCGTTGTTGTCGTTGTCGTTGTTGTCGTTGTCGTTGTCGTTGTTGTCGTTGTCGTTGTTGTCGTTGTCGTTGTTGTCGTTGTCGTTGTTGTCGTTGTCGTTGTTGTCGTTGTCGTTGTTGTCGTTGTCGTTGTTGTCGTTGTCGTTGTTGTCGTTGTCGTTGTCGTTGTTGTCGTTGTTGTCGTTGTCGTTGTCGTTGTTGTCGTTGTCGTTGTCGTTGTTGTCGTTGTCGTTGTTGTCGTTGTCGTTGTTGTCGTTGTCGTTGTTGTCGTTGTCGTTGTTGTCGTTGTCGTTGTTGTCGTTGTCGTTGTTGTCGTTGTCGTTGTTGTCGTTGTCGTTGTTGTCGTTGTCGTTGTTGTCGTTGTCGTTGTTGTCGTTGTCGTTGTTGTCGTTGTCGTTGTTGTCGTTGTTGTCGTTGTCGTTGTTGTCGTTGTCGTTGTTGTCGTTGTCGTTGTTGTCGTTGTCGTTGTTGTCGTTGTCGTTGTCGTTGTTGTCGTTGTTGTCGTTGTCGTTGTTGTCGTTGTCGTTGTTGTCGTTGTCGTTGTTGTCGTTGTCGTTGTTGTCGTTGTCGTTGTTGTCGTTGTTGTCGTTGTCGTTGTTGTCGTTGTCGTTGTTGTCGTTGTCGTTGTTGTCGTTGTCGTTGTTGTCGTTATCGTTGTCGTTGTCGTTGTTGTCGTTGTCGTTGTTGTCGTTGTCGTTGTTGTCGTTGTCGTTGTTGTCGTTGTTGTCGTTGTCGTTGTTGTCGTTGTCGTTGTTGTCGTTGTTGTCGTTGTTGTCGTTGTTGTCGTTGTTGTCGTTGTTGTCGTTGTCGTTGTTGTCGTTGTCGTTGTTGTCGTTGTCGTTGTTGTCGTTGTCGTTGTCGTCGTTGTCGTTGTCGTCGTTGTCGTTGTCGTTGTCGTTGTCGTTGTCGTTGTCGTTGTCGTTGTCGTTGTCGTTGTCGTTGTCGTTGTCGTTGTCGTTGTCGTTGCCGTTGTCGTTATCGTTGTCGTTGTCGTTGCCGTTGCCGTTGTCGTTGTCGTCGTTGTCGTTGTTGTTGCTGCTGTTGTTGTTGTTGTTCTTTTTGTTGTTGTTGTTGTTGTTGCTGCTGTTGTTGTTGTTTAAAAATGTTCTCCCTAAACATTTCTAATTTTTAAGTTTTTTGACAGCAACTCAACGATTTTCCGAAAGCTTATTCTAGCTCATCCCAAAGCATATTGAAGAGTGTTTGTAAGTTTTTCAAAAAATTTTGTAAATTATAAAAATATTTTTGGTTAAGCTTCTTGTACAATGAAAAGAAAATTTGATGAAAATATTTTGAACATAAAGGCATGATAACTTTTAGTAAGTTAGGATACGGCTCGACTTACAAAAAAATCTTTAAACTTAGAGAAAGATAGTGGTTTTAGTTTTTTTTTGTTTTGAATTTTAGGCCTAGAAAAATTAAGGCTTTAATTTTTTTTTTCATTTTAGGTCTAGTTACCTCCTACAAAGTACTTTCATTAAAAATTGATTATGTTTCCGACAATAATGAAAAACAAAAAACTATATTTCTTTCTTGCATCTATTCCCCACGATTGTTAGCAGCAAAATGTATTGTCACCTCCCCAACATATATGGCAACACTGCCAAAGGCTTTCTCTTCCATAGCCATCAGCCGACGCTTAACAACCTCGCATAAAGCATTAACCAAACGAGAAAAAAAAACTACCCGATGCCTATTGATTCATTTATGCATCATCCCTCGATGGCTGAATTAGGATAGCTCTCTGCCTTCAGGGTGGCGGGCGGTATTTTTTTTTCTTCTACCAAATTTCACTCTACTTTCCGCTAACGGTGCCAACAGCCCTCGAGGGAGAATATCTCTTCGGCCTATGCTCCCGGTAGGCACAAGTTTGCTGGATGTGCTAGCGCGGAAAAAAATTAAACATTACGCCATTAGAGATAAGAAGATGTAAATACTAATTATTGCCATTGGAAAAAGAGCAAAAGTCCGCGGAAAGCGGTCGTGCATTAAACCGGCAGGCAGATGGATTCCAGATGGGATAGGGATTTCGGCGCTGTCGATGTCTCTGCGCGCGGAGGGTCATAAGTTTTTTTTTTTCGTTTCTCCTCCCTGAAAGGCTGATAGCTGCTGCCTCACGGGGAGAGCGAAACAATTTCGATCCTCGTCCTCCTGATGGTTAAATTAACGATTAATATTTTTTTTCGGCGAAATTTCAAAACTCTGCCTATCCCCGAGGGAAGGACAGGGACCGGGAATCCAACCAGCGAGGAGGGTAAATCATGTTCGGTTTTTTTTCCTTCGAACTTGTGCTCTGCGGGCTGATGAATCTTCCAAGACCGTTGTTGGGCAAGTCCAATATTAGCCATGAATTTATAATCCATGAAAATGCTTGTGGCTTTTCGATGAGGTGGAAAATGGCGTTGCGTTTGAGTGGAAGTTTTTTTTTTTCGTTCGAGCTTCCCAAAAATGTTTACGCTGAAGGGAAACAACTGACGGACGTTCGATGCTTTTCGACGACTGCTGTCAGGGACGAGGTGTCAAGTTTCCACGGAAGTTTTTTTCTTCTAATTTCTCACCAAGGCTTTCACGGTGTTCAATGGGCCTAATGCTAATGCGCTGGCTAAACACTTGGAAAAGTACTTCAAGGCAGGCGTGAAAAATGACAAGTTAATTGAAATATGTTGGTGGGGAAAAACTTTATCCTGAGAAAATTTCACTACATCAGTACAGTATAGTTTCCTAAAACCATTCAAATTTTATTGAAATAAAATGATGTTTAACAAGCATGAATTATTGCTCGAAATTCTGTTTCCAGGGAACCATGGACGTAAATTTTACAATTCTCTAGATTATGCTCGTATGCTGGTGAGACAACATTACATTATTTGCGCAACTGGTGCATCTCATTTTGGACGAGATATGCACTGAAGAATGCACACTAGAATAGATGGAACACTAGACTGTTTGGGGATTAAGCCTACCTACCATCATTACATTCGCTGAGCATTTACTCCTCTACTGGACGAACGATAGTCGAGGAGTGTTTGTTTATTTTCACATCATTAAGCTTCTTTACATGCCCTCGCATACTTACACAGCGCAGCGAAAGATGGGTTCTGTTAACTTGACATGATCATTAACTCGAGTAGTCCGCCTTATTAACTGGGACAATTTTAGCTGGCTCTTTTGGAAACGTTAACTACGGGGACCTAATGTTGTATCAGTATGTTGTGTTCAGTAGGAAGATTGTCTCATCATGCTACTGCTAGAACGTTCAGCCAGTTTTCGATAGCATGATGCAGTGCAACAAAGTAAGAAGTTTGAGGAGCACACCCAAACAATCACTGCAAGTGATTACGTGATCTACTAAAAGTAATAAATTTGACTATGACAAAATACAATGTTATTCTCAACGCCATCGAACAATGGATGATTCCACAGAAAACCTAACCAAATGTCGAAAATATGCAATTTGTATTCCAAAAGGGAAAACAAAATGATTAAACCTATTTGTGCATTAAGAGCACAAGACTTAACTTGAAATTAAGTTGGATTTTTATGTTTCGAATTCATCTCGTCAGTAACTAGCAACAACTTGAGGCTAAGTAGGACGATGTATCTGAACTAGTACTGAAATTAATACTAGTTCAACACTATTTTCGAACAATCACGCGATACATATGACATTTTTTCACCTTGAGAATACACACTCATTAAAAACTACTGAAAATTTGAGTTCGGAGCACTCAATTTCAAAAGTAATAGCAATGTGTCCAAAAATGAGTTTTAATTTTAGTAGAATTAACTCATCTCTTAATTTTCAAAGTTTTGAGTGAAAAAATTTTTGTTCTCAAAAATTATGTGGAGTCAGGCGTCGACTTAAATTTAAAAGGTTCTTGCGGTTGAAACCGCTGATCGTTCATAAAACTGGAAGGTATGTTTCATTGAGTTTTTTTTTGTTTTCAAATCAAACTTCCAGTTGTGTTTTTGTAATTTCTGCAATTTCTACAAGATGCTGAACGGCATAAAATAAATGTAGAGAAAGACCCTTGGATTAAATTTCCGGGCATCGTCAACGCCTGTACAACGGCCTGAAGGATCAGGTAAATGACATTTGATATAACAATGAATATTTTTGTTGTTCTATTAAAAATGCGGATTGATTATTTGCTGTATTTACCTTTTGAGTAAAATGTACTCAAATTTGACACTTTTTTCCCAAACTCAAAACTGAGTAAACGAAGAATACTCAATTTTTTACTACGTGTACTTTTTAAAAATTTGAGTGGCTGGCAACTCAAATTTGAGTAGTTATGAGCGTGTATATTAGAGTGACTGGAAAAAACGACCCCTATCGGCCCACCCCTGATTGTGCACTGCTAGGCCCCATGCAAAACTGACTCAGACATCACTTCGTTCAAAGTTTAATAACTTCTTTTAACAAAGCCGGATTCACTAGCAGTCTGTGGCAAAGTTGTAGACAATTAAATTATCTTTCTTATTTTCACTTACAGTGATAATACGATACATGCACTGCCACCTAGCGGCAAAAATGCGAGTTAGTGGGTTTGTTCCATGTAAATTGTCAAAAAATCCCATACAAACTTCAGGCACGTTGTTCCGATAGCTAGACTTGTCCGATTTGCTTCAAATTAAGTGCAAGTACTCCTGATGGGACTAGGAATCGAAACAGGAGTGGGCCGATTGCGTTTTCAAAAATTCATTATTTTCCTGGGCAGTCTAGTGTATATATTCCATAGTGCAAGGCGCTTGGTTCTCTAGCCACGTTTTCACTTTCTATCAGCAAATCAGAGCTTCTGCCTTTGTTTGCTTCCTGGGACATCTATCGGGACTTGCTTTATGCGTCATATGTGTTAGGAGGCGCGCATAGTATATATTAGGGCATTGCAAAAAAATTTTTTTTTTTGAATTCTCAAAGGCCCCTCTCATATTGTGACAAATGTCAAAGTAAGCTCAGATGCCAAATTTCACATTATTTGGACAATTTTAGACCCCCGCCCACTTCGCTTGAAATTTGTTGAAATTGGTACTATGGGAAAATATGGAGGAAAAATACATTAAATGCTATAACTTTTGAAGTAGCAATCAGAAAATTACAATTTATACCTCTTTTGAAAGCAAATAATCTTAGTATTTGAATGGAGATATCTTTGTTTCTAGAAAAATACGGGAAAGTGGGGTACTGGGTCATTTTGGCCCCAAAATCCCATATTTTTAATGATTTTAGTGCTCCGTGATGCAAATCATTTATATTTTGTAGTTTTTCTAATGTGGAAAAATCTCAAAATTCGATCGGAGTTTTTTAAACCTTTGTCCGAATTCGAGAAGTTGGGGTTAAATGGACTTTTGTCATTCATATTAAGCTTCATCATTTTCTCGTGCATATATCTCTATTATTCTTCACTCAATTTTCATAAACTATACCTTGTTGAACGTGGTAAATCCTTAGGATTATAACAAAAATAGATTCGTTACCGGTAAAATTCAGGAACATCAAATTATCTGACATATAGTGTCGATTTCACATTTTTATCATAAAATCGCACTTATTAACTCCATTTAACAACAAAATTCTTATCTAATCTACTACTTTTAGTGTAAAATATGCTTAGGGATAACATGAGAAAAGTTTCATTCCTGGAAAAATAGGGGAAGTTGAGGTATTAGGACAAATAATGGAAAAATGAGATTTGTAGAGTAAATATCAAAAAGTTTGATGTTTCTGAATTTTACCTCTAACGTTTTTATTTTTGTTTTGTTCCTCAGAATTTTACACGTTCAACAACTTACATTTTATGAAAATTGATTGAAGAATAATAGAGATATATGCATGAGAAAATGATAAAATTTAGTATGAATGACAAAAAGCCCTAAAACCCCAACTTATCGTATTCGAACTAAAATCAAAAGGGTTCCGTTCGATTTCTGAGATTTTTCCACATTAGAAAAACTACAAAATATGTATGATTTGCATCACAGAGCACGAAAATTATTAAAAATATGAGATTTTGGGGCCAAAATGACCCAGTACCCCACCTTCCCGTATTTTTCTAGAAACAAAAATGTCTCCATTCAAATACTAAGATTATTTGCTTTCAAAAGAGGTATAAATTGTAATTTTTTGATTGCTACTTCAAAAGATATAGCATTTAATGTATTTTTCCTCCATATTTTCCCATAGTACCAATTTCAACAAATTTCAAGCGAAGTGGGCGGGGGTCTAAAATTGTCCAAATAATGTGAAATTTGGCATCTGAGCTTACTTTGACATTTGTCACAATATGAGAGGGGCCTTTGAGAATTCAAAAAAAAAAATTTTTTGCAATGCCCTAGTATATATGGTAAATCAATTGTCTTGTACGCAGCTCACTTGGGTTCGATTCCCAACCCCGAAAATAGGGTTAGAAATTGTTCCAAAGAGATTTTTCTAACCCGAAAAAGGGTGAATGACCCCAAATAAGAATTCAGGTTTTATGGTACTCTTTAAGTCGCTCTTAAAACTTAGGTTACACTTGTAGTGTGCTATAAAACTTCAAATGTTATTTGGGACCCTTTTAAAACCTCTTTAACTAAAATGAAAAAAGTCCTGTGTCATATGACTGTTAGGAGATAGTGTTTAACAAGTGCTACTTTGGGTACTGGTTTAGATGAATCGTCTAACTTAGCACCAAGTTGGTGCTAGTTACTGACGAGATGAATTCGAAGCACAAAAATCCAACTCAATTTTGTCAAAAATAGTTTTGAATGAGTGGCAAATGTATATACTGTGTTTGGCGGTTCCAACAACTGTGAGTAAATTTTCATGGTTATCTTATTCTAATTAATGCTTCTAATGAATTTAATTAACCAAATTCAAAATGGGATTTAATTAAATCATGGAAATGGTTAATTTGCTTGCATGGATATGTATCAGGATATTTAGGGTAGACGTATAAGAATATATATTACGGCGCCCGTGGTTGAATGGTAAAAGTGATCGTCTCTTATACCAGTGAGACCGGGTTCAGTTCCAGCCGAAGTCATTGAGAGTTTCTAAGGTAAAAAATATTTCGTCACGTCTTCCTTCGGAGCTTGATTCCTCCCGGTAATACCTACCACCAATACTCTGGGGAGAGCTTTTTTATGTGCATATCACACACTCCAATCCAACTGCTTAGTATTTGGTTCATTCAATAGGGTTATAGCACGCCTCCTCGACACACCACCAATTCTCGTCCATCCACACAACGCACATGGCAACTTCTGTATGGCAGTAGGAAACCTAGATGAGGGTCGAGAATTAGTGCTGTTCCCCTATGAGGATAATCTGAGCGGCAATCTTCATTTTCTAAGCTCTTCGGTTCCCTTGAGCCCTCCTCGTTGATCTTCCGACTTGTCGCCGACGATGGACCTAGCCTACTACAACGGAGAATTCTCCGGCGATAGAAATTCTTCAGAAACCGACCCTACCAACCAGGTGTCGAGGTCAGTTCGGCGATTCCGGTGGAGCAGGGCGTCCGGTTCGTGGTGCCCCGACGACCCATACCTGGTGCCCGGTCGCAGTCTACTCGACTAGTCCCCAGCAGTGGATCTAGCCTACTCCGGCGAGAAGTTTCCAGGCGGTGATTGCTCTCCCGAAACCGTTGCTCGCTGTTCATCACGCCATTTCCGCTGTAAGTCTGGCATGCTCAGCGTCACCACTCTGTCGACCGCGTTCCACGTTTTTACGTTGCTGGTCATTCTGTAGTTGACATTATACGGGCTGCCACCCGAACCTTCCGTTTCAACCATCTCCCTGCGCGTCGCTTCGAACCTCGAAGACCACATGCTCCGATGTCTCCTCGACGCTCCGGGCACAACGGTGACACTGCGTGCCGATGAAGATATTTCCTGAAGCAGCCGTGGCCCGACAGGAGCTGTGTCAGGTGGAAATTCACCTCTCCGTGCTTTCTATTGACCCACGTCGACAGGTTTGCAATGAGCCGGTAGGTCCAACTTGCTCGACTCCACAGCCCAAACCAATAAGTCACCACCAATGCCTACCAGCTTTCGGCCGATAATCTACCCGATTAACTGCTCCAGCTTGGAGGCTAGTCCCCGGTGGTAAACTCACGGTTTCGTCCATCTTGTGCTAGAGTGAGGGACTCTGGGCAGAGAAGATAACTCTTAACCCTACTTCTCTAACCTCTACCAAAAAGTGTGACATTTGTCTGATCCGCAGGATTCTATTTGAAATGACTACATCGTGAGGTTGGGTCTGAGAGGAGGGTATGTACATATACACTACGCTTGATTCCAGGTCAAGCTGGTCGTGCTAGTTCGCTGGTCTCATCACCACCATATCACTCCTGCACGGAATGATATTGTACACACGCTTCTCTCTGCGTTGATCAGTTAGATGCTGTAGTCAATCCAGCGATTCGAATGGCAACGATGATCCTCGAGCGGCTCTTCCTTTCATCCTGAGCACATTCTGTTCGTCTAGAAAATGACTCATGCTGTATAGATAGCTATCTTTATCCAGCCGATACCGCTCTTCTTCATTCTTGTCTGCTTGCGCTGATCTCCAGAGGTACGCCTCCGCTGCCTGGTACTCCTCTCGAGTCAGCGACGACGTATTTGCGGGTACATTTCCCTTCACGTGCCTCTTCACTTTCGCGGTCGTCGGAATCGATTCGATTTTCAGACCCTCTCGTTTTCTTTTGCAGTTTGACACAAATCTGTAGATGCACGCCACTGTCCGAACTAAAACCTACCATCGAGAACACCGCCGAGGGTCTACGACCTGTTCTGTTATTCTGATGTCGTGGAAAAGGAAGCATGCCCGCAATTCTTCCTGGTCGTTCAGCGTAACCTCACCTTGCTCTGGCCATTTCTCTTCCGGAAAATACAGGAAACCCTGGCCTCGAAACCATGTCCCATCTGAACACATAGAGTGCTTTTTGTTCCACTTCGTCATAGCATCTGCTATGCTGAGCTTAGTCGGAACCCATCGCCACTCTCTTAGCTTTGAAAGACTGAGGATTTCTCCAATCCGGAAGGCGACGAATTGCTTGTACCGTCGGTGGTCCGAATGAATCCACGACAGCACAGTCTTCGAATCACTCCAGAAGTATCGCTGCTTTACGTCAAAGCATAACATTTCAACGACGGAATTTTCCAGTCTGGCTCCCAACACTGCTGCTTGCAGCTCCAGACGAGGAATTGAGAGGTGCTTCAGTGGTGCGACCTTCGATCTCGCCATCACCAACGAACACATCGGACCATCAACCGTCTCAATCCGCAGATACGCTGCAGCCCCGTATGCGCCTTCGCTGGCATCGACGAAGACATGAAGTTTAACGCTACTGAAGTCCAAATCATGTCCGCCACGAAAGTAATACAGGGGAATGCGGACATTTTCAACCTCCGGAAGCCTTGCAATCCACTGATTCCATTTCTCCGCGTTCTCTCCAGCTATTTGTTGGTCCCAATCGCATCCACGGCGCCACAGCTCCTGTATTAAAAGTTTCCCGTAAAAGGTGAAAATAGACAGTAGTCCTAGCGGATCAAAGAAGCTCATGACGCAGCTCATCACGATTCTCTTTGTTGGCAGCCGCTTGCCTGACAAGCACGGCACAAGATCGTCCCTCAGCTCGATGGAAAACGAGAACTCGTCGCTGGCAGGGCTCCAGACAATGCCCAGTACTCGCTCAAGACCCGTTTCCTTGTCCTCACTGAAACGTACGCACTGGTCTGTTTGCTGCTTCCCCATGGCCTGAAGGAACTCTTCGGAGCTCGACACCCAGTTTCGCATTTCGAATCCGCCTTTGGAATGAACGAAGCGAACTTCTTTCGCTCGTCCCACTGCTTCATCGACTGTATCTGCGCTATCGAAGTAGTCGTCGACGTAGTGGTTTTGCCTTTCTCATATAAAGAAAGGCTATGCAATCACTGTAAAAATCGACTTTTTAACCGAGGCCCGGAGGGCCGAGTGTCATACACCATTCGATTCAGTTCGTCGAGATCGGCAAATGTCTGTGTGTGTATGTATGTGTGTGTATGTGTGTGTATGTATGTGTGTGTGTCATTTAAACTCACACAATTTTCTCAGAGATGGCTGAACCGATTTTCGCAAACTTAGTTTCATCTGAAAGGTATAACGCTCCCATAAGCTGCTATTGAATTTTTAGTTGATCCGACTTCCGGTTCCGGAGTTACGGGTTGAAGAGTGCGATCACACAGCAAATTCCCATATAAACTGGTACCACCATGATGTTCAAATGATGTAAAACATATTAAAATTGATGTAACATTACTCTAGTTTGCGGGTCTGGATCACTAATGATCAATCAAAGCAGCTTTGACCACATTGGCCACCTATGACGGTTCATGACGCCCCCGGGGTACCCGCCATGTTCCTAAGCTAATATAACACCCATTCCACAACGAATTCTTTACCGATTTTTACAAACTTGATTTCAAATGAAAGATACAGTAATGCCATTGACTGCTGCTGAATTTCATTCGGTTCTGACTCTTGCTTCCGGAGTTACAGGGGTGTTAGTAAGGATACACTGGAATTTCCCATATAAATCGGTACAATCGTAATACCTCAGAGGCTAGAAACTATTGAAATGGTCACCAAATTACTTCTAATCGCAGATCTAGATCACTGATTGCCAATCAAACATTCTTTGAATATATTGTCCACTATCGACGATTACGGGAGTCCGGAATTCCGGGCATATTCCACAATTAAAGTGACATCGGTTCATCGGTCATGACTGAACCGACTTTCTCAAACCAAGTCTCAAATGGAAGGTAAAATATGCAGTTGAGTATTGCGTCGACGCCCCTCCCCCCCCCGCCTTGCCCTTACACCTCCCTCCATCATCAACCCCTCCTCTTGGACTACCCTCACGCATTTCCTTCATCCACCCCGTAGAGTAAGGTGGGACAAAAGTGCGCACCTAACAGTTTTCGTAAGATTGCAGTTAGAAGAAAAGCACCACGATATCGGATATATTATGTACCTTTATCATATAGCTTCAAAACGTATTACTAGAAATCTCTTGTTTTGTGTTGTAATTCGAGAAATAAACATTTTTTATAAATACACAAATGCGCACTTTTGCCCCATGATCGGGGCAAAAGTGCGCATAGCACGGGGCAAGAGTACGCACTGCTTAAATAACTTATTTACGACCACCAACAGACAAAGCTAATCAATGCTTGGATTTACATCCCCTCATACTGTTTCTCTATGATTCAAAGGTAGTTCCATCTGCCAGGTTTGAAATTGTTTATATTTTTTTTGTAATACTGTAAAAGTTGATCTTCGTATCTTCAGATCGAGTCGTTCGTGTCATAACAAATGGATAGACAATTAAATGATTTTTTTGAAAATATTTCTATAGGTTTTCAAAATTTATATTTATTTCTGCTTTCTTAAATTTTTGTTTTTCTGCTCTGAACGTTCGACAGTCAGTTTACGTTTCATATTGGAACACTGTTTTTTCTCTTGAGCTGCAGATGTCAGCCTTTCTTTTACAGGAGAGCTAGTTATTATTTCGGATTTTTGTCCTTTCTTTCGTCGTTGTTGTGGGTCCTTTCTTCTAGGAAGTGGGCGTATCGCTGCTGGTGACACGTTAGCCGACTTGCTAAGATCCAATGCTTGAACTTCCAAATCTTCAAAACAGTTTCTCTTTTTGAATCGCAATGCACCAGAGGTCGACGGATATGAATTGGGCACTGAATGAATTATTAGTGCATCGTATACCTGTGGTACAAATGTTTGTAGTGGCGTAGCATTACTCGGCATGGGTATCTGGATTTCGGAAATTGTGCAAGATTGATTCGATTCTTGCGGAATGTCAGTTACTAAACACGGTTGAAAGTCACCATCATCAAACCTATCCGGGTTGAAAGGTTCAATTCCACAGGTTTTGAACGCAGTGATAGCTTTCTCAATAGTGGCACATTTACGATAGGCTATGCCGAACAATTCTGCAATTTGGTATTGTGTAATGACCCTACCTGGGTTATTCGTCATCCATGTACTACAAGCCTCTGAAAAATGGGTCTTTAGGGATTTAAAAAAGCAACGATCTAAAGGCTGTATCTTGTGGCTGCTGTGTGGCGGGATTGATAACATTACAATCCCATTGTCACGACAGTACAATATGGCCTCCAGATTCAGATGAGAACTGTGATTGTCCAAGATTAATAAAACAGGGTCATGCACCGCTGCCTTCACCTCCTTGTGGAAATGTCTCAGCCACTCCAAGAATAGTACACTATTCATATAACCAGTGTCTGACACAAGCAAAAGAGAGGTGCCCCATTCAAGAGCAAAGGGTTTAGACGCTTTCGTTTGAAAATCAGTGCAGGGGGAACATAATTTCCAGTTGCACTCATGGCGCACACAGCTGTGGTAAGTTCACCCCTTTCCGCTGAACTAACTTTGCTGACAGCTTTTTTACCAGTACTGGCGATTACTTTTGGGGGACAATTGGGAACTGTCGACATACCCGTTTCATCCATATTATATTGCCGATTTGGAGGAAATTTATACTTCGTTTTTGCATCGAACAAATTTTGGAAAAATATTTTGACCTGCTCTTTGTTGAATCCCATGATTCGGGCCAAACTGGTTTGCTGAGGTGTTCTCAAAGATAGACGATTTTTTATTCAAACCGTTTATTTGATACGGCACGTTGCGTTAGCTTAAAGGTGCCAATTTTGTTTTGTTTTACATTTTAAATTGCTTAAAACTAGGGGATTACATATTGATTTTTTTAAAATGAAACTAATGCGATTTTATAGCTATCTTATATATCTACACAAGGGGATAATATAATTTTCGTAAGATTAGGGGGGTCATTTAGTTTTTGTGGCAATATGGTTTGACATTTTTATTAGTGAGATTATTGGAGCAAATAATGTTTAATTAAGGGGACAATTTTTACGACTAACTTAAAACTAGGAATAACTAGAGGGCATGATTGAATTTTGTAAAGATTCGTAATTATAGTTATTTTTGTGGGTAGTAGAGTTGGGCAATTTCAACGAGATTATATAATATAATAGTTAAAACTAGAAGAGACAAGAAGAGCTAAATGCTTCGTGGTGATATTGGGGGGGGCGGTAGGGGTGTTACTTCTGGGTATAAGAGTCAGGGGAGGGAGGGTAGACAAAGATGGCAGGGAGAGAAAATTATTTCAGTTTCAGGCATCGTGAGATCAACGGATGGATTACAAACTCGGGTGGCCTTCATCAGGGGAATCATGTACTGGGACGCCGGGTGGTCCTCCTCAAGATGGCAGGGGTTTTTCCAGACGATTTCGTAGTACGGCTCAGATGTGGATCGGCTACATTTCGAGTTAAGCGTGTTATGTTCGTGCCGTAGGTCCCGTGTTTGTTGGCTCATTCGATACAGATGCTTTGATACAGGTGGAAGAGCGTTCTGAGAATGATAAGGAAAATAACAAGGGGCAGTTAGACTTGTATATTGATGGTTTTCACAAAGGTGTATATAAGGGACATATAGAGAACATCGCGGCTTGCCAGCACATCTCGAACCGGGACGTTGGGTGGTCTTCCTCGGGCCCGCAGGGTATTAGCCGAGACCTATCGGAACTGTACTCGGTGCACGCCCAGACAATGTGCTCGATGTCGTGATAGCCGTCGCCGCAAGCGCAGATACCACTATCCACGAGCCTAATACGCCGGAGATGTGCATCCAGCGTGTAATGGTTTGCCATGAGTCGGGACATCACACGAATGAAGTCACGACCCACATCCATCCCCTTGAACCAAGGTTTCGTCGATACCTTAGGGATTATCGAATGTAGCCACCTTCCCAGCTCTCCGCTGCTCCACGAAGTTTGCCAACTTTCGAGGGTTCTCTGATGAGTAATACTGAAAAATTCGCTGAAGCAAATTGGTCTTTCGTAAACGTCTCCTTCTAAGGCACCCACCTTAGCTAAGGAGTCTGCCTTCTCATTGCCCGGAATGGAGCAATGAGAAGGGACCCATACCAAGGTAATCGGGAAAGAGTTGTCAGATAAAGCACTCAGTAGCTCCCGTATTTTCCCCAAAAAATACGAGGAATGCTTTCCATGTTTCATCGAGCGAATAGCGTCAATGGAACTGAGGCTATCCGAAACGATAAAGTAATGGCCTGCGGGTAATGTTTCAATGACTCCAAGGGTATACTGAATGGCAGCTAGTTCTGCGGCGTAAACTGAAGCAGGGTCACTGAGTTTGTAGGAGGCGGTGAACTTTTGATTGAAAATACCGAAGCCAGTGGATCCTTCGAGGTTTGATCCGTCAGTATAAAACATCTTAGAGCAGTCGACTTCTCGGAATTTATTATAAAAAATGTTTGGAACCACTTGTGGGCGTATGTGGTCCGGAATTCCACTAATCTCGTCTTTCATGGATGTGTCGAAGAAAACAGTAGATTCAGAAGTATTTATGAAATGCACACGGTTGGGATTGTAAGAAGAAGGGTTAATATTCTGCGCCATGTAGTCAAAGTACAGGGACATGAAACGGGTCTGAGAATTGAGCTCAACAAGCCTTTCGAAATTTTCAATCACGACCGGGTTCAAGATATCGCATCGAATGAGCAATCGATATGAGAGTTCCCAAAATCGATTTTTCAACGGGAGAACGCCCGACAGCACTTCGAGACTCATCGTATGGGTCGACTGCATGCACCCTAAGGCTATACGCAAACAACGATACTGAATTCTTTCGAGTTTGATGAAATGTATGTTCGCGGCGGAGCGAAAGCAGAAGCATCCGTATTCCATTACCGACAGTATCGTTGTTTGATACAACCTAATTAGGTCTCCTGGGTGGGCACCCCACCATGTTCCGGTTATTGTACGAAGAAAGTTGATCCTTTGTTGGCATTTCTGTTTCAAATACCGAATATGGCATCCCCAAGTACCTTTCGAGTCGAACCAGACCCCTAGATATTTTACTGTGAAGACCTGAGCGATAGTTTGACCCATTAATAGAAGCTGTAGTTGTGCTGGTTCACGCTTCCTTGAAAATACAACTAGCTCAGTTTTCTCCGTGGAGAATTCGATACCCAGCTTAATAGCCCAAGCAGACAAATTGTCCAGGGTATTCTGTAATGGTCCTTGTAGATCGACAGCTTTGGGTCCCGTAACAGACACCACGCCATCGTCTGCAAGTTGCCTTAACGTGCAGGAATTGTCAAGACATTCATCAATGTCGTTGACATAGAAATTGTATAAAAGGGGGCTTAGACATGAGCCCTGGGGAAGGCCCATGTAGCTAAATCGTGATGTCGATAAGTCACCATGCGAAAAATGCATGTGCTTTTCCGACAACAAGTTTAGTAAAAAGTTGTTTAAAGTCGCTGAAAGACCATGCTGGTGCAGCTTCTCTGAAAGAATGTTGATCGAAACTGAATCAAAAGCCCCCTTAATATCTAGGAACACTGATGCCATCTGCTCTTTGCTAGCATAGGCCATTTGAATTTCAGTTGAGAGCAACGCAAGACAATCGTTCGTCCCTTTGCCTTTGCGAAAGCCAAATTGTGTATCTGACAGTAAGCCATTTGCTTCGACCCAATTGTCGAGGCGAAACAAGATCATTTTCTCGAACAACTTCCGGATACAGGATAGCATTGCGATCGGACGGTACGAATTGTGGTCGGAGGCTGGTTTTCCTGGTTTTTGGATGGCGATGACCTTCACTTGTCTCCAATCGAGTGGGACAATGTTAGCCTCGAGAAACTTATTAAATAAGTTCAACAAGCGTCTCTTGGCAGAGTCAGGCAGATTCTTCAACAAGTTGAATTTGATTCTGTCTGGCCCCGGAGCTTTATTGTTACACGACAAGAGAGCAAGTGAGAACTCCACCATCGAAAAAGGTGTTTCGTTCGCGCTATCGTGAGGAGACGCGGCGCGGTAAATCTTCTGTGCCGGGGCGGAATCCGGACAAACCTTCTTGGCGAAATCGAATATCCAACGGTTTGAATATTCCACGCTCTCATTAGTACTGTTTCGGTTTCGCAAACGCCGGGCCGTGCCCCAAAGAGTGCTCATCGATGTTTCTCTCGTTAATCCGTCTACGAACCGGCGCCAGTAACTACGTTTCTTGGCTTTCATCAAACTCTTCATTCGCGTTTCTAACGTCGCATATTGTCGATAGCTAGCGGGTAACCCGTCGTCCCGGAAGGTCTTATACGCGGCGGCCTTCTCCGCGTACACGTCTGAGCACTCTTTGTCCCACCACGGATTAGGAGAGCGTTTTTGTATGTTCGCGCCGGGTACTGGCTTAGTCTGAGCTTGATTCGCGCTGTCGAGAATCAAGCCAGCCAAAAAGCTGTACTCTTCCTCCGGAGGAAGTTCTTGGGTAGATTCGATGTTGTCGGATATCGCGGCAGCATAGCTCTTCCAATCGATATTTCGTGTGAGGTCATACGAAATATTGATTGATTTCAATGGCCTTGAACCGTTATTGATTGAGACTACAATCGGCAGATGGTCGCTGCCATGGGGATCAGGAATTACCTTCCACGTGCAATTTAACCGCAGCGATGTTGAGCAAAGGGACAAGTCTAAGGCGCTCGGGCGCGCTGGAGGAGCAGGAATCCGTGTCATTTCACCCGTGTTTAAAATTGTCAAATTGAAGTTATCGCAAAGATCCTGAATTAAGGAAGACCGGTTATCATCATAGAGGCAACCCCATGCTGTACCGTGAGAGTTAAAGTCTCCTAAAACTAGTCGCGGTGCTGGCAGGGATTCTAAGATGTCTTGTAGCCGTCGGTGCCCAACCGCGGTGTTGGGGGGAATATATATGGAAGCTATGCAAAGGCTTTTGCCTTTGGTTGTTACTTGACAAGCGACAACTTCAATACCTGTTATCGAGGGAAGGTTAATTCTGTAGAAGGAATAGCACTTTTTGATCCCCAAAAGCACTCCTCCATAGGGGGTGTCTCGATCCAGGCGAATAATATTAAAGTCGTGGAAGTTGAGTTCTATGTCGGAAGTTAACCAAGTTTCACATAATGCAAATGCATCGCAACTCAAATTATTTATTAAAATTTTGAAGGAATCGATTTTCGGGATGATACTTCTGCAATTCCACTGTAGAACAGTGATCAAATCCGTGACCTCGTTCGATGAGTTAGCCATCGAAGGATACAATCGCTGAGAGGAGGGGCCATTTAGCAGTCAACTGCTTCAAAAATGTTCTCACTGTAGGGAGAAAAGCTAACATAAGACTTTTAATAGGATCAGTAATATTGAAAGTTTTTATTATCCACTCCACTATGTCCGAGAGTTTTATAATTCCAGTGCTGTGATTACTCTCGAACTGAAACAAAGGAACACTTGGGATTTTTGATGTTCCTGGAAGTGCTGGGAACTCCTTCTCTGAGCTTAATCCTCCGAGACCAGGAGCTAATTGCTTCGGTTTGGTTGCAACGCTTCCAATAGATGTGACTTTCGGAGCCCCCTCAAGGGACACCTTCTGGCCTTTACAAGGAACTTTACGAGAGGAAATGTTCCTCCTCTTCCTATAAATTCTAGGCACCCTAGTAGATGTTCCCTCTTGTGGGTTACCAGCCTCGCCCCCGTCAGGAGGCAAGTGAGTATAGATGTTTGCTGAGGATGGTGGCGTAGCATTCTTTAACATTTCTGCGAAAGAATGTTTGGATCGTCCCGCAAGGGAACGTTTCAGTTTATCCCCGCGTAGTTTGTACGCGGGACATGCCGAGATATCATGCAGACTCTCCGCACAGTAAGGACACTTTTCGGCTTGCCTACTGCACGAATCATCTAGATGATTCTCCCCGCATTTTCCACAGCGGGCCTTATTGCTACAATGGGTGGCTGTGTGACCCAGTTGTTTACACTTTGTGCAATTCATGACCCGCGGCACAAACAGACGCACAGGCAGACGAACCTTATGCAAGAGGACGAAATTTGGCAAAGCGGTACCAGCGAAGGTCACCCGATAAGAGTTTGATTGGGGGTACGTTTTTGAACCATCCCCCGCAACTACTACTGAGTGCAAACGTTTGCACTCAAGTATTTTAACTGGCTGAAGTAAGCGGTCTCTGAATCGGCCAACCCCGTACTTCAGCAGATCCTCGCACGTCAAACTCTCATCGGTTACGACGCCTTCGGATTGTACTCTTACCGCCGGAATATACACGTTATAATCCCGCGTAAAGTGCTCACAGCAAGCAATATCGTTTGCCTGCTTTGAGTTGGCTAGCAACACCCTTATCTTGTCCGAGCGGACCTTTGAAATTTCGGTCACAGCCGAGAACCGTTCCGTCAGGTCTCTAGAAATCTGAAGAAGATTCAGTGATTTAGTCTTGGGCCGAAAGAAGACCACAAATGGACCAGTTGAGAGTTCTGGATAGCATTTGGGCCGGGGGGGAGCCTTAGAAGTTGAACCCGATTCAACTTCCATTTGACCATCCGGAGAGAGAACCATAGAAAACGTCAACGCACGGGGTCAGCGCCCGCGCAGACGGAAGAAAGCAATAAATGTGTTACAAAAGACAAAAACCACTTAGCTTTAAACTGGTGTCCAACGACGAACCGATCCAGCTTATACAGCTGGCTATTGTTTAATCCTCACACGCGAACAAAAGACTGAGCACCGAACCGAACTGGCAAAATAACCTTGAATGCGGATTAAAACTATTCTTTATCGCCTCACACAGCACTACGGACTAGAAAAAACAACGAAAGATAGACGATGTTTCTTCATGAAAGTAAGTGCCCAATCTTTCCCTGCCAATTTCGTGCCCTGATTGAATCTGTGCTGCACTTTGTTTTCTTCAGCAAACTGAAAAGCTAAGCGTCGCAAGTCGGTGAAAGTCAAACCGTAAAACGCCCTGTCCAGTGCTCTACAATGCTCGGCTAGTTCTTCCGACTGTTGACAAGTGAAAACTGGTCTAAATCGTCCGTGCTTCTGATTGGTAAATCCCTGCAGAAACGTGATTGTGATTATGTATGGAAAACCTCTACAAATAAATTAAGTATCTCACCAATTTAAGCCTCTTCCTCAAACATGCATCCGAAATGCCGAGATCTGCCGCAATCTGTCGCTTAGAGTCCCCATTCCGAAGTCTTTGTCGGGCTGTTTCCAGCATATCTGCTGTACATACCTTCCGGTTTGTTTTTCTCTTGTAGGTCCTAGAAGGATTGTTTAAATTTTTAATCTTCTTGAACAGATATGTAATGCGCACTCTTGCCCCACGATTGCTGCGCACTCTTGCCCCGTCGTATGTTTTTTAACAGATTTCATTGCTTCAAAAATCACGGAATATTTTTCATCAAAACTAATGCGTTTACAGAACTACCATATATTGAAGGTTTTTTGGGTAGTATAGTTTTCGAGGTTCTCAATCATTCAAAGAACAATTTTGTAATCCCCAAAATTGGAAAAATTAGATCAAAATAGCGTAAAATGCTACTTACCTCATAACTTCACGCCACTAAAATGAAACCATTCATGTTTACATGTGTGATCAGCTGACCTAACTATGTGTCAAATTCATACAGTGTTGCCGGGTTTTCATACTTGTATGTTTCAGAAAGTTCAATGCGCACTTTTACCCCATGCGCACTGTTACCCCACCCTACTCTTAGTAACTGTGCTGAGAAGTAGACGGCAATCCTTGGGAAACGTGTACGGAGTCGTCATGATGAAGATGAGGGCCCGTCGACACCAGCTGAAATATGCACGGGTAAGCAAAAAATAATCGTTAAGGGTCTCTTCCCGAAGCACGATTCAACTACCTGATCACTGACACCATACGGAGAAGAAGAAGGAGCTAACACAGTTGAATGGCAAGCGACTAATAACGAGCTCGAAGAAGCGTCTATGTGACTAAAATCAAAGAAAACTCCCAGTCCGGATGGAATACTAAACGTGGTGCTGAAAGCTGCGATCCTGGCATATCCAGCATATATTCAAGATGCTACCGCTGAACTCTTTAGATTATGTCAATTTCCCCGAAATGTGGAGAATACAGAAGCTGATGTTGCTGCCAAAGTCAGGGAAGTTACCCAGCTATTAGGCCTCGTATAGGCCAATGCCGCAGCGCTGCACAGAAGAATGAGCCAGATCCTGAAGAGCTACTTCCAGATTAGAGTGCTGATGTACGTGACGAATAAAGGGTAAGAGACAATGCGAGTCGCAGCGGACGTTCCTCAGGGATCCATTCTCTGTTCAAGTCTTTAGAACGGGATGTACGATGGGGTCTTAACACTGCGGCTGCCCGGGAAAGAGAAAATGTACTACAATTCTTGCAAACACACTATTCAGCTAAATCTAACCATTATTTCACAAAAATGTATAGTTCGCGAGACTCGAGTACTGATACACTGCCATACACTGCTAGGCCCCGTGCAAAACTGGCTCAGACGCCACTTCGTTAAATGTTTAATAACTTCTTTTAACAAAGCCGGATTGACTAGCAGTTTTCGACAAAGTTGTAAACAATTAAATTATCTTTCTTATTTTCAGTTACAGTGATAGTACGATACATACACTGTCACCTAGCGGCGAAAACGCGAGCTAGTGGGTTTTCTCCATGTAAATTTTTGAAAAATCCCGCACAAATTTCAGGTACGTTGGTCCGGTAGCTAAATTTATCCGATTTGCTTCAAATTTGGTGCAAGTACTCCTGGTGGGACTAGGAATCGACTCAGGGGTGGGCCGATTGAGTTTTCAAAAATTTATCATTTTTCTGGGCAGTATACTCAACACGCAACAGCAAGCTGCGTCAACAAGACCCGATGTACACATGAAAATTAATTTTAATTTTTGCATATTGTCACTCACAGCAGTTGAGTTATGAGATATTTTCTATGATTATTATTTTTACTTATAACTTTTTTGTTTTTGATTTTTCGCATTGATAATGTTCGAAGGTATTCTTTATCATTACAAAACACACAACTTTTTCAAAGAGACCAAGTAGCTGTAAATGCTGTGATATGACTTATGGCTGATTTTGGTTTCATTTTAGGCTGTTTTCGAATCCATGTAACTTCACTATCGGCAAAAATTGTAATTATACTATCAATTATTCTGCTAGATTTTATCTACAAAACGAAGGTAGAACCGTCGGTCCATAATAACCCGTTCAGAAGTTATGCACTGTTGAAAGCTTTATGTTTGGCCCTCTTGAAGTCGCGCGAATGGCTCATTGAAAGAGTAGGCGCTGGTGTTCAAAGACGCTTTCGCTTGTTTTTCTGAGTGGCACGCACTCTGTGTACTAGCGCGTCCGCCGAAAGGATAACACCAATATTGAATGATTTTCTAACGGGTGAAAAAATTACATGAGAATTTCATGTGTCACCGCACTCTTCATTCCGTACTTCCGGAACCGGAAGTTGGAATTTCATGAAATTCGGTTCGGTCATCTCCGAGTAACCGATTTGCAATTGTTGATCACATACATGCACACATACGCATACATACAGACATTTTCCAAACTCGACGAACTGAGTCGAATGGTACAAGAGACGTAGCTCTCCGGGCTTCGGTTAAAAAGACTATTTTCTGTAGGAGAAAGGCAAAAAGGTTAATGCCGAAAACAGCTTGTAAGAAATTCATTCTATGAGAACGTTTCGAAACTAGAGAAAAATTTAAAAAGTACTTTTAGTTCAGCAAAAAACACGACCAAATAGATCTAGTTAAAAACACAAACAATTATGCAGAAGAGTGTAAGATTTTATATGTTACTTCCCTAGTATAGGGCAAAAATTGTCAAATGATGTCTCCAACAACTCAAATAATTGCCCTAGATAGTAAGGAGAGCAGAGGACATGGTAACATACCTGATCAATATATTAGAAGGCAAATCTAGCACATTCACTAGAATTCTTTCTCAATGTTTCAAACTGGTTATTACCATGAACGTCTCGAGGTGGATAAAGACGCCCTATCCGATGACTGTTGTGATTGTAATAATTATTGTCCTATATGTCAACAAAATTCTCAAAAAATCACTCGTGGCTAGAATGTTTGAACATACACAGTGCCCTCTATAGATTTCTTATAATTATAATTATATAATTATATAATTATATTAATTATAAGTTGATCTTATAATGAGAGACCTTAAAAAGTATTTGACACATTGGATCACACAATACACCTGGCCAAACATGGATGTTGCGGTAACAGAAGCATTGCTAATGCTATTATTCATAGTTACTTGGCGGATAGAAAACAGTTTGTATATGTTGATGGTGAACGTAGTAGCCCTGCTTCGATTGGCATCGATATTCCACAAGGTAGTAACATAAGACCTTTGTTATTTCTTTTGTATATTAATGACCTAGACAACTGAAGATTTAACGGAACCCATGGATTGCGTACTAATGACACTGCCCTGTTTTATTTGAACTATGATGTCAAAACTAGTAGTAGAATTGCAGCATGTAGATCACATCTGGACTGACCTACAGGAATATAGTTTCAAATTAGAGATGCTGTATCTCTATAATCTGACATTAAATTTTATTCGAATCGAATCCAGTTCCGGAGAAAAGGCATTTCTAAATATAAACAGGCATCATAACATTCAATCAAAATTCCATTAAAATGTGTATCAAAGTAATTCGATAAGCACTGCTAGATTATGGTTACAAACGAAAATCTCTTCGACCATTTTTTGTAAAATCCATCGAAAATGTATTTCGGTCATCAATACATCAATATTCGATACCTATTGAAATATTCAGGGCCTATAATCGAAGTATGTCTCATCTTTTGCACTACGAAACTTGTAGATCAAGAATGGCCTGGAACAGCAGTTACCAATGAATAATGAAAAAGACTTTTTTTCATTATTATTATTATTATAGTAGAATTAAATTTGCTTAGTCAGGTTTACTATTCCACTGCATTGATGGAAGGCATACTAATTTGTCAAACAGCGGAATTTTGACACTCTGATTCGATCTACTGTGGCAAACCATGTAATTCTAATGTTTATTATTGAGAAATGCACAATTATACCAGTAGGTGGATTAAAATCGGTTTTTTTAACCGGAAAACCGGTGTAGGTGTGGGTGGTATTCGGGAGGATCACTATCACGACACTGCTTACTCCAAATGAAATTGATTATTGATTGTAATGCAGCGTCTGATTCATTGAAGCGAATGAATTTTCTATAAGATTTGAATTCCTGGTGCTGATGGATTGTTTCCGCTCTGTATTTAATCTGTGTCATGTATCTTGCGTGGTTTTCAAAAAATTTCGACCAAAATGTTTTCGATCAGTCATTGCACTCAAAACCGCATCTCCACAACTAATTTAGTTATAGGTTTTGTGCCTTTTACGCACAAAGGTGGATTAACCGATTTTCTTCTTAGGGTGAGATATGGCATAGTTCATTTGATAGAGTTTCCGGCCAGCAAAAAAGTGCACATATTCGCCTGTACAACCGAACCCCATGTGCGTATACAGTGTGCGTACATGCAGGTTAGAGGCACTAGTTTTCTCTTTCTTACTCTCGTCATCACTAGCGTTGACTCTTTTTGCCTAGTGCAAATCTTACTCGTGTACGCACTCGGTGTGCGTACACGGGTGTTTGAACTAGAGTTTGTACACCGTTTGCTTGGGTGCGATGTAGAAGGCAAACCTATGCATTGAGACAAAGAATGCTTGAGGTTGAACGCGTGCACAAAATTTTGTACACAGGTACAAAATTGTCGATGTTCATGGGAAGTCTGGTTTGAGCTCAAGGATTTGTTTAAAACCGAGATTCGCACATGATTAATCTCTGATCTAAACATATCCACTAAGCTTCGACAGTACCTGGTCATACAGCACACGGGTTCGTATTTTGTCTACTATTTGATATTTGGGTCTTTGGTTGGGTTGTTTATTTCCTCGGTAACGCTTGTAGCATTTTCGGAGACGGATTCGTCAACGGAACAACGGTTAATATTCAGTTTTTTCGCCAAATCATTATCAGAGATGTCGGGGTCAACTTTGATTTTCCGAATGACTTTGAGTAGTTTAAAAGTGTAGTTGACAATAAACGGTTTCACTCTGACGCTTCAATTACACTTTGCAAGCAGTTTTGAAAATTTTCACTCAAAGAATGAACGGACCAATTTCGTTGCTCGCAATCATGGCAAAAATTGCATCTCGAACCGTTCGTTCGCCATTGATAAGAAAGCTTTCTTCACCTTTGAAACATTCTGCTTGCACAGAAAGTGAAGCAAAACAACCTGGCGCAGCCAAGTCTGCAAAAACAAATAAAGACGTAAGGTAGGCAGCGAAATCAACAATATTGCTTTTACTTACAACGCTACGATGGATTTATTCCACCTTTACCAAGGATTAAACACTATGTGTTTTACTGTTAAGTATAATGTTGTAGAAAAAACATAAAGTGTTTTATTTTATACGCTTCATCTAGTGGTGCTATTTTTCGTATATTTATACCCCTCACCTTTTTCTGTGTTCAAACGATTCTGTTTCACGAGCGGATACGAAGGTAGAGCTATACCTCTTTTTCTCCTTGATACAGGTGGAATAAATCCATTGAAACGTTTGAAGTAAAAATAATATTGTTTCTTTCGCTCATTATGGAAGCTCGATAGTCAAGAAGATATTTACAACAAATAAAGAAGCAAATAAATTGTTTCCCTTCTAAGCATTCAGTTAGCTTTAGAATTGGCTTTTCTCGAATGGGTCGTGACATCAGGTTTTCATCAACAATTCTATCTTGATATAATTTTCCCACTAAATCCTTGTATAATCATTTATCGTTTATTAGATATCCGGTAATCGAACAAACTCAATTCGGCTCGGCAATTTCCCAACAGCTGTGTAGTCAGGAAATTTAAAAACTGATGTCTCAGTAAAGTGAGATTTGTTTGCTGATTTTCGGTGAAATATTTTCCAAGACTCAGCTAGCAAACGTAAACGTAAAGTTGTTTGCTGAGATTTCAGCTGTTGAGACTCTTTTTTCGCCGAAGTCTCATGAGATTCGGCGAAAAAAATTAAGTGTGTAGGAATTAGTCTCCACTAGATGTTTGATATAAGAATTATCTTTCTCCGGGCTAACCTTAAATCTGGCGGCAGTAAACAAGGATTGATCCACTGCGTTCTTGTTACTATGTCGTAATAAGCGACAAAACAGGAAAACTTCTTCATTTTCTGCATTTTTCAGACTTTCTAATTTTGTGTAAAAAATAATATGCGATAAACAAAATAAGATTTTCTCTTACAATCAATGCTTATTTCGGGCCGCTCAAATTTATTTCATATTCTCGTCACTAATACAATCGATATCCTTTTATTGTATTGTATTGTATTGTATTGTATTGTATTGTATTGTATTGTATTGTATTGTATTGTATTGTATTGTATTGTATTGTATTGTATTGTATTGTATTGTATTGTATTGTATTGTATTGTATTGTATTGTATTGTATTGTATTGTATTGTATTGTATTGTATTGTATTGTATTGTATTGTATTGTATTGTATTGTATTGTATTGTATTGTATTGTATTGTATTGTATTGTATTGTATTGTATTGTATTGTATTGTATTGTATTGTATTGTATTGTATTGTATTGTATTGTATTGTATTGTATTGTATTGTATTGTATTGTATTGTATTGTATTGTATTGTATTGTATTGTATTGTATTGTATTGTATTGTATTGTATTGTATTGTATTGTATTGTATTGTATTGTATTGTCTTCGATTTAAAAAAGTTACATCGCACAGACTTAGACTAAACACAATCTTAATCCTATTTTTAATTTAAACGATTCTCTACTAATATTAAAATCAAACAAATGATAGACACTGTTGAAGAGTTGACAGCATCCAAAGGATTATTCTGGCCGTACGTGCGATGTGTTGAGCGTCGAAAAAAATCAATTCTCCGGAAAGATCTTCCCGGAACGTTGAGGTCGAGTTTTGCTAGAAGCGCAGGGGAGTCTTTGTTGTCCGTCAGAAGGTCGAAAATGAAAAGTCGTTGCAGAAAGATCCGTCTGTTTCGCAGTGTAGGGAGATTGATGAGGATACAGCGATCTTCATATGGAGGAAGCTGGAAACGGTTTTGCCAGGGTAACCGACGAAGTGCAAACCTGATAAAGTTCTTCTGTACCCGTTCGATACGATCAATGTGTATGGTGCGATACGGAGCCCAAATAGTAACGCCATATTCTAGAATACTGCGTACCAGTGTAATGTATAGTGTTTTTAGACAATACACATCTTTGAAATCACGAGTGTTGCTTTTGACGAGTCCAAGTACAGCGTAGGCTTTAGCTATAACGGAAGAGTAATGTGCGGTAAAGCGCAGCTTACAGTCGAGAATGACACCAAGGTCCTTGACGGATACAACTCGTTCTACGGGAGCAGAACACATTGAGTATTCGAACTTAATTGGAGTATGTACTCGTGTAAAAGTGATTGTACTGCATTTTTGAATATTCACACTCATTCCGTTTCTGTCGCTCCAGTCAATGATCCTATCGACGTCCATTTGCAATGCACAACAGTCTACCATAGTTGTTATGACACGGTAAATTTTCAGATCGTCAGCATATATGACTTCAGAAGACGATAATTCACTGCAGAGGTCGTTCACAAAGAGTACAAATAGAAGAGGTCCGAGATGACTTCCTTGAGGAACGCCCGATGAAATGTGGAAAGGATTCGATAGTGTAGTTCCAAGCCGCACCGAGGCGCTACGGTTCGCAAGATACGAGGAGATCCAATTAGTCCGGCAGCCCAGTCCGTCTTAGCTTTTCCACAGCAAGCTGATGAGGAACACGGTCGAAAGCTTTCGAGAAGTCGATGTACACCGCATCGATCTGCTGTCGTTTTTCCAATTTATCAATTAGCGACGACACGTAGCTCATCAGATTTGTAGTTGTCGAGCGCTTTTTTGCAAAACCATGCTGGTCCAAAGTGATGATGTTTAAAACACATCGCGGGGTAGATAACATCTAACAACATACACTCGAAATTTTAGGGAGGCGGCTTAAGATTGAAATTCCTCTATAATTGGTGACATCATGTACGTTGCCTGTTTTGTGGATTGGAGTTATCAAAGCTTCCTTCCATTTCGTGGGGAACACATTTTCAGCAAGAGAGCGATTGAATAATAGAGATGCTGGTAGCGCCAAAGATGAAGAGCAATTCTTGATGAACGATGGTTGTAGCCCTTTTAGTTTTTGCCTCATTTTTTTTTCTATTTTTAATTAGTTTTTTACGTTATTTGGTGTATTATTTGTGACTCATTTGTCTTCGCTATGTCTATATTGCTAGAAATTTTCTCGCTATTCGTCGTTACGATATTCCTTAAAGTATTGTTAGGCACCTAATGAATCTCCTGGACGTTGAACGCTCAAAAGCTCCTAAAATCTTGAATCGCGTGCGAAATTCCCTATTCTCAATTTCCCTCTTCCCGTGACACTTGTGGCGTACGCAGTAGTATATACGGCATCTAGTAATAAGTGTCGGACTAACATTCCTCTTCTCTGCTGCGATATACGTACGGTATATCGGTGCCGGCGCTGGTATTAACCAATAAACAACTTTGGATTACCACGAATTGTACATTAAATGGTGATTTGTTACTCCGAGGCATGAATATTTACCGATTCTCTGCGCAATTTCAGCTAGTTTAGATCAATAACGGAGTTGGGATCCGGCGTGGTTCGTACAAGCTCAAGCTATTGGATGGATACTGTATTTTACCTCAAAACTCTTGGGTCTTGTTTTCTGGATATCTGCTTGATGATATTCTGAAGTGATACATTATCATTTTAATCAAGTTTAACTGTACATATATTTTGCACCTATTCATTAATAGGGGTCCTTCAGTTCAATAGTGTTCAAAGGCATCGAGTGATCCTAACACGACTTTGTAGGGATTCGCTTAGAAGGTTCGGAACTAGGAATCATAGCTATAGTCAGTGTCAAAAAAATCTATTCAGCTTACCGAAATAGTGAGCGAATGCAATGTAGAACCCTATCCGGTTTTCAGTGCTAATGGCGATAAACCTAAATTCAGAATCGATAGATCAGAAAATTTTTTGGGGATATTTTCATAGAAATGTGTTCTAAACCGTCGGATGTCTGGACACCGCTCAAGTTAATGTTCAATCTTATAAACTGCGTTTTTCTTGCAGGAATCTATATCTTGTAGAAGATCATTTCGTTTCACTGAATCAGACGTCGCATTAAAACTTACGAACTATTCTTCAATAGCAAGTATGTCAAAGCAATTAAATGATCCTACCGACTACCACCCGCTTCTTCGCCGGTCTTCTGGAACCGATCGCAATCTTGCAAACAAAACACGTGCCCAACTCCGATTTTTTTTTTCGAGTTTGTCAAAACTATTACATTGACTTGCAAAAACAAATGTTATCTAAAGTCAAAAGCCGCAATAACATCGCACAGAACTAAAACAAAACTTCATTGTGCAGAAAATTTGCAGAATCCTTCCGCGTATTCACAACCACGCCGACATTAAGTTTCATTACCCGTAAATATTAGAGAGATACGTATTCTGTTTAGAATGCATATATATTCAAAGAACTTATTAAATTAACAGCAAGCATTCATCAGCAGGCACTCGAAGCGGCTAACGATTTTATGACTCCGCGAGCGTTCCTCTACCTCCACGATCCTCCAGCACCCCCCGACCGGTTGAGCGTGTTCTACGGTTGGTGATAATAAAAATTTGTAATTTCAAGTGTTTGGTAGATTAAACGGCTGCGATCCCATCTGACTAAGACAGTGCCGATTCCGCGATTCAGAGAGGCGCGATCGCGATATATTTTAACAACTCCAAACAAACCGTTTTGAGTCCGGGGAATAATGGAACCTCTGCTTTACGTTATGCAATTCGTATTAATGACCCGGGCGCGTTTCAGTGTCCAGAAAATTAGCCATTTCTAAGCGCGTTGCTTTTCATGTTTTAATTTGGCTCTCATTACTCATTTCGCCACTGACTGCCATTTTTGTAGTCCTCTGTGGGCTGGATGCCTCGAAATGAAGAACAGCCGTCAGCTGCGGTGCGTGCGGTTCCCAGAAGGTCGTGTGCTTTATGGGTTCCACGATCCGACGCTTAACTGTGTAAACAGGGTATTAAATCAGGTTTCGACTGACTACTTTTTTGTGGATGTGAAATCAGAATCACTCCCGGTCGCGATCGGTGAACAAGCTAGTTAGCAGTATTGAATTTAACCAAGTGAAAGACCATTCCAACCCTTTTGAAAGAATGAAGGAGGTACTAGTTTGATTTTTAACTAGCGCATTACTCTCAATGATTGCCTCCGAAAGTGAACCCCGAAAATCGCCGATAATTGGTTTTTCGAGTTTTGTTAGATTGGTTAGTGGTCAAATGGAATACCACCCTTCTTCTTCCATCCATCCGGCCGGCAATGCCTCATACAATGACCGCTCCGAAAGTGATTGATGTGTGTTAATTTTTCAAACGATTTGCGGTACATCCCCCGCTGCTGAAGTACAATTTATTCGTTTAATTTTCCCAATTTTGCTGCCTATTGCGATGGCATAATGGCGCTGGTGAGCTTCTTTTCGATCATTGCCGCCCAGGATGGAGTGAATGATCGAATTAATTCCGGGTTTTTTTCGGCTCGCCAAATCGGTTGACTGCTGCCGGAAAAGAAAAATTATATATTTAGACGCTGTTGGCGATAGCGAGCGTGTGCTTCTGGAAGTCGCTAACGCGTCAGGCTGAGTAATTGATTTTGATTTTTTAGTGCTCGCTTCACTCAAAAACGGGGTTTTCGGCGATCTAACGATGAAATGGATGAGATAGACTGATTTAGCATTGTGTTAATTTTGGTGTGATTTCACAACCGGTCGGTTCGGCACGGTATCGCTTTTCACAATAGCAAAACGGTTAAAGCCGAATTGAAATCAAGCCACATGAATATATTCAACTGTAATTTAATCGAAAACATATTTTAGGCTGAAGCAAAGCTAGAACAGCTAGTGCCGTAGCGTAGTCTTCTGGTTCCCTTGGCGGAGTCTCAGTTCTGCGTCCCTTGCGGCATTTGTCTATTGATTTCATTAACACAGTTCAAGATTTGCGGTTGGAATGCTAGTTCCAACCGCAAATCTTGAACTGCATATTAATGAAATCAATTGATGGCGACGGAGAGAGCAAACACATTAGAAAAAGGTTTTATGCAAAATTTCAGCTCAATCATGCAAAATTAAAGGGTCGCACTTAACATTTAAATTGCAAAAATTTTGACCCGTGCTAAGGTCATTAAATGTATACATCTAGAGTCACATCGAACAAAAATTTGTTTGAAGATTGCCCTTATTGGACTTGGAAAACTTAGTAGTTTAGAAAGGCAACTTTTAACTTTCTTGATGAAATTAAATTCTTTGAAATTCACATATTACGAAATCGCTTAACATTTTAGAGATCCCACGAGAGCTGACTGCTAACTACCCGGCCGCAGCTCAGATAACACGTGTTCGAGCCAATAAGATACGCATTTTAGTGTATGACCTCGACCAGGCAAACCAGATAGCTTGCTGCGAGCGTTTTACGAAGCAATTCAGGGTGTATGTGCCTTGTAGGGCAGTGGAGATCGATGGGGCCGTTGCCGAACCGGGTCTGATGTGCGAAGACCTGTTGAAGTACGGAGTTGGCGGCTTTAAGGACCCTTCACTTCAACAGGTGAAGATTCTGGTATGCAAGCAATTGTATTCAGCAAAAACTGAGAATAATAAGATAAGTTATTCTCTGTCAGACTCACTTCGGGTGACTTTCTCCGGATCTTTCGTTCCCAATGTCCTCCTGGATAAGGTTCGTCTACCTGTTCGCCTGTTTGTACCGCGGGTAGTGAACTGCAGGAATTGCAAGCTGCTGAGCCACACAGCCACCTATGGTAGCAATAAGAAATGATGCGGCAAATGCGAAGGAGAGCATAAGGATGACACTTGCGGTGGAGAAACTTAAAAGTGTATTTACTGCGGGGGCCCTCCGCATGCTTTTAAATCATTCCCTGCGTACAAGCAGCGCGGGGATAACGTTAGGCGCTCCCTTAAGGATCGCTCGAAGCACTCTTATGAAGAAATGCTAAAGAATGCTTCGCCATCTGTCCCTTCCGAAAATACTTTTGCTCTTTTGGCTCGTGGTGCGCAAGAATCTTAAGACCCACAAGAGAAAACGTATCAGAATGCTGTAAGAGGACCAGTAACATTGAAAGCTGTGAAAATGAACATCTTTTGTTAAACCGGGGGGAATCCAGGAAGAGGAAAAAACTAGCCTTTCCTAGATTGCCTCGTAAGGGTGCCAAGGTGTTCTTCCCTGAGAGTGCGCCAACTAGATTTAATAAATCCAACGGAAATGATGCCCAAAAGCCGAAGCAAGTTGCTCCAGGACTTAGAAATTTTTATTCTAATAAGGAGTATCCACCTCTTCCAAGGACACCTAAAACCCCAAGTGTCCTCTTTTTTCAAACAGACACTCAATCCAGTAATGGACTAATGAAATTTTCTGACATAGTGGACCTAATTTTCAAAGCTTTCAATGTTACTGATCTACTTAAAAGCATTCTGATACTTTTCTCTCTATAGTGCAAACATTTTTGAACCTGTTGACTGCTAAATGGCCCCTCCTTGCAGAGAGTTGATATTTTTTCCCACAGTGCACAGTGGTCCAGAATACAAATTTGGGATTTTTTTTGAGATTATACAAAAACTAAACAACTTAGCCTTAGGTCATTGGAAAATATTATAAATTTTTATAAATTTCACAAAATTGATTTCAAAAAATAAATTTTTGATTTTTTAAGTTCTTATATCTTTTGAATAGTAGAAGCTAGAGTTTTGGTATATTAGCAGAAAATGTTAATCTTCAAAAACCCAAACAAAAATTCATGTTAGAAAAAAAATATGTAGAAAAAAAACTACAGAAGTTATATTCAAAATTTGTTTTCATGAAATGACCCTTGGTAGTATATTTTAATTACTTTCACGGTGGACGATATAAATGATATAGCTTCATTTTCGTGTTAAAATTTTGCAATTTACAAAACTTTTATATTATTTTAAATAGTAGAGTTTTGATGTCTTCCATAGGATTGTAGAAAATCAAATCTTAAAAAACTTTGTCGAAGACGCTGGAAGTCTGTACTTTTCATTTTACAAGAAATTTACCGAAAAAAATTAGCGGGTTTCTTAAAAAATGATTTCATTCATTTAACTTATGCAGTTTCTATTTTTCATTAAGATGACTTTAGAAATATTTTCAGATATTTTGAAGGAGAACAGTTTGTCTTAATATACTGAACATCAAGCGTTACGTTATAAAGTTATATAGGGTGTTTATGTTTATTACCTTCACCAACAAGCCCCTTGGCCCCAATGGTGGTTGCTTAAACTAATTACATTTTAAAATTGACAACATTTTCGCTTTTATAGCATTCCGCGTCCGGTTGAAGTCGAAGGCCGTCGCCACACTGTTAAAAATTCGTTGGAGTCCGGTTACAGCGCTCTGGCAACCATAGTTGGTTCTCCTGAACGGAACTCGCAGAAGGGAATTATTACGTAGAGCTCGAACGCGGGCTTGAAGATCCAGACGTCCGAGGATTGTAGGGCAATCCACTCTGGCAGAGATTAAGTCCGAGACGAACAGGGCTCGAGAGCAGTCCCTCCGAATGCTGAGTGTATCGAGGTGTATAAGCTGGCAACGGTTTTCATAGCTCGGCAGCTGAAATCTGTTTCGCCATGGGAGATGACG
This sequence comes from Topomyia yanbarensis, assembly GCF_030247195.1. Lineage (NCBI taxonomy): Eukaryota > Metazoa > Arthropoda > Insecta > Diptera > Culicidae > Topomyia > Topomyia yanbarensis. The sequence continues at coordinate 449,485,499 of NC_080671.1, read as the reverse complement.
AAGGGCGAAGCGTATGAACCTGCGTTGGACAGCCTCGATTCTGTCAATCCCGTTCTGGTAGTACGGATTCCAAACAGCTGAACAATATTCTAACGTTGAGCGGACCAACGCGCAGTAAAGCGATTTAAGACAATATACGTCCCTGAAGTTTTTCGCTATTCGGAAGATGAACCCAAGCTGTCGTGATGCCTTATCCACGATGTATGACGTATGTGGTTTGAATGGTAATGCCGAATCCATGATGACTCCGAGATCTTTGATGTGAGAGTGTCTTGGAATGCTCGAGCCGAAGAAATGGTAGTTAAACTGAGTCGGTTGGCGTTTCCGCGTGAACGTAACGATTGAGCATTTGCTCGGGTTTAAAACCATTCTGTTTTGATCACACCACGTGCTAAAGCTGTCCAGATCCCTCTGAAGAAGCTCGGCATCGGTTTTATCCCGTATTTGTTGAAAAAATTTCATGTCGTCGGCGAAAGAAAGGCGGGGTCCTTGTAATGTGAAATTGACGTCATTAAAGTAGAGGAGGAATATTACTGGACCGAGACGGCTTCCTTGTGGTATGCCGGATGTAGCGAAGAATGGTGCAGATAGGTGTTTGGTTCATGGTTAAGAACCTCTCGATTCACTGTCATATTTGGAGAAGAAACGTTCTTCACATACCATCAAATCTCAACCGTTACAGAGTTATTGAACTTTTTGTGTTAAAAACTTATTTGTCTTAAAATACCTCTAACTTAAAAAGTATACCTTGTATTTCAAATCTTTTAGATCCATTGGGAAGGTGAGAAAATTTCCCATTGAGTGATGCCCTCACATATTTCAGCTAATGAGTTTAAGTAGCTTTTTCAAAGTAATTTATTTAAAATTTAACAATTTTGATCGATTTTTCGTTAATTTCTTGAAAATCGTTATAGCTAACATCATCATTTTATTAATTCAGATTATTAGTCTTGAAGAGCTGCATAATTCGATAGCAAACAAGAACATTAGAAGTAATATTAATATGTTCATATTCAACGAATTAGTATCTCAAAGACGACGCTGGTAGTTAAATGGCAAGTCTAGGGTTTTGATGATAGAGTCGCCTCTCTGGCGACAGTGATAGGCACAATAATTTATAATAAAAGTTAGCCTTTTCACCTTTCGAAAGTACAAATGTTCACAACCTTCATTGTTACGTAAACAAATAATATTAGCGAAACATCGAAATTACTCGAACCTATTAATATGAGCAACACAATTCACTTCAATAATTCACTACTACAACTATTGGTGGTACATTTATAATTATCCACAAACAGAAATGCAGCCATCTACAAACTGAGCTCATCAAAGATGACAAGCAAATACTATATCACTTAGACTGCAATAGTAAACAAAATGTAAACTCAAACATAAACAAATACAAATTTAAGTAAAAAAATTCATTTCAGTACCAGTCATGTAAAACAGTCGAAATAGGAAACACATCGAATGCACGCTGCCGTGATGCACAAATCCTCGACTACCTTCAGGATACGTTTCATTTGAGCCAGTATATTCTGATTCCTGTTTCTGACTACCTAAAATATTTTTGATAAGGCAGAGTGTCCTACAAAAATAACATAATCGGTTCTGTACCAGACTACGACGGCATAGTGGAAAATGCCCAATCTGGCCGGGAAAGTATCGTGAGACCTCAGGAAGTCCAAGAATCATTTTTAGAGGATTTCATGTAGATTCAAATCATTCACAAACCTTAATATGATGAAGAATTGAAAATTAGTCACCTGCGCGGATTGCTTGCCAAACAAGGATTGTGTTCCGAATTTCGACATCTGTACCGCTTCCTTGATCAAATTTTGCCACCTTGTTGGTTGCCGCTCCTGCTTGGCGCCTTTCGAACTTTCTATACATGTTGTACAAAACATTTTATTGTTTTTGCTCGAAATCTAATGAAACATGAATCGAAATGTTGGATTGAAGTGTGAATTGATCCAATACCATCCTGATGCTCTTTAAACGTCACGTTTAAACGTTACCCGCACGCTAAGGAGTTATAAACAAATGATTGCTACTATTTTTTGGAATATAGCCTTCAGAATGACTCTATATTCATCCTAGGCTATGGGCCCTTCAAAGCCCGGAGCCCCTGGCCCTGGCCCAGTGTGCCCATGCGTAAAGACCGAATTGTTTTGGACCACTGTGCAATGGTTGCGGTAACTTTTAACAGCAAGGTCAAAATGATGCCAGCAAACGACTTTCATTTATTGCTGTGCCAAGGTAGGGCCAAAAGGTGTTGGATCCATAAACAACACTTGTTATGCGCACTTCACAGGGATATACCCAAGGCATCAAGAATCTCCTTCCAGCTCACAGTGGTCGCAATGGTACCAAACCGTGCGTTTAATTAATGGTGCTCTAGGAGTTGATTTTAGCGATTTGGTGTGTTAGGAACACTTTTTCAGAATGGAAGCCCCCTTCTTTTGATGTGTGCTGAATTGTGATTATGATATCCACAAAATTTAACAGTATTTGCAGAAGTAAGAACCATAACTAAAAATATTAGATGACGTTTTCACGAAACGACTACGTAATCGAAGTTGCCATTTAGGACTGGTCTTGCTAGAAATACTTAAGACAAATATTTTCACGTACAACTCAGTCAAATTTTAATTTCAAATATTCATTCATTGAATGTGCATTGCACACGCATTTTGAAGGAATAAACGCAATTTGTAAAACAAAATAATTAATAGAAATTCTGACCCCGTAATCGTTTCATCAAAACGGCTTACACCTTTTCGTTATGGTTTTTACCACAGTCACAAATTTTTGCGCATCTTTTAATAACGTCTTTGTACCTTTGTACTTTGTACTTAGACCACTTTTTAGTTGAACCTCCGCTGGGTGGACCATTGCCCAACTAAAAAGCTTCTGAACGCCAAAATCTCATGTCAAATTTGCTTTGACAATATACTTGACAGTAATTAGAGATGTGAACAGCAGCATTTACAGTATTGACGTTTCCTTTAGAGAGTTTTTAGCATTTGTCAGTCGGTCCACCTAGCGAATCAAATTCGTTAGTTGGACAGAGACTGTGGCCCAGCCAGCGAAAATCACGACTATATTAACATTTGTTATCATGTTAATTTATAAACAATTCGTATTTTAGAAATTACAGAAACTGAGAGTTCGGGATTCATATGTCTACTTCCAATGATTTTTTGGCATATTTGACGAATAGAAAAAATCACCACAAAAGGTTATGTTTAAAAAGTCCTACTTATTCTATTACAAAATACAAAACATGTAATATTGGAAGATAATTTTTACATACAGCCCAATGGATACCCGTCGTGACTAGTTTTTTTCTTGGAGTACTTTCCACTGTCTTTCTCATAGCATCGAAATGTCTTCCACATATTTACACATCTTCTAGTAATTGAGTTCAAAATTGCGGTATTTTAATCTACTTTATTCAATAACTCTTAAGTTTTAAAATAAAAACTGTTGATGTCTTAGACAAATACCTCTAGTTTCTCAATTCCAACAACTTATTAGACCGTTTAAAGAATTGGAAAAATCTCAGAAAAAAGTTATAATGAAAAAAAAATGATATTTGTGTGCCTTCCACGAACAACGCGCAGTATCTCAACACCATTGCATATTGGATAGTTAGCATGTTTAACAAGTTTTCTCGTAGTATAATTTTCTATAACTTTGTCATTAACATCACGACTCGATTTCGAAAGTTAGTAGAAATAAATTTTCTATCTCACTTTTATGTGGATTAATCACAACTCAGCCCACATCAAAAGAAGGGGGCTTACCTTCTGAAAAAGTGTTCCTAACACACCAAATCGCTAAAATCAACTCCTTTAATTAAGCGCACGTTTTGGTACCATTGCGACCACTGTGCAGCTGTATGACGGTATGACTACTACTGTGGAAAAAAAAAACAAGTATTGTCATGGACGATGACTCCTATGTAAATTTTAATTGGAAGACGCTTCCGCGAGATTAACATTACATCGCACGTTAAAGCGAGGACGTCGATGATACCGATAAGATATTTTTTCCGAAAATTTCGTTCAAAGACAATGGTTTGGCAAGCTATTTGCGAATGCGGCATGTGTTCAGAGCAGTTTTTTGATATCAGACAATGAAGTCTGATACTAACATCCAGGAATACTTGAATCGATGTTTACTGCCAATGATCAGGAAGCATGAGGGTCCAGTATTGTTTTGTCGCTTTTGGCATCTGTGTATTATGCGGAAGACGCCAGAGCATGCTACGATGTCAACAAAATTCAATTCGTGCCGAAACTTGAGATTCCTCCCAGCGCCAGATTCCATCGAAAAATTTGCGACGGATTGAAAGAAATATCCAAAACAATTGCGGTGGAGTCTGCACAAATATTGAAGAGCTGCACTAAGGCAAAAATTCGTTCTTCTAGTTATGATCAACGATAATAAGATTGTTATATGACTAGTGAGAGAGGACATCATAGAGAAATGATTAATGGAACCAAATTAAAATTTCCTCCAAAAATTGTTTTTATCTTGATTTTTAATTGTGCTTATACATTCCGAGACACCCTATAAAGAAACTGTTCTGTTTTGCCTTTCTCATATAAAGAGATGCTGTGCAATCACTGTAAAAATCGACTTTTTAACCGAAGCCCGGAGGGCCGAGTGTCATACACCATTCGATTCAGTTCGTCGAGAGAGCTGAACCGATTTTCGCAAACTTAGTTGCATCTGAAAGGTATAACGCTCCCGTAAACTGCTATTGAATTTTTAGTTGATCCGACTTCCGGTTCCGGAGTTACGGGTTGAAGAGTGCGGTCACACAACAAATTCCCATATAAACTGCACACCAAAAAAATCTGAATTTTATCGTCGACGTAATTGCAAACATGACACAATTCAACAAACCGTAATTTACGAAATGACGGAACATTGCCGTGTTCCGTTTAATTTTACATGAAACATATACTTTACATGCGCCATGACATAAAATTACACTTCCTACCATTCAGAACAAACGCTGCATGAGGAGTAAAATTACATGATTTACGAAATTAAACGTCATGTAAAATTAAAATCAAATGTAAAACTAAGTCATTTTTGATGCTCGTATATGTCAGGGTCAGGAGACGTAAATTTACACTACTTTTTCTAGGTGTGTGGTACCACCATGATGTTCAAATGATGTAAAACATACTAAAATAGTGTAACATTACTCTAGTTTGCGGGTCTGGATCACTAATGATTAATCAAAGCAGCTTTGACCACATTGGCCACCTATGACGGTTCATGACGCCCCCGGGGAACCCGCCAAGTTCCTAAGCTAATATCAAACCCATTCCCCAACGAATTCTCTACCGATTTTCACAAACTTGATTTCAAATGAAAGATACAGTAATACCGTTGACTGCTGCTGAATTTCATTTGGTTCTGACTCTTGCTTCCGGAGTTACAGGGGTGTTAGTAAGAATACACTGGAATTTCCCATATAAATCGGTACAATCGTTATACCTCAGAGGCTAAAAACTATTGAAATGGTCACCAAATTACTTCTAATCGCAGATCTAAATCACTGGTTGCCAATCAAACATTCTTTGAATATATTGTCCACTATCGACGATTCCGGAAGTCCGGAATTCCGGGCATATTCCACAATTAAAGTCACATCGGTTCTTCGGTGATGACTGAACCGATTTTCTCAAACCAAGTCTCAAATGGAAGGCAAAATATGCAGTTGAGTATTGCGTCGCCACCCCTCCCGCCCGCCTTGCCCCTACACCTCCCTCCTTCATCACTCCCCTCCCCTTGGACCACCCTCACGCCCGCATTTCCTTCATCCACTCCGTATACCGAAATAAGAGTAAGGACTTCTGACGCATCCTCCACTCCCACTCTACTAACCCTCCATTCCCTCCACTTTCAAACCCATTCCACCAACATTTCAAAATATAATCACATGAAGATAACATTGAACTCATGCTGATTAAGCTAATTAAATATTATTCTTTTGCCTTTCTCATATAGAAAGGTTATGCAATTGCTCCAAAAACCGACTTTCTAACCGAGGCCCAGAGGGCCGAGTCTCATATAACATTCGACTCAGTTCGTATGTAAGTGTGTATGTATGTGTGCATGTGTATGTATGTAAGTGTGTATGTATGTGTGCATGTGCGGATTTGTTAACAAAATGTCCACATCGGTTTCTCGGAGATGGCTGAACCGATTTTTACAAACTAAGATTCAAATGAAAGGTATAATATTCCAATAGGTTGCAATTGAATTTTGTTTTCAACCGACATCTTGTTCCGGATTACGAGTTGAAGAGTATGGTTACAAAACAATATTTGTTGATTTGTTTCTCGGAATTTTCTGAACCGATTTTGACAAACTTGATTTTAAATGAAAGGTCCATCAGCTGCTGTTGAATTTTGTGTGGATCCGAGTTCTGGTTCCTGAATTACAGGGTGATACGCACGATCACGCAGCAAATCCCGATTCTAACGAATTCTGCGATCAATGCAAAAATGTGAATTTTTTTCCAAAATGTAAACACAACTGTTGAATTTGTAGATCTAGGCCACCAACAGTCATTCAAAGTCTCTTTGGCCACACTGGTCACCATCGACGGATCCGGCAGCATCCAAATTCAGAATAACGGTTATATTGGTTTCTCGAAAATGGCTAGAACGATTTGATCAACTTAGTCTCAAATGAAAGGTGTTGCGTCCCCGGAAACTGATATTAAATTCCATCTCCATCCGACTTCCAGCTCCGGAGTTACGGGTTGTGGAGTGCGATCACATAGAAAACTACGATTCAAACCGATACCGCGATGAATGCAAAAAGGTGCTCTTATATATACTTACCAAGTGTAATAAGAATGAAAGACATTTCCATAATGTTATATTGTACGAACCAGCTATTAAATCATAGTTTGGAGAAATGAGAAAGGCACAATTGCACGTCTAGGTGGATTAAAACAGGTTTTTATCTCTGGTACTGCTTGCATAAGAATCAATCAGCGAGATAATTTTGTGGAAGATTTGTTTAAGGAATCCAAAAAAAAGTTTTTAGCGCCAGTATTGCCAAATATGCAACTTTTTAATTTTACACTAAAAGTACATTTTTCTCGTGATACACGTATCAGTTACTGCAGGCCACATAAAATGTCATTATACCTACATTGCTTAGTTGGTTTCTGGCTATCTCTTGGGATAATGATGACATGCTTCTCAGGATTCTGTTTGGATACTTTCCAGGATTTTGATCCAAGTTTTCTTAGCATCCCAATGGAATTTATTTCAGATTTTCGATTGAACTTTTATCCGTATTTCTACGGTTTTTTCTCTGAATTTTGATGCAGGATTTCAGAGAAAAGAAAATGTCTGATGGAATCCTTCTCAAGATGGAATTCCGCTGAAGATTATGATTTATTCCAGATACTGATAGAATCATGGTCCTATTTTCATTGAAATCCGGTGTAAATATCCTGCTCTGAGTTCCAGTGGACTTTGACACAATACTGCTCTTCTCCTATTATCCCCTTCCACAATTGATTCCTGCTCAGAATTCCAATGGCATCTTCAACCCCCTCATTCCCTCTTGTTGGTAAACCACGTTTCTAATTGACTATAACTTTTGGTTTACACAACGACAACTAAGGCTAATAAAATCGACTAAGATCTTTCATTTGAGCATTTAAAGCTATAAAAATTATTAGTAGAACAGAAGTTATTACAATTAATCTGATTAGGTTCCGCTGAAGCAGTGCTGCCAGGTATAGTTTCTGTTAATGGTTAAAATGAAATTTTGGAATATTTTCTTAGCCTGGCAATATTGTTGAAAACTTCTGAAACTTTCTAATTTAGATTTCCCTCAATTACCTTTTTCATGCAATAGGACTAGATCGGAAGGTAAATATCGAGCAGCTTCTAGCACTGCAAAAGAAGCACCTCTCTTTATTAAACCAGGTTTTTCGTGTTTCTTGACGCCAACAGTTCTAAGGAAAAATAGTTTTGGGACCTTATACGCGGTAGAAAAATGTTGGTCTAGAAATGATTAACGAGATTCTGACAACAGACCCGGTCGCCACTGGAGGTGATTTCAATTCTTGGGTAGCTCAAGCAAAGATGGATGATAGGCTATGTAAAGAGGGCGCCAGCAGTACTTCTCGCTGAGGCGGCCGGGAACCCATCATCTACGTACCCTGTAGTTCTTCGCTAGTGATAAGTATGAGTGGGAGAGTTTGGGAAGACTACACGCGTAGTTATTACCTGACATTCCGATACAACATTGGTCAACTAAATGATGTTACAAGGACAAGGACAAGGATCTCTTTGTGGGGGCGCAACACGCACTCTTCTAACTAGAATGAGGGTTAAAATACATGTTAGCTATGATATGTAACACCACCACGTAAATTAAACTGGAGCCAAGAAATAAACGACCCCCAGTTTACTTACTAACTTTATTTTTTCTGGTATTCGAGTAATCGAATCATTTACCTTGGAAAATCGAAGCCCCGTGTAATCGGGTTTGACCTGTATTGCAAAAGATACACCTTATTAAAAAGTTTATCTTAGAATTCTTACATAAATAGCTATAAACAACTGATACATACCGTTAACTCGTTACCAATATGAATAATAAATGAAAAGTCTGAAAAATCGACTAGGTCCAAAATAGGTACATTTACATTTACCATAATATTTATCCTGACCATTTTATTTCCAATTTCTCCACGAATGAAGCTTAAATTCCTAAAATAACGCAAAAAAAGTTTGATTCGATTATTCGGGGTGAGACTTTTTTGAAATCCCCGGTTAATCGAGTCCGACCAGTACCACAATTCTGAGCTTATCGGGCCAAATTTGGGAGATATCTGCCACGGCCGAATATTTCTGAGTCAATTCTTTTCAAATCATTAGCAGATTATCTTTGATCCGAAAGAAGATCAGATATGGTTTGACCGAGCTCAATGAATAGGTTTTAAACGGAGAGCCTTTGATGACAAATCTTGTTCGACATCCACTCTGTCATCAGCTAGATCTTTCCAGGGGAGTTAATTTATGCACGGGCCTAGAACCTGGCGCAAAGTGAGAAATGAATTACGAAAGATATAATAAATTTTAAAACAAATCCCAGAGGAGTAAAGAAAAAAAATAATAGATCATAAATACATCTATGTTTGATTCGCATACTTGCAAAAATATGGATGGGTAATGGCTGGGGCATATTGGAATGTCGTGACGGTACTTGAACTCGCAATTTAAATCTAATGCTGTAAACCGCAATCAACGAACCACCAACAAGGTCACAGTTCCTAAAAATGGTCTCTTCAGTATACTGGTCTTCATACACGGTAGTATGCCAATATTTATGTTCGTCCCGAATTATCAAATCGGATATGCCTCAAGATAGTTTTGTCAGCTCGAAAAAAGTCACCATGCAAAATTTAACCCTCCGCCATTCGCGCCGTTGTATTTTGTGCAACACCTTCCGAAACTAGCGAAATCATTCGGGGAGCCATTCGCGCGAGTGCCGGAGAGTTAAGTTCAATCGGAAGAAATTTTTTTTAAATGTGACGAAACGTCCAAATCTGGTAATCTTGTGTTATCTCGAAGCATGGATTTTTTCGGAACATGGATAAATTTTGAGTTGAGATGGGATTCAAGTTTGAAAATGCAGTTCTCATTTTTTTGTGTGGTTTCCGACTTAAACATTTCTCAATTTGCGGAAATATCTGCCGCAATTAAATAAAATAAATACCGGAAGCAGTATTTAGTTGGTTAACTCCTGTGGAAAAAAAAAATATTTCACGTTGATTTATTTGTTCACCTTACGCACAAGGTTCGTTTCAACTACTTGCCAAGTGAAATTTTTGAATGAACTTTGCTGAACAATATTTTACCCAATACCATCAGCCCTTCCATCAATTAACATGGATCCCCTTCGGCGCACCGCGAACAGCGCAAAGTCCAGGACGAAACAAACACAAAATCGAGCGCCCTCAAACCGGGATCCACCTGCTGAAATGCAACGTCACCTTGTACCTACTTATTGATCCGGCACGCGGAGTGTTGGCGGTTGCAAAGAAAGAATCAACAAGCCAAAAAAAAAAAAACAAAAAAAAAAACGCCGCTAATGAAATTCGTAACGGCTGCTTGTGGTTGTGGGGCACGTGGTCGAACTCGATCAACCGTGGCGGGAACCTGCATGTGTACGTTGTAGCCCTCCCGTTCGAACTAAGGAAAGCGATAAAATAGATGAAGTAATAAATATGTAAGGACACAAAACCGCTAAATTCTCTCTCTTTGGAAATTTTAAAAGGACCTCAAGAATGTAGGTTCCGAAGGACGAGCAGGTGCAATTGCATGCACCGGCATCCGATCCGAAGAAACAGAAACAAGGTGGCCCGGGAGAATGATAATGACTGTTATGATAGCTTTTTAGCTTCTTACCAACCCCCGGTGGTGAGTGAGGTCGAAGAAATTTGTGCTGCCGCGTTGCGGTTTTCCTTTCGCCGTTATTTTATGACTAGGATGTCGAATCATTGTTTTTAAGGGGGTGCCTTCAGCTGCTGCTGCGTTCACCACCATTAGCATGGAAAGCAACGACCTGTTGGTGGCAGCTCTATAAAATCAATAAACTTGTAGATCAACTTAATCAAATTCACTCCCCCCGGGTGTTGAACGAGCTCGACGATCGTTAAAAGCGTGTTATCAGCGCTCGGGAAATTTTATCACCGAAAATTTCATCTCCAATAACAACAACCGAACGCCGGTCGAAGGCGGGCTAGGCAGTAAATTTCCAAAGCGAAGATAATAATTAAAAACGATTAAAAATTATTGCTTATCATTTTGAGTTCCTTTCATTTTGCCAACCCCTTGTCAGAAGGAACCGACAAAAGTCGAATCAGCAACGATGAAGATTGTCGTTATCAGCTCGGTTGTGATGCGGGATATTGGTTGATTCATCCCTTCGGCAGGGGCCATTAGCACGTTCGTGTTCATCTTAATTTCAATTTCGAACTGTATATCTGGCAGTTTGGGCGTAAGTTATGGTTGTTACTGAATTACAGAGCATTCAGGGTGCTATTTTATCATTAGATTTTTTATGCAAAAAAATCGACAAGAATGTAAAATTTGTCATCAAAAATACCAGGTTATTGTATTGACCATAATTCAAAGCAGAGAAAGCCATGACTTATTTGTACATTATCGTTGTGGTATGCAGAAATAAGTTTGTCTGTGATTCGAACTGCCTTGTGATTCTCAACTTCAATAGGTTTTTAGCACAGACCAATCGAAGTAATCTTGTAATTTTACACCAAGTAATCAGGGTATCAATTGTCATGATTACACTATTCGACAAAAAACACAATTTAAGGACATTATATTAACAAGCCACACACCCCTCTTTCCCCGCCTAATGATGTATCTGACGTGTGCTACTAGAGGAAGCTAGAAAATTTCCCCATTCAATAAATCCGAGTTTTGACGGAACGCTCTCTGTAGTTCTAATTTTGTGCGAAAATATCACTCCTCTTCACTCGGGGTTTCTTTTTGAAACACTCTTATTTTTCTTCTCCTTATTTTCATTGCACTTTTTCAAATGTACTTTAATTACAAACCATCCGCGAAAATTTAATCACCAAAGCCACTGTCCAGATAACCGAAGGAAAATGTTCGAAATCTCTCATTTGTGCGTTTGAATTTTCACAATATAAACAAACGAGTCGGTGCCTAGCAACAAGCGACGGTTCGTGGCTTCCATATATCTTCACCATAAGTGGACAGAAACCACATCTTATTATTCAGAAATTGGAAGGAAAATGGAGATGGCGACGTTTTTCGTTTATCTCCAGCACGTTAGGATTGGTTTTCATGAGCAAACTCCCAGTAATATTCGAAAATAAACAAAACAACTATTAATGGTCTAAATTAGAGTTCTGAATTGAATGATGTAATTAGATTTTGTATGCAAAGTCGCGTTCTAAAGTTATGCATTTTTAAGTCAAGAACACTGAAATAAATGCTTAAAAATATTTTGAAGATCACATCATTTCGAAACTGTCTTTTTCGAAGAAGTGTTATAACTTCATAAAGCGCATGAATTGAAAAACTAATTTAGGCGATTAATGCTCCTACAAGTAATCATCATTACCTCTTCAGTGTTTTAATCCATCTTGTGGTGCAATTGTGCCCTGCCGGCCACGAGCTCGATAAGATACATTTCGAGGCTGAGACACTTGAAACAAGAAATATCATTTTCATTTAACTTATTTAGCATTAATTCAATGTTGTCTTCTTTCTAACTCTTCTTATTTTGGCATGCTGAGGTATGAGTGGGATGAAAAATGATATTTCCTTCACTAAAGACTAAGATTACTATACCCCCCATTTAAGACTAAGATTATGCGATTGTCCGTCAGCAATATATGAGAAACAGATGGAATCTAATTTCGGAACATGGTCATTTTCTCGGATCTTCCGGAAACCTTAACGGTTCTCAATGTGGTTAAAGAGTCTTTGATTTGCAATTCGTGATTTGGACCAATAATTTCAGGCAATTTAGAACTCAGATCAGCTCAGATATAATAATTATACCGGTTTATATGGGGAATTCGCATGAGGCGCAACCCGCAACACAGAAACCAGAACTTCGATTGCAATAGAACTTAATGGCAGTCAATAGGAATGTTGTAGTTTCCATTTGAGACTAAATTTGTGAAAATTGAACGAGACATTTCTGAGACGCAGATATGAATACATTTAAGGATCTTAATCACTTTCCCGAAGCTTCCGTTTGCGACGAGATGTCCAAAGTGCTCAAGGTGGATTTTTTATTGAGCATCAGTGAGCTATGAATTCAAGCATTTTGGAATCTTTTAGATAACTTGCTGATTCCGATTGGTATGAGAATTTCATGCGTAACCGCACTCTTCAACCCTGTACTTCTGGAACCGGAAGTCGGAATCAAATGAAATTCAATAGCAGCCTATGGGGACGTGGCAACTTTCATTTGGAGACTAAGTTTCAGAAAATCGGTGCGACCGTCTTCGAGTAACCGATGTGAGTTGATTGTTATAAGAAATTCAGTCCTCCTGGCATCGGTTAATAACTCGATTTTAAGAGTGATTGCATAGCCTTTTTATAGGAGCAAGGCGAAACATTTTTTTTTCAGAGGCTTCGTGATTGTTGATAATATTATTAGAAAATTTTTTGTTAAAGACATATGTGCTCTCTGTTTCCTTTTCAAATTCTTTTTGAAAAAAGGAAACAGAGTAATTTTTTTATTAATCATAGCAACCCCGTTTGAATAGCTCTATCTACCCAACGCAAGCGATGGGTGGCAAGTCTAGTTTACACTGGTATAACGATGGAGCTATTCAAACAGGGTTGCTATGATTAATAATAAAATCCACTTGTTTTGAAGTCATGCTGCTTCTTTAGTTAATAACTTTTCTCAACGAATTTTTATAAACTTACAATGTTCCCCGAATGTATTCAGTAGATGAATACCTTTCGAAATAAATAGTGTTCTGATTAATTGATTGATAAGGTGATTTTTTATGAATTTATTTTCAATGTTAACCGATTTTCCATACAAATTTCCATATAAACTTTGAAATTTTTGGAAGGTCCGTAGACACAACCGATCGGCACCAAAATTTGCACAATTACTAAGGTCCATAAAAGGAATCAGTAGAGCCTGGTGGAGCTAAAAGTCAAAAATTGAACCACACACCAAAAAAATCTGAATTTTATCGTTGACGTAATTGCAAACATGACACAATTCAACAAACCGTAATTTACGAAATGACAGAACATTACCGTGTTCCATTTAATTTTACATGAAACATATACTTTACATGCGCAATAACATAAAATTACACTTCCTACCATTCAGAACAAACGCTATATGTGGAGTAAAATTACATGATTTACGAATTTAAACGTCATGTAAAATTAAAATCAAACGTAAAACTAAGTCATTTTTGATGCTCGTATATGTCATGGTCAGGAGACGTAAATTTACACTATTTTTTCTAGGTGTGCAGTCGAGTGTGTATGTATGTAACAAACAAGCGCATCGGTTACTCGAAGATAACCGTACCGATTTCTCAAACTTAGTCGCAAATGAAAGAATTTATTTCTGTTACGACATCCTGTTCCGGAGTTTGTGGATGAGAAGCGCAGTAATACAGTAAATCTCCATATAAACTGGAACCACTATGATACCTAGATGATGCAAAAGTTGTTAAAACTGGTGTTAAATTACATAAATTTGCAGTTTTGATCACATTGGCTACCTAGTTGACTAATGCGTTTGCCTTCAATTGTTTGGAAAAGAGTATCGAATAGTAAGGGAAGTAGTGAACCGAAGGAAATCGATAATTTTGATAATTTTAAACGCACGCAGTGTAGTTTTTTTTTAGAGTTGTGCTACTGGAACTGCAGAGCTAGGGTCACGGAAGGGCTTCCCGCCAGGATCACTCACTACAATTGCAGACTCATTGTACGGTTCAGATGTGTGCGAGCATAGAAATTTCACGATCGTCTGTATCATCGCGAACGGCTCTAGCGTTTGTATGTGTTCGATCGCGTGGATGTTTGCATATCGCGTGTGCTAGCGTGTATGTAGCTTCGCGTGTAAAAAATCAATTTTATAACCGTGCATCCAGCTGCATATTCGCGAAGGTTCTTGAATGATCGCGCGGGCCGTGACTGTTATGCTTAATTTTCAACAAACGGTTGAGATACTAGAAGAGGGTTTCCCCCATATCACTAGAGTTACCGGCCATGTCGCCATGGAACGTGTTGTCTAGTGAATATGAGCGTCATATTGTTGTATGGCCCAACTGGAGGTAGGAGACTAGGCTGCTAGGACGAAGGGTATAGACTTCTGGACGTGACAGATTCATGATCGCGCGAGCGGTGCGTTAGTTCCTGAGACCGCGTTTGGAAATTTATAAGTACTAAAACGGTCACTTTATTACCGGGGTGTTTTAATGTTAACGAAATCACGGGCGTAAGTGTGTATGGATGGTTGCAATTGCATAATCACGTTTGTGAGCAGATTTGTATTATCGTGAAGGTCCCGAGCGCTTGTACGTTTTGAATGAGAGAGATTATGAGAGAATAAGAAATTGATTACACCTACATGTATCAACAGGCAGCAACGAATACCCGTTCAACTAGGCCTGTGCCTCGTTCTAGTAAATTATTAAACAACACCACCAACGAACACTCAGATGCCAAACATCACAGATCATGATCCGTAAGACCAATAGCCAAGCAAACATCCAAGTGAACTCCAATACATTCACAGTAGGATTTCAACATCAAATAACAACGCTCATGCATGAGATCCAACAATCATGAATTATTTTTCTTTGATTTTTATGTATTGTATATATAGAAATAACTCTCGGTTCAATAAGCTACTGCACCAAGCCGTGTCAAATAAAAAAATTCAAAAAATAAATTATAGAATCTAATTCTGCATCGGTTTACACTATTGGGACCGCTTCGTTCAGTTTATCTATCGATTTATGCAATAATAAAAATAAACTCGTTTTTTTTCTTGAAAAACAGATCATTCGCTGGCAGGCCCGTAATCTATAGCCGCGCATAAAATTTACACTGTGAAAATCGCTGATACTCCCTGTTGCTCTGAACGGCCATGAAGCGTCAATCGTCAAAATACACAATTTTTATAAACGCATAATTTTTCTTATCTCGAGAATTTTCGAAGATATTTCACATTTTTTGAAAAACCATAGTTTTTATCAAATCATCTATAACTCTGCTGGAGGCAACGAGAGACAAATGAACTCTATTGAATTTTTCAATGTTGATGTAGCATTTCTAATTGCAATAAGAACTGGCTACACTTTTTTTCCTCTTTCAAAAGCTATTGCTTTTAAAACTTTTGCTATTTTTTCAAAAATTGCCCAATAACTTCTAAGTCGCAAGAAATTGACCGATGATCTTATCTGAAAAGATATGTATCTTGATAAGACGAACAACTTTCTTGGACATGCCGATGCATTATCTACGATATTTAAGAAGTTATGTTGAATAAAAGCTTTTTAAGGGGTCATTCACAACCAATGGTCAATCACTTCGAGTGTAGTATAAATAGAGATTTTTGCTCTTCAATAAAGTTATTCGCAAAAACAAGTGATGATTTTACTATTTTACGTTCGAGCACATTTTAAAAACCACGACTAATTGTACAATATCCAGAACCACATTGCTGACTACGCTAAGACTGCTAGGGTCTTACCACAATGCCAAATTTTGAGTGTGTCTATAAACAAATCTTTTTCCGTTTTCATGAATAAAAAATCATGAAAAATAATGAATCTTATTTTCTTAAATCATGAGAATGATTCACGTTTTCATGAGTAAAATGACTAATGCCATGAACTATAATAAGCGCTCCCATGAGCTTAGATCATGATCGCTATCTGCGTTACGCGTACCTGTCAAAACATGTTCAAGGAAGTTTACCATCAGTTGCGAGCGGAGATAAATTTTCAAAAAGTTATTATTTTAATGTTACAACTCCTCTAATTTCGTGCCTCAAACCTTTATTTGTGATCGGTTCTTTGACTGTACAGTGCTCGATTCGTTCGCAGACCATTTATTCTACTGCTGGTGAGTGTTTTTTCTTCTCATTTTCGATTTGCTTTTGCGAAATTCAAACAATAGAACTAGCACTTGATGCTATATTTGTGGGGAAATTTGTAAAGAGGAGACACTATCTTCGTTTTGTGCTATTTTGCCGGCTTGGACGTACGTTATCCGGCTCTCAATACAGATCCCGGAAACAATTCAAGTACAAGCTAGTGAATTGTGTTAGGATCCTGAAAAAATATTTTTTTCCCAGGAAAATGGAACTAGACGTGCAGCTTGAACAGAGCCGTAGCAATCCTGTTTTGCGTGAGGGGGCAATTTTTTTTATTAAACTTAACGTATATTTAAAGCAAGGGACTGGAAGAAAAAATATTTTTAATATTTAGAACCACAGTACTCAAGACGATTTGGTGTTTAATGTTGATGAAGCAATTGCGCAATGTCGCGACACGGATCCAATGTCACGCCCCAGGATCCCGAAGCTGAAGTATTCTTTTAAGTTAACCTGTGAACTTCAGGTCATGAATGGTAACGTGCTCCCAATTCACCTGGAATTTGTGCAGAACTTACTACAGTGGCAACCGTAAGATGTTTACGGTAGCGGAGATTGGAGAGTCGGATCTGGAACAACTCTGCCGCTATCATTTCACATACTGAGCTTCGCATGCTAGGAGCTCGCCAGCTGACGAAAAAACACAACACACTAATTCAGTAATGGAGTGTTTTATCGAAACGGCTAAGGCGTTACACTTCTATGACCAAATCAGCCACAAGAAGCCCAATTTCAGCGAAGGTCTACCGGATATCAGCGATGTTATAGCTTTGAATCAGTATTTGGGAGGTCCCCGTACAACATCGCGAAGGACAACAGTGGTTTAGGCGCGTGGAGAAATGACCAGGCGAAGAAATCGACGAGATGTCAGCTGTCTCCGTCGAAACCAATGATGTATGCGAGGGTACACAGTATCTTAGAAATTGGGCGTTACGCGAACCCCATTTATCGCCGGATTTCATCACCCGTGGTACCACAATTCTCATCCCCAAGGACATACCAATTACCTGTCTAAGAAGTCTGCACAAGATCATGAGCACCTTCATCACTACATACAGCCCACTATGAGAAGAATAGCACCAGAAGTACCAGAGGAGCAGAAGGGTGTAAAAAAATACACAAGACTGAAAAGATCAAGTTATCCTCCATGCAATCATTGTTTGTATTTGTATTTGTATTTATCATATATACACCAACAGGCAATTCAAAGCCACAATACATAAAAATCGTTACAAACTTTGATAAAAATAGTAACAATACAGTGAAAAAATCAACAATGAAGGAATCAGCCGACATTACGGGTCCGTTGAAGGCTAGGTAAAATCATTGGCGTTGGGCGAGGCAAATTAAAGTCGAAAGCTGATGAGACTCGGTTGACGATCCTTTGTAGGCCCGTAATGGCCCCGTGCATAATTAGTGCGTTGAAATGGCAATCGGAGCATGAGGTTGTTACGCGTTGTTCGAGGTTCAACATTTATGTTAATTTTTTCCAAGGTGGCTGAGCAATCCAGATGACCTCACAAAGTATCAGCATCAAACAAAGCCCTTGCTGTATTCCATTGAACAATCAGGGGTTCCAAACTAATCAGCTGGCACCGGCTTTCGTAACTTGGCAGACGGACGGGATCTCTCTACGGTAAACTACAAAGCGCAAAACGTAAAAAGCGCCGTTGCACGGACTCAATTCTCTCAATACCGTTGTTGTAGTTTGGGCTCCAAACTTCGCAGCAGTACTTCAGGATTGAGTACGACAAAGAGCAGTACAGCGCTTTGAGACAATACATGTCAGTAAAATTTTTCGCTATCCTGAAGATGCATCCCAGCATTCGATATGCTTTGCTAACTGTATAAGAGACGTGCTGTTTAAACGCAAGTTGCGAGTCTCCTAGACACTCCTAGATCCTTCACCTGACTAACGCGTTCAATTTCAGTATCAGGTAGACAGTAGTTTAAACAAATCGGGTCTTTTTTCGTGAGAACGATGTCACCTAGCACTTTTTTGGATTTACACACATACGGTTCGTGTTACACCAGTCAGCGAAGGTTTCATACTGTGGTTGGAGTAATCTGCAATCTTCAGTAGAGCTGATGAGAAGAAACATCTTGACATCGTCTGCGAAGGACAGGCGTGGAATCTTCAGAACTAGATGAACGTCGTTGAAGTAAAGCAGAAACATCAGCGGTTCCAAGTGACTTCCCTGGGGTACTCCTGACGTAGAAATAAATGTGGGTGCCTGATAATCTCCAATGACAACCACTATTTCTCGACCTAAAAGGTAGGATCGAAACAACTGCAACAGACTATCGTTAATTCCAAATCTCTCCATTTTAGCGATTGTTATTTCATAGTTCACTTTGTCAAAAGCGGCAGATAGGTCTGTATAGATAACATCGGTTTGAGCGCGACGTTCCATACTCTCTGTTATGTATGATGTTAGGCAAAGCAGGTTAGTCGTTGTCGAACGGCCAGACATGAAGCCATGTTGATCGTCACTTAGGTACTGCCTGCAGTGAGCCTGAAGAGGTTCCATAATCACCAACTCTCGAACAACTTCGAGACAGCACTCAATGAAGTAATTCCCCGGTAATTATCGACGTCTCGCTTATTACCCTTTTTATGGACTGGGAACATGTTCGCGGACTTCCAGCAGGATGGAAAGATACAAATTAGGCAATCCACCACGACGTTTGATTGACAATTCAGCGAGTGGTTTTGTCAACAAGTTTTCTCCAGCGAACAGAAAAACCCGTCCGACGACCATACTTCGTTAGCCCGATTCGTTTGATGTTGGATCATATCGGCGATTTTGTCAGACATCGCACCCACCCGAGTTACGTCAGAAGAAAAAATCATCTGATCAGAAATGCCTCATGGATTGCCTAATGGCAATAGATGCTCTAAAGATGCGAAGAAGGGGAAGTGCTAAAACGTCGATGTGCCTTTTTTAAAGTACTGAAGGGAAACCATCGGGTCCCGGATTGAAAGACGATTTTAACCGAGAACAAGCTCTGGTATTCATCTTTCATTGACATCAATAGCGCTTAGAGTTTGGCTCACAACCGGAACTTGACTAACAGTGAGTTCAATTTGATCAACTGTTAAGGCCTCATATGTGAACACATTCGCGAATTTCTCCGAAAAAATTCTGCACATATCTTGGGATGTGATAGCTGTGCGGCCGTTGAAAGTCATAGACGACGGTAGTCCGGATTCCTTGCGCTGCTCACTCACAAATTTCCAGAAACGTTTTGGGTGCAACTTGAGAATACGCTGAATGTTTTGCTGATATCGAAAGAAACAATCCTGGCTAGCTCGTTTATAAGCATGGTTGAGACTGACGTAATAGTTTCTGAGTGGAATTGTGCGATACTTGGTCAACCTCCGTAGAGCAGCTCTCCTAATGGACTTCAGCCGTCGCATCGTGCTCGTTTGCCAAGGATGGCCAATTTGTTGATGATGAATTTCGGGACGTGCCTGTCAATAACATAACCCAAAACGTTGGAAAATGTTTGAACTGCTGTATCAACATCTTCGGGGTCCAGAAAATTTAGCCAATCGAAACATTAGTATACCGATTACAAGAAGACATACAACTCCATATCGCACTCGCTCCTCATCAAGGTATTAAAGATGTATAAAGCTGATCCTGTAGTCTAAGGTTCCTACGGCAGGTGATGGAGAGAGGAACGATAAAACTGCTCAGCTCAGAAGTGGAAAAGACGTGTTGCGGTCTAGAATGCTTCGCGTCTTGAGGGGGACCTTCCAAGACGATTCTTTTATCCCGCACAGTAGGACACCTCAATGACTATCAGATAAGGTATAAAGAAAGCTCACCGGAAGAGACGTCCCATACTTTCTACGTGGACGACATCAAGATCTATGCTGACTCGACAGAACGACTGGGTGTAGTCATCAAACTAGCCGAAAGAATTGGTGGCGACATCAGCATAGCGTTTGACCTAGAGAAATGCCGATCTGCTCCGCTACTATCAGGGCGATTGGTCGAGACTGGAGACTGCGAGATCGACGATGGTGAGATGATTCGGCACACGATTCGAGGCGAATCATATCAGTATATCGGATTCCGGCAGCTCCTCGGGATTCGCCACACCAACATTTGGCTTAAGCTCCGAAATAACGTTCCATTATATTACTTTTAGGTGAATTAACTAAACGATATACTTCTGGAGATGCGCAATCATAAGGGCAAAAACTTCTCCGAACAATCTATACTTCTAAAGTTAAAGAGTTTAGACGCTATTAATTTTAAGCACGAAAACGACGTTTTAAAACACTGTGCAGAGTGGAAGTGGCTAGCTGTGCAAGGTGCCCATCCACACCAGTTGGAGCAACCGTACATCGACAAGACTGCATCTAATTTTTGAAGAATTTGTGTTCTCATTCGGCCCTTCATTGTGCAATTTGCTATATTATGACAGATCGTCTAGGCGCGGTGTTTCATGAAGCGCGGCCATTTGCGGCGATGAAATTTCGGGTCGATACTATTTAACCCAGAATACAATATACAAATAGTCCTCTTGCTTTTTATTTGATTAATCTGTAATTTCGCTCGGCGCAAAACGCGTGGGGGGGGGGCAAAGCCACCTCTTGCCCCTTAGGTTGCTACGGCTCTGAGCTTGAATACATTACTCATAACTCCAATATTGGACCTGTATTACCGGTAGTGACAGCTCAGATCACAGAAGAACAGAAATCACACAACCCGCTTCTGGACCAAGAGGATCCAGAACTGGATTTGGAATCGATACTATTTCGGGATGGTCTCGATAATCACGCTCCTTCTGCTGTAAATTTGCATTGGATTGCATTGGACATATTCGGTCTACCCACTCATTGAATGCTTACTAGGAGTATATGCAAAAAAATTTATAAAAATCACAACAGAATAAAAGAGATGGGAATAGAAAGTATGCTAACTATGCATATTTTTGTTTCTCAGTGTAAAGTCTCTAATTTGCGCTTAGGACCATTTGACATGCTTGTCTAGGTTTTTTATAAAATTAGGAGACATTATAAAAACATATCTGGAACGTCTAAAATAAATGCTCGTGCAGCACTGCTTGGTTTTTATTTACATCAAAGAAATTTACATTAACCCATTATATCCTAGCGTATAAAATTTCATACGCAGAACTATCCATCGTTTAACGCGTATTTAGTGCAGAATTTTGGCATCTAACTGCTTTATTATTGCACTAATGGGATCATTGCACCTCATATGTCATTGTGAAACAAGACAACTGCCATTTTTTATAATTTTGTTTACATTTTGGAACGGTGTATAGTTGGGGCAAATGGCGGCTGAAAAGTAAGCAATACATTTAATTGAATTTTATTGTTGGAATTCGTGCTAATAATTCCATTATGTGACAAAACCAGAGGGGGAACAACTTGACAGCTCCTATACAAATCGTTGAAACCACTTTTTTTGGGTCTGTGGGTCTAAAATGGCGGATCAATCTTTATTCAAGAGCAATTTCTAAAAAAAGCGTAAACTTGTTCACAGTGAAAATTTTCTTGTTCAGATTTTTTTACTTCCGATAATTCCGATTTTTGAAGACTTTTTGGATTTGGTGTTGTTTTATTATAAAAATAATGTATCTTTATTCCGATGCATTATTTTTAAATGATACATGATTTTTTGGAATCATCAGCATACAAACAAGCGGCGCTTATGCTAGTTAGTGAGCATCTTCATTTAGTTTTAAGATATTAGGTAGTAATAGCTGCATTGCAATGCAAACAACACACACAATGATACTGGACTGTTTTTCTCCCTCTCCGATAGAAAATGAGCTGTCATCAGTTCTGAATTTTGTGGAAACCTTTGCACCGTAAATGTCGCATGCTGTCCGAAATAAACAATCGAAGTCAATCCCGCCTTTGTTAAATACGAAGTGAAAAATGATAATCACAAAACTAAATGTATTTAAGATTAACGACAAACTTTCGAGAATTGTCAAATCATGCATTTCACATTTTACATTCGGCACAATTTGTAATCCTTTTATGAAACTCCAAAATGACGAATTAACTTGTTTGTATTTATATTAAATTATTACGCTGTTTTGAAATGATCATCTTGATTACTGCTTCCGAATGTAAATAAAGAAAACAAGTTCGTAAAAGACGTCACAGAATTATTTTCTCGCATAGAAATTTACAGTATCGCAATTTGTGGACGGCGTTCTATGGTGGCGACATCATTCGAAGCACGATGGTTTCATGCAACTTAGGCTAAACGTCAAGTTGCGGGAGGGTTGGACAAAACGTTCCTACAGGTGTAAAAGAAGTGTTGTCTATCAGAAAATCCGAAGAAATATGTCAAACAGCTTAAAATTTGTTGTTTTTATTTAAGCGTACGAAATTTTTTGCGCGAGATATTTTCATTGTTAAAACCATTTTAGGCGGTGATTTTATTTTTCCCATAATCTTTGATACATTTTTTGGTGGAATTGAAGATATCACTGCATTTGGCTCATTTTTTGGAACCCCTGGGTTATAATGGGTTAACGGCAACAAGTGGCATATATTATAGATGAGAGTATTTTGCTTTGAAAAACTAGTTTAGAATGTTTTCGTGTTCGTATAAATTTTAAATCCTGTGCGATAAATAGCGTTATCAAATCTGACCCGTGTCACTTGCAAACCGTAACCAAGACAGGATCAGTATGACAGGAAGTTCGCCGATGACGATCAGTTGAATAATTATGAAGATTGTCTTAAGCTATGAATATTAGACGGTCTCAACCACAGGATTTATCATATATAAAAAACGATGATATTCGCAAGATTTAGAGCACGAAAAACACCTCGCAGAGATCTGCAATCTTTACCCAATATTCGAGGATCCAAAGGCCATTATATATTATTGCAGGTATACCTCGATTTAACATACATGCAAAAAAAAATTAATGTCAATGTTACTAAAACGAAATGTTAAGAATCAATATCAATTTTATTCTATGATCCACTTCCAATGCTTAAAGAAACATAATTTTTTCGTTTTTTCGCTAGATTATGTTTAAGATTCTGAGATACAAAAACATTCTTATTTTGATACCGCACAGTAAAATGAATACACGAATTTGTGGTTCAAGTTATTTCCTGATAATAGTTTTATGGGTTTTTATGTGTAAGCTAAAAATAGATAACTGGATAGATATGGTTGATGGAAGATATAGGGCGGTGACGAGATATTGGCGGACGGTGAGTCCCACTAATAGGCATTGGGGCTGTAGCAGTTATTACGAAACTGTTGGAAATTTGTAATGAAGTCATGACAGTTCCTCGATGTTAACGCACCCAACTAGAGCTTGAAAGAACGTAAGCTCGACAACTTCATTAGGGGAGACTGAGGAGACTTGATCCCCTTTTTTATTTTTCAATACTACTCCGTGGAATGATACAAAAACTATGTATTTTTTGTAGTTTTATATTGTTTCTAGGGTTGACTGATAATCATAAAAAAATTACATGGAAATATTATACTGGACATGAGCTATGAGCATTTTTGGAAAACAACAAAAAACTGGAAAATTCTTTGATTAGTGGAGACTCGATCCCTAATTTGGGGACACTTGATTATTTTTTGAAAACGTGTTTAAAAGAGCATGTAGGGTAGTAAGCCTATTTTTACCCTTTTTCTATTATCATCCTACCCATCTGAAGCCTTTGGTTAGAGCAGCTTCTGCCATCTTTGCTCAACGCATTGGCTCAAATGGTGTTGCGATAATTGGGGTACTCGATTAGAGTTTTTGCTGCGCTCAAACAGAAGATATTCACCATTCTCAAGACAATTTTGTTATTATATTGGCTCTTAATAAGAGGCGAATGACCTTAAGGCAAAAACCTCTATAATCGAAATAAAAAATGGCTCCTAATAACAAAACAAAGAAGCTGAAATAATAAAATTAATAATGAAATAATGTGGTATTCTCCCTAATAGGACAAAAATAGGTACCTAACCCCATTCAATGTTATAAACGTATTGTGGTATTGATTAAATTGTTGTGATTACATATTACTATTTTTGTTACTACATATTACGCATCTCTCACAAGATTTTTTAACGAATTCCCCAAATCTCTGTGCAATGTCGTTATTATGGTTGAGGAACGTCAAACGTGGAATGCATGGTTGCTACGTATACTGTAGTAAACAATTACAGTTATGTTTCTGTACGATGAAGCGTTCATTTTTGATAGTATTTTTTGTTATTTTATGGCAACAATGACTTCAATTGTTCTGGTGTGAATTTGGTTATTTTCAGTGGTGTGTATGAAGCATGGCGAAGGGGATCAAATCTCCACAAATTTGAAGGGATCAAGTGAACCCATAGCATCTATTTCAGCAAATTTAGGCACAAGTGTAGCTGAACAAAAAAATCAGCTCAATCATAACGTATTCATATAATTGACATTCTCCAGTAATTCTGTATGCAAAAATATAGTATGTAGTGGGTTACTTTATCAATTGTATAAAAGTTTGAAAATTTAGAAAATAAATCTTCTTCAGTTCTTCCGAGATTTTTTTCTTTGAATCGGTAAAAATTCAGTAACACATGTCCAATTTATTTTTTTTTTCTATTAAAGAAACATATGTTTAGATAAAACTGCGCAACTTTCTAGTATATTCGATTAATGTATTCTGATCCGCCTTTGAGTTACAATGATGGGATCAAGTCTTCCCGGGGATCAAGTCTCCTCAGTCTCCCCTATGGATCGCAAAAAAATGCAATAGACGATAATGATGGAAGATACAAGTCTTCCTTCAATGTACGACTCCTGGTAAGCTCACGGTGTTTATTTATCAATACCGGTGCCAGTCATTACTTAATCTAAACAGAGGAAGCAAATGTTTGTCCGACACTGATTGTGATTATAGTCTTCATATATTACTGCGTATTCTGTATAGCTGTATATATTACTCTCAACAACTGCAACGGATAGAGAATGATTGTTAGTAGAAATTGGGATTCGAATAAACTGTACTGGCATTCGAGTACGATTAAAGATGATCGAAGACTCTGGATACTTGGCCCCCAGGAGTACCATAATATATGTTCACGTTTAAATAGAAATCTAGGAGATAGATCCAATAAATAATAAGCTAATAAAATGTGTAAAAAAGGAGATAGATCCTCCTCGTCGTTCATAAGGATTAAACTTTTTTTTAAATATTTTTGTATTGTAATTAAAATGTCTTATTCATTCTGATGAGTTCGACTTTTAAACTGAGTATTGTATCTGTCGACCAGGCACGTAGCCAGAGGGGGGGCTAGGGGGCTAAAGCCCCCCCCGAAAATTTTCAAAAATAAACTTAAGAAACAACATGTTTTTCGGTGACTCTTAAAAAAATTGTATCTTGTTTGGTTTCAACAAATTAATGCGAGAATTGTGAGGAAGATTGCTATTTCGAACCACCGAAGACAGCGGTCAGGATATCTACTCAGTATGCTGAGTGTGATAAAACAGTTCCCTTCATATTGTGTGACTCGTCGGAAGACAAACGAAACTGTTACTTTAATTCTTGCTGTGGGGATCTGTCGAATGATTGAGTCGCAGAAGCAAGAAGTAGTGCTCCAGCCAAATACGGAGGCTATTGACTTCAGGTCTTTTCGCATAAGATCAATCTTATGCGAAAAGACCTGAAGTCAATAGCCTCCGTATTTGGCTGGAGCAACATTAATGATGTGAAATATTTGCTGAAGGTGATTATGGAGGTTATGCTTATGAACATCGCCTTTAACGAGTTTAACCATGTCAGGCGTTCAGTGCTGATGCCATTTAACAAATTAGCCCAGGCGAAACCAGTCATTTTGCATAACAACTTGTAACATGTGGTTGATCCTCATATATATGGACGATGAGAAAATCAATGCTCGGCTACAAGATCTGATACCACTTACTTGCACCGTGGCTATTAAAAGATTCCTGTCACATTTGGAAAAAATGGTATTCATTATAAAGGACACATCTAGGAAGTATATTAAATGGTGTTTTTGTGGTGAAAATCTAGGTGAACAGACATATTTCCTCCAACCTGACCCTGCACGTAAAAACTGAATGCGATAGTATTATTTTACACATTTTATCTTTGCATATACATAGTCTCCAAAACCATTTCCTGAAAAACAAACATTTGCCAAATTTTGGCTGCTGTTCGGATAATATTGACGGCAAAAACTGCGTCTAGTATCTCAAAATCAACGGTCGGCACCATCATTGAGGAAGTCGACACTCGTGACCCGTCAGAAATTCGCGAACATGGACATGGCAGTAACCACTATGATGATAAGGAAGTGTACGAGATAGAAATGACTGTATCGATTTTGTTGGCTATTTTCGGCAAATTTGAGACTAAGAGAAACGAAAGCAATGAAATTGAAAGACGGATAGGTATTCTAGAGCGAATCAGTTATAAACTTAGAACGGAAAACTAGAACTAGGCAGGCTCATATGGGCATGATCGAAAGGAAATGTGAAGAATTTTTTGCCTTCTGCATAGTAGGAGTTGGGCGTTGCACCCAAGTCTACCGCCGGCGTCGGCGGTAAAACATGATGATGAGTTATGTTCTACCATAGACCATGCGGTAGACTTGGGTGGAACGCCCAACTCCTACTATGCAGAAGGCAAAAAATTCTTCACATTTCCTTTCGATCATGCCCATATGAGCCTGCCTAGTTCTAGTTTTCCGTTCTAAGTTTATAACTGATTCGCTCTAGAATACCTATCCGTCTTTCAATTTCATTGCTTTCGTTTCTCTTAGTCTCAAATTTGCCGAAAATAGCCAACAAAATCGATACAGTAGAACCTTGCGGCAATTAAAACATAGTAAGAGATAGAAATGAACACCACCGCGTCACTGTTGGTTAGGAAAAATATTTCTCAGCCTAGCAAATAGTTCTCCACATGCAATCGCTAGTTGTTCGCACGAGATCTGTAGGACAACCATTTACGTTTTATCACTTTCATTGTTCACATCATGGAAATATATTGAAGACACAAGGCTTCATTTAGCTAATGCATTGAACCGAATAAAATAAACGAAATATATAATAAAATTGCAGAAGTTTTATAGAAAAGTGAGCTCAAAAACTGTCCCAAAATGAGAACTTTATCGCTAGTGGTTTGTGTCTAACAAAACTCAGATATTATGTTATATATTAGCCAGAATAAAGTTAGTTAAAGCATAAGCAGATTGAATTTCTGTAATAGGTTAGTGCACTGTACGCTTAGTAGAAACATCAGGCATCTCACTCAAGCGTGCTAGACAAAAACATTTCCGTTAGTTGATGACAATATAGTCGAGAAGACAGTTTTTGTTTTCGCGTCATTTTAATGCAATAGTATTTCTGTTGACACTCAATTTCATTTTATGCGGAGAATGCGGTCCATATTTAAACATTATTAGTCCGCAAAGTAGTGATATTTTAAACAATAGAACAATAAGCAAGAAAAATGCCAAAAAATAAACAAGCCAAAAAGTGGTAAAACAGCGGTTTTTCTGAGGTGTTCATCAACTCAAGAATTGTATACCGTCGTATATTACTAATGTTGTTCACATACAGAAACGTACATAGTAGCGGTAGGACTATCTGTTGTGATTTTATCCTTACTTTTCAACGGATGTCAATAGATGCTAAACCACATATTAGTCAATCAATCATAATAAACTTAATGTTGTAAGCAGCAGCATTTCTGTCTCTTTCGATGGTTTCCAATTAATGTCCATGTAAGTCTAAAAACGACGTGACGATACAGTGAACAAACATCAGTAGCCTATCACGGAGAGCGACTAAAATGTTGTAACTAGTTGAGTCTACAGTCAATAAATTGGGATTAATGTTTCGATTTCATGTTTTCGTTTTATTTGTGTTCGTTATGGAATAAAATGAGAGAGATGAGCAGAGATCACGAAGAAAAAGAGAGAAAAAATAATAAATAAATTGAAATCGACCCAAGAGCAGCTGTTCTATATTTTCTGGGCACTCAACTACAGAACAACAGAAATCATCAAAGAAAGTTGGCCTTACACCTACGTTACTCTCCGGCAGAGGTGAAGTAAGTGCGATGTATACCCGTCCATGTGTCGGAATAAAGAGGTGCTGAAATTATTGAGCTTGTTCATATTTATAATATTTCTTTTTTTTTCAATCTAAAATTTTATTTGAAACGGCTCAATGTGTTAGCACAACTGATCCGTGGGTCTTTTAATTTTTTTTACAATAAGTAAAAATTAAAAAATTCTAAGAATGTCGGTCTGCCAGATCTTGTTGACGCAGTTTGCTGCTGCGTGTTGAGATCTTTTTCCTTGGCGGTGAGGCCGCTTGGTGGTCATTCAGTCTGCCTTCTCTCGCGTTATCGTTCCCGTCCATGTCGTCATCGGTACTGCTTTCTTCCTGTTCACGATCAGAGGTTCTTATTTGTTTCTTGTTCTTATGGGTCGCTGTTGTATATCCGTCTTCATCGGTATTTGCTTCTTTATTGGCGATGCTAGTTGTTGGTTTGGGAGCGGTTGTCGTGGTCGTTGTACCTGCATTATTGGGTAATTGGATCGTTGTTTTAGGTTTATCTGAAGGTATCGGTGGCTGCTTGTTAGAGTTGGCTGTAGTAGATGAGTTTTGACTAGTTGCTTCGGCGCATGTTTTTCCGTAGTAGGCTGTATAGTTACAGAATTGGCATGTTGGGGTCTGCCCGGGATATGTAATTAGCGTTGTTTGCTTATAGGTCACGCCATCCTTCGGTGATTTGCATTCGATAGTCATGTAAGAAGGTATTGGTTTAGTCACTCGCATTCTCACAATACGAACGCCATTGGGAATGCCGGAGAAAAAATTTCTCCAGGTGTCATTCGTAATAGATTCTACTTCTCCATATTGCGACATGATTTGTTTGATGAAATCCTCCTTCGTGCGCGGGGCCAAATCATGGATACGCACGTCCACCATGTCGTTTTCCATATGCACGGGGATCTTGATTCTGGTGTTATTAAATTCGACCTCGTGTTGCATGTTGTTCTTTGCAATAAAGTTTTCGGCCTGTGCTAAGCTTCTAAACGTGATCAAAACACAGTTTTTACGTGATGTAGCTGAATGTAGGTAACTTCAGCGAGATTAAGCTCCATTTTCACTTTAACTAATTGTTCCACTTCCTTAACTGTTCGTGTTATCCCGTAGCACAGGCACTTTTGCTTCATTTGGCAAACTCATTTTACTCCGCAGCCGGGGGCAACAATACAATTTGTATGTGCACTGATATAGAACAATAGCTAGCTTGATTCACTGGTGCCTGTAGCCTGCTATAGCGTAGCAATTTTTTTTGCTTCTGCTTTTTGCGACATCAGAAGGTAGACCTTCTAGTTCTTTTGGTAATACATTTAACAAATTTCACGTACCGTCAAGTCAGTTACCGTGCGTTTAGGTGGATTTGACGTGACTTCAAATCCTGTTTTTTTATCAAAATGAAAACCGCCCTCATAGTCACCGTAAAAATACCTATCTAAATACGTCACAATTTAGAAATAATATAAAACTATT
Source organism: Topomyia yanbarensis (assembly GCF_030247195.1). Classification (NCBI taxonomy): domain Eukaryota; kingdom Metazoa; phylum Arthropoda; class Insecta; order Diptera; family Culicidae; genus Topomyia; species Topomyia yanbarensis. Next base: position 449,455,226 of record NC_080671.1, on the reverse strand, counting down.
ACCAACAAAACGAGAATAAGTAGTTTGTTTGGCACCAGTGCACGTTATATGATCAACTTACGGTGTATTTAAAATTTTGATTCAACTTTAGTTGGAATGTTTCAATAAAACGATGAAACGAAAGGATTTGGGATCTGGATCTCTCCGATGGATTTAGGGAGCTAGTTCTTTAAATTTCGTGATTTTGAAACTGCACGGTGAACGACACATGCACGGTGACTGGCGATTTGAAGGAAAATTAGAAGATATTAGTAATCAGTGTTTTCATTCGATTTGTAGACAATTTTCTTTAATCAATTAAATTGTGGGCAGTTTCCTTCAGTTGATTTAATCATTTAAATTTATATTTTGATCCTATTGATTACCAAAAATCCTTCCTAACTGGGGTTCTAATCTACCCGACCAAGGCTAGTCTTGAAAATAGTTTCATTTAAATAGAATATATCAAAAAATTGTGTTAGCATGATGCCTTGAAACTGGTAATACTCGCAGAACACCAGACAAAGAAAATAGAAGTTGAACCGTCTCTGCGCATCTACAAATCGCTTGCTAAATCAGAAGATTTTGTACGAATTTCGACATTCTCTTCGTTCGAACATTTTATGGATATTTTTCTACTCATTTCGGTTTAGCATCTTCTACGCCTTTTAAAGGTGTAGCTTGGAACACCTAGTGTTTTCCAGCACCGTCAAGCATTGTCATATTCGGTTAGCGCATAAATACTGTGAACTCTAGAATATACTTTGTTGTAACGAGAGTAAGTACTATAACCTTTCTTGTGACAATGAACATATTTTTAGGATTGTCTTTGATTTGGAATTGATTTCATTATGAACTTTTCAAAATTTAATTTAGTTTCTAGTGACTATATCAAATTGTCAGAATTAAAAGCTTTATGCAAATTTTTTTAAGCCCCTCCCGAAACAAAATCCTGGCTACGGGCCTGTCTGTCGTGTACAAAATGATTTAATCCAACTTTTTCCTTAAGGAGACCTATAGCTCTACAATGGCTCGATCGTGACTAGTCTTTTGGTCGTGAACTCAAGTAGTGTTCTCTTTTAGAATTTGAGACAAAATAGAAACACAAATTTTCCTACTTACTAAAATTAGGCATTGTGCTCTTCAATGGTTAATCCAACTTTGTTTACTATTCTTATAAGTTATCCTGAATTCTGAGAAAATTTTGCGACGAACTTTATGAAATGAATATCTGTTAGAATTGGCAAATAATTGGCAAGGTTAAGATAAATATGTTGTTTATGTTCAGAAGAGCAATCTAATTGTTTAATTGAGAATATGTGGTTTCTATGTCACAATCAGTAATATCCTCGTAAATATTTCGTGTGATGAATAAAAAAATAATTCTATTCGAAAACAAATATTTCTTTTGTGTTTCGATTTTACATAAAATTCGATTTAACGTACATGATTGAATCGGAAAATGTATGTTAAATCGAGGTATACCTGTATATAGTATAGGCAATTCAATTATTCTTCATTCTTTATCATTTTTATGTTATAATATAAAATAATCATTTTCATAAAATTGCCATGCGTTAATTTAGTTGTCGTTGAGACATACCATAAATGGTTTGTACCCTCAATCATGAATCATTAATCATAATTCATGATCAAGATCTTCAGTTAACTGGAGCTCAAATCATGATTTCAACACGTATGATTCATGATTTAAAGTCAACTGAACAATAGTGACGCCTAGATAGCGTTACGGAAAAATAGCTCATGGCATCATGCATTTTATTCATGGTGTATTTTCATAACAAGAAAATATACTATGTTCATGAGATCATGAGTCAATATTCCTATTTCGAGGAAACATTTTGTTCCCGTGTATGGTGATTCCAATCATAACGAACGATTTTTTGAATAATGTCTTTGATCGAAATTTCAAAATAATTCCTACGATGCCTGGTTTAAAAAAATGTGAACTTCAACGTTGTATGTACTAAGTCTAAATTTAATCTAAAATTTAATGTTACTAAACATCTTTATTCAATTTTAGCAATAAAATCGACAATGTTTACGACATTCGTACAATTAGTACCGGGTAGAAGATACTCCGTTTACCGCCATTAATCGCCAAAAATAAATTTCATTGTGTGGTATGCGTGCGGTTTCGAATTTATTGTTTTTCCTTCGAAGATTTTATTTCCCTTCTTTTTTGTGGGTTTTAAACCAGCAGGGTTACCACAGGTCGCCGCCGCCATCAGTTTCCCCCACGGGGATGATGGTAACCGGAGGAAAAACAATGATTCACAACAAAACATTTAAATTTAAATGGATCTGTTGTTGGTTGGTTGGATAGAGGCATGGGCGGGGGTGTTTCTCCACCGGTTTCAAACCCAAAGTTGTTCTTGCGCACAATGATTTTGATGGGTGAACATTTTCTACGCTAGAGTGGATCCTTAATGACGACGTCCAATATGCTTGAGTGATCGCCGGTCCCGGTTTTCGCAGTCGTCGTCGTCGTCGTCGTCGTCACCATCATCGCCGACATCGCGGCTCAAGTTCCTTGCCTTTGAGCTGCTACGTAGCTGACTTGTTGCTGGTTGTTTTTTTTTTTCGGGGGGAAAATTATGGCGGTCAGAGACGCGTGAAAGCAGACAATAAAACAGGTTGATTGATCGCGGAAAGTGTGATGAGGCTATGGCCGCTTGTGTGTGATTGAACACGCATGAGGAGCGAATCCAGGTTGAGGGTCCAACATTTTCAGGTTTATGGTTTTTTAGTGCTGGCCGAATGTGGCAGGTTGAAATGTTGGGTGCGAAAAGTTTGGTGAATTCATATTTATGATTTTCAATTTGGAGCACATTCCTGGGTTGTAAGTTTCACTAAATCAACCTTTGGAAATCGTTGCCAGTGAGGCAATAAAACCATCGTTGATGATTTTCTGGTGCGATGATTTATGTAAGCCACGTAGAAAATTTAAAGAAAAACTGCAACCTTATGATACCGCTTGAAAGCGCACAAGGCACACTGTCATCTGCTTATTACTCTCAGCTCCTGTGAAAGCTGTTCCCTGATACGGAATTTCTTTCGCCACAAGATAAACACAGCCGCCGTCATCTTCCAAATCTCCAACCCAAACCGTAGGGACTGACACCCAGTCTGCCATGCTGGGCTCTTCTGGATGGCATCAGCACTTCCCTTACCACCATCAGCGGTTATTTCGTCCTGAGCAATATTTGAATAATTCTTAAAAATAAATCCAATTGTTTCACTGTCAGGATTAGAATATGACAAATTTATTATTATCATTTTGCCATTTTCCACAAACAGACGGGAACCATCGCACGTTCCCGTGGCGCGGCTCGGGACGGCAGCTGGAGCTGCGACGATGTTCTAGGTATGCATGCCTCCGCCCACGCAGTCGCCGGCTGCAAATAGCTGCCTGGTACAGGGCCAACAGCAGCACAGTTTTACACGAATAAATAAATAAGCATGCAGTCAGTCGGGCAGACAAGCAGGCAGGCAGGCATGGAAGAGCCAATGATTCGACCCCGGTGTTGGTTGGCACGACGGCGAAGAGGTTCCGACCAACCACCAAACGGAATCGCTGGAGGAAAATTCTGTTTGATCATAAATCTTGTTTTTCTTGAAAATCCATTTTCTACCAGCGATTTCGGGCCACCGGTTACGGTGGGTTGATAGTCTGGGAAAGTCTACGATCTTGAAATCTATTTTAATGTTACAAATAAATTCAATTTACAAAACTGGAACATTCTGTGGGCCGACTTCGTCATGCTACTGCAAAAAACCATGTTAAATTAATAAAACAAAATTAATTCGGACGAACACGATCAAAAATCGAACCCACCGCGGGCCTACTCGAATCTTTCATCTTCACCAAGTCTGCAAGTGCTATGCGGTCTTGTTTTGCAATTCTGAAGATGTCTTCAGCTTCCCCCGAACCTACCTTCCCTTCGCATGATAGTTAGTTCTCTCCCTGGACCGGTCGTCCCCCACACCGAGGACGGCTACTTTTCGCGAGTGCATTTTCCTTCCACACTCCGGTAAAGAATGATATTAGACCTCCTCCCCTCCGCACCCAACTCGATTACCTTTTTGTCCAATCACACTGCAAAGCTGGTAGCAAAACAAAAAATATTTGCTCTAGAATTAAATTGTTTTGGAATCAAAGAAAATCTGCCGCGTGCTTCCCTCTGGAATCTGATGGAATGTGCGTCCCCCCGCCGTTTGTGGGCGGTGGAAAAATGCCACCCAAGCTTGCATCTACGGCACGGTCACTGGCTATTCACAGTGACAACCGGCACCCGGCACGTAGAAGGGAAATAATTGGATTATAAATTTAACAAAAATATATGACGCACTCTCCTACATTGCAATTGGATCGGATGCTGCCGACAACAACACGATTGGTATGAGTTTAAAACGAAGAAAAAAAATCGATCGCCTCGGTCTACGCAACGGCGTAGCGCATCGACGTTGGTGCGTTCGTAGTATTTCTCACTGTTCGGATACTGAGCATCGGTCGGAAATCGAAAGCCATCATTATTATTGGTTGAAATCGAACCGATTGGAAATTGGTCACTCCCCATTCGATGAGAGGATTGAAATTGCAACGGCGCAATCGCCACGTGGGTTACGTGACAGACGTTTTCTACGTTGGTTGCATCGAGTTAGCGCGGAATCGTAGCAATCCTTGACTATGGGCGATGAACATGCACACTCTTTCAGAATACACTCAGGTTTTTTTTACGCGGGGGATACAGGCCGCGTAAATGAAAACCGCTTAAATGAAAACCGCGTAAATTTCAAAATCTGCGTAAATGAAAACCGCGTAAATTTCAAAATCCGCGTAAATGAAAACCGCGTAAATTTCAAAATCCGCGTAAAAAACCGCGTTAAAAAATCCCGTTAAAAAAAAAAACCGCGTAAAAAAACTTGAGTGTAATTCAAAAGTGAGTGGCCAGTCACTGAATTTCACGTCAAAGTCAAGTCAAAAGTGAGTTTTTCTCGTTTACTCAATATGAGTTCTGGCTGAAAACGTCAACATTTGAGTACTTCTCACTCAAAAGCAAAATATGGAAAATATCCGTTCTATATATGCATATTATAACTACAGAGAAATCGATCTGTATTTAAAATCTTATCTACCTGAATCTCCCGTCGTTAATGCACTGTCTGGACCTATTCCGGAAACATTTTTTCCCTCAGATGGCTTGCATATTTGCATCTCGTAGTAACGGGAAGAGCTGGAAAAAATACGTCGGAAATTAATTCAAAGTGACAGCAAAACTCGGCGACACACAGTGGTCGGAAATTGAAAAAACCTACTTAATCCACCTAGCAGTAAGATGAGATATTTCTTACACAAATTACTGTTGGATCATTAATTAGTTTTCAGAACTCATGCAAAGTAGGTACCCAACTAGAGGTGGGATGAATACAGTTTCAAGTTTCGTACGATCAAAATCTCGAATGGACTGAATAAAATATAGAAAATCAATTAACAAATGAAATCAAAAAACCAAAAAATTGAAAAAAATTATCAAATGCATTAAACATTCTATTCTATCCATTTTGTGAATAGAATTATTAAAATAAATAAATCATATTAGTTCTGCTCCGTTAATGAAAAATTAGTCAACACGTCGATTTTATCAGCCCCCGATTTTGCCTAGCCCCGCTTTTGTAAACTGTTTGACCCGATTTTATCAGGCTCATATGGTCGGTGTTAAGTCAGACCGGACTAAGTCGCAAAACATCAAAAAATGAAATAATGATAGCATTGGATAAAGAAAACCGTCAGCTAAAATCGACTTTGCCAGATTTGAAATATGTAACAATAAACAAGAATTATGGCAAAAATTAATTTCCAATCATAATGTAAAGGATGCTGCGATTCAAACTTTAAACCCGCTTTTCTCGAAATCAATATTTTACCACTTAGTCCGGTCTGACTTAACACCGACCATATGAAAATCCGTTTGATGGGCTCTAACAGACAAGCAAAGTCAAATTCGAGTAAATCCTTTCATGAGCATATATTTCTTATCTTAAAGATACAAAATATGCAAAAATAAAAATAATAGTAATTATTTTAATATTTAATTTCCCCTTTAGAGAAATTTATACTAAATGAGACTATTTCTAAGGACTAAAGAAGGACATCGTAACTGCTTCGGCTTATTAAAAAGGAAGAAAAAATTTGTCCCGGTTAGTCAATGTCAAAGCCAAAAGTTTACCAAGGGGTTGATAAAAACGGGTTTTCACTGCAGTAAAAAAATATAAAATTTGCAGAATAAATTAAGCTGAGTTCAATTAGCAAATTGGATGGAATGAAACAATAGAATTAAGGAAATTAATCAGACTTTCCATGAACATTGACAATTTTGTACCTGTGTACAAAATTTCGTGCACGCGTTCAACCTCAAACATGCTTCGTCCCGATGTACAGGTTCGTCTCGAAAATCGAACCCAAGCGAACAGTGTACAAACTCTAGTCAGCTTTCGAAAATAATTAGCTGCTGTATGAGGGTTCGGCGGCGTTTGTAACATGTAATGTAATTAGATTGCACTAGCGAGGCAATGGAGAAATTTGGCATCGTCAGGGTGCACCTGATTTGTTCCTTTCGTTCTTCCGTAACGGCAAGCACGCGCCGAAAGAGTGCTCTACATAGGCCAGCGCAGAAACCACACCTGTCGGAGCTGTGGGAGGAATGTGGCCACTTAACTGTAAATGTGAGAAAGTACATAAACAAGTGAGCGAGAAATGCAAATAAAATCCATACCGTGTTCATCGCCGTTTTGTATGTCCAACAATACGAGAGGATTAAATATTTTTCAAATTCCCGTTCTAATCATTTTTTGTCCAATTGAAGTCTGCCTAAACTTTTTGGGGTAGACCTTATCGCTGTAGAGTTCTATGCAATTCCTTTCACACACACTAATTGGGGTTTTGTTTTCCTCCAGCTGACATATATAAAACTCAGCCAGTTTAAACGTTCGAAGTAGCTCGCCTGAAGTATTTATAATGGTGGGTAGACAAATTTGATTGCGTGGTGAGTCATAAAATGATTACCCTTTTGTATGCGACCTTGACGTATTTAATTACACTCTGCATAATCACGAACAAAGGAGTACGATATAGTTGCTTCGACCATTCATAAAAATAAAACATATTTTCTGGAAAATCATTTGGCATCCCTGCGCTAACACAAATATTTCATGTATTTGCACTCTTAAAAATTCATGAAGTTCAAACAGCACAAAATTTTTTTCGCATGGCGATTTGTTTGACGTATACGCCGGTTTGACTATATTTGACAAACAGTGTACTGATCCATCAAACTTGTTTTATTATGTTTGTCAAACAATATTAGGCGTAACGTGCGTTACCGCAAATATTTGATGAAAAAAGTTTGTTAAACAGTTGATCTCGTGTACTGGCCTTGTCAAATTTGTTTGTCAAACACGCTTATTTGATCAAATTTTGCTTCATCAAATATTTCACGTTATGACAAACAGTGTACTGGTAGCTTTAGTCCTTTTGAATGCAAAAGACTTAGACTTTTTTTCTGTAAAAAATTTTAAATGCAAAAAACTTCGAAGAATTTTGGCAGTTTTAATTTTGCGCGGATTTCGCAAACACGTGTTTTGCAAAAAATGTTCTAAGTTCTTTTGAATGCAAAACACTTAGAAGATTTTCGGAAAGATGGAAGAGGCGGGTCTGCAAGACTCCTTATGGCCCACACCCCAACAATATTGGTATATTCGGAATGGACTTGAAGAGTAGCTGCCAGAAATTGATTTTTGACGCCATTTTGAAATCCAGTAACTTGTTACTTCATGCTGTCGGAACCGACTACGGGTCGGTTCCGACAGCATGAAGTAACAAGTTACTTTACGCTTGTCCGGACATTCCGTAGACTCAGGTGATTCGCATTTCTAATGCCAAAAGACCCTGACTCCTACGGTAGCAGACAAAAGGTTAAGTCGCCGGTGAGCTCTAAGCTTGCATATATGATCCTTCCACGCTTTTCTAAACTTTCTCCCTTCAATTTCTTGCTCTCCCTTGAGTACTATGGCTCTAAATATTGAAAAATATACTTCACCTTCCAGTCCCTTGCTAATTAAATGCCGTAACAACTGTTGACAAATTGACTTAATAGGTCGTTAACAAAAATGAATCACAAAAAATGATAAAAATCTTGAAGAGCAGGTGCCAGAAATTAATTTTGACGCCATTTTGAAATCAAAGATGGCGACTTCCGGTTTGGTGAAATTCGCTATAACCCAATCAATATTGGTATTTTTGGAAGTTGAAGTTGTAGTACAAATAGTTTTAATTAAACAGTTGAATTTACTTTACTAATTTAAGCAATATGTTTAATTTGAATAAATTCAAACCCCCAACTCACACCACATACGTCTCTTGCTTCTCTCTCTTCCATTCTCACCGCACGCTTCTGGATGAACACATAAATATTTTGCATTTTGCTGGTTTATGATTAGATCTTATATTTGAGGGTGATTTAGATGATTGCCCAGATTTTTCATGCGGGAATTTTGGTAAACCGGAAGTCGCCACCTAGAATTTTAAAATGACGCCAAACATCGACGTTTGTCTGCTACTCGTCAAAACCATTCTGAAAATACTCATGTTGATTGAGTTGTAGAGAATCTTGCAAAGCCGGAAGTCGCCATCTGGGATTTGAAAATGGCGCCAAAAATCAATTTTTCATGGAAAGCCTTGCGGGGAATGTGCAGATTTATTTATTTCTGGCACCTACTCGTCAAGACCATTACGAAAATACCCATATTGATTGGGTTATAGCGAATTTCGCTAAACCGGAAGTCGCCATCTTTGTTTTCAAAAAGGCGTCAAAGATCAATTTCTGGCACCTACTCTTAAAGACCATTCCGAAAATACCCATATTGTTGGGGTGTGAGCCATAAGGAATCTTGCGGACCCGTTTCTCCAATCTTTCCGAGAATCTTTTGCATTCAAAAGGACTTAGAACATTTTTTGCAAAAAACGTTTTAATTGCGAAATCCGCGCAAAATAAAACTGCCAAAATTCTTCTAAGTTTTTGCATTCTTCTTAGAAATGTCTGCCTCGATTTTCTCAAATTTAGTCTCAAATGAAATCCCTATTGACTGCTATCGAATTTTATTGGAATCGGAGTTCTGGTTCCTGTGTTACGGGTTGAAGTACCCGAGCAGAATCTGATATCAAATTGAGAACTAAACTTGATGTTGTGATGTAGTAGGGAATGTTATCATTATCGTAGTTTTAACGATTAAAAGATCAAAATCGAAAGCAGAAAAATTGCACTATGACATCAAACAGAAAACTATTTATGCTATTAGTGAAAGCAAATTGAAATTAATTGAGATGGTGAAATATTTCATTGATAACAAAATAAGTAATCAATTTGATGTTTGTCAAAGAAATAGAAACAAACATTTTTTTCTAGAAATGTAAGCACATCAAAATGAGATCAAAATATGATGTCATATCTGTAAAAGTTTAAACTGATATCAAAATAAGATTTCAATTTGATGCTTGATATCAAAATTTGTTCTATATTTGCTGTAATTTTGATGTTGGACTTTGCTCGGGTATGCGGTCACATGCGAAATTCCCATACAAACCGGTATAATCATTATATCTAAATGATGCCAAACTAATTGGAATGAGTTTTAAATTGCTTGAAATTGTTGGTCTATGATTTCAAATCAATTTCTCTTTGACCACATCAAGAACCGTCAAGGACTTCGGAAGATCCGAGGATCCGAAATTAGATTCACACCTGTTTCTCATATATTGTTGACTCGATTCTCACAAGCTTAGTCTCAAATGAAGGGATCAGTATTCACATTGATTGTTACCGAATACTTTCATTTGAGCGAAGCATTGGTTCCGGAGTTATGAGTAAAAGAATCCGATCACACGTGAATTTCCCATATAATCCTTTCTCCTATAGAAAGGTTATGCAATCACTCTGAAAACCATTTGTTTCACAGAAGCCCGGAGGACCGAAACTCTCTTCGAGTTCGGCAAATGTGTGTGTGTGTGTGTGCGTATGTGTGTATGTATGTGACCAATAATCACACATCGATTACTCGGAGATGACCGAACCAATTGTCTGAAACCTAGTCTTAAATGAAAGACATAGTTTGCTATTGAATTTAAATCTGATCCGACATCTGGTTCCGGAGTTAGTGGTTGAGAAACGCGATCATACAGTAATCTAGATGGTGCAAACCATATTAAAATGGGTGTTAAATTATTTAAATTTGCAAGCCCGTAGTCGCTTTGATCACGTTGCCCACTTAGGACGGTCTTGATACTCCGGAGAGCTTGCCAATGTTCAATATTAATTCGACACATATTCCTCAGAAAACTTTCGACCAATTTTTACTATCTTCCAAATTTGAAATGATTGATGCAATGCTTCAACTACCTGCTATTGAATTTCATTTCAATCCGACTTAAACCCCACCCCCCTCCCCCACCTGTCAAACCCCGCTCAGATTTTGCTACATCATACTGCCCTCGGACTTCCACCCCATCCCACCTCTTACAGACCCATAACTCTTTCGTTCCCATCGCCTTCACCCGCCAATCATACCAAAGTAAGCTGGGGGTGGTCGCATTTCAAAATAAGTTAGGAAGAAGACACCATTGAACTAATGCTGATTGAGATAATTAATTATAAATTATTTTTAGTTCCAAGTGTTTCAGCGTCGACACGTAACAAGTTCGTGGATTGTTTATAGGTTTTCTAAGAATGTAATAGACATTTCCACAATTATATTGAACTTAATCAGCCATGGAATCATAGTTTGGAGAAATGCACAATTTCACCACTGGGTGGATTAAAACAGATTTTAAAATATTTAATATTATCTTCAGAGCCCGCTTGAAATTTAAACAAATGTCCTGGGGCAATGGAAACTTAGGTAAGATGCTATATTCAAAAAGGTATCGAAAATAATTGGGTTCAAGGTGTGTATGGGAGTTGCGACTTGATTCGATTGATGTCTCGGCTTATGTCACATCAGTATACGTTGAATGGACATCTACGGCGGATTGTCTTTACACTTATGGCCAATATTATCGAGACATCGAGCATGTTATCTGGTCATGCACCGAGCATCGTTGTCTAAACGGTAAACCCTGCCAAACGCTCAGTTTCACAGCAACTCCTCTCCTATTATTGGCCACTTTCCCTTCTGCTTTTCAACAACTATCAGTCGGACACCCAATTTTTTGAATCTGTTTATGTCCCCCTATAGCATACTATTTTTCAAAATTATCCCCTTACTCTTAGAAACCATTCCAAATCTCTCTCGAAGTTATAAACAAAAACTATAGAATGAATTTCTAGTCTTAATAAAACCTCATAATTGTCTTTGAACTTAGTTTTAGAAAGAAACAAAAATAAGGCTATTACTCCCTTAGTCTTAAGTTAGTTTAAACATTAAAAATTAAAGCTACCACAACGTACCATTCCAAATAAATTGATCGAATAAAAAAATATCCGATCTCGGCTATTTTCCAAATTATTCAATATTCTCGATCATTTATCGAATTTATTATTTGCATTTTATCACTAGCAGGGTTACATTACAACTGAAACGGTACAAAACGAAATGGATGCAACTTCTTCTTCAAAAAGGAAAGATATCGCACCACCCACCTCTACAGCAAATCCATAATAAACGAACATATGCAAATTCCGACCAATTATGCGCATAAATATCGCATTAAATTCTTTCGATCTGTTCCCTATAGGTACTTCATCGGTCAGTCCGTAGAACGCGTTTTTTCTGCCCCAACTCCAACCAATTCCGAGATGGCACCCATAAACTATACACGAGGTTCGAACTGACCAGCTTCGCAAAACGGCCAAGTGCAGCCCGGATCCCGGTCCAAGGCAATCTCTCTCTCTCTCTCTCTCTCTCTCTCTCTCTCTCTCTCTCTCTCTCTCTCTCTCGAACACATTGAACGGCTGTCGATGATGGAAAGCACCCGGTTCCGAAAACTTACCCGGCGGACGCGGCACGGGGACGGGAATCATTCCGGGAACCGTTCCGGCAGACTTGACTCGAAACCCCTCCGGGCGGCCCAACCGGTAACGGTTCGATGGAGTTTATAGATGAATTTGAATTCACCTTGTTCCGGGCGCAATGAAGAATGTCCCGCTCACGGGCGGCAAGATTGGGAAGACCCCTGCCAGTTCGGGCCCGCCAGAGAGAGAGAGAGAGGTCAGCCAAGTGTGACTTTGACCATCGTCGTTCATTTGTGGGGTAAATGCGGATAGCGGTGGACGATGGAGGATCATTAGCTGCCGGTTGGTGGTTCTTATTCAGGGGTCTAGTTTTTGAGTTATTGTTTCTTGAGGCTCGCTTCCATCCATCGGCTGCTGATCGCGATCAGATCAGGCCAGGAATCATTAAAATTTAAATGAAGACAATGGCGATGGACAATGACCGCCTGACGGGTTCGAAGTCTCTCTACGTGGATCGTGTGCGATCATTTGAAGGTCGACGACCTTCGGAAAATGTAAATTAAATTGCTAATGTTATAGCAAATGACCTGGCACTGAATAAATTTCGAAATATTAAAATTAAACAACAGATGGGATTCTCCCTCGAGCAGTAATTTTCATCGCTGAGAGAAAAAAATACATAATTTTTAATCAATTATTGATAGACGTGATGCTCATTTAATCTCTCACCGTTGTTTATGCCATTTGCTCCGGGTGGAAAGCGTGAAACAAACCGTCAACTCACGACCCTGCTGCCGGGACTGTCTGTCTGGTGTTGCACCATTAACTTTATTGTATATCTACCGACGTGATTCGACCCGAGACGCACTACTTTATACCGGACTTATCCTCCTGGGGGACTGTGATGGAAGCTTACTACCCTACCGAATCGCAGCAGCAGCATCGTGGCGTCCGCCGCTAGTCGCTATCTTTCGATGAATGTCCTGGGAGTTGATCAGCAAAAACAAAAAAAAGTAGGTACTCACATCGCTCAGTTCTAAATCGTTTTGAATTTGATTCCGCATTCGGGGAACCGGCAGCGGAAGGTCGGAGAAAAAAAAACTTCCTTTCCCGATAGCATTACTCATCTATTTAACAATGGGAGGGTAATGAAATATTGAAATAAGTTTTTTTCGTTAATTTTAACTTCAATTTTTAAGGTTAGGTCAGAGCGTTGAAAAAACATAATCCCATTTGCTCATCTTTGGCGCGAGGATGGTGGTGGGTTCGATGTGTTTATGATTTTTTTTTCGTTCGTTGAAGGGTAGGTGGACTCATTAAGAGTTTAGGTGTTTATTTAAGGATGTGTGTGATTATTAAGATTCAAGCGCCTTGAGCTGTTTTCGAAACAAATTCTGAACACCCTCAACATGAGCATAACCATGAGCATGATAACCGTACAATTCGTTGTTGCTACTCCGTGACCGAGAATCAACGAATGAGGCCTGGAAGTAGCTTTCCATCCTCAATGTGCACGATTCGAGAGCTCTTCACAGTCATCGGGGAAGGGAAGGAATGTTAGTGTAACAAACGTTGTTGTGAAGACCGTGCCGACCGTGACTCTGCATCTCCACGTTTGCCACGGGAAGGAGTTTTTGTTAGTAGGATGGCGCAAAGACTTACACAAATTTGGATTCACCTTGATGAGTGATACGATCTATGCTACTCTCAGTAGTGTTATCATGTGTTTATTGCTCTGGGCAGCCGGCTGCAGAAAATTTATAACAGATTAATCGTTTACAGAATTAATTTTGAAATGCTCAATTTGTAAAAAAAAGCAACTTCAGTTTCGGACAGCCAACTGTCAGGAGTGTTCCATATATTTCATTGAAACGATTATTTTTAGTGTCTCGAGATATTTGTTGATAGATCTCTGTAATTAAAGGTTTAATAATACACGTATTATTTATCGTGTATAAATTTTGGTACTATTATTAATGACAATTATGTATTGGCTTCTTTCTCCGCGGACGATTCATTCTTGTGTTATAATTATTTGCGCTCGTTGTTGTGCTTTCTACAGCACATGTTAAATAGTATAAAATAAGCCCTACCGCAATACCTTTTGTGCTATAATCTTCATTTCAGTTCAGAATGCTGGCATATTAATAAATATACTTTTACTGATAAGCATTTATATGCTTCAGTCTACCTTCTAATCTCGCCCAGAGCCGAAGCAAAAAAATACTCTGTTATAGCTATCAATAAACAAATTAATCAATTTCTACTGCTTTGTTGCTTATCCACTTCACAAACAATACAGTATCGTTCCTCCGGCTGAGCAATGTAATCAGAAAAGCACAGAAGTGAAACGAGTCTCTACTACGAGAACTACGATTGCGACTAACTTTAAACAAATTCGTATTGGACCAAAGGTGCGTTTGGTGGAACAGTTCCTAAAGGTGAGCGTAATGCGGTACTGACAACGTTCACAGAAGTTTAACCGAAGCTGGAAGCGTCATTGTAAAGAATTTCGTGCGACACAACATCGAATACAGCAAGATTTTAGCCAAGATTCCTGTGTATATGGGCATGTACAACTAGCTTTGGATGCGAATCACATATAATCACACATCTCTGATTACAGACTCAGGTCGGATCCCCACGTGCCCTATTCGGATCGAGATTAGGTACTAAGTCGGCGATCGTTCTTTTATAGATTAATATTTAAGAGCAACATGTATATGGGCATAACTTTTGCCCAAAACTTATTATTTCGGCATATATTCGAATAAATAGTCAAAATATTCAATTGCGTACAAATGTTAGATTATACTGCTCATCAAAAGCTTTGCATAGTACCGAAAATACCAGTACTTATATTTATTCAGTACCGGTATTCCAGTACTACGAATGTGCTACTAGTGCTGGCTGTACGAAGACATTATCCATAACAGAAGGCAATTTTTTTCCGGATCTAAAATGGGGCCTTTGCAAATCTGTTTATATGAGTTGTTCAACTATATCGCATTCGGCACACGCAGTTTTTCAGTGCGCGCCGAGGTCTTGGTTCCTAGTGGTAAAACATTTTCGGCGATGCAATATTTAACAGGTGAAAGTTCTCCTGCACGGTTTTCTGCATTGAAAATGCTTTGCTCGAGTATATGGAGCTGGAGCTACGCGTGAAACTAAAATTTGAAGATCCGCGTCACGAAAATGTGGCATAATTTTAGACAACTATAGCGCAGTTAATTGCTGATGGATTTGTGTCATTTAAATACCAATCAAATCAAAAGAGTCCAACTGGAATAACTGGTGGCAACTAAAGTTCGGCATTTCAACTGCACACTATTGAAAAATCCTTATTATTATAAAAACATTGTAAAAATGTAAGAAAACAGTCAAATTTTTCTCTTACGTTTTGTTACTTGTTGATGAATTTTCATGATTCGAGTTGCCAGTAAAAATTATTTAATTTATTTGTGTATTTTTATGGAAAATTATTTAAAAATCTGTAAATCTGCTAAAAAATAGGGAAAACGTATAATTTTTACAAATTTGCGTAAGACTTTCCCCAACACAGACCTCATTTCGACACTCACGAGTACCCTCCACATTCTATCGCTTCATATAAAAAAATGTCTCTGACCTTCATTGCCATTCCTAATCTGTTGGCAGAACGAGTAAAATTATCGCTACTGATGCTGCCGGTAAGATAGTTGTTACATATCTTATTTAACATAAGCCACAGAAGGGGAGCGTTTGTCTGTGTGTACTGGAAGGATTTTGTTGTTCGCAGTTCCAAGCAACGATGGCCCAACAGTTGCGAGATGGCGAATGGTTTATACCATGCGTATGAGCCGTGCCGGCAAGGTTCGAATCGTTTCATGGAATTCTCGACCCGAATCATAAGACATAAAGGGTGTCCTACATTAAATTGCATAACGGAGAAAACGCTGTAGAAAATAACTTATTGGGTATTTTCTCTTGAAAAGTTGGGAAGAAGCGTTTTAGAGTGTATTGTTTGCACTGTATTTTTATCGCTGTCATTTTTTTCAACAATTGAAAAAAATGGCGTCACCCAAAATGCAATGCCGTGAATTGATTTTACGCAAGTACCTGGAAAACTCTCAAGGTGGGACAGTCACAGGTCCGGAAATTGTACATCCAGAAGCTGACAAAGCCTCATCATCACATCTGCTTCCTCTTTTGAAGCAACACGAGAGCCCTACGATCTTCTGGCCGGATCTAGCTTCGTGCCACTATTCAAATGTTGTCCTGGAGTGGTACGAAGTCACTTTTGTACCCAAGGACATAAGCTAAGGCCCATCGAAAAATACTGGGCAAATGGAAGCATCCCAAGGTGATACGTACGGTAATGGTATTAAAGTTGAATAAAGTAAATATGGCAAAAGTTTTCTAATAGGTTATATTTTACTGTCTAAAAGTTTGAAAAGCGTCGGTTCACTAGGTAATTTTCTACAGAGTTTTTTCCGTGATAAAATTTGATGTGGGACACCCTTTGGTTATCAACAAACCGTCCTTTTTAGGACTAATACAAAAAAGAAAAAAATAATTGAATTAGAAAAATTGCTTATGATCAATTCTGTATCTTTACAAGTGCACATATCATTAAAAGAAAAATAATATTAAATTATTAGTAATCTACAAACCCGAAATTTTCGAAAACCTTCATGAAAATCAATAAATGTGACAACCCTGCCACTAAGCGAAAGTGGTGGTCTTCCAACTGCATCACAAAGTTGATAAAAGAGCTTACCATGTTTCAGATGTAGTCAACTTATATGCGCTGCCAAAGAAGAATGTGCTCCGTCAGACCTAAATTAATTCATAGCCCCCAAGTTTGAGTAATCCAGGTATACGGGTGGATCGCAGGTTTGGGACCAATCCAAAAAAGGTGGGACAAAACCTAATTGAGGCCTCAGATGTCATGTTAGAGCCAGTATTTCTGCGTAGGTATGTTCACAATATTATTCTGCAACTCATTGGATTTAGAATTTTTGATTAGTACCTGAGAAAAAAATATTGTTTTCGGCAAAGTTGTAGAATATAATGTTTTAAATATGCAAATAACTTGATTCATGGATTTAGGTAGGTGTTAGCTCAATTGACTTTCCGATGACCCATTTCGTATACAGCGCCAGACATGTTCCGAGGTCACCGTTCCTTCAACCAGTTCCGCCTTAATGTAATGCTTGTATCAATTGAAATTTTACAGCAAAATTTTGGATTCCTTACAGGAATAAATCGACGCGTATTTAGTGCATTACTTTGATTTGTATACATAAATTTACACATTTATATTAGAAACTTACCAGGTTTTCAGTTTTTTACCTTCTATTAATGTCATTCAACTTGTATTAATATTTCCCGTCATTTTTGTATATTGAAGAAAGAAAAGTAAAAGAGGGAAAAAAAGAAAGAACTGATTAACACCGTCTTTCCCTCAGCGCTGTCGTTCCTCTGAGTTTGATATCACTGCCTGTTAGACTTGTATAGGTAGTTCCATTGGAGATCTCCTAACTGCCCTCAGGAGAAGCGTCTGATTTTATCACCTATGTTGAGAAATCTGGGAATGGCGTGGCTGCCTCTCCCCTCGGCTATACTACTGCTTATTTAATTTTAAAATTTTAATACGGTACAACTAAATCGTCGATTCGTACAAGCAAGTTTTAAATACTTGTTTAGCCATTTGAACTAAATAGCCGCTAGAACATTGCAGCCACCATACATACATATCACGATATAATTACGACGGTCACTTGGACATCAATTGTGTAGTCTACTGTCAATTCAGTAAAACTCACGTACTAAACGGAATAACGACAGAACCACCTCTGGGGGTATTATAACAATTACCTTTGGTTGTGTCTTAAATTTTTACTCAACGTTTGCGCTTGAAATGGACGTCTGTTCTCTGTACCTAAATTGATCTTGTTTCTCAGTTTTGGCCGACCCAGAGGGAAATTGACCTTAATCCCACTGCTCTGTCATCGGTGTTACGTAATATTTCTTATTGAATATATTTTGTTTGGGGCCATTCATAAACCATGTCTCGCATAAATGAAAAAAAAATAGTCCAAAATACACTTTCCCTCCAAGCTTATTGCAATTTGTTGTTGGTTTTATTATCCCCGTTCTACTAGTACTTCTCAAATTCATTTTTTCCCTTTGTGATATATTTAGAGTAGACAATCCAACGAAAAATAGAACTGACAGGATTTTAGTGCGCTTTCAGAACCTTGTGTCACATCTTTATGTTTTTTATACATACTAAGAATACCAAATCATATTATGTAATGGTCGGAAGATTAGAGAAACAAACCCCCCTCCCTTCCCTCCTTTGTTGTTTCGTTTTGTAAATATGAACTAAAAATCAACTTTTCGAATTTTCTTTGCTAAAACCTTAATTGAATAATTTAAGATGGTATTCAAACTTATAGGTAGCACTAAAACACTAAAAAAATGTTGAAGGAACCAATACTGTTAAATCGATGTTTTGACTCTTCAAATTATTTTCCATATAAATTTGCACCATTTTCATCAATGATATTCGTAGGCATTTTGTGACATTAGCTATTCCGATACTCTATTATTCCAAGAATAAATTAAATTGTACATCGGAACAGGGTACAGTGGGGCTCATTGTTTATGTATGATGGTTTGTAACATAAAATGTGTTTATTTTATTTTTTAATTATTACTATTATATAAACAAAATATTTTATTTTAAACACACCTACAAGTATGTAGAACAAATTGAGATGATCAATAACGGTTAGAATCTGCAAAGGTTAAAAATATTAATTTTGAGATTACCGATTTTGGCTCAAACAATAAATCTACACTTTGCATACGGTATTTTCAACAAAATTGTTCCAAATACAATATTTGACAACTTTGCCGAAGACCTCAACCATTTCTATTCTATTCTATTCTATTTTAACCCGTGCACAGCCAGTATTGAAAAGCATCCTGGAAAACACTGCCGGTATTCTATAGTGTTTTTCTTGTCAATATTAATATTTGAAGCATATTTTCATATGTCGCAAATATTAAAACGGCCAGGCCTACTGTGCAGAGTTGGGTTTGAAGATGTTTCAAAATTAGACGGCAATTAAATTATTCATTTAATGAATAATTCAATTAACGAATTGTTTTGAATCTTAAAAGAGGAAGAAACGAGGACAACCGTACCGACCGTTTCAGTTTGAAGGGGATACAATAAATCGTTGGGAGTGACTTGGCTGAGAAGGTTAATGTCACTCCTTTGGTCCTTTGTGATGGGACAGAGGTATTTACACCTTGCCCTGGCTAAAAAGCCTCGGTTAAAGCGCCTTTACTCGCTCTCATTATTGACCAGAACCAATTGAGATTGCAAAACGTTCATTGGAACAGCATGTTTGGGAATAACATGATGAGCCACATCGTACAATCTATACTGATTCTGCCAATACAATCAATACTGACGCCGACCACGTCCGAAAGCACATCTTCAGGGAAAGAGAGAAATGTTAGTCCGATATATGTCGCTGCTAGAGACCAAGGAATCCTCTGCATTTCCACATGCATCACAGGAAGGGGAGAGTTGTTAGTAAGTATGTCAATAGCGTAATAATAATTGCTCTGGGCAGCCGGCTGCCGATAATTCGGGAAATTTATCATTTGTCGTATTAATATGATTGGACACATATTAAACTTTAACTCCAGATATCCGGCAATGCGGAGCATTAATTATGTTTTATTAAAACTGTGTCGTTCACTTTTCTATCGGCCGACAAATTTTTCGTGGTGCGTCGTGTTGATGCTAATTTTACCCGGCGATTGTTTGAATAAAAATCGGAATCATATACAACAGGTATTTGAGTACGTCTTAATTTTTTATCGTGTCAGGTACTACTTTTATATATAGTTAGAATTACACATTAGGGTGACAATGATTTATATGAAAAAAAATTTTCGCGACCTACACTCCCTAGCGTCGCTCCAAATAATGAAAAAACGGAACTGTCCAAACTTGAGCGAAATCGGCCAACCCCAACCCCTCCCCCAAAGAGCCCGAAGTTTGTATGGGATTCCTGGCCAAAATGTATAGAGAAACACTCACACTTCACAAAATCGCCGCTAGTGGTCGCTGTAAACCTCCGATCACTGACCAAGGAAGGAGTCAAGCCTTTGAAGATATGCCGAACAAGCCTGTCGAAGACTGCAAGACAATCCAACCAACCGTCAAAGAGTTATCAACGTTCAAAGCTGGATACTGCTGCTTAACATTCGCAAAGGGCGCACTCCGCTTATCTCATGTATGTGAACCACGAGTGAAGGTGGGACAAAGTTAGGAAATCTCACATATCTCCGAAACGACAAGAGACAGAAAGTTATGACGCTCCACAAAGTTGTAGAGGAACAAAAGGACTTTTTGGTTTCACTGGAAAGTTTGAGAACCTCTCCGCAAGGGGGCAGCAGTGAGCCAAGCAATTCAAAGGGAACACTCCCATCTGTACAACGGTAAGAGATGGTGCACCTGAATGCTCCACAAAGTTGTAGAGCAGCAAAAAATATTTTCACTTCTCATTTGAAAAATGCAGAACTCTATCACATGGCGGCGCCAGTGATCAAAATTAATTCAAGGTAATACTCCTATCCATACAATGGCAAGAGATAGCGCAATCTGATGTTCTGTGAAGCTATACAGTATTCCAAAGGCCCTCGTGTCTCGTTGTAAAAATAGAATTTAGGCCGCTTAGTGGTGCAAACAGCATAGAGTATGAATATATTTTAATACACCTTTTGAATGTTTTCTAATTTTTTCGAATTTTTACTCCTATTTCTTGTGCAGAGATTCATTTATTATACATAACATGTTACAAAGTTTTCTTAAGACTATCATGCTATGATAAAACCTATATTCTATATTCTTAAATTTCTTCGTAACCCCATTTATATTTCTCCTGTTGCATTCATTTATATAGCATTTTTTTAACTAACTGTTGACTACCTTTAAGAGCGCTCTTGTCTCAGAGATGTGTATAGTGCCGCGCGTCAGTGCTCGTTTATTACCTCTCGCAGAAGAAGCGTACACAATGCGCTGTGAATCCAGTTAGACTGGCATTGGTTGCACGATTACAGGGCTGATAATTTGGTGATAGGTAAGAATTACTAGGGTCATTCGAATGCCAATTAGTGACTTTTTCATCCAATCTGGCCTCACTTATAACTTAGAAATAGAACTAAACAACTTAGCCCCAATAAGTCTTTGGAGAAGTTTTCGTAGTTTGTGGGCCTTCTTTTTGTTAAAAAAACACAGATAGGGTAATTGTACCAAGATCAAAAAAATAACTTTTTAATTATTCCAGCTAGAGCCAAATAACCTTCAGCGAAGTTGTAGACGACAAATCCTGGAAAAGTCGAGCTCTACCCATCATACTTTTCATTTTATAACTTATACTTTTATTTTAAAATTGAAGGTTAGGGTGTTTCTTAGTGTTTATCAGAAAAACTGTTTTAGTCAAATAACTTTTGCGGTATTGATTTAAAATTGAAGTAGTCTACAGACAACTTTAAGATTGTTTTAAGGAAAATAACTTGTTTCATGGCAACTATTTATATCTGTTTCATGGCAACTATTATATCTAACTATTTTTGCTGATGAGTTATGAGCACTTTTTCGCCAATACCACTCATTGGGGCAAACAAATAATAATTCTTTTTCAAGTATAACTAAGGTCATTACTAGAGTTATAATTGAGCAAAAAACAACGAATACGTTATTTTCTAAAAGTTCAAAAAGTTGATTACAAAAATTCTATTTTTGATATTATAAGTTCTTATATCTTTTGAATAATAGAACCTAGCGTTTCAATGTGGGTGGTTCTAATTTTTTTAAATCTTAAAATTAACTTTTAAATGGTTCGAGATAGAGCTTCGTAGAAAATAAAAATTTAAAAAACTTGGTCGAAGACACTGGAACTCTATGTCGTGTATTTTCCATTTTACAAGAAATTTACCAAAAATAGGATGTTCTTAATAAATGGTTTTCTTTATATAACTTTTGCAGTTTTAATTTTTCATAAGGATCACGTAAGAAAAACTTTCAGATATTTTGAAGGAGAGCATTTTGTCTCAATGTACCGAACCTCTAGCATCTCTTGTTAGAAAGTTATATATACTTTTTACTAAAAATAAACTCTTTTATGAGTAAATATTACAAGACGTAAAAAATATTGTATTTGTCATTTTTTGAGATCTATACCACAAAGCATGCTATATCATATGACAACAACGGTATTTAATGTTAAGTATCCTAATCGAAGATAATGCTATTTGAAAAAGTTATATTTTTTTTATAAAAAAGTTCTCATACCTTTCAAACGAAAAATTTTTGGTAGTTGAAGTTTTAAAGAAAATTATGCACCTTAAAATAATCTTGTACCCTTGTCCATAGGGTACTTTAGTGTAAAATGAAAACTTTTTACAGAAATAAAACCGTTTTAAGGAACACCTTACAGCTTACATTTGGATTTGTCGGGCAATGGAAACTATAGAAGCTAGAGCCCGCGTGTCTTCAGCAAACTTGGCCAAAATGTGTTGTTCTATAACTTCATCGATAATAGTCAAGCTCTATCTCGAACTGTTCAAAAGTTTCATTTTAAATATTGCTAAAATTAGAATCACCCTAGCTTCTGTTTAAAGCAAAATAAAGGGCTTGTAAAGTACAACAACTTTGCCAAACATACTGTAAGGCTAAATCATTTAATCCCAGCAAAAAGATAAAATTCCTGCTAAATTTACATTCTGGAGCCCTGTCCATTCCAAAGTACTATTTCTAGGACCCCAAAGTAAGCTATTAAAAGTGTGCTGTTTCGAAAATTGTACCGCGGCGGAACCCATTATACTATGAAGTGCTGTTCCGTTTTTGTCGTGTCTAACGACTTATCATTCAGTATACGGGCCCTTTTCAAAATTTCGGGATGAAAGTCGTGTAAGGTTTGGAACGCTCGTATCTTTTCATATCATACTGCATTGAATTAATCAATTTTCGGAATTTGTCGAAAATAAGTTCAACAATGTTGTATAAAATTTTGAGGTATGTATGACATGCATTAATAACGAAAACCTGTTTTGAAAAATCTTTCGAAAAAAACTACTTGGAAATGGGGAAAAGTTTCAGCTCATCTCGGTCAGAGCCTTCAATATGATGCACCAACCGGACACTGAAATGAGAAATTTTAAATGTGGGTCCGCTGCAGTTTTATTTCAATTTTTTGTGTAGAGCTGTTTAGAGCGTACAGGGTTCTCCAAGGGCTGCACAATACCGGGAAAAAATATTTGTGAACTGTACACGGCTGATGGATGAATCAATTTGTGTCGTTACCTACTATTAGCCGAAGACTTCAACCATTTAAATAAAATTTGAATTGTTTTGGTCCGGGGAATCTACTTTAGTTTAACCAATAAGGCTAGATTCACAAATTCATAACAATACCTATTTGAGGTCTTACTTAGCGTTATAGTTCTACAAATTTAATTTTTTTTTTCTGGATGAGGTCTTCCGGAAAGTTATTGAATATTAATTTTTGAACATTTTTCTTGCTAATACCATATACATGCTGAAGATTAATTTTTGTACCGAAGTCGTCGTTCATTGACAGTTTAACTTCAAAATTTGATTTTTTTTTTAACTTTTCCACATTGTAACCATGATTGATCAACTCAATATGATCAATACATACTTGTAGGTAAAATAAACATTTTATTAATTGCGAATAATGTGTATAACAAACAAACAATGAGTCTCACTATATCCTTTTTCTATGTAATATTTAGTTTATTGTTGGAATAATAGGGTATCGGAATAGCTAAAATATGGTTGCCACAAAGTACCTATGAAAACAAAAATGTTTGATGAAAATTTGTAAAGTTTGTATAGAAAGTAGTTTGTAGAAGTCCAAACATTGATTTTACAGTATTGGTTCAATCAACAATTTGTAGTGTCTTAATGTTACCTGCAAGTTTGTAGAACATATTAAATGAATAAAATAAGGTTTTAACATGGAAAAGTCTAAAAACGGATTTTTAGGTCATATTTACAAAAAACAGCAATTGCGCCTCAAGAATCAGGTCTGATTTCGATGGCATCTTCGACGAAGTTATTTAGACTATAATATTCTACAACTTTGCCAAAGACGTCTACCTCCTAAAAAAATTCAAAAATAAATTTTTGCTCGACTACTCGGATAATTTTTATTAACAGTTGCATAAAAGTTTTGAGAGCATATCCTACGAAGAAATGCTGGCGCTAAAATGACATGAAAACGATGATAATTATCTTATATGGCAGGTTGAATACAATGTATTACATTTCATATGATTCGACTGAACAGCTCATGTCAAAAAGAAGGATATGAGCTAACAATTTTATTTATTGAAAAACATTCTTGAAACGCGACTACTAACTAGCGGAAAGGTCTGAACGTATAGGGAAAGGTTCGTGAGAGTGTTTTCATGGCATTGACATTGTGGCATTTCCCGGCACTGTTGCGAAATCTCAACCACAGCGCATACTGTAGCAGCTGCAGTGCGCAGGAATTGTGGGAAATCGATTAAAAACCGAGTCTTTGTACGATGCAGCGTCACCGAGCTTCGCGTCAAATTCATACTAGTTTGGAATGTTCGGTAATTGACACAGCGCAGGAAAATGCAGTTCGAGATATATAAATTTAACTTTGATCGAGAAGCCCCAAAGCTCCACAGAATAAGCTCCCTCTCCGCCTAATGCAATTCGGCATAATGAGTACTCCGCTCACTGTCAATTCGGTGCAATTTCCATTTGGCCTAATGTCCATTCGGTCCACTTTTCATTCGTCCTTATGTTCATTCAGCTTACCGTCCATTCGGTATACTGTCGATTTGGGGCTAATGTCCATTCGACCTAATAACCTTCAACCTAATGAATTTCAGTCTAACGGGCTCGACACGACATAATGGTCGGATACCAGTTTGTAGTAAATGTATTTTCTTTGGCAGTTTCTGCACAATGTCCTCCATAGTGTAGCAAGTGGTTGCAGAATTGGCACGCAAGGATCTGCACTGGATACGTAACCAGCGCTGTTTGACCTTATGTACCGCCATTGATTTTGGATCGGAGAATTACGTAAGAAGTACTAGACTTTGTCGGACGTATCCTCGTCATACCAACTCCACACTGTGGTCCCAAAATAGTAACTAGTAAGACAAAACTGTTGGCGTCCAAATCGTTAGTTTTAGATATATGAAGAAGACTTTGTTGGGATTTTTTTGGCAATTTTATCTTATCAAAGTTGAGGCTCAAAAGATCGACAAAAATATTGCATGTTCAGAAAGTACATATATTCGAAAATAATTTCATCTAAATCGATATACTAAATATCAATATCCAACTGTCTACAGCGCGCTGGTTCCATTCACGAATGAAGTTAATCAAAACTTTGAGCACGATTAACTCGAAATGGAGTTTCTTAAGACTGTTGCGATGAAAGCGGTATCTCAAAAACTATTCAACCGATATTGATAATTATTTTTTTTTTAATTGTTCGTATTTACAATCTCGAGTACTTGAACGGTGTTCGATTCTCATCCAAAAATTTTCGATTCCTTGCAATGAATATTTGTTTACAATTTTAAAAACTCAGGCATCGATTTTTGTTCACATGGTTTTTATTGAAAAAAGCGAATTCTATACATTTCTTTTATAAGAAATGTAAAAAATGATTTTAGGAAACCGAACCCCTCGAGTACGCAATGCAATTTTCTTCTATTTTTTTGTACCTCTTTGATTTCAGATAAGCGGTTCATCTAAGAGTGTTCACCGCAAGCCTCTGCTAAAAATGCGCCTCCAGGAAAGGGCCATAACAGTTTCCAATATTTTTCAGTGCAACTTGTTTGTATTTTCTTTGATGGTACTACCAATAACTTGTTTTAAGGTTTTTCAAACAAAATTTGCATTTAACCCTTCAAAAATCACGAACTTACCTTACTTTTGCCCCTCATTTTGCTATATAACCCCTTAACAAAGTTAGTATAGATCTGTATACTTTTTAAATATGTGAAATTTATTTACATAAAAGGAATAATCCTGACGAATAATGACAAAAAATTGAGGTATAAATTGGATACTAAGGTACACAATTAGTATTAGTAACGTTAAAAACAGTAAAGATGACACGATTATTATGAAGTTTCGGTATATTATTATTCTATCGACACCCGGTAAACCAAAGTGGAAAATAATGGGAATGAGTGATTGATATTCCGCAGATGTCTTCATCGACTTATTGAAATAAATTGTATGAGAGCATTCCGATTCAAAGTGTCCAAATTATTGATGGTTTCGAAAGTTCACGCTTCAAGCATTCAATGTTAGAATTAAAATGGTAGAAGACACTTACTGCGGCCTGATATCCGTACGATGAATTTTGGCTGGTATAGGTGCTTGGTTATTAAGGCCTTCTAACATGCTGCGCTGTTTCAACTATAAAGAATTCGGCCGTAAGTATACATTTCCACCTAGCGGTAAAAATGCACACTAGTGGGTTACCTCTATGTAAATTGCTGAATAATCCTTTACAAACTTCAAGCACGTTAGAACGGTAACCAGAGTTGTCCGATTTGGTTAAAATTTGAAGCAGACACTCTTGCTAAAACTAGGAATGGATGATAGTCAATTTTTATCACTCTAATATGAATAAAAAATTATTTCAAATAACATTTTTTAATAAAGTCATGGGTGCGTTTCGACTTCGTCTCATCAGAAACCGACACTACTTTATTGCCGGAATAGATTAGTGCCGACTTGACGCTAAATCTCAAAACGGAAACACTCTATGTTTCCAATCAAACGACTAGTCAAAAGTGATGTCTCGTTAGACTAGAAGTTCTGTTAAGCCGATGAGACCCAACGAAGCCAAAACTTGCCTTGGCTTAGCAGGCCAATGTGACAAACACTATGCCATATTCCTCCTCCCCAAGGAGGAAAAATTGGGTAAACACAAATCTTTCTCCCAAAGCCGAAATTTTTTGGTGAAACCCCTTTTTGTACGTGAGGGGCACAAATCCTAACTTAATAAAATCGAAACGCACCCATGACTTTATTAAGTTAGGATTTGTGCCCTTTACGTACAAAGCGTGCTGTCAAATATCATTTCTAATTTGGAAGTTAGAAGACTTCGTCTCATCAGAAACCAACACTAACTTAGTGACAGGACAAACTCCAAAAACGTCCTGTCACTAAGTTAGTGTCGGATTCTGATGAGACGAAGTCGAAACGCTAATTCCATAACTAATTCAGGTAAAGGTTTTGTGTCCTTAACGCACAAATGTGGTTTCAGTCCAGTCCTCCTTAGTGGAGATAAAATAATAATCAACTAAATTTTTCTTCTCTAAGGCGAAATATAGCATGGTTAAAACAAGTCCACTCACCCTCGCTCCGAAACCAACCACGCGCGCCTTTCGATGGGCAATATTTAAAACCGAAAGTTTTTTTTCTACTCATATTTAACAGCTCTCGCCAGAATCCGAATAGGCAAAGGCGATCGAACCTGGGGGAAGATAATTTCAATTCATTCATAACGATTTTTTTTGCTCGTTGTCTCTCACTCGCTCTCGCACCGAGGTTATGCTGCATTTGGTACAGAAGTGTGCCTCGGAAAAGCTCTGCACCGGGAGGAGATTAACCGTGCCTTTTGTGTGTGTATTTAAGCTATGGGTGTGGAATTGCTTGTGTATTCAGCGGTCCGGGCGGAGGACGAGAGATGGTCGATTTTTTCTAAAATAAACATGAATTATTGATGTAATTTTTTTTTTGCTCGTGCCATCCGTTTTCTCAGTGCCCTCGGTGGTGGCGGTGGCTCAAGGGAGAGAAAAAAGTGCCTTTTGTTTTGCGTTTTTTGTGTCCAATTTTATCGCCGATTGTGACGGGTGTAATAAAAATTTGTAGCACGCGGCCAAATTGGCAAGAAACAAAAAAAAATAGCCGGTGATCTTGTCCGTCTCCGCGAAGGGGGAAAAGAAGCTGATTGTCTTTTAGTACTGTTTTGACCCGTTTTGGTGGGTTCAAAACTCATCAGACTTGCGACATTGTAAAAAGCGCAAAACGAAGCAAATTTCCAGTTTAAGATTTATGTTAACATCTTGATTACACACCGTGAGACGAGTAAAGGAGTAAAGCTCGATCCGAAACACGCCACTTGTCAAATATCAAATAACCAACCCTTTGTGTAATCCAAAAAAGCGAGTCACCCACCGACACACTACACGGCAATAAATTTCCGGTGACAATAAAAATATCTTTACAAAAGCACATTAAAACACTTTCATTACGTCCCCGATCTCGGGTCGCTGGAAGGGAGCACAAGATATCCTATCACCGAAAAAGCGTAACACTCTCATCTCCGGTCTGGAACCTCTTTCCTGTACCTTTCTCCATCAAAAAACCGAAACACACGTGAAGCGAACCGGCGATGAAAAGAAATTCCCCAAATTTCCCATAATCACACACATATTTTGCCATCGGATACATAAAATATTGCCTCTTGTTCAGTAGCAGGGCAGTGGGAACGAAAGAGGTCGTTTTTCCGACTTTCCACTTTGTATAGGATGAGTCGGGTTTGATCATCTCGCGCCCAACCTCCTTCCATCGATTAAAACCATTTTACGCCGGGGGCCAGCAGCAGTAAGCGTAGCAGATAGAGCCCACAAAGTACCTACCAACCATCAACAGCAATCGCTTCCGCCGCGCCGGGGGGGGGGGGGGGTCTGGAATGGAAAGACAATATAACGAAAAACGCTTTTTATTAAAATTTTCCAGTAAATTATTTCCTTGCAGTCTATTAAATTTGGGAAATTCGGAAATTCTTTCCTCGGCACATAAATACACTCGGCGCACACGTATGCTGGCGATAGGGGAACAGGGCCTTCAGCAGTAGAAGAAGGTTTCGGAATTTGATGGCGATTTGCTTATTGAATCCCGATGGTTCGCTTTGATATAAAGAGAATTGGGATGTGCCATTTTTGAAAGATTTTTTTCGGATTTCTTTGAGTCGCTGTATTGGCTGGCTTTTTAAGTATGATATTCACGATGATATGATTCAAGTTTTATTTAGGTTATTGTCGGTGTTGCTACACAAGGTTTATTGCAATGTGATGATGGATCGATTTTCAGATCTTAACAGTGACACTTGCGCTACTTCTGTATCAGTTTCTGCAAAGAAATTGTCATCTGTTTGAATAACAGACCAAAAAACCTTGTTTGATTACCAATTCTCATATGGCTACATCCACAAGTTTTTTTTATTGGTGTTGCTGGTTGTTGCTTTGGAGGCACTGGGTGCAATCGTTGTTTCTAGTAGGTTTCGAGATACAAAATTCATCGATTATTGGGTGGCCTTTTGATTGTGTTTTAGCCGTTGTGAACGCATATAAAAGAGTTTCTCTAACTATCGCTCGTGACTGGTACCACTTTTCCACACTCTATGAATAGTCAATGTCGTCTCATTGATACGCGCTGCTCGATCGTGTGAGCGTACTATTTCAACTTCATCGTCAACGGATCTGGATTTTATCGTTGTCATGTTCAACTTAGTGTTACAAGTTGTTCCTTACAATAAAGTTTTCTGCTGGGTCTAAACTTCTCAACGTTACCAGTATGCAATTACGTACGTGGTGTAGCTGTGTGTATACTTGAGATCAAGCTACAGTAACTGTGTCATCTCGCCTTTAGTAACGTTTTGTATACGATTGCTTACATATTGAAATCAGTTCCATTCAATGTTTAAAATAATCTTTTTTGTTCCAAATTTTTACTAAGACTTTAAATTTGGGTTCGACTCTTCAGATTGCGCGCTCAGTCATAGTTGCCCACGTGGAGCTTGATAACAACAGCTGTAACTTTGTCTATCGTTCGATGTTCGACGACGGCGGTAGTTCAGTGGTAAGACTGACCGCTTCTCACCCCAGTGGGTTTGGGTTCAATCTAAGCCAAACTCGTTGGAATTTTCTGAGGGAATAAATCTGTGGTCACGTTTTCCTTTTGAAGGGAACCAAATCCGTGGAGTCACCTCTCTAATGTCACTGATAGATACGGAGACCGACGGAAAAAGAATATGAAAAACAGATAATACTGTTCGAATTGCTTCAAACGGTTTTGATTATGTATTCTTAAAATGCTAATATTTCCGATTATTCAAAAAGAAAAAAAAGATATTTTCAAGAAAAGAATACTCTCATCCTCCTTAAAAAAACTATGAAGCATGACATCTTGTCTTTAGAAATGTTTCTGCTGTTATCTTCTGTCTTATGTTCTACTTAAGTGTCTCCTCGCCGGATTTTTTTTGTTTATAGGGGTTTTATCTTTAGCGTCATTCGCCTCTTTTCGGGTTAGAGAAATCTCTTTTGGAAAAATCTCTATTCTACTTACCCTATGTGCGGGGTTGGGAATCAAACCCGGGAAAACTGCGTGCAAGGCAATCAATTTACCAACTACGCTATACTCGTCCCCCCCGGATGTGATTTTTTTCGTATTTGTTTTTGTTATTGGATCGAAAGAATTTCCATTGCGTGTGGAGACCTTTCGCGGCGATGACACACGTGCTTCGCCGCCAACTGTATCTCTGGGATCACTCACTTCTCTCTCGTTATCGTTATTGTTAATACTGTCATAATGTTCACGATCAGATGCTCTTCCTTGTTTCCTGAATTTGCGGTCTCGTGTTTCTGCTTTCTTGTTGATGGTGCTGGTTGTTGATTTGGAGATACTGAAAGCTACTTTTGCTGACACCATTATGGCCTGCCAAACCGCTGCCAATAATTTGGTAACCATGTATGTCTCAGGCGATGATATCGCTTACTGTGTGTCATATTGGATTGCGGATCCTTTATATGGTGTCTCGTAATGTGTAGTCAGATCACAAAAAACGGCGCGTATTAATGTGTCCTTGCTATGTGCAAAACACGGTGGTAGATCTTTATGCTGTATATTGTCGGACCATGTAGAAAAAAAATGATCGGACAACCCACACTCTTACCACAAAAACACGGATTATGAGTACCTGAGAATTAATTGCACCATGAAAGGGCTGTATAAAAAATAACTTATCCACATATCTTTCTTATAAATGATATAAAAATCAAGTTATTAAAACAAACATTTGATCCTTTTTACATAAGATTGAGCTTGAACATTATGAAGACCAAATCAAATTAATATTGTTCCTTCGAAAATATTCGAATTTTTGAACGAACATTTTTCATCAACTTCAGGACATGCGTTTCATTGTATTTTATAAACACCTTAACTCAAATTGTTTTGAACTCCTGCATGTTGTCAGCCGCTTCCCCAGTCTGTTTGAAGACGTTCTACGCTATCACCAAAGAACGTATGATGGACCGAAATTGAGAGTAATTCGGGGAATTGATGTCTTCCTCAACGTCCTCTTTCCGTGAACCAAATGAGAGTTGGGCTTGCGTAATGAGCTGACGCTAAATCCAGCTAAAACTCTGGAAGAATACTATGCTCTCATATAAAGGCAGCAACCTCTTCTGCACTCTGCCTATTTCCATGCATAGACAAAAAATTTGCTAAATTGCTTATCAGTTCTGCACTTCCGGTGGGAACTTAGCCCTATACCCACTGCTCCATCGTCGATGCGATGTGATATTCGTTACGCTTTACGATCTAATTTCCCGACAAAATTCTCTTGGGCTCAGACGACATTCAAATCATAAAAAAAAAACACAATAAAATGGTCACAATGACCCATATATAGCAACAGGGCCGTAACATGTGGTTGGCCGGGGGGGCACTAAAATCTTGGTATGCTTTGTAAAATAAGTGAAACAAGTGGACCATATAAAAAAGTTAAAGTGTGCCATTTTCAGGTAAACACTAAATTATTGTTCGAGAATAAAACTGAAAAAAGCCAATGTAAACATCAATGGGGCGCAAAATCGAGCCTCCACCAATTGCGGCAGACGATTTATTCAGATGTCCCCAAGCGGAGTTAAACTATTCTTGAACCAAGTGAGCATAATGATTTGTTAAGGAGAATGGTGTAAATCTATTAATTATTTCTGGACAAGCGTGCTTACAGCGTTTTACAAGGGACCTTGTTCTGTCGAACAAGGTGTAAATAGGCTAACCATTTCCACTAAAGGTCACCCGATACGAGTTTATAGAAATAAACTATTTTGCACCGTCCTGCACGGTTACCATTCAAAAGGAGCAAGAGGTCCTCCAAACAGCCAATCCCGTGCTGCAGTAGATCCACACATGAAACACTCAAATCGGTAGCAACACCCTCAATCTAAACTTCGTCGGCGGGTATATAGGCGCGGTAGTCTTTCATGAGATACTTGTCGCCCGTAATGTCAATTGCTTACTTTAGATAAGCCATCACAAATCGAAGAATATCTGGGCGGACCTTCGAGACACTTAGCGGAAGATTTTTGATCCGAAAACGCGTGTGGTGAAAGATTGTGTAATGATACCTCTATTGTACCATCGTCTATATTTATGGAGATTTTATATACGGGACTGTAGCTTACTTCGCATACCATACCAAGTCCTATTTGCAGCAGCAATACGCCTTTTTACCTCGTGGTCAACGGCGGCTAATATTTCACACGTCGCTATTGTTCCAAAATTTATTATGTGGGGAAAATAGCGAATAGCCTTAATTTTATTGAATACTTGTTATAAGTCTTGGGTAGTGCCACTCCCAAGGTGCTTAGAGTTCTAAGGTGATTCGTCTTTGGCAGTAACTAGGTGAGGAGTGAGATTAGCGTGCAGTAAGCTGCGGGGAAAAATGGCAGCGAACAACTTTGTTTACATACTGAAATCCAAGCAAACATGCATCGGGAAGTAGTAAACAATGTTGTTAGCTGTCGTTTCTAGAACCAACATGGCTGATCGGCGATTTCGAGGATCGTATCACCTAAGAATAAAAGCTCCTTGGCCATGCTTATGCAAAATCGGCTTCATACTAGGGGTATTTATCAATGTTATAACAATTTCTGCAAATTCTGCTATTTATTTATTTATTTATTTATTTTTTTATTTATTTATTTATTTATTTATTTATTTATTTATTTATTTATTTATTTATTTATTTATTTATTTATTTATTTATTTATTTATTTATTTATTTATTTAATCTAGAGGGGGTTAATTTGGGATACCATTCTGAAGAACCTGTACATGAAGATAACAAAAATCGATCTTTTGACGGACCTCTTCATATATAACCCCGCAATTCACATCAATTTCCACTAACACCATTCGGACTCTACCAACTACCGCATGTATTTTGTCTTGTCACAGTTTAAAATCAGTTCGATTCTCGCAGAATCCCATTTAAAAAGCACAAATGTCTCTTCCACAACTCTGTGATCAACGTCAATGACTTCGATGTCGTCCGCGAAGCCAAGTTGCATGTGACATTTCGTGATGAATATTCCGTTACTTTGCACATTAGATCTTCGTATCGCATCATCGAGTGCTGTGTTGAACAATAGCTTAGGACATTACCTGCTTAAGTCAATCTACCGTCACTAACGAGTTGGATGTCTCTGCGCATATTTTATGCTTTATTTTAACCCATCCAGCGACATACGAATCAATTAAACCATGTTCAAGCAAAATCTGCAACAGATCGTGTTGTTTCACTGAATTGTACGTCACCTTAAAAACCACCAGAGGATGGATAGTTCGCAAGTTGTATTTCCGGAATTTCATCATGATTTGCCACGGGATAAACTTCTGGTTCGCTATTGACTGCTCTTTTTGAAACCCGCTTTGATATTGAATGATAAATGATTCAGCTACCGCGGGCAGTCTGCTAAACAGAACACGGAAGAGCGTTTATAGATTTCATTGAAAATCATTATATCTACATGGTGCGCCAGCTGGTATCCTTTTTCAACATTGAACAACTCCGCCATTTTTCAGCCTATTTTCACAAGTAAACAAGTTTTTTTGATATTTTATGCCATTTATTATAAAACAGGTTTAGAATACAAAGTTGATTAAATGACCACCCTTATTTGATACACAAAAAGCGGCTCTTTTGCGGGAATTTTGCATGACATTGGACAGCATTTCGGGCTTAGTCGCAGCAATTTCAGCTCGTATATTAGCTTGAGTTCGTCAAGATCCTTAGGTTTGCTAGAATAAACTTTACTTTTCATGTAACCCCACAGAAAAAGTCTGCTACCGTTAAATCCGGAGAACGAGAAGGCCACTCCAAATCACCATTTTTTGAGACAACGCGTCCTGGGAATTCGCTCTGCAAGAACTTAATTGTAGCGGCTACGCTGTGGCAAAGAGCCCCATCTTCTTAAAAATAGGAATCTGGGAAGTTGCTACAAACCCGTAGTCAAAGAAATTCTTCACCAAATTACGGACTGTCTTGTTTGTGGGCGCCGAATGCCTGCCATATTTTTTAGGATAAGCATGCACAGTTTTCACTATTGAACGATCGTTTTCAATGTGAAGCGCTACAATTTCTGCTCATTCTTTTGGTGTAAATCGACTCATCGCTAAAATGGGACCAAATGACATTTCAGAATTGTGTTTATCTGTCGAAATCGTCTGGCGGAGTTGTTCAGTGTTTAAATAGGATACATCCAGATGGCGCACCCTCTACATAGTTATTACACTCGATTTTTTCGCCCTTCTTGTTAGGTATGTAAGGTCATGCGGTCAGTCCAAATATATTTTGTCTTCCACCTAAGCTATACCGATCACGCAGAGGATAGCTTCGTACAGCCGGTCACTCTCGATTTTAAGAAGATCGTCCCGGATTCCGTCCACTCCAACGGCCTTATTGTTTCTCAGCTTTCGAATTACCTTCATTTCTCCCAACAGTTAATACTATTTTCAATATTTTCCACTTCGTGCTTTATTGCTACTGTGGTCGAAAGTATGGCCAAGCTGTTTGCAATTGAAGCAGTTAATAACGCGTGATTCAAACAAGCAAGCAGGTAGACGAAGCCTTTCAATCATGATGTGCGAGGTAGAGCTGATCCAGCAAAGGTTACGTGAAATGAGTCCAACTTGACGTACTGCTTTTTGCCGTTCTTTATTATAGTTGAATGCACCTTCATTCCTTGAATTACCCTAGGTCCTCATAAGCAAAAACCGTCTAGGTAATTACGCCATCCATCTCCACATTACGAGCTGGAACGTAAACAAGATAATCCAACGTAAAGCGACGATCACATGAAACGGAGAGGGCGGCGTCAGAAACGAACCGATCGTCACGGTTCACAGTGTTTTTTTTACCGAATCTGTACCATCAATTAGGGGATCCTCGAGAGACTTGATCAAGGGCAACGTGTTGTTGGGTTTATTTCTGTGGCAATTTTTTGACTTCGCAAACCCTTTCGTTAAGTGTCATTTTGACGATGAAAATCCATCTAAAAGACATACTACTCTTTAAAGCAAATTTTAAAAAAAATGACTTCGATAAAATTTCAGATTTTTATTGCTGCAAACATTTTAGCTTAGATTCACCACATTTACTAGTTCGTCGATGAACGACACCAAACAATAAACTATTAATATTGTTTGCGGACAAACTTTATTGCTCTAAGAAGTACAATTTACTGATATCAAAAATTTCGAAAATTAATTTCTAGACAATCTTTCAAAAGCAACGCAAAAAACCCAGCCTATTTCGGGCAAAGCCATTAATGTGGAGCACCGACAGAACACTAAAGTTTGGTGTAATTTTAAATAAAAGTACAATCCTGATTTGTCTTTTACATCATTCTAAGCCACAGGGCAACGGATGAAGCGGGAGGCTTTTTGAAATCGGTTGATGCTAGGTGTTTGAAGGCAACGAACGGGGCACTTTTCCGAGCGACCGTACGTGCATATCGGTTAGATCAGTGGTTCTCAATCTGGGGTCCGCGGAATCCCAGTGGGCCGTGAAAAGGTTTATGGGGAACCGCGAAGATGAATAGATTTTCCGGTTGGATATTGAAATTTTAAACCAATAAAAAGTAACGGGTGTTCCGTTGAAAATGAGAATTTTTTTCGAATTAAAAAAAAATCAACGAGTTCAGTATTTTTTATTAATATTTATTCTTCAAAAAAACGTCAATGAATATTAGAGAAGGGGTCCTGGTCAGCCGCATCACAAAACTGCGCTGGACGGCACTGACGCCCATCTTCCGTCTATTTTGTTGCATGTGTGAGTGAAACATAGGTACTTTTATGATCGGTTACTGTTTCTACACATTCTAGGCCCGCGCATGAAAAAAACTCTTCTGAAAAACACGAATGTCGAACAGTGAACAAGAACGGTCATTGAAGAGGGCGGCTTCCCGTTTAAAACCCACATTGAATTAGGCCGGATCATATATGATCTTCTTTCAGATCAATGATAATCCATTAATATTGTGAAGATTTCGCAAGAAATAACGCAGAAATATTCAGTGGTCACAGATATATCGAAAGCTAGCTCTGATAAGCTCAGAATTGTGATATTCTGTCTGATGCAAGCAAGTGGCGACAAGCTTTTTATGGAGGACTACCGCTTCTACGTACCCGCACATAACGTTGAGATCGACGGTGTGGTCACCAAATTGAGTATAGCGTAGAAGGATATACTAAAACACAGGGTTGGCTGCTTCAGTGAGCGAGGAATTTGAATGGCAATCGCATTGGACGGGACAAAATTGTGCGCCATTTCAAACTCGTGTCGACGGGTTTTGACGGGACCGTTTCAACTAATTACGTATTCTTCAAACTGGTTCGTCTGCCTTTTTGTACCGCGAGTTCAAATAGCAAATGGTCCATTTTAGCAATAAGGCTCGGTGGGGCAAATGTCCCGCATACAAACAGTGCACGAGTAATCTGAAGCTCTCCCTGAAACGACCCACTAAGAACTCTTTTGCAGCAACACTAATAACAGATAGGGTACCCGCCACAACAAATAATTGAGAAAAAGGACGATTAAGTTTGAAATTATCTATTTTTTTCTATTCTATTCTATGCCGATGAAATTTTTGTTTTGTGCAACTCAAACACATTCGTAACTTTTTGTACAAACTAAATTCGAAATACAAGTTCGTAAAAAAAAATTGAGTACCTACAGCACAGTATGAATGGGGTTGACGAGTAGATGACGGAAATCGATACCTGAAGCCATCTTGAAATCCAAGATGGCGATTTGTAGTTTAGATAAATTCTTTATAACCTCACCCGGAAGTCGCAAAAATTGGATCTCAAAATGGTTCCAGACGTCCATTATCATCCGAAAATACTCATATTGCTGGAGCTATTGAAAATATTGCTCAGCCAATGAATTTTAATAAGAACTTGAAACAAACTTTTTTACAAACTAAATCCCAAATAACGAACACTTTTTTGCGAGATAATTTAATCCACGAACCCTCGGTTTATTTCGTAATTGGAGGTTGCAGTGTAACACTATTTATTGTGGATAAATCTGAATGGGACAGGACAGGAGACAGTGTTCTGGCGCCTTTGGTGATGTCTTAGTTTGGCGCCCCTTTGATATTTGCATTGGTTTCTCATTTAAAAAAAAATCGAAACGACACATGAACCAATCAGTACAGAAACCAAAGAATTTGCTTAGGAAACGCTTTAAAAAATTGAAAATTGACCTGTAATTAATGCTTTAACTGTTGTACTGGCAGTTTTCAGTACTCTTCGAGAAGACCTGTCGCATCATCAGGTCAATAAAAATAATAACCCACGTAGATTTTTTTACTTGTTTAGTTCTAAAATCAGTTTTTGCATACCAAAGTGCTGGTATCTCAACTGCAGCTACAGATATTCAGCCAAATACTACATATTTGTACATATCTAAAATTGAGTAGTATTCCGTAGTTTGGCCTACATCGTCATCCGATGGATTTCTATGATCACATTATATTTAGCTAACGAGTATGGAATCATTTGAATCATTTTCCGGCCAAGATATCGTAGAACAATCATGTTGCTTCATGAAAGGTTTTTTCAGGCACTCTTTCACGTAATTTTCCTTCTTGATGGGCACGGTCGCAATAAAAATATCACTTTTCAAACCACAAGTACAGAAAGCCTGCCAAACCAGATGTTTCTGTTTTCAAGCTTCATATGCTTGAAAATATTTGCCACAATTCTTTCCAGTTACCATTACGCTTGTGACAGTTGTTTTGGTCAGTTTCAACGATTTCCTTAACTTGGCGTGCAAGTAGTTCGCATTGAGGCTATACGCGAGCAAAATTTGCTTGGACGACACTACTTTTATTACTGAAAAGCAAACGACAAAATAAAAAAATCGGCATCGCATGCGGGTAAATGAAAGTTTTTCAAATTACTTGAATACCATTTAAGAAATGCGTCAAGTTTAAGCCGACCAAATTTCGATCGTAAAACCTTTTAAACATCGAAATTTTTAGTGTCCTTGAAAGTTGCCGAATTGTAAATATTTTCATATTTATTCAGGTGTCGGTAATGCATGGATTTGTTCGAATCTTTGTATGGTTTTAGCTAGAATTCGTTAAAGAAACATCATTCGACCAAGTCGGTGCACTACATCATAACCAGCTTCTGAAAATACAACATTTCATTTGTTCGATATTGTTGCAAACTTTGGTTTCGTGGAAAATTCATTCAAGTGAGTTTTGTGAGTCGTTCGTTTTTATATTTTGCGCCATATTGTTGAAAAACGAAAATAACATGGAAGAATAATAAGTTTAAAAAACAAAAGAAGCATACAATAGAAGTAGAATTTAAAGAGAAATGAAAAAAGGAACAAAAGCGGAGAAACTGACAAATAGATAAAATAAAACAAAACGAGAAAGCTAAAAAATTAAATATAAATAATGGAAAAAGATGTAAAAGATATGTAAATAATCAAAAATCTACCAATATCAAAAACTAGAAAAAAAAATCAAAGCGCAGAAATAACGGAAAATAGCCTAAATTAAGATATTTCAAAAGTTAAATTTTTAAAGTGTGTAAACAATTTGAAGAAATATCAAAATAATTAGGATTGAACAATTGAAGCAATCAAATTAAACGAAGGAAATTAGACAAAAAATGAAGAAATAGACAAATATTGCAAAATGGTTAAAATAGTGAAAAACGGGTAAACATCAAAACGAAAAAAAGGAAAAGCGGCAAAAAGGAAACAACTATAGAAATGATCAAAATGGATCCACTGAGTTTGACGTAAAAATAGCAAAAATACAACATGTTTTAAACATAAAAGCGATGAAATAAAAAAAAATAAAGAGCATGAAAAAAGAAAAACGGAGACAGGAAAAGATAAAAATGAAGAAATGGGAAAAATATAATTTTCCTATTTTTCCCATTTCTTCATTTTTATATTTTTATAGAAAAATAAGAGAAAATTTAAAAAATATGTTGGTTAAATAATAAATAAATACACATAAAGTAAAAGCAGAAAAAAATTAAATTTGATGAAATGGAAAACGAAAAACATTCACAAAACGCAAATAGATGAAAAAATAGGAAAAATGTGTAAATAAAAAGAATTACAAAATAGAAAACATGGAATTCAAAATTGTTTAAATGATTAAAAAAGTAATATGATAAAGGTAATGTAACATAACAACAAAGAAAAATGGGAGAACATTGAAAAAAAAATTATGAGAGAAACTTAAAATGAAAAATATTTAAAATCGAAATTCTTTTTAAAAATCCAAAAAAAAACAATAGAAAACAAAAGCTTAGTGAAATAAATTGAAATAAATTAAAAAAAATTAATGAAATCAACAAAACAAACGATTGGAAATGAGACAAATAAAATTTTATCTATAAAATGAAAGATATGAAAAAACATGAATTAATGGAACGAGCTGAGAAAATGGAACAAACACAAAATAAATTAAATTTTAAAATATTACAACTAAGTCACAGAGAACAGACATCCAGGCTCGAGCAAACAATATCTCGATATAATTATGACAGTCACTTGGACATCAATTGTGTGGTCTGTCACTGTCAATTCAGTAAAGCTCACGCACTAAACGGAATAACGACCGAACCACCTCTGGAGGTAACATCACAATTACCTTTGGATGTGCCGTAATTTTTTAACTCAACTTTTACGCTTGGGATGGACGTCTGTTATCTGTGCCTAAATTGATATTGATTCTCATTTTTACACGACCCTGAGGGAACTTGGCCTTAATCCCACTGCTCTGTCATCGATACTACGTGATATTCGTTTGTTCATCAACAATGTCTCGCAGAAAAAGTCTAAAATACATTTCTCCTTTAAGCATATTGCAAATTGTTTCTGGTTTTATTACACCCGTTCCACTAGTACGATCATAGTCACATCACCGTGCACATCGGTTAGATCAGTGATTCTCAATCTGGGGTCCGCGGAATCCCAATGGGCCGTGAAAAGGTTTATGGGGAACCGCGAAGATGGATATTCAAAATTTAAAACTTTTTCGCAACAAACAGAAACTAATAAATTGATATCAAACAAAACCGATCGCCACAAACGGTATTATTTCATCGCCTCCGGCAGGCAGCGCAGTGAAATGAACCAGCCACAAAAAAAAATAAAAATGTCTGTGAAGCGGGAAAATTTAAATTCGATTGGCTTAAAACAGTCTCTGACCTACAGTCATGTACTGTTCAACGGTTACTAAAAGTGAAAACGGATGTTAATCTCAAGGAAGTGACATACATACAGTTACACCACGTGAGAAACTGTGTATAGATAACGATTAGAAGATTAGCCCAGTCAGAAGACTTGATTGCGAGAAACGGCAACGAATACAACATGGTTGAAACCAAGTTCCTGAATATATGGTGACGATAAAATTAAAGTGCGCTTACACGACCTAACGCCGCGCATTAGACCAGAACTCATTAAAAGATATATGTCAAAATACATCTTTTAATGAGTTCTGGTAAAGTAAATACGTTTCAAACGATACTTGAGAAAAAAATTCAGTGTTGCCCCCAAACGGCGTTCGAAATGTTGGGAAATAGCTCTGTGTACCTACCCTGGTCAGCTTCCTACTCGGCAGTTTTGTAACCTAACCACACGGCACATTACGGAAAACAATATTCCGAAATCACTAAGCAAAATCTACCTACTACAACCAATAAACCAAACTGAAAACAGTTTTCAACAGATGTTGATAACACAATCAATTGACTAATCAATAACAGCTGCGCTTATCGAAACTAACTTCCTGTACCGACAACGAAATAACAACGATTGGTCTAGTTTCTCCAAACGAACAACCAGCACGATAAATGCCGATAAATACAGAGTTATGACAGTGACCCGTAAAAACAAGCAACAAATAAAAACATCGAACACCATGAAACCTGTATCGATCAAGATATTAACGTGAACAATAACGCAAGAAAAGGTAAATGGGTTGACCCCGAAGTTATGGTGGACAACACAGCTAATGTAATACCGCCAAGAAAAAGGTTCTCAACACACAGAAGCAAGCTGCATCCACAAGGCCCTCCTGTCCGCAGTAACTTGTGTGGGTGTGGGGGTCAGCAACAAACCTGAGTGATTTCGAGCGGATCCGTGATACGAAGAAGGTTGAGAACCTCTGGGTTATCAGGATGTATCAGGGAATTCAACCCGACTCCATAGTTCGACAATCCGAGAAAATTATTTGAACATTTGTTCCTTAACCGATCGTTATTTGTATATCCAATGGATGGAATCTTGTAAAACTCGATTTAGAAAAGATACGTCCGAAGCATTGTCGTATTTGAAACTCCATCATTTCATGTAAATCCAGTAACAAAACTTGAATTATGTATTTGTAAAATCAGTGGACGCTAGGAATGTGCAGACGACGAACAGAACATCTATTTTGAGATTGCATATCAAGACCAGTATACTGTAGAGACAATTTGTTGCACATGTGAGTGTAACTGAGATTTTTTCATGATTTGTTACTGTTTGTACATACTCTTTGCGTTAGTTGCGAAGAAAATCGGTAGCATCCCGGCATACATCGAGTAAGAATAGATGTTCACATTTTAGCTTTATTAACTTCTGACTGGTTTGATAATTTATTATATATTATTATTTAGTTTAACCCGGGCTCTAGGCTAACGCATCTTTAAAAACACGAATGTCGAACGGTGAACAAGATTGGTCATCGAAGAGTTCGACATCCCATTTCAAAGTCACATTGCTTGCACTCAGTCTGATCATATCGGGTCTTCTTTTGCATCCAAGATAATCCGCTATTATAGTAAAGATATCGAAAGAACTTACGCAAAAATATTCAGTGGTGACAAATATCTCAAAAGCTCGCTCTGAAAAGCATAGAATTGTGATATTTTGTCTGATGCAAGTAAATGACGTTACTTCCCACAAGCCTTTTATGCATAACTACCGAGTCTTCTTACCCGCTCACAGCGTAGAGATCGACGGTGTGCTCACCAATTCAAGTTTAACGTAGGTGGATAAACTGAAGCACAGGATTGGCTGTTTCAAGGACCCATTGCACAAATGTGCAAAGATTTTGAATGGCGATTGCATTGGACGGGACTACATTGTGTGTCACTTCAAACTCGTATCGACGTTACGTCTTTCTCCAAAAGGCTCGTCTTTTTGTACCGTGCGTCAAAAACCAAAAGAGTCATTGTAGCAATAAGACCCGGTGAGGCAAGTATCCAGAGAAACCTGAGGATGATTCTTACATTGAAGTTTCTGAAAAGTGTGTCTATTGTGGGGAGTGTCCACACGAGATATGCCCCGCATAAATACAGCTCTCGAATAATCCGAGACGCTCCCTGAGAAACGACACACTAAGCACTCTTTTGCAGAATTACTAATAAGAGCTAGGCTAATTCCCACAACAAACCATTGAGAAAAAGGTCGATAAAGTTTGGAACTATGTTTCTCAAGGGAGAAAGCTTTTGGTGACTAAATTTAATATGGAATTTGCGTTTCGACTTCATCTCATCAGGATCCGACATTAACTTAGTACCGGGACTAAGCTAGTGCCGGATTTATGTTCCTGAGCAAACCCTGAGGATTAATGCTGAAAGATAAATCGGTATAAAGATATATATAGAAAAATCTTCGGGTTAAGCTCATAGTTCAAAATATTCGATGATTTAGGATTGGTTCTCCATATAAAATATTGGTTTAGGTTAATCAAATTTATAATTCGGATCACGTTCGAGATTTCAGTTTGAAAATTCTATGGCTCGGGTCTGACGTACCTTGTGAAATAAATGAACTCAAAGTTTGTCAAGAAAAAAATATATGATATGGCAAGCCATTTGTTGATATGGGAAACAATGCATACTTTTCGTCGAGAGATTTTCATCCATCAAAGAAAAAGTCAGCTATTCGTGATGAGAGTTTGATTCTATTCCGCATAGAATGAAAGAATGTTTCATCTGTTTTATGAACTCGGTTCCATTTAATAGTGCGGAGAACACGCAACTTCACAACGACTTCCACAACTCCCAGCCTACTGATGGCAAAAAGCACCCATTTTTCCTGAAATCAACCCGAAATTTTCTTCACTTTCAAGGACCAATGACTGTCGGGTGTCTATCAGGGGGGGGATACCGGAGAACGGCAATGGTTAGCAGTAAATTACCGGCAAGAAATTTCAAACCTATCGCTTTTCGGGCTTTTCATCCTTTGATAGAGCGTCGCCGGTTGGTCGGTCGGTAGATTGGACCGGTCGGTTGGTCGGAGGGGCCGTTGATGGAAAACCGTTTTCCCATTCGATTCGCAGAAAGGATTGCCTGCGGGGCGCGTTTCGGATCGTGTGTTGTTATCGCTGTCGGGACCCGGTTCTGCTGGGTGGGAGTGGAAGGACTGGTTTGCTACATACATTGCAGATCTGGGTGGGAACAATAAAAACAGATTCCACATATATCGAGCGGGGGCGAGAAAGGGTTCGCTCGAGGGCAATCGACGGGGATGATGGGAAAGGAAAACTCTCACAGCACGGCACGGGAGGAAATTGTTTATATGACTTTCGGTTTCGGTTCTTTGGTTTTTGTCGTTTTTGGGGAACTGGGTGAGTTTTTTGGATTCCAAACGAGCGAGCTACGGTTCGCTAAAGGCCGACAAGTCCCCGGTACAATGTGAGTTTGTTTGTGTGTTCGTCGAGTATGTGAATTAAAGGACGATTTTCGATCACCCAAAGCGGAATGTTTCCCCATTACAATATGTGGGATTGGTGAAAATATTTTGCTTTCCACGCACTGCACCTTTTCAGAGCCCGAGTTTCACTTTATTGCCAGTCAAGCAGTTTTCTTTATTGTTAGTTGTTTATTTGAAAGTAGAGAAATGAAATAGTTTTCCGATTGACGCAATGGCCAAAATTGTACGTGAATCTCGGTTGTCTATTTAACAAACAATCCCAAGGATGGCAAAACGCGGATTGACGCATGACACATATGCCGGAGGGAAGCCCCGATTGCATCGCATCTTTCGGTCCGTTGAAGCAAGAAAAAAAAACTCCATTTCGGGCCAGGCATTACCCACCTAATGGAACGTGTCTAATGACGCAAAATTTTCGTTGCATTTGCCGGAAGGGGATGGTGGGAAAAGTAAAAAAAGACTGGCATTTGTAGAACATTTCCCGCATTTACTTGTCATGTGCCCGTTGAAGAACATGTGAAGTGGAAAGAAAAAGTTCAAATATTTGTGCACATCATTGTTTGTTGGTGCAATAAAATTTTTAAAACAATCTCTCATTATTTTTCTGGTGCACTCCTGCGAGACGGACGACGTTTGAAGGGAAGATTTCTCTCGGATAAGAATTGCAAGGTGGCATTCAAAACATTTCGAAAGAAGTTCCTGCGGAGGCACCGTTCTGAAGGCGTGTGCGCCCTACTAATATCCCCCACCCTCAG
This sequence comes from Topomyia yanbarensis, assembly GCF_030247195.1. Taxonomy (NCBI): domain Eukaryota; kingdom Metazoa; phylum Arthropoda; class Insecta; order Diptera; family Culicidae; genus Topomyia; species Topomyia yanbarensis. Next base: position 449,410,322 of record NC_080671.1, on the reverse strand, counting down.
ACCGAAGACTCAATCATTAGCAGCAACACTAGAGTTGACAGTCTCGAGAAGAGTCTCCCACTCGTTTTTTTTCCTTCCATCTAACAAGGACAGAACATACCATCCATCCATCCATCCATCTATCCATCCATTCATCCATGCACTAGTCTCTCCTTCCCTCTGCTCGGTCCTGAAATCTGCAATTGGGACAGATACAAGTTCTTCACCCAGCAAAGCAGTCAAAGCTTGCCAGCTCGAGCCTGTAAGAAAAATACTCATTAACAATGGAACAAACATTCAGCAAAGTGACATATGGCCATGTGCGCATCTTGGGCTAAACGGGCTCATCAAGGGAAAGGGGGGAAATCATTTCGTGATGTTCGTACAAAGTTCTGACACACGGGAACAACATCCAGAGGCCATTGTGGAATTTCTTTGAAGTTGAATTACTAGTTCTGCGAATACTCATTAAAGTAATTGTAAATAGTTGTTCAGCGTCTTGATGTGTGCGTTGATGCTACCTACCCCACCGCCCCCCTTCCTCCTATCAATGGCAGCTACTGAACGCACCTTGTTTGATGAATGGGGGAGGCTCTTCTAGTTTGAATTTTCTTTGAACATTTTCCAAGGTTCAGGAAATTCTTTTAAATGTTTTATAGTGTGCTTGCTTGGAAATTGCACAAAGCTGCTGTCATAAGCTGATGCACTATTTAACAAATTGGCTCTATATTCTGCTAATAAAGGTAGAAGAATACTCGACCCACGTATTGTTTGCAGCCTTTGAAGCTATGTGTTTTCTTGCGGAAATAATGGAAAAGAGTCAATTAGAGGCGCGTGTTCTGGGACTGAAAATAAGAAATTCAGCCATCACAAGTATACTAAAAGCTCAAGAATCGGTTGATATTGGATCACAAGCACGCAGTAGATACATGTAGAAAAATTGTTCCTGAAAACGTGCCATGAATTCTGTTTTCCATGTTACGAAAACATGAATCATGATTTTATTCATAGTATAACTGAATTCCAATTTAAAATTTAAATTTTGGCACCACCATATCAATCACATCATCCGAAGACAAACCTCACTCTCTCATTTTTAATATACTTAAGTCAGTCTTATACTATTCACGCAAGAGTACGGATGTAACTCGTTATTAGTCCGAGATCCGATAATTAACCGTTTACAAAACTGTAGACAGGATCGATTTTGTTTTCGGGATCGCGACTTGAATCTTGAGATGCGTGAATAAGTTGATCACGGGAACGAAAAGTAATTTCGGAATTGGTGCTTTTCGGTGTGATGAACGAAGCCGATAAGGCGTTGGAGAAAATATCTAAAAGCGTTGCTGAAAACGTGGTTGGTGTGACGGGCAGCCAAGAAGAGGCTGGAGGCAGTGGATTGAGCCAGGAAAGTTACCCAACAGGTGTAGATGAAGATACCGATTCCGATAGTGACAGTTTTAGTTCCCCAGTCGATACACGTGGACATTTCGAAGATCTTTTGTTGAAAGACCCGCGCTATAAAAACAAAATGCCGGACGAACAAAAGCCGGTGGTGATGAGTGAAGCTGCGATGAAGGCGCTGATTCGTGAAGTGACGGATATGGCGCAAGGAAATGCCCAGCGTCGTTTCGATGTCCGAGATGTGAAGGATCTCGTTGTTCCGTTTGATCCAGATGTACCGATTACACCTACGGCTCAGCAGTGGATTGATTCCATTGAGAAGGCGGCAACTCTCTACCGGGGTGACGCAGAATGGAAGTTGCAGTGTGGAATTCTAAACCTTCATGGCGCGGCCAAGCTGTGGTTCAGTGGCGTTGCGGTGAACACGTGGGACGAATTCAAAGTTGCACTCGTTCGGGATTTCCGAACGTCTGTCGACGTCGTTAGTATCCATCAGGCCATGATGAACAGAAGGAAGACGCCACATGAGAGTCTTGAGACCTATTTATACAGTCAGGTGGCCATGGGTAGAAAGGGGAAGTTGCCAAATGAGGCCACCATCAAATACATTGTGCTGGGTCTAGAAGGAAAATTCGGTAGTATTGCTCAAGCAAGCACTTTACCGGAGCTGCTCAAACAATTGAAATGGTTGGCTGAAGTAAGAGAACTGAAACCAACCGATAGTGTGCGTGCCTCTAGTTCGAAGCCAGTGAAAGCTCCGGGAGCTTTGAACGCCAATATCAAGTGCTATCGCTGTAATGGTGAAGGTCACGTTGCCGCCAACTGCAGTGTGAAGAGTCCCCAAAAATCTCACGCAAACTTTGGGTGCTATCGATGTAACCAGAGGGGCCATATAGCAAAAAACTGCAATAAAAGTGGTGTGAAACAAGTCCCTCGACCAATGCAAGAAATTCGTCAGTCGAGTAATTTCGTGAAATCGGTGATCATTGGCGGGCACGAAATCGATGCACTATATGATTGTGGATCGGCAGTAACCACTATCAAGGAAAGCTGCGCTAGTGTATTGAACAGCATCGAGCCATGTGATATCGCACTAGTGGGTTTTGGTGGCAATAAGGTACACGTTCGACAGAAGAGTGTGGAAGTGATCCAGCTGGACGGGATCGAAATGGAAACCGAAGTGTGTGTAATCCCCAATCGAGTTCAAGCCAATTCGATGATCGTCGGGAGAGATGTTCTCGATCGAGAGGATATTAGATTTGTGAAGGAAAGGGGTAGAGTGCGCATCGAGAAGATTGCAGAGCAGCGAAGCAACGATCGATAAGGCCAACCCTTACTCAGAGGGGCGCAGGGTGACGTGTGCAGCATCCAGGCTTACGAGCCGATAGTCGCCGAAGAGATCAACGTGGAAGGAGCTGAGGCAGAGCGGGAGAAAATACTGGAGCTGATAAAGTGTTATCGACATTGTTTCGCAAAAAACTATAGTGAAATGGGTACCGCCAAGGGATGTGAGATGGTGATAGACGTTATCGGAGTCGAAAAACCGATACATACAAAGCAGTATCCAATGGAGTATTCGCGAGAAAAAGTGGTGGAGAGTACTGTAAATGACTTGTTGTCCGCGAATATTATCCAGCCATCTAGTTCTCCGTACAATAGTCCGACAGTGTTAGTGCGTAAGAAAAATGGTGATTGGCGCATGGTCGTCGATTATCGGGCTGTGAATGCTAGAACAGTGAAGGATTCATGGCCGATGCCAATTATCGAAGATTGCCTAAATGGATTAGTTGGCGGCCGACTATTCACGGCTGTAGATTTGTTCCGTGGCTACCATCAAATCCCGATAACGGAAAATAGTCGAAAGTTTACTGCGTTCTCGACGCCGTACGGACACTTTGAGTACGTCAAAATGCCTTTTGGGCTTAGTAATGGTAGTGCAGTGTTTCAAAGAATGATCAACACGGTCATTGCTCCCCTCCGTTCGATTGGACTGGTAGTGTATCTCGATGACGCTATTTTCGGTGGGCAAGATGTGGACGATATGTTGAACAAATTCGAATCCCTGTTAAAGCGTTTGAGTGAATTTGGACTAACAGTGAACCTAGAAAAAACTCAGCTCTTGAAAACGAAACTCGATTTTCTGGGACACGAGGTCAATGAAGGTGAAATACGACCGGGAAAAGACAAAGTTCGGGCGATCAGTGAATTTCCAAAACCAGTGACCGTACGCAATATCCGTGAGTTCTTGGGCCTTGCCAATTACTTTCGGAGGTTCGTGAAGAAGTTTAGCATAGTTGCCGAACCGTTAACGCGGTTGACATAGAAAGATGAACCGTTCATGTGGGAAGAAGAACAAGAACTTGCCTTCAGAGCATTGAAAGAAGCTTTAGTGAACCAACCAGTACTGGTGATGTACGATCCGGGGAGAAACATTGAAGTGCACACAGACGCTTGTTCGCATGGATTGTCTGGAATACTGTTGCAGTGTATGGAGGACGGTTTGCATCCGATAAGCTATTTCAGCCGAAAAACGTCACCGATTGAAAGCCAGAAGTATAGTTACGAACTGGAAGCATTAGCGGTGGTAGAGTCAGTGGAAAGGTACCGAAAATACCTTTTGGGAAGACGCTTTGTAGTAGTGACCGATTGCGAAGCGGTGAAGAAAACGATGGCCAAGAAGGTGATGTTACCGGTAGTGGGCAAGTGGTTGCTGAAGCTCCAAGAATACGATTTTGAGTTAGTGCACAGAAAGGGTGAGAAGATGAAACACGCAGACTGTTTAAGCCGTAATCCAGTGTTCGAACCAGAGTCGGATGAGCCGGAACCGGTCATGGCCCACGTGATAGAAGTGAGCATTAAAGAAGACGAATGGCTGAAGCTGTTGCAGAGAGAAGACGAAAAGTTGTTCGAGATCATAGAAATCTTGTCTAAATCCCCAGTCGACAACCGAGAAAAGCAGATTCATAAGGAGTACGCTCTGAAGGACGTGAGGGCGTGATGAAAAAGTGCAAGGATGGATTGAAGTGGGTAGTACCAACAAGGGCACGTTGGCGGATTGCCCGCAATTACCACGACAATCTGGGGCACAAAGGAGTGGAGAAAGTACTGGAGGCGATGAGGAAGTGCTTTTGGTTTCGCAGAATCAGAAGCTACGTGAAGCGCTACATTGGATCGTGCGTGCACTGTGCCTATGTCAAAGCGAAAGGTGGAGCGAAGGAAGGCGAATTGCACCCGATAGCCAAGATTGCGGTGCCGTTCGATACAATCCACCTGGACCATCTCGGTCCGTTCATTCGTTCATCGTCATTGAACGAATATATCATTGTGCTGGTTGACGGTTTTACAAAATACGTCGTAGTGAAGGCAGTTCGCAACACGAAGACAATTCCAGTGATCCAGATGCTGAACGAAGTGTTTGCCATTTTTGGGATGGCGAGACGCATAATCACCGACCGTGGGACAGCATACACTTCCAGAGAAATTGAAACCTTCTGCGCTGATGCAGGAATATCGCACGTCAAGGTCGCCGTTGGAACCCCACGTGCAAATGGACAGGTTGAACGCGAGAATCGAAGTATACTCGATGCAGTACGCTGCATGGTGAAGGACAACGACAAATCCTGGGACAAGCATCTCCGGATGGTTCAGTGGGGATTGAACACCATGGTCAACGATACGACTAAGGTCTCCCCGCATACGTTGCTGTTTAACTACAATCCACGGGACATTATGCAGAATCAACTGTTGATGATGTTCAACGCCGAGGTCCCAGCTACTGATGCAGAAACGTTGAAACGTGCCGTGAGTTCCAGAATTGAAAAGGAGCAACAGAAGCAGAAACATTACTTCGACAAGGCGCGACGTCCAGCTAGGAAGTACTTCGAAGGTGAACTCGTGCTCGTGGAAAAGGATCCACAAACTACTGGATTCAGCAAGAAGTTGGAGCCGAGATACAAAGGGCCGTACCTAATCCAGAAGGCCCTGGGAAATGACCGATACCTAATTGTGGATGTGCCAGGAGTACAGTTGAAGCAGAAGAAGACGTCAACTATATTTGCGTCTGATCGGATGAAGCCCTGGTCCGTCAACGCATTGGTGGAAGACAGTGAAGAAGAAATTTTGAGTTCCGATGACTCGGAAGATTGAGTAAAAGATCGCCGGGCGGGATTTAACCTGTGGTGTCCATTATAACAGAATTCCAATTTTAAATTTAAATTTTGGCACCACCATATCAATCACATCATCCGAAGACAAACCTCACTCTCTCATTTTCAATATACTTAAGTCAGTCTTATACTATTCACGCAAGAGTACGTATGTAACTCGTTATTAGTCCGAAATCCGATAATTAACCGTTTACAATAGCTTTAGAAAAATAAATTTACTCGTGAACTATTTCACGAAACCCAGAATATTATTCATGAATCCTTTCAATCATCGTTAACTAGTTCATGATTCCAGATATAATAGTCACGATTCAATATTCGTGCTCGTGTAATAGTTCACAAAATCACACAATATTATTCATGTATATGTGAACTGATTCCTGATTTCCAGCGAATTAGTCACAATTCATGATCATGAACTAGTTCACAAAACCATATTTTTTATATATTCGTGAAATAGTTCATGATACCATTCGAGCTCGTGCAAAAATTCACAAAATCGAAAAATATTATTCATGTATGCGTGAACTGATTTATGATTCATAGCGACTGACCATTCGTGCTCTTGAAATAGTTCACAATATCATGAAATTCTATTAATAGAAACGTGAACCGATTCTGTGTGACTATTATACACCTGACCATGTGCGGCCATATAATAGTTCACAAAATTAAAAATATCGTTCATGTGTTCGTGAACTAGTTCATGATTCCTAGTATAATTTTCAAGGCTGACCATTCGCACTCTTCAAATAATTCACAGAGTCACAAAATATTATTCATGGATTTGTGAACTCTATCCTGAGTGCTTGTGATATTTAGAAGACATTCGTAATCATATTCTATTTCACACAACTCTGCATATGGTCTTGTAATTTTCACGTAAACTATTTTACAAAATTTGGGGAGAACTATTAGGACCTCGAACAAAACATGTATATAAATTACGAAAAACGTGACTAAGATCCTGAAATCATGAACATAGATTACTCGTAATTAAAATATCAAAAATCGTGACCATAATCCTGGAATCATGAACACAAATCACTCTACGTGTGACCATAGGCGGCTCCAGCTGGTTGACAAAGGAGGGGCACGCTTCTCAAAAAAAAACAAAATATTGCTTATAGACGAGATTTAAAAAATAAACACATTTAGAAGCGTAGACTCATTTCTTATTTCTTAACACGGTTAATATTTAGGGATTTGCAACTGGTGAATCAAACACCATCCTTGAATTAAATCACTATACGGCTCATTGCGGTGTCTCAACGGAGCCGAGGATCTTTTATAGATTTACAAAATATAACTAAAAACAAGACCAAATGTTATTGAGTGTTCGTCGGATTTCGTATGTAGGGGAGACCGAGGAGGGTTGAAACATTTTTTTTGTTTTTGTTAGATAAATCGACAAAAACTGTCATTCGATGATTGCTTATTTGTAAATTTCTTATTTCTGTTTATGCTATATCAAATTACATCAGAATAACTGGAACAAATCAATAACAAAGCATCAATATATTGATTTTTGTAACAGTGTTCTCTTTGGTTCAACTCTCTTCATACCGAGGTAAGTTGAAACAGCAATGAATGTGAGTTGAAACAAGTAACCAATTATTTAAAATACTATTAAAATATTTTCTAAAGCATCAAATGTTACAATTGTGTCATTTTTATTCGTTCACACTAAGATAATTCCTCAAAATGACATGCATTCTTATCATTATTTTTCACAGTGTATATCTACGTATAAACTGGCACTTGTTTTGAAAATTAATGTTAGATTTTGGTTACACATCCAGGAATTTCTGCACGTACCCTAACAGTAATAACAGTAAGATACTTCACCTAACCAGTAATTAACTTTAACTGTTAAATCAAGAAATTTGACACCCATTTTTCATATATTTAATTATGTATTAGGTATCCATGTCGGTAGTATTTGGTTCATTTTGAATTATGGTCACTTCGCTCCAAGCTTCAGAAGCTAATAGGAGTAAACAATTAGAACAAATGCAAATTCGCTGTGGTTATAAATGACCTTGATCTAATAAATTAACAACGTTGATCACTGTTGTCAATTCAGCAAAGAAGAATCTTGATTATTATTATTTGTTCAGGAACGTTAATGTGATTATAACATTACCATAAGACTAGAAGTTCATCATCGAGGAGAGTTGAAACAAGGTGTTTCAGCTCTCCTAGGTCAAGAAGTAAGAATTGATCCACAATTTACAATTTATACATCACAAAGATAGAAAGAAACGTATACAATTCATAAATATTAACTCGTAGACTACATCATAGTGATATTTTCAGGATCGAACATCACTTAATATCCTATTTATATCAATTTGAAGAAAATAACGAAAACTTACTTTTGCTCATTTTTTGTAGTGTGATTACCGTAAATCCTCAGCCACTCATTTACCGTAGTTGGCGTATTTGTGAGCACAATATAAATCAAACAAATGCATTATTGTTTTATCCCTAACGGCACTGTTTCGCTAGTAATGGGCACTGTTTCAAATCTCCTCGGTTTCCCCTACTACTTTCTATAGCTTATTTCGTGGCGTGGAAAAACGTGTCTGGTCGCCTGCTGCATCTTGAGGTTCATTTACTTTTCTCTTAACATTCACGTAAAGATGGGAAATCTGTTCGCGAACGGTTCAGGATAACTGGTTCTTCAAATAGAAAGAGTGAAAGGGAGTTCCTTTTCAACGTACATTAGAACTTACCTTATTCGCTTAGAAACGAATTGGTCAGTTCACCTACAGCAGGTCGGCAAGTTCAAAAGACCAATTGTTAGGCGAACGGATGCCAATGAACTGACCCACCGTCCAACAAACTGTCGTGGATGCTATCTTAATTTTGAACTGGACGAAGAATGACATTCATGAAGGATAGAAAAATTCCTCTCACTCTCTATTTCTGTAATTTCATTATAAACAACTGGCCCCCCTTCAACGAACCTGTGTAACAGTTCAGCTGGCAAATGCTCAACGAGAGTTTTCGCTCCGAAATTATACTGAATGCGTCTTCCAGATCAGACTGTTTCGACAATCATTCGCTATATACAATGAAAAATTCAACTGAACGGTAAAATGGTTCATATGATCTAATTTTTTTTACAGAACTAGTCTGCCCATCTCGTATCGGTAATGCCATGTTCGGGCTCACGATCAGATGTTTTTCGTTGCCTTTTGCACTTACAGGTCACTAAACCCGCACTGAAGGTGCTGGCTGTTGATGTTGGGGTGCTTGATGCTGTATTTTCACTTAAATAGTTGCCACAAATTTCAGGTGTTGGTAGTTGGTTTGATTTGCCGTAGAGGTTGTGGTGTATTCTCCTAACCATCTTCCGCGCAAGGTTTTCCGGTATGTCCCGTTTAATTACAGTACTTTCACATAGAAATCTGCCCGTCATGGATGCGTAGCTTGTTCAATTATAGTTCCGTTGTGTTTTAATTGTATAGTCAAGAGGGAGCAGATCTTTCGACCCGCATTCTCACCACAAGAACATCATTAGCCATATTCGGTAAAAAGTATCAGGTGAAACGGATTCTACATCTCCAAAATCCATCCATTTCCGTGTATTTTGCATTTGGCTTACGGGCGTAGATAGCTCATAAAACCTTACCTCTATACTGTCATTTTCTATATACACGTGGTCTAGTATTAGTAGCCATTGATTTTGGGCAGACTCCTCGTTCAACGGATTGCAAATGCGCGAGAAATTAGAATGTTTGAGCTCATCTCTGCAAGCTTTTAAAAGCCTTTTATTGTTTGTTTTGCTCGGTCTATTTAAGTCACAGTTTTATACCAATATGGTGCCGAGTTATTCCTCAAATAGGAGGAGAAAACAAAAATAACCTTGAACTCGAAAAATCTTCATAGTCAACTCGGGAACTAGCAATATTGTTAGACTTCTGAATGCAATGTGGCTCGAGTGATTAAAAAGTTCAAGCAAACTCTCACTATTGCCATCCATTCTCGTGAACTGTGGTTGAAGGTCATTCGGAAAATGAAACCTGATCTCAATACCTTGAATTATGGTTTGGCGAAAAAACCTGTACAACGAGGTACTGACTCGATGGATGTGTCTTCAGCAATGATGAAGTCTGTAGGAATTTCAAGCAAATCGGGGCTCAAACTCTATAAGGCTTCTGCTCATGGAAAGGTTCGTAGAAGATGCAAGTTTGTTTTCGTGAGTAAGTTCACGAAAAAAAAAATATTTGACGAGGGCTCTGTTTCTTCAGCAAGAAAACCGGCTTTTTGTGACTGATTTGACTATGCATATGGAAGTATTTTAAAGGGAGTGCTTCAATAAACGAATGTTACGCTTCATTAATTTTCATGGTAATCAGGTTACGTGTTGGTCAAATCTAGTAAGCTGCCATAACGGCAGGTCCGTGCATAGAAAATTCTCAAGGGAAGACAAGCCTTTTCTTACAAAAGAAAGGTACAAAAATTCTTAAACCCTGAAGATTATTTCCGAGCCGTGGAGAGCCGAATCTTACGTACCAATCGATTAAGCTTAACAAATTGAGTCAATATCTGTTATCGAGAAGGATTCTTCAACACACATCGCTATCTGCTGGCTCGTGGTAGTATCGGATTCTTACTGCAGTGGTTTGTAGTAGTTAAGCCTACCGACTAAACCAAAACTTCTTGTTTACCCTAATTCTCATCCCCCGGTTAAATATTACTTCAGGATGGATCACGCTCCTGCATTTTTATTTTGTGTTAATCGTTTATGTTTTTCTCCATTACTACTTTTTCTAATCTTTCTTGGTGCCGCTCGTTCCTATTTATATGCTAGCTTGTGCTGAGAATTCCTAGGTGGCGGTATTTCTCTCGATATCGATGCCCGTTTTCGTAAGCTCTCAATAACTCCGACGGCGATATCATCAGCAGTAAAAATTTTCCTGACAACGACATCCCGATTTTCTTCGACTTCATGTGGTTCGTTCGTGTTTTTCCTTTCCTTAATATCCCGTTACTAGTTTGCTGACCGACATTTACTGTGTCTAATCACAAATATTGCTAATATCGCAACTTGTCGAAACAGGGACCGATCCGGAGATGCCGACCAGTTTGACTCATATCTCCTTCCAGCTACCCTCGCAATATTTCTTCCTTGATTTCTTCAACGGCTTGTTTCTAAAGTGTCTGAACTCAAATGTCATTTTATGTTTCAAACGGCTCGCAATAGTGTTTCCTTTTAAGACATTTTTAAAGGTAATTATTCTAAATCCTCATGCGATCGGTCTGAGCCCCAAAAACCCTCCCCGTGCGCACGGGCTGCGTGCTACAATTGTCCAAAAACATCGGAGTCATTTCATCTCAAACAAGCTGAATCCGCAAAATTGTTACCAGTTCCGTCCAAAAGAAAACTCTTGAGCGATAATGAAGTTCGATGAAAGGAGCAATCACCGGCCTCGGCGCACAGATGGAGAATCGGTTAGTTGAGGCAAAAGTAGGTGTGTGTGTGTGTGCCATTTGACTCCCATTATTACCGCATAGATTTCTGAAGGTGATGGCCCTTTGATTCTCTTCAAGTTTTAGCTAGATATATCAAATAGAAATAATTTTACCAAAAATTTTGGTTGATACCGAATATACCGGCACGTACTTATTTTTATTCCACACCAATATTTCCGTACCAAAAGTGGATCGGAAACAATACTTTGCGTATTGCTTGAACAAATTCGAAATTGCTTTTATTGCAAAATTTAATTAATTAGCTTTTACTTGGTTAAATAAAGTATTACAAAAAAATAAACTGATCACCTTGTTTTTCACCTCTAGAATATTGACATATTGAAGTAGTTAAATGCAAATATCATTTTACCAAAACAGCTTCTAGTCGAATAGGGGGGGGGGGTTGCTTACGTGCCCCTCCCTGGAGCCGCCAGTGCGTGTGACTAAAATATCTCGATAACGTGAAGAGAAATTACGAAAATCGTGCCTGAGATTCTCAAATCATGAACATAAGTCACACTACTCTGCCAGAAAAATTCAACACAAAACTCGTGAATATAATGTCACAAAAACGTGAATATAAATCACGAATATTGTGACTAAAACCCTGAAATTATGAACAAAAATCGTACTACTCTGCCAGACAAATCCGATATTAAACTCATGAATAAAATGAGAAATTACGAAAATCACAACTAAGTTCCTGAAATCATGACCATCGTTTTAGTTGATATGCTACAAACCAGTGTATCGCCATAGTATGAACAAGAATCATAACAAAAACTAGACGTGTCCAGGGGAACAACCACAGTAACCCAACAGGAACTTGCCTTGAAACGTGATGTACATTTTTACACGAACTATTTTTTTAAAAGCACGCATAGTTTCATGAAAACGAGTATTATTATCCATAATTACAGGATTTTCGTAATTCACTTAGTTAACGTAATCGCGATTTTTTGTTCATGAATTTATGAACGGATTTATTTCTGCGCATAGAAAAAAAAATGTTCCTCAAATCGTGAATAAAGTGCCATGAATTCTGGAACAATCACGTTTTTACGTTACGAATACAGGACCATGAACAAAAATCATGTTTTTGCCTTTCTCCTATAGAAAGGTTATGCAATCACTCTGAACATCGTCAACTTAATCCCGGCCAGGTCAGGAGGACCAATTTAATTAGGGGAATACGGTGAGGGGTACCCCCGCTCCCCCACATCACTCACCACCTTTTCCTAAACCACCCTTCGCTCATCATGTACCTCCCTACACGAATAAAATTTTCTAGTTCCTCCAGAATAAATTTTCCTAGTGGGTCTGAAAAAACAGTGAAAAATTTGGTTTGAAATGATTTTGAGTTGAGAAACTAATTCAAAATTTCTTTACAAAAGTGAAATTTTTTGGTTGGGTCCAAACTCCCGAACCCTCCTCCTGGACATGCCGCTGATTTCAAATGTTTCAGCGTCGACACATAGCAACTCAAGTTCGAAGCTGTCGATTCATTGTACGTATGTGTAAATTGCACTGAATATGTAATCGACATTTTCACCATTATATTAAACATACCCAGCCATAGAATCGTAGTTTGGATAAATGAGAAAGGCACAATTGCACCACCAGGTGGATTAAATGGGGTTTTTATAAATATGTTCTATTTCCCTCTATTAACGCCCGCATAACGGTTTTATTTTGTGAAAATAAATAAATAAATAATAATAAATTTTCGTACAGACTGAAATACTATACTAACTTAAACCTATTTTCAATTTGAACATTTCTCTACTTAACGGACCACTTCAGAGTCAACTGTGGATATTACCTTAGTGTAGATAACGATTTTTTTCACCGTGCATATGATAGATGCAACCTTTAATTCGCTTCATACCCTAAAGCAAAGCATAACAAATATTTTAGAATGAATATAAAATAAGTATATTCATTCGTATGGAAGATATCCTGTCGAGAAAATTGGAGACCTATGACATGTTCATATAGTATGACGTTATCGTGCGCTGCTATTTTCTAGACTGGTTATCTTCACTAGTACCCTAGAGAAAGCACTCAACTCACCTTGATCCCTTCGTGACAACCAAAGAAAGCTTTCCCAATTTATAGAAAGTGCAAAAACGGCATTAGAGTCGACTTTTCCTATCCGAGAAAATTATGAAAATATTTCAATGTTTACCTTTATATCGGCAACACCATGAAATGTGCATGCACTGTGTGCATTTTGTAGTAATTTGGTCAGAACTCCATGTTGAATACGTCAAGCCATGATTATTAGAGCATAATTAAGTATTTTTGTATACTACAACTTAGGCAGCATGCTTTATATTGAACAAAACTGCTTTGACACACATTCATTTTAATTATCGCTCAATAATTGAGTGAAACATACTTGCGTTTCTGGCCATTTATAGTAGCTCATTTATTACATTGTGAAAACGTTTTGCCTAAAATTTTATTCCATGGCCATCTAGCTAGTTTTTCTCGTGTTTGTTGACACTAATAGCATCACTTGCATTGCTGTCATGCATTTTATCTAGCTAGCTAATTGAAAAAGGGCAATTTCAATTTCAGAGAACCGATACGAATATAAATGAAGAAATGCATTAGACGATATTTCAGATTTCAGTAGCGCCCGAATCTAATGGGGGCAAATAATCAAAATACTTCATTCAGATATAAGTATAATCGTTGCTGTTGAAAACTGTGAAATCCGACTAGTGACAATGGTATTTTTTATACTCTATGTAATCAATTCACTACTACGCACCTGTACAAAAGAAAAATGGATCGGCGCTAGTTGGATTTTCTAGTTTTCATCTGTGACGACAATAAATTGGTCCTAAAGGTACTACTTCAATGAAAATAGTTGACTATGCAGTCTGCTCAAAATTGTTATTATCCAATAATAAATAAATAGAGGATGTCAGTCTACACCGTATCTAATAATGGGTTGGAAACGACGAACAAGGATTATGATCTTACGATCGTTCCTAGGCGTGATTTATGTTCACGATTTATATATTATACTAGGAACCATGAACAAGTTCATGAATACATGAATAATATTTGTTGATTTTGTGAACTAGCACTGATATTGAATCGTGCCTAATATATTAGGATTCATGAATTACATTTACGTTCTTTACACTTCTTCTCTGTCATGTTTGTGATTCTATGTATTCCAAGTATATTACTGATTTTATCATATCTTTGATTATTATTGCGATATCTTTGATAAACTACATGTATGTTATACTTATTTGAACGAGTTGAGTTTTTTAACTAACAGGTGGTAAACGTAAAATTTGTCAACATTTACCACCAAACTGAGTCAGTGTCTAAACACAACTGCTGTCAAAATGTATGCACTGACAACAGTTGGGGTTAGAACCTGACTCAGTTTCGGGGTCAAGCAAAAACGCCAAACAAAACCATGACAGTTTCTTAAAATAAGTGTTCCATGAAACAAAATTAGGTCCTTATAAAAAGGGCAATAGTGATAATATACTAGTTCTATAGCGATATAACTAGAACAGGCACTAGCACTGAAAACGCTGTGGCAGCAATCGAATCAAAACAAAACAACATTATTTGATCAGCCACTTTTGACTTTCACATTTTTTAGGGTTTGTAAAATGAATTCTTTGAAACTTGTGGCAAAACAGTTACAAAAATATGCTTTCGAATCGCGAATCTTTTATTCTTTAGGTTATTATTGAATTTCTCGAGCCTTGAATATAAAAAAAACTAAACGAGTTATAATTTTCACTCCCTTTTCATGTAAAAACAACAAAACGAATAGTTTTGCACAAGCAAGGTCTTATTCATCCACTACAGACAAATGTGAAAATACGATGACTTTGCGAGAATAGTAGAATATGGTAGATGAATGCTGAAAATGGAAACAATTGACAGCAGAAAACGTGAAAAGGCCACCAGGATCAAATGAATTGAATGGATGAAATGAATTTAACAGATTAGTCACTTTTGAGTGATTGATTTTTTAATTCATCTACGTAGAAAGATACAAACTTACTACAGATTTCGTATAGTAATAAAATAAAGGTTGTATTTTTGGTATTTAGTATTACTTTGCCCTTCTAGGAAAAGTTCTACTGTCTCTTTGCATGTACTGATGGAACTCTGTCTCTCTTCAGTACACCGTGATCTATTACTTTGCCTTGTATAAATCCAACAAAATAAGTAACAAAGTATGAGCCACACGATGCTTCGGTCGGTGTCAGCTACGCAGTACTCAAATTATTTTTCGTGCCGTGTTTGTTGCCGAACATTGTATAAACAATTGTCAAAAACGACTTTTTCAAATGAAACGCTAGATTTTTGCCTAGCATGGTTTGTCAAAATAATCATAGTAACCAACAGTGTTCCTAGAATATTTTCGCTGTCAACATATTTTTTTCCATTGAAGTGGTCCCTTAAGTTAAAGTCAAAATGATGAAAAACGCTATTGAAGAGCTGACAGCAAACATCTACCGGATTATTCTGGCCGTACTGCGTGCGATGAGTAGAGCGCCGAAAGAAGTCCATTCTCCGCAGAGACCTACCAGGAACGTTGAAGTCCAGCTTAGCGAGAAGTAGAGGGCAGTCAATGTTGTCAGCGAGAAGATCGAACACAAAAAGTCGCTGCAGAAAAACTCTTCTGTTTCGTAGCGTAGGCAGGTTGATAAGAGCACAACGATGCTCATACGGTGGTAGTTCAAATCGATTTCGCCAGGGAAGCCGTCGAAGGGCATACCGGACGAAGCTCTTTTGCACCCGTTCTATGCGATTAATGTGTACGGTGTGATACGGGGCCCATGTACATACGAAATCATTGTTCGAAAGTCGAACTAAAAAGAATAACAAAGTTAACACCAAAGGGGCGCAAAACTGAGACTTAGCCAAGGGCCCCAGAAGGTCATGCTACGGCTCTGAACGTGAATAGAAATTACGAAAATCATGACAAAATTTCTGAAATCATGATAATAAATCACATTACTCGTGATAAAAATATCAAAAATCGCGACTATGATCCTGAGATCGTGAACATGAATCACTCTAGTCATGATTAAAATCTGACGAATACGTGAATAGAAATTACGAAATTCGCGACTAGGATTCTGAAATCATGAACATAAATCCGACCAATCTGACAAAAAAAAATCCGATAGTAAACTCATGAATACAATAGCACGGTAACGTGATGAGAAATCACAAAAATCGTGAATAAGCTCCTGAAATCATGAACATCGTTTGACTGTCGGCTGTGTATTCCATCATCAATTCCTACCGCTTCGAACGCAAAACCAATTCCGGGAAATGTCCCTCCAGTGGCCGTACATTTATTCTACTTCCAAGTTACAGTTGCACAACTTAAAATATCCACAACACACTTTCAGCCGTCCAATTAGCAACGCCTCAGTAAGCACCGTCTTCCCTTCCGAAATTGCGGCCCAACAAAGGGAATTTGAGTAAAAATTGATCGGATCTATCAATTGTCCCCTAGTTAGTTTAAAGTACAAGCGACATCGCGGACCGGGGAAAAGCAAATATATGTAGTAGAGTGAAAAAAAAAAACAAACGTTCTCCGAATCGACTCCTGTTTCTGATAGAGATATCAATCACTTGTTAAAAAATGCCATCAATTCCTGCGCCTGTAGCAGAACTGCTCCCGAAACGGTCCTTAACCCCCCGGCCAAGTTCGATTCCATTGTCCCTTCGAGGACAGAACCCACCACCGAAAGCTGCGAAAGAATGTCAAGCAGCAATTTAAACCGATTCGTCACCCTATCACATTTTTCTCGGCATGTTTTATTTTATTTTACATTTTAAAATAGTCGCATCTTGACACAGGGCTCGTGCTACCGATTGCAAAACCCCCGGCCCTAAAGCGTACGGGCAGTTAGCCTTAGTTCCAGCTCATTGCCCGTGGATTGAACGACTGAACGACCGACCGACCGAAAGGGCAGACCCACGTTCCACTTCAGCTGTCGATAAATTGATTTTTAACGATAGGATATTTAATTTATATTCAATGGGACACTTAATTCAGAACTGTCTGCCCCCGGGGAGGGACCATCGAACTCAAGAACAAGTGCACTCTTCCATGACGCTACGGTGAGGAATGAATGATCTTTCGTCTCGATCAGGTTGTAGAATTTTAACTATGGGAAATTATGCTTCTGATAGAACGGTGTTTTTTCTACCCTCTCTATCCCAGCTACTAGAAGACTAGACGGGTTCTGATGGCGAAAGCTGTTATTATTAACTATCTGGTGCTACTGCTAGTCGTAGGTATATAGCAACCATTTGATAGGTAGGTATTAATCGCTGGAAATCAGAGAAAAATGGTGATTTGCTATTGTTTCCCACCCACAGCTGCGGGTCTGGAATGAAATACAACCACGGTATGCCCGCCGGTCCTAGCATGGTAGTTGGTAGTCTGTTGCGATCTTCGATCGCACGCTGTTTGAGAATGTTTGCCATTATTTTTATTTATTAGTTTATGCTTCTGTTCCGTTTGGAAATGTAACAATCAATTTATGAGTATTTCTAATGAGGTGGGAGTTTCCCGTTAAGCTAGGGAACTTTAATCAGAGTTATCGCTTTGAAATTTGATCTTCGTTTGAATCGAATTTTCAAAGCAATCAACTGGTTTTCTACAACGCTTTTACAATACTAAATCCAATGGTCACTCCGAAAGAAATCAATTTTCAACAAAACTGCCTAATTTCTCCTCACTAGCTCACTATCGAAATTCACTGCTTGTTTACTTTTTTTGCATTACATTTCTTCCACACAGCGAAACTATCATACCCTCGCTTATCTACTACTGCTGACGGCTATTGCTTGGTGTGAGCTGTCATGCTGCAGCTATGTTAAGCGGATAGGGATGTCCAAGCGGCGTAGCAACACCCCCGCCCGGAACATCCGGTATTGTCGGAATAACCTGATCTCCGGCGCCGATTAATTACACCTCGTTGCTGTATCTTATCATCGGCAGTTCTTACGTCCACCTTTCGAACTCGTCCGTCCGACCGCTTCAGCACCGTCTCAACGATACACCGTTTCCAGGATTATCGGTTCTTCCCGTCGACCACGAATACCAGATCGCCCTCTTTAAGCGGCTTTTGTGCGTCGAACCTTTTCGACTGTTGGTTGATCGTCGGAAGGTAATCCTTACTCAACCTCTGCCACAATAGATTCTTCCGTCGCCGCATGCGCGAATCGCTTCTTTCGCTGACCGCACCATCCGCTCCCAGACTTCTCCCATGTGTGGCGTTCCTGGCGGAATAAAATGCCAGGAGGTAGTAGAACCGCTTCATCATTCCGTTGTTCGCTCCCCGAAAGCAATTGGCATTTTCAGAAAAGATTTGCTTTGTTTTGCCGAACTTGCCACGGAAACGAGCGATGGCTATCCGCCACGATTCCGTAGTAAGACTGTGAACGACTTCCAGATGCACTGCGCATATAGCCAAGCTGGTGAAACCGCCCAACCGTGATTGCCACCGGACCCAGGTAGTCTAGCCCCACGGAGCTGAAAGGCCAAAGATTAGAAGTGACCCGTTCAACTGGAAGAGGGGCCATTCTTGGTGATCGTGAACGGCACTTGTGGGCTTTCCCGTGCGCATTTTCGCAATCTGGAACCGTTGTCTCATCTCGTTGAAAACTGTCTCCGAATTAGCGTGTCCAAATTCTTCGAGATAGTGCTGGATCAGCTTCTGCGTAACCTCGTGTAATCTGGACAGGATTATGGGATACTTTTTGTCTTGTAGATTGAGCTACTTTTCTTGACCGTCTCCATAAGGGTCGCCCGGCTAACGTTTCAAGTTGCTAGTTAGTGCACTCATTTCATCCAGGAACCTGTCCCACTGAGCCCGCTGCCACAGGATTCTTTCAGCCCGCTGGAGCTCATCCGGTCCAAGAGGTGCCATCACTGACAAGTAATTTGTCCCGACTCCACTTCTCTTTCGTCGGCGACCAAACGCACTATGTTGGCTGTCACTCGCACTAGCTTGGTCGACCGAGAAATCGGTTCCACATCGATCACTCCGTGGAACAGAACCACTCCTCTAGCTTCCTCGTCAGTCTGTCCGATCACCGATACTGTCGTTGGCCAAACTTCTTGCGGACGCAACAGAACCGACGATCCATTGAACCATTCTCCTTCGCTTTGTAACGGAGAGCCTAGACCCCATTTCGTCCGCACGTCTGCGATGTTGAGTTCGGTTGGTATGCATCGCCAGTTTGTCACCTTCGTTAACTCTTTTATCTCGCCGACCCGAAATGCTACGACTGCTCGTATCGGGCTGATCTGAATTGACCCAGCTACATACGGTACTAGAGTCCGTCCACAAAACTGTACGGGTAATTTGGTACGAGTGCATACACAGATTGATTGACTCAGCCGTGCTGTCAATCCTGTCCTGTCTCAGAGCTAGACGTAGGATGCAAAGAGCTCGCACCGAGGATGCAAGAGAGAACCGCCGTGAAGTGTTTCGAGCTGCGAAATTAGCCCTTAACAAGGCTATTAAAAGCAGCAAGAGAGCGTGTTTCGACAACCTGTGTGAGAGTGCCAACGCGAATCCGTGGGGTGACGCCTACCGGATTGTGATGGCCAAGACCAAAGGGGGCTCCTCACCCCAAGAACGGTCTCCGGACCGGTTGGCAACGATTATCGAAGTACTCTTCCCGTCTCGAGCCACAAGCCCCTGGCCACCTGCACTACGAGACAGTGCGGGCACGGTCGAAATGGTGGCTCCAGTGACGAACGAAGAACTACTCGCAGTGGCTAAATCCCTAGCAATGAACAAAGCTCCAGGGCCGGATGGAGTTCCAAACAACGCTCTCAAGGCAGCGATCATAGCGAACCCGAACATGTTCAGGCTAGCTATGCAGAGATGCCTTGACGAGTGCCGTTTCCCCGATAGATGGAAAAGGCAGAAACTGGTGCTGTTGCCGAAGCCCGGGAAGCCGCCAGGCGACCCATCGGCGTACAGACCAATCTGTCTGATAGACACGACTGGCAAACTGCTTGAGAGGATCATCCTCAACAGGCTCACCCCGTACGCGGAAGGTACGGACGGTCTGTCAAGCAACCAGTTTGGCTTTCGGAAGGGTAAGTCCACAGTGGACGCTCTCAACTCAGTGATAAATACTGCCGAGATAGCGATCCAACGAAAAAGGCGAGGTATTCGATACTGTGCGTTAGTGACACTTGACGTGAAGAACGCATTCAACAGCGCAAGCTGGGATGCCATCGCGCTCTCGTTACACCGGCTTAGCCTACCGGTGGGTCTGTACCGGATCCTGGAAAGTTACTTCCAAAACCGCGTACTGATATACGAGACCGATGCCGGTCAGAAAAGGGTTCCGATTACCGCCGGAGTCCCGCAGGGCTCGATCCTAGGCCCGGTGCTATGGAACCTCATGTACGACGGGGTTCTGAGACTGAAGTTCCCTCCTGGGGTCAAGATCGTCGGCTTTGCCGACGACGTAACCTTGGAGGTCTACGGGGAGTCAATTCCTGAGGTAGAACTAACCGCAGAACACGCGATTAGCACGGTGGAGGAATGGATGAGCGCGAGAGGCCTGGAGCTCGCTCATCATAAGACGGAGGTAGTTATCGTCAACAACCGCAAGTCGGCACAACATGCAGTTATCCATGTGGGAGAAGTCGCGATCACTTCACAGCGAAGTCTGAAGTCTCTCGGAGTCATTATAGACGACAAGCTGACCTTCGGCAGCCATGTCGACTATACGTGCAAGAGAGCGTCGACTGCTGTTGCGGCACTATCGAGAATGATGTCCAACAGCTCAAAGGTGTGCGCCAGTAGACGTAGGTTACTGGCAGGCGTTGCCGTATCTATCCTCAGGTACGGCGGCCCGTCATGGTCAAGAGCACTGAGGGTAACCAGTTACCTACAGAAACTGGAGAGCACCTACCGCGTGATGTGCCTCAGAGTGATATCTGCCTACCGCACGGTATCACACGATGCATCCTGCGTGATAGCGAGCATGATGCCAGTCGGGCTGGTCATTCGGGAAGATGAGGAGTGCTTTGAGCTACGTGGAAATAGGGGAGCCCGCAAGCGCACCAGGGTGACCTCGGTCGCCAGATGGCAGCATGAGTGGGACAACTCCTCGAAAGGTAGGTGGACCCACCGGCTGATACCTAGCATATCGAGCTGGGTGGGAAGACCCCATGGGGAAGTTCACTTCCACCTGACACAATTCCTGTCAGGCCATGGCTGTTTCCGTCAGTACCTCCACAGGTTCGGGCACGCGGAGGTCCCAGTCTGCCCGGACTGCCCAGGTGTAGATGAAACTGCCGAACACATACTGTTCGTATGTCATCGGTTCGACGTCGAAAGAAGAGCAATGCTTGACGTCTGTGGCTGGGACACAACCCCGGATACCCTTATCCAGCGGATGTGTCAAACGGTGGAGAAGTGGAACGCAGTCTCGGCTGCTACCATCCAGATTGCCAGTAGGCTACAGGTAATCTGGCGAACCGAGCAACAGACGGCGGGCACGGCTAACTAGTGATTGGTTAGCTGGAGCGAAAAAAGGCCAAGCGCAAAATAAGAGAGTGAATGGTCTGTTCATGCCGAGGTAGGTTGGCGCAGCGAATGGCAACCGCGTAAGGGGTAAACCCAGCCACCCCGAAGCAAGACAGAAGAGTGAGTGTATAGGCGTATAAGTGGACTGCCTCATGCCAAGACGGGAGGGTCGTAGCGTAGTATGTTGGAACTAAGCTATCGATGCCTCATGGCGTGGCAGAGGAGTGAAAGGGTGAGCATCCAAGTCAGTCTCACACTGCATGTTAAGGGTGAGCATAAAAGTCAGCCTCACAGGTTGGTAGCAAGCAAGGAATGAAAAAGGTGAGCACAAAAGTCAGCCTCGCATGGTATGTCAGAAGTGGGGCCTAAGAAAAATGTCCCACATGGGATGCCAGAGGGAGTGACAAAGGTACAATAGAGTGGCACGATTGAGAGTGAATCAGGTGATAGGGTGAGCACCCAAGTCAGCCTCACATGTATGGGTAGGGCGAGCACAAAAGTAAGCCTAGCAATGAATGAGTAAGGTGAGCACACAAGTCAGCCTCGCATGGAACGTAAAAGGTGAGCACAAAAGTCAGCCTCATGTGGGAGTGTTTGAGAGCGAATCAAAGTGTGATTGAGAGAGCACCCAAGTAAGCCTCATACAGGATGTATGATCGCGTGAGTGAGAGTGAATGAGTACACTTAGTACAGCCATCCCCCCAGAAGTAATACCGAGAGGTAGTTCCTGGGAGGAATGATGGCGGAGCCCAATGGAGTTTAGTCGGTATTAATGGCTGGTCACCATTCGAGTCCGACACGCCCCCAGTGCACCCCGTGTGGTAGACTGGACCCTACCGTTAGCACGTGTACTGGGCTAGGACATAAAGGTCTTCTCCATTGTAAAAAAAAAAAAAAAAAAAAAAAAAAAAAGCCGTGCTCCCAGAACGGCACCCATCAGTTCCAGGTGGGGAATTGACTGGCGTTTTTTAGGTGCCCCTTAACCCCGAAATATCATCAGACTACAGTCGACTTCTCCGTTGATAACTTCTAGTAAATATGCTATGCAGCCGTATGCATGGTCGCTGGCATCAGTAAATATGTGTAATTCCAACGAGTCCACTTCAGCGGGTTCGGAGCCACCAAGATAACATCGGGGTATCCGGATAGCCTCATCATCTGGTAACAAATCTGTCCACCGCTTCCAAAATTCTCAGGAAGTGCAGTCAATCTCTTGGTCCCAATCACAATTGAAATGCCTGCTGTATAATTATTTTCTCGCGAATCACCACCAACGGCGATAGGAGTCCTAGAGGATCGAAGAATCCCATTACGCAGCTTGCGACGAGCCTCCTGCGCCAGCTTCACTGCCTCTTCCACCGCGTCGACACTGTCGAGGTAGTCTTCGACATAATATTCGGGATATTGCACAGCAAACTCTCCTGCATCCCGATTCTTGACAAACTAAGCTGAGCAGCGAGAATTTGTCGATCCGAATGTCACTACATCCAGGACGTACACGTTTGGTGGATCATCCGGATTTTCCCTGAAAATAAACCGCTGCTTCTTCGTCAATTGGTGGAACATCTCCTTCAAGTCGTCACCGAATGCAACCCGCCATTCCCGAAAGAACTTTGATCAGCGGGACGAGCATGTCTGGTCCTTTCAGCAACTTCGAATTCAGACATTTCTTGTATCGTCGCTGCAGCATCCCACACCAGGCGAATTTTTTCAGGCTTCTTCAGGTTCTGGACGACGGTGATCGGAAGGTACCAGACCTGGTTGGTTAGTTCTTCGGCGGTAGCGATGTGTGCATATACTTTTTGCTGGTATTCTGCTATTTGCCTGCAGAGTCGACTTTCCAGTTGTTTCATTCGTACTAGGGCCATTGGATAACTGACCGGGAACCGTGGATCGTCAATCTTCCATAGCAAACCAGTTTCGAACCGAACACCAACGCGTCTCGCTGCACGCTCCAGTATATCCCGGGCGCGTTTCTCTTCTCCCGTTTCTTGCGGTATTTCGATTACCGATTCTTCCAATGCGCAGTTGCTCTTTAACAGTTCGTGTTGATCAGGTGATGGTAGCCCAGATAGTTGGCTACTGAAGTCGTAGTGGATTACCTTGGGCCATAAACCGTCCATCCGAGGTTAGTTCGAACCACAATTGGCTCTATTTGTGGTTGTGGTGGCTTGAATTCTACATCAACGCTTACTTCGCAGGCATCTTCCGTCGCAACATCGGTAATTAATTTTTGAAGTTTGAATTCTTGCACGTTGAAATCAATGAACAAACGTTAGAGTATAAATAAAAGAATATTTGCTACCCCTTTTCTCATTCGTCCGCTACCCCTTTAATCTTATTATTCAACTGTTTAACATATTTTTGGCTACGATCATCTATTACATCTAATAAATCTATCATCTACTCTACCACAAGTGCAAACTCCCTACTAAACTATATACTCGTTGGCACATTTATTAATGTAGAGCTATTTAAGTTGGATGAGTAAGATAGAAAATCCGATCAAGGATCGGTCTGTAAAACATTTAGACATTTAGACATTTAGACGCATGGTACGATCCTGATTCCGGGTGTTTGAATATTTAAAATTCGGCCACCTGCCAAAGCTGTTCCAATTGATACCGGTTCACCTTCTGCCTTAGTGCGTTTTTCTCGCAGTATCTTTCTCTCTCAAATTGAACCATTTTTAAGTAATTTATTTCTCCAGTAGCGAACGCATAAAAAACCTATAAAATAGTATTAGCGCGACTTAGATCAAAATATAAGTGTCCATAATGATAGTTAATAGTACCAGAATTACGAAATAAGATGTAAAACAATACTCTCAAAGGAAAGATTATATAAGAAGAAAATTGACCCTACTTTACTACTTATTTTATTATAGAACAATGAATCAAGGTTTTTTTTTACAATTATCGCATGTGAACATGTTAACTCACTACTCTACCTTTAAAAAACGACCGCTTAAATCATGATGGATTGGGTTTATTTTTCTTACATTTATACTTATCTATACTTTTGGAAACACCTAAATTAATTCCGCAAAATTCTCTAGTTTAGTCGGCAATATACTTTAATTGGAATGAAAAAGTGTCGTAGGCCATTGATAGCTTCAACAGTCTATTAGCCATGTTAGGAGCGGCACGAAAAAGCGTCCGTCTCAGAGCGAGTGACTGAAGGAGTACAGAAAACTACGCGTCAATTCAATAGCAGATATCTCGTTCCTGTAACACATCTAATACAGAAGCGGTGAGAAGACGAAACATGGAGAGGACTCGGTAGTGTTTGGTAAACAACATAGAATTTCCGAATTTCTATAACAAACTAAAATACTGGCTACATAGAATATGAATCCCCTAAATGACCATTGAACAATGTGCAGACTTCCGTTAGGTTAAGGTTCCTAAAGAACCTTAGTATATGGGCCATTCCACGCGAAGTGATCAAGGCACGTGTAATCGACCCCCGCGAATTTGAACCAAATTTGGAGGAATTGTTCATCTAGGGCCAATGTATAAAAACCAGATTTATGTGTCAATTGAACCACCCCTTGGGTCACGGGGGCACCCCCCGTTTTGACAAATTGCCAAAACCCTTGGTTATTTTTTTGATCATATTTCCCGTTTTATTTACTCTAAAATCAAACCGCAAAATGGCTTTTGAAGAAAATTATTAAAGGAGTCAAGAAAAAAAATTAATTATTTAGGTTAAGTAAAAAACCTAATTGTAGTACAAACATCTCAATACTGCTCCGACAAACGTCACTCTAAAGAAACGTACAATCACTATATTATATATCTAATGAAATATTATACTTTACAATTTGTTTAATATTGTATCTTTCCTTTTTGACACCATGAACTGCTCTTCATATCTGATAGAACTGTTCATTAAATATAATATAAAGCCAAATGACCAACTCGACCAAATGATATTCGGCCAAATGACCCTTTCGGTCTAACAGCTTTCGACCAAACGACCCTTTCGGCCAAATGGCTTTCGGCCTAATAACTACCACTTAAATGACCCATACTGTCAAATGACATTCGGCCAAACGACGTTCGGCCAAATGGCCTTCGGCCAACCATTTCGATTTCGTTTGCGGTGAGCTATGTATATCACTGCCGATTCACATATCCTTTTGAAATATTGTTTGTAAGTTCGTAAAAGAACAGCTTAACAAGGTATATAAAGATAAATAATAACGAAACGAAACCGATTGTTGTTAACAGTTTTCAAACGATTGATACTTTATTTCTTATTGTTGGCCTATGGGGAACCGATGCTCACCAAGTCAAACAACATATAGTTGTATGACAGTCCGATATAAGTACAACTTCAAGATTGACTCGCATCATTTATCAATCAAAATTCTCCGTTAGGGAAGATATTGCTGCCTTTCCAACAACTTAAACTGAATCACCTAGAAAACAGCCCTTCACACATATGGACGTCACGTGCAAAAAACACACTGACAGTGATATTTGCGCTTCCGGTGCAAAGAGACTAAGACGGCTTATCCAAAATCGTCGGCAAGTTTTAAAAACTTTCCAAAGAACTATCAGCCCTTCTCGAGTTGTTTTCCATCACCCGTCAAGTCTCAGCCTGGCACAGAAATCAATCAATCATTCGTCACCTTCACATTTCGACCGAACGAACGGAAGCTTCTCGCCTCCTACGATGGAATGTTCAAAGTCTAACGATTTTCTCACCCAAACAACATTTCTTCGGTGGGTAGGTAATAGAGCATGAAAATAAGGTGTTAAATAGTCACGTTTCAGAATGCTCCCCGAAAAAAAAAACGGTCATCAGCCGTCGTGGCCTGCTCTGTTCAGGCCCGACTCGCGGGTGCTCGGTAATTGAATGAATGGAAATTGATTAAGCGCGTGTAATGAACCGTGGTCGGAATCGATTTCCAGTTCCAACGCGTACGGACGGACATTGGTGGAACCTAACCCGAACAAACTGCTATTTGTCTTGTTAATCTTCTTCTCCTTCGTAGAGCAAACGGGCGATTGGCTTCCAGAATGGCAGGAATGGAAAGAAAAAAAACGTGGTCCCGAAGCCGCAAACGGGATTTTGAGGGATTCTGTGTGGACGGGCAACGCCTAATTGACTTATTGGAGAGAGAGATTCCGGCGGGTTCGGAACCGAGGATCATTCGTCATTCGGGAAGAGCCGGTGCTGGTAGATGGATTGAAGCGATGACTTGCCGAAAGTGGTGCGATTCTAAATAGGTTTGTGGTTTTACCGTGCGAATGGTTTTCCGTTCATTCATGCGTTACCTGCTATGAATGGAGAGAGTTTTTCTACCGAGGGGAATCGAACAATGTCAGATTTGGCATTGTTGTCGAAATGTGTCAGTTAAGTTTGTATTTTAAATCTTTGAATTGACGCTGAAATAATGGAAACGGAACGAGTTTTGAAGTACCCATTAGTATTTCCAATTTGTAGTGCGAATGTTCGGCACAGGTTTAACAGCAATTTACTCACTGACTAGCTGAACCGGAAACATTTATTGCCATTCGCTATGGCTCACTGAATTTCACTAATGAGTATCAATAAAAACCCATGTCTCCGACCCGTGTGTTGTGTTTGTCGAGCAAATAGTTGTCACTAAATGGAAGCTCTATCAGTTTGTTGTACCCCTTAATTGCCGTACATCGAATCAGAACGGCAGCCTCTTAACAGATTGTCATAAAATTGTTCCGAACCAACCAGACCTTCCATATATGAACCGTCAGCAGCTAGGACGTCTAGGACAAGTGATAATCGTTTGTACGAAGTCGTCTTCGTCGAGCAACAGATTCACCAGCGCCATTAGCCCATTCCATCAGTTCTTCGATACTCCCTGCACGATAGAAGCTATTAAAACTCTTCCGATGCTGCCTTCAGCATCTGCAGTACATTTCTCCAATCCAGAGGTCGATCTAGAGGCAAGAGAAATAACAAAAAAAAAACAAAAATAAAATTTTACACCTTTCGATCCAATTGCGGTTGTGCTCAATTAGTGAAATGGATTCGAAAATCAACATTAATTTGTTTTAATACTTGCAAACGAAACGGTGCGGCACGAGCTGAAACAAATATAGGAGAGAGAGAGAAAAAAAACAAACGCACCGATTGTCCTCCGGGAATGTTTCCCGGGTCCCCCCCAAAAACGGCCAACTTCAGGCGCCAAGTGGTCTGCCGCCAGTCGCGGCAAAGGTGTGAACAATGACCGATGGACCGAACTTTTCCGCTTTTCGGATTCCAGCTTTGACCTGCTGCTGTTGCCGCTGCTGCAGTTAGCCGTCGAGTCAGAAGTGGCAGAAGGGAAATTAATTTTCGACGTGGTTTTTCATTAGTAACATCAACACACGCCGGCCGGTTTTGGCGTTGATTTCCCAGTGAAAAACTCGTTCCCAGGAATAGGATATTTTTCCGGTGCACTTAATTTTTGAATAATGGTAACGGGCGCTTTTTGTGATTTATAACAGAAACGTTGGCAAGGGATTCTAGGTAACTTTAATTGAATTCAATTACGCTAAAGGATTGTGAGATCAAAATACCTAGTTGGAATGTGCCAAAACGATTTTTTTTTCGACTACGGCTAATCAGAACCAATTTGTCACAACGATCAGATTTGCACGGAACAATCTATTAACCCTTATACATCAATATGCATCAATCTTAATGGAATTACATTACTGAAGATACAGTCCAATAAAATTTCACAAGTTATCAAAAAGTATTTACACATAAAATGTCATTCAACTTAGGCGGTGGCCAGTTACTTTCGCCCGCGTCCCATATCACTTATTTTTATAAAGTGATTAAGCAGTGCTATCTTGAACCAATAAACCACCTCGGCTATGCAACTATTTTTTCCTATCTTTTTTAATTCAAATAATTAAGCAGCTTTCATTTCGTTATATTCTGAATTGCATACATTTGGTCGTATGTATTTTAAAATGTTCTTTGATTTGATGGCATTGCACAGTGGCCCAGAATACAAATTTAGCAGGAATTTTGAGATTTTACTAAAACTAAACAACTTAGCCTTATTAAGTCTTTGGAGAAGTTTTCGTAGTTTATGAGCCCCACTCTTTTTGTTAAAACAACAGTTAGGGTGGTTCTAATTTCACCAAGATCAAAAAATTAACTTTTTAATCATTCTAGCTAGAGACAAACGACCCTCAGCGAAGTTTTAGAACGACAAATTTTGGCAAAGTTTGCTGAAGACAAGCTCTATCTGTCATACTTTTATTTTACAACAAGTTTAAAGTCGGAGCTTAGGGTGTTTCTTAGAAATACAGTTTTATTCAAATAATTTTTGATGTATTCATTTAAAACTCAAGTAGTCTTAAGACAACTTTAAGCTAGTTTCAAGGCGAATAATTTGTTTCATAGCACCACATATCTAACTATTTTCGTTGAAAAGTTATGAGCACTTTTTCGCCAAAAATGGGGTTGTTTAGAATAACAATATCACTCATTTGGGGCAAATAAAAGATAATTCTTTTTGAACTATAAATAAGGTCATGATTAGAGTTATAATTGAGCAAAAATGAAAACGATATTTTTTAAAATTTCATAAAATTGATTTAAAAAAACTATTTTTGAAATATTAAATGCTTATATTTTCTGAATAATGAAAGCTAGAGTTTTGATATGTTAGAAGAAAATGTTCGTCTTCAAAAATTCTGAAAAATATCTGAAGGATAGGTTGAAAAAAAAATGAAAATTGAAAAAGTTATATTAAAAGTTTAGTTTTTCAGGAATTGACTCTTTGTAATATGTTCAAATTACCTTCACGGTGAACAATATAAAAAATGTAGTTTCGTTTTCATGATAAAATATTGCACGTTACAATACTTTTCTTTTATTTTAAATAGTGGGTGGGGTGGTTCTAATATTTTAAAATCAGAAAATTAACTTTTTAATGGTTCGAGATAGAGGTTCGCTGTCTTCCACAAAATTGGAGGAAATAACATTTGAAAAAACTTTGCCGAAGACACTGAAACTCTATGTCGTGTACTTTTCATTTTACAAGAAATTTACCAAAAAAATTTAGGGAGTTTCTCAAAAAATGGTTTTCTTTGCATAACTTTTGCAGTTTTGATTTTTCATTAAGATCGCTGTAGAAATATTTTCAGATATTTTGAAGAAAAACAATTTGTCTTAACATATTGAACCTCTAGCTTCACTCGTTAGAAAGTTATATGTACTTTTTACTAAAAATGAACTATTCTTTTAGTAAATATTGCAAGAAATAAAAAAATATCGTATTTGCCATTTTTTGGTCATCTATACTACAAAGCATACTATTTCATATGAAAGCAACGGTATTTAATGTTCAGTGCCCGAATCGAAGATAATTCTATTTGAAAAAGTTATATTTTTTATACAAAAGTTCTTATAACTTTAAAACGAAAAAAGTAAAGTAGCTGGTGTTTTAAAGCAAATTATGCGCCCTAAAATAATCTTCAAGTTGTCCAAAGGGTACTTTAGCGTAAAATTAAAACTTCAAAAGTTATAGAAATAAAACCGTCTTTTAAGTAACACCCTAAAGCTTACATTTGAATTTCTCGTGCAATGCGAGAGCTTGCATGTCTTCAGCAAATTTATCTAAAATGTATTGCTCTACAACTTCATCGAAGACAGTAAAGTTCAATCTTAAACCGTTAAAAAGTTCTATTTTAAATATTGCTAAAAACAACCCTAACATCGGTTTAAACAAAAAGAAGGGCCCTGCAAAGTACAACAACTTTGCCAAACATATTGTAAGGCTAAGTCATTTAATTTTAGCAAAAAGTTAAATTCGCATCTTGGACCACTGTGTATTGTAAGGGAACACGTATCCGCCCGTTGGTACCAATCGAGCAAACATTTTTTTAGACTGAGCAAACTAATTACTTTGTTTGTTTAGTGTTTATTTCATCAACTAGTACACTAATCCAGTGGGTATTTAATGCGCGTTGGGAATACGCATGGTCTTGGCTGAGTGAATGATGATTTTTGAATTATGTATAAGGGTTGAGAATTGACAATTCAGAAGAAGAATTTAAAACCAATTTTTGGTAGTCATCTCAGCACGAAAGAACAAATGTTTTATTGTCCTATTCTACGGTATATTTTTAGTCCATTAACTCATCAATCAATTATATTAATTGATCTAATTTTTGTTGTAGTATTGAGTACTTGCACATGCTTTTTCTTCATGAGTATAAAAATATTATAGCTTGATTATTGACGCAAAAGGTGAGAAGTTAGTTTCTTTACGTTCTCATTGTTTTTAATCTTGTTCTAGTAACTGGCGTAAAAATACAAAGTTAGTCGTCTCAGGAATTTCGGTAGGGCTTATTTTATACCGCTTAAAATGTGCCTTAGATAGCCCAACAACGCGCACGAATAATTATAACATATGTGTTGGATATCCACCTGGAGGAGAGAATAAATTTTGAGACGCGTTATTGTACGGTAAAACGATTTCTGCTATCCAATCGTGCTGCGGACCCCAACTCAACCATGCTGAACAGCACAATGGCGGCCCTGTTCATGTTTCGTCCTCGTTCCAAGATCGATCTTCCCAAGTTTAACCGTGATTTCTCGCGTTGGCTCGCATTCTGTGACACGTATACGTCGATGATCCACAGCAATGCAGATATTCCGACAGTCGCGAAGCTGCAGTACCTGCTGCAGTCGCTGGAGGGAGAAGCCCGGAAACCATTCGAATCCGTACACATTGAAGCGGACAACTACGAATCGACTTGGGAAGCATTTCTAAAGCGGTACGACAACAAGCGATTCATGAAGCGTCAGATATTCCGAGCTCTGTATGACCTCCTACTGGTCAATCAAGAAAGTCCCCAAGAAATTCACGTTTTGGCTGTCGATTTTCACCGGCATGTAAGGGCTTTGCCAAAGTTAGGCGAGCCAGTTCATTATCCAGCGATAACGACGACGTGACCTATGATATGCCGATCGAATACCTCTACCAACGTGCCTGTATGCTAACGTCAGTTATCCCGAGCAAACGAAAAGCCCATAATACACCCATACTCATGGGGTTTGACATGGGTGTTTGAAATGGGTTCAACCCATGAAAACACCATCACCATGGTCCAGTAGATCCCATATAAAATACCATATGTTGGTGTATTTATGGGTTTTTGAGACCATTTTATGGTGTCTTGATGGTTGTGAATTTTGGCATGGACCATGTTTAAGGTCTTTTCAAGGGGCTATGTGGTGTTTGGACCCATGAGTATTTGCTCGCGATACCCGATCTGCGATATCGGTCCCAACAACCGGTTACAGCCAAGGTGGCCGGTTCCATTCCAACCCCGCAGCCGTTCAAGGTGGCATACAAGGCAGCCACCGTTGAATCGAGCTCCAGTGCTCTGCCGCGTTTCGCCTGTCCGGAGAAGCATTTGCTCTTTCAATGTCCTGCATTTTCCGAGATGTCCATCTGCCAGCGTCGTGAGCTGGTTTCCCAGAAGCGCCTATGCTGGAATTGCTTCCGTACTGGACACCAAGCCAAGAACTGTACCTCCGTGTTCTTCTGCCGTAACTGCCATGAAAAACACCACTCCCTGCTGCACGAGCCAGTACCATCGAACATGCAATCTACTCCTGTTGTGGCAGCAAGCCAGCCTGTTCCCTCGACGTCCGTCATCGCTGGCCCTTCCAGCTCGGTGAATCCGAGCAGCCAAGAGAGCCAGTCGGCCCAGGCTGAGCACAGCACAGTTTTACTAGAAACGGTTTACCTTCTCGTCGTAGATGAGAACGGCAAGGAAATACCCGTACGTGCCAACAAGCTTGCAAATTCCCTGAATCTTCGACACACCAAAGTGGATATCGCAGTAGCTGGTATAGGTGAATCGACCAAGCAGATTATGTGCCAATTGACTGCTAGGATCAAGTCGAACCGTACTCCACCAAGCTTGAGTTCCTGATTCTCAATAGACCGAAGGTCAACCTTCCGACCGCTCCAATCGACATTTCCACGAGGAATCTTCCTAAGTTGTCGTTGGCAGACCCAATATTCCATATTCCATCCGACATTGACATGGTTGTCGGTGGTGAAGCATACCACGAGCTGCATCCTGGCAGCAAGCGTTCCCTAGGAGAGGGATTACCGTTGCTAACAGAAACGGTGTTCGGATGGACTGTTTTCGGGAAGATATCCATCGATCATCCCACCGTTTCCTGCGTCTGCCATCTGATCACTGTCGATCGAAGCTCAGAGCAAGCGTTGCAGAAATTCTAGGAGCTAGAAGCTGTTGAGCCGTGATCCGTTGATACCCATGAAGAAAAACAGTGTGAAGAACTTAACGCTACTACCACCACTCGCGATTCGTCCGGTCGTATT
The DNA here is from genome assembly GCF_030247195.1 of Topomyia yanbarensis. NCBI lineage: Eukaryota > Metazoa > Arthropoda > Insecta > Diptera > Culicidae > Topomyia > Topomyia yanbarensis. The sequence goes on along the minus strand of NC_080671.1, from coordinate 449,377,356 downwards.
CTCGTACGTTTGCCACTCACCCGCGATCCGCTAGTCAACTTCGATGACCTAATGTCGTTTTCGGAGCCTTGAGAAGCAACTAGAGCGTGATCCACCCACCAAGAACTGCAAATCAATGGACGACTTGGCAAAGAGGACGCACCTGAAGAAGCTCGTCGATCCAGTTGACGATTTGAACCCGCACTGCTACCTTCGGCACTATCTAGTTTTCAAGGAATCCAGCACAACAACGAAGGAAGACCTGCTGTCGATCATTGCGAGGTTTTGCGTACACCGCATACCATCGTAGTCCAACGAGAGATATTGTCCAGAGAGCTCATCGAAGTTGCCCGCCGTGATCCCTTTCTAGTGTCGTTGAAGTGGCAGCATCCGAAGCTGTACCAAAACGGCACCACCAGAGTCGGTGAGAGACTCAAGCACGTCGCCGTTAAGTACCCAACAGTGCTTTCGAAACGTCCGCTATCCATATTGTTGTCCGAGTACTACCACATGCATCTACTGCACTCAAGGCCGCAAACTATGCGAACCACTATGCGTCAAAAGTTCTGGGTGATAGGAGAACGTTACCTCGTTTGCCGCATGTGCCACACTCGTTGTATTAGAAAGCACCATTTGATCCAGCAAACCGTAGCAGACTTGCCGTCCTCGCGAGTTTCGCCAACCAGACCGTTTTCCGTATTCGGTGTAGATTATTGTGGGCCTGTCTACATGAAATCACCGATACGCAACCTTACACCGACGAAGTCTTCGGGTGTTTCGCGCTGTTCACATCGAACTGATCTTTTGCCTACACACGTCAGCGCTCCTGGTTTCTCTCCGTTGTTTCGTCGCATGTAGAAGGAAAAAGGCATATTTGAAGTATCCAAGCTACTTCAAGGTGGCCGGAATTCGTTGATTCTCTGTTCAGTTTCGTTTGTTCTGGTCAATCACGGAGTAGCAACTACGTATTGTATGGTCATCATGCTCATGCTCAAATATCACAAGATTTTCCAGTGCATATTTTTTTTTTTTCGTACAGAAATATTCCTTCCCTGTAACTCTTTCCGAGATAGAATTACTGACTAAAATACGGTAATCGAGCTTTTTTTTGGAAAGCACTGCATGCAAAAACTTCAACGCCCTTTTAAAAAATTCTTCTTGAGTCAAAATGTTCTAATTACCAAGGGTAATCATGGAGATTCGTAATCCGAAACAACTGCAAAGTTTTATTCGACTGAGAGATTGCGAATATTTTATGGTCGACCACTTTCTTATGGAATCCCTCAGCTAAGAAAAAAAAATACAATAACCATAATAAACAACACAAAAAAATGAACAAATTCTTGGTCCGTGCACACTCAGAAATGGCCAATTTGGATCCATCATCATGTAAAATGGTTTTGTGAGCAACTTCTTGTACAGATTCCGAACAAAAGACGTAAACGATATTATGAGCTGTTTTTTCTAAAGCCAACGTGGCTGATCGACGTTTTTGAGGATGAAATAAAAGCGCTTTGATCTAATCCGTTTCTTCAGTTTTTGTACAAAACAAATGGAATAATACTTTTTGGTGGTATCCAACGGGGAAAACAGATCGTAATGGTGAATTAGACGAAAGTAATTGTGTAAAAAAATCCCAACAGAGGCAGGATTAGAACCTGCAACCCTTGGGACTCCGTCCCAATACACAAACCCTTATACAATCCCTGAGAGATAATGATGTCCCAGAGAGAACACTTGATTATCGCATTGAAGAAACGTACCCTACCTTTAACGCGAGAGAACAACAACAACATTTTATCTATATAAAATTCACCGCTAGATACCAAAGCTTGGGTTTTTCTTGTCGTCAAAATACGCTGAGTCGATTTCAAGTGATCTTTGTGAATCCGACTACGGAACCTCATATCATCTGATATGCAACTGCCCAGCAGTACCACAATTGCGACTTCGCGTTTGTTAGTCGTCCTTACATAAACGACTTCAGACGACTGAAGCTCAGAGACACACTAATGTTACTTATTTAATGTGTTAAAAAGCTTTAGGGTTACTCACAGACAATTTGAACTGCTTGTGAGGTTAACTTACCTGCTGTTTGCTTTTGTGCTGTTATTTTTTCCTACCCTTCTAATTCTACATCCTCCCTCCTCTTTCTCCTTTCCTTTTACTTAGTAAATGATAAGAAGACACGGAAAGGCACAAATCTTCGACTACATGTGGGGAACGTGCTATTTGAGCCAATATATTCTGATTCCTGATCCCCTTGCCGCTACAGCTACACTTATCTTCAGCAGAGGAAGCTGCATTGTTGTCGAGAAACATTTCAGATGGGAAACTAGTTACCTTCCTCTTAGTGTTAACAAACGATCCGAATCCCTTGGAATTCCGACGTAAGATCTGTTGTATTCGATTTGCGTAACGTCAATAAAGAAACTTAGCTATAGCTGCAGTAATCGTTACTAGCGAGCGAAAAAACGTTCACCAGCACTTTCACTGACGAAAACTAGGTCCAAAAAGCGGGACTGATGAATGGAAATTTGACTAGCCTGTTTCAGTCCATGAAAGGCTATTCCGTCAATCAGGAGACAACTCGCAGGAATCCGGTGATCGAAGCTATCGGGTCTGGGAATGCAAAATCATGACCAGATGGAATCCAAATGAGCCCAGACTGATCGAAATCTCCAAACAGGAACAATTTGTCACTCGAATCTGCTATAGAACAGACGTATTCCATGGCATCAGGATGAAACTGCATCAATCTTTTATATATTTTCAACATGTAATGGATAAAAAAATCATCCACGTCTCCCTCGTCGTTTTCGTCCGTATCATCATCTTGGTTAATGCCTTTATACTCGCGATCAGATGACCTTCCTAGCTTCTTGCCCTTGCGGGCCACGAATGTGAACTCTCCTTCAATTGAGAACGCCTCAATATGCGGCCATATTGGAAAAAAAGCAGTTTGAAAAATCTTCCTGAAAATGAATCAGTAATACTCTAACAATGCCCCGAGTTCATTGATTCATTTTCATGAAGATTTTCCCAACGGAGTGAGAAAAAACTGCTTTTTTTCTCGTTTTCCAAGATGACCGCCCTTTGAAGCGTTCTCAGTTGAACCTTAACGTGAATGTATGGCAAAACCAGTATACTGAGGAGACAATATACAGTAGCTGTGATCTGGTTGGTGGATTGATGACTACGGTGCATATCATTAGATTTGAATTATTAATTAATTAAATTACTACATCCCATACATGACCCAGAAAACACCACCCATTCTTTTGCGTAAGCCAGTGAAACAAAGCTGAACATCGGTAGCATCCAACCATATATCGAGTAAAGATAAGTGAGCTTAGCTCCTCTTTAAATTTCTTAAATCTCTCATAATTTCCGTCTCTTCCTTCGTATTCTTAAAGTTATAAATATTCGACGAGCTCCGGACATCATACACGATGAACTCAGTCGAACCACAACTGACTTTTTTTCAGATCAAAGATTTCTAAAGAACTGACATAGAAATTTTCATCCGTGACATATATCACAATAGTTCGCCGAGAAAAGTTCATAATTGTGATATTCTCTCTAAAGCAAGCTAATGACATTACTGTCGAAAAGAATGTTATGAACGACGACTGAGTCTGCATACCTGCCCATAAAGTTAAGATCGACGGTGTGGTCACTGATTCGAGCTTGTTATGGGTGTATCTGCTGAAGTACGGGATTGGCTGTTTCAACCACCTCACGCTCCACTGAGCGAAGATATTGAATGCAATTACACAGGACGGGGTAAAATTGCATGTACCTTCAAAATACCTCATTTAACTGCATCACCCAATTACGTCTTGTTCGATACGGTTCTTCTGTCTGTTCGGCTGTTTGTACCTCGCGTCGCGTATTGCACTGCATATGAGCAGATGGGCCATTGTAGCAAAAAGGCACGATCATTAGAATGGGAAATACTGAAAAGTGTGCCTGTTGTGGGAAGATCTCACATGATCTCTTGCTACCCCCGTTGTACAAGCAATGCCCGGAGAATCTGTAGCGTTCAGTTCAAAGACGCTACGACATTCACCACGACAAATCATTATGCTCCCTTGGCTCAGGAAGAGTGCAGATCTGACGATCCCCTTGTACAGACACCTCTTAATGCTCCTAAAACCTATAGCAGATTAGATTCTTTGCTACAGCTAATATTATTCTCTTGATAGGATGACATATACAAAAGTTCGAATCAAACAGCTGGTCATAGAAACTTAAGATCAAAAGTGGAGTTTCTAACATTCCACAGTGTTTTAAAACGTCGTTTTCGTGCTCAAAATTAATAGCGTTTAAACCGTTGACATTAGAGGCATAGTTTGTTCGGAGAACTTGTTGTTCTTATGATTGCGCATCCACAGAAGGTTACCGTTCTGTGATTAATTCACCTATAAGTGATATACGAAATTTATTTTCCGAACTAATTGAGATAGAGACTTTGCGTCTTCGACAAAGTTGTAGAAAATGTTACTACAAAAGAAATTAATGAAGACACTATATATCTAGCTTCAATAGTTTACGAGTTATGGAACATATTATATGGAAGACCCCTTAAAATTAGTTTTTTCATGATAACTTTTTTAGACATTCTCGTATCTTCTTGAAATCTTTCACAAAGTTGTTTGCGCTATCGAAACACATATTTTTGCTGAACATAGTTACTTCCTATCTGTTGAATTTAAAAAGATATTCCAAATTTTAAGACATTTTTGGGGTAGCTTCCACCTTAAACCATTCGTTAAGGAGCAAAAAGGAGCAAACAACATCATAACATACTGAAAGTACTAGCTTTCTACTTTCATAAAATGGCCCGATTGTTAGTCGACGCGATTCTCCCCGAGTGTTATGTTCAATACAATATCCCATCACAGTGATTTAAAATGAAATATTCAAGGCTTCATCTTTTCATGGTAAATTGCATAGAACACGGTCGCCTATAACATGCAATGCATATGGTTTGCCTTTCAAAAATCAAATTACAGTTTTGGATGTGTTTAATAATGTCGATATTTGCATTATAAATTAGATATATAATTTTATTTTTAATAATCGTTTTCTACGTCATCTTCAAAGTTTATTCTTCCGCTAAAAGAGCTTTGGCGTCTTCTAAAAATCGTTTTATACTTTTTTTAGCCATCCCCGAGCCTCAATCTCGACAGAATCCACATTGTGAACAGGTGACGTTAATCAAGCTCCATTATAATTGTCACAAAAGACATTAATAAACCTTCTGGTAGGGTTTTCATAATTTTTCCAAGCTTACCAGTATCCACTGATTGCTTAAATTTCACGTGACACACTTCTCGAACGCACGATATGCTACGTTTTATACTTTGATCATGATTGTGGTCAAAGTTCTCTTTTCCTTTTTTTTGGGCATCGATATGTTTCATGCAATTTACCATGAAAAGATGAAGCTGCTTATTGCAGTGCGCTTGAATATTTCATTTTAAGCCACTGTGACGGGATATTGTATTGAACATAACACTCGGGGAGAATCGCGTCGACTAACAATCGGGCCTTTTTATGAAAGCAAAAAGCTAGTTCTTTCAGTATGTTATGATGTTGTTTGCTCTTTTTTGCTCCTTAACGAATGGTTTAAGGTGGAAGTTACCCCAAAAATATCGTAATATTTGGAATATCTTTTAAAATTCAACAGATAGGAAGTAACTATGTTCAGCAAAAATATGTGTTTGGATAGCGCAAACAACTTTGTGGAAGATTTCAAGAAGATACGAGAATGTCTAAAAAAGTTATCATCAAAAAACTAATTTTAAGGGGTCTTCCATATAATATGTTCCATAACTCGTAAACTATTGAAGCTAGATATATAGTGTCTTCTTCAATTTCTTTTGCAGTAACATTTTCTACAACTTTGTCGAAGACATAAAGTCTCTATCTCCATTAGCTCGGAAAATAAATTTCGTATATCACTTATAGGTGAATTAGTCATAGAACGGTAACCTTCTATGGATGCGCAATCATAAGAACAACAACTTCTCCGAACAAACTATGCCTCTAAAGTCAACGGTTTAGACGCGATTAATTTTGAGCACGAAAACGACGTTTTAAAACACTGTGCATTCCAAGGAACACCAAACATGTCAAATGGCTCGACCAGAAATCCAACATAGAGCCGTGGCAATAAAATCGGTCCAAACGCATCTCATCGATGGATCGTAAAATAGCCCGGAATTGCACAAACAACCATATCTCATGTTATCAATTCGTTCAAGAGGTATTAGAAACCCAAGCGACACGAAATACGGTATAGAAGATCCACAGAAATCCAGGATGGCACATACACATAGAAAAAGTTTGGACACTGCACAAGAAGTTACTCACAAAACCATACCGTATTGTAATGGGCGATAAGATTCACAACAAAGCCACTACATGTCAGGACAGTAATAGTACATCGTCGCTTCCTCTAAGTTGATCAATTTTTAAAGTGCGCAGAACAAGATACTGTCGAAATTCGCTAAATAAGTTTATGTTTGGCAAGCGATTTGCGGATGCAGCATTTTGAATCCAAAACGAGTAATCATGTAGTCGAACTTCTATTGCGCTGTCTTCAATATAGACACGAATATTGCGTAACGTATTGCTGTTGATTGTCGTGTCTAGGATATATAACTTTATTTGCACAACTTAATTCCCAAATTCTTCAAGTTCCTTAAAATTGAACGAAAAGGAAGACCGTCGATATTGATCACTACTGTGCTAATGGTTCACAGTTACATGCTTAAATTCTTTGAATTAGCTCGTTTCTATTATGGTACTATTCACTAGAAGAGGCTATCGTTATTGTTTTATCGAAAGGTGAGTTAACGCAAACTGATCCAACATGCAATTTCTCTAATCAAGATTTAAACAAGTATTTATCTGACGTAAAAGATATACCTTATGTTAAGTCCTAAGATCAGCGAAGAAGGGGTTCTCTTTGTGTATATCCATTCAAGGATCCCGTATGCATGACGCAGACCAGCCAAATTTTGTAATGAAAATAAATTGGCTACAAATGGATCCGAGACGATCAGAAGGGAAGCTTTCATCGGCCTGCAGCCGTTTGGTTCGATTTCCTACTATTATGCAGGACGTGCACTGCTTCTGATGCACAAAAACAAACGAACGTGGCCTAATTTCCGAAAATTGGTTCTAATTTAATCTTCTTTAATTCTGTTCTTCGTGTTACCGATACGAAAAGGTTGGCTGTAAGGAATTTAGTGAATGATATAATGAATGTAGAATCAAACAAGGAGTTTTCATTCATCGGCTGCTCCTTGAAAAGCAACCGAACCGATCGTGTGTTTTTCTTTCGGTTCTCTCTGGGAATTGTTCCAGTCAAATTATCATTATCAAAACATTGCCGTGGCTTGGAGGTTTGTACTTTAGCGATGGAGCGTGTTTTTCGCCTTCTTCACTTTATCCAGCAAACAAAAAAAGAACTCAGATTGGCATTGTTTTTAGTAGCCAACTGACCATGACCCGGTGCCCGAATGCAGCTCGATTATACGGTTGCATGTCATTACCGTCGTTTTCGGGGTGCTCCGGTGACCTTTCGACGAGGGATGGCTAATTATTATTCGCTGGTATATTCAGTGTACAATGCCGACTCTCTGTTGTACTTGTTAGCGAATTAGATGATTCAATTACACGATGGCCGGTTGTTAAATTTTTAGAAATCAAATATTACATAGTTGCTGCTAAACAACGTAACTGATAATGAAATAATACATCTTTAATTTGTAATTGCCGCATATGGTTGCTCCATCGACAATTGCAAGCGAACAGTTCCACACGTCTTTCCACCTGCTCATTGATATTCAAACACTTGAGGTAATTATTGTCAATGCTTCCGCGTTGATTCACACACCTTCGAGCGATCACTTAAAACCACGACAGCTCGTTCGTCATTTTCCGGCTTAATAACGGTGGCGTCACCGAAACAAGCCGCCTCACACTCGGAACCGATTGTTTTTAGCACCTGAAAAAAACAACAACAAACTCCCTTCCTAACGAGCATCCGTTGACACATTTTACATTTATTGTCGTTATTGAATGCAATTGAATGGAATTGAATGGAACTGAAGAGCCCCACCACATCCATCAACGATTCCGTGTCTCGCATCGCCTAGCACTTTGCGCGTTCCCTCCACTTGTTGCGGTGGTTCCAGTTGGCTAAGCACAAACGCGGCATTTTTCAAAACCCCGAAAAGCGGGTCTTCACAGAACGGAACAGAACAGAAAATAACTCAACAAAAATCGATCGTTAAAATGAGGGCTTTGTGGCCGCAGCCCGCGTCGGCATTTTCATGCAAATAAATGCTGGTCAATATGCGTGCTCTAACTGCCGGTCGACCGACCGACCAACCAACCGACCGGCAACATCGTCGATTAGTTAGAGAGGAGGATTGGAACGTGACGACGATCGATGCGAGGGAAGTAGGAAATGTTCAAACTCATTGATGGCTTCATTAGCGGGCATGAATCGAGTTATGACGGCATTGTCACAATCAATCAATACGGTTCTCGGTTGGGTTGTCAAAACACCCTCGAGTGACCAGGCATAATCAACGCTAAGCTAACAACTGAGTGGGGTAGTTAAAAAGTTATTTCACTGTTTGTTATGGGAACGTTCGATTGGGAATAAACTTTTAATTGATATTTCATACAAGTCACTTTAATTTAATTGAATTACATGAGTGAAATAGCTCTTTCAATGATTACAGGGAAATCCTGATAATAAATGCCCGTACTGTAGTTTTGAGAAATTTGAGAAGAATAGCGAAATTTAACTAAGAACTTTCCTTTGATCGACGTTTGATATTGATTTAAGAGAATATTGGGCCAGTTAACATTTTTCCAACAAATACCGCACTGAATGAATTTCGCTTTTTGGCCAGAGTTTTCATATCGAACAGATGACAGCGAACGATGTAAGGTGGTAGCATAACTGGGTTACGCCACGACAATGTTCTAAGAGCAAAGCGGAGGAATCTTGCTTGCAATGCTTCAATTCTCTTAGTCCAAATGCTATAAGGACAACAAATGACTGCTGAAGCTTCCAGGAAAGACCGAATGAGTGAAAAATACAGTGCCCCGCAGACAATATGATCAATAAACTCGTTGGCAATTTGTATTACGAAGCCACGATTTCTATTTGACTGTTGTGGCTCCAGTGAATTGGCGATTGTGAAAGATATTACAGAATATTTGGACACGCTGACAGCCAACAATAGAATAGATTACACCAGTTACAGAAAGCATCAAGATGTCGCCGAAGTTCGATACAGTCCTCCTATTTATTTATTTATTTATTTATTTATCGCACGCATCAACAGGCCGCACTCGGCCCCAATGATGGAAACTTAAATTAATTACATTTAAAAAACTGCAGGAATCGCTTTCTTAAAGTTATCCGAGACAAATGAAAGTCGAACAGGTGCGACACACGATTGAAGAGGCGTTGTAGTCCCGTGATAGCGGCATTAGCTGTTTGAATAGTTCGTCGAAACGGCACTCTCAGAAGAACGTTTCCGCGTAACGTTCTGGACCTTGCTTGGATGTTGACTCGCTCTAATAAATCTGGAGAATCGATGCGTCCTGACAGAAGATCAGAGATGAATAAGGCTCTTGCAGTTTCTCTACGGCGCTGAAGGGTATCGAGCTGGATGAGTTGACACCGACTCTCGTAGCTTGGTAGACGAAAAGGATCGCGCCAAGGCAGGCGTCGAAGAGCATACCGTATAAATTTTCGTTGAACGCCTTCAATTCGATCGCTGCTGTTCATGTAATTCGGGTTCCAGACTGACGAACAATACTCCAGCGTGGAGCGCACTAAAGAGCAGTAGAGGCTTTTGAGACAATAAATGTCTGTGAAGGATTTAGCCGTACAGAAGATGAAGCCCAGGCTTCGCGATGCTTTACCAACAACATACGAAATGTGATTCTTAAATGTAAGTTTCGAATCTAACAGCACTCCAAGATCCTTAACGCAGCTCACCCGGGAAACAAGAGCTCCAGACAAGTAATATTCAAACTCAATGGGATCTTTTTTTCTGGTGAACGATATCACAGAACATTTCGCCTGATTCAGATTCATTCGGTTGTTTTCACACCATCTGCTGAAAGTGTCAAATTGCTGCTGCAAATAAAGTGCGTCCGTTCGGCTCTTAATTCTGTTGAAAATTTTCAGGTCATCTGCATACGACAACCGTGGCCCTTTCAGCTGATAGTTTACATCGTTGAAATAGAGAGTGAATATCAAAGGTCCGAGATGACTTCCTTGCGGAATTCCAGACGTTGCGGAGAATAGTTTGGAGTATACATCACCTATGTTCACACTGAGTTGACGGCCAACGAGATAGGATTGGAACCATCGCAGGAGTGATCCACTGAAGCCAAGTTTTTCCAATTTAGCGATTGCGATATCGTGATTGATTTTGTCAAAAGCTGCAGATAAGTCAGTATATATAACATCAGTTTGTTGACTCGCATCGAACCCTTCGGACACAAAAGAGGTTAGAGATAGTAGATTCGTCGACGTCGATCGATTCGGCATGAATCCATGTTGGTCTTTAGAAATATATTCCTTACAGTGAAAAAACACTGACTCCACCACGACTAACTCAAAGAGCTTGGAAATGGCACAGAGCGCAGAAATTCCTCTATAATTGTCAATGTTCCTCTTATCACCTTTTTTGTGGACAGGAAAGATGAAAGCTGCTTTCCACAATTGAGGAAAAATCGCGGTTGTCAGTGACATTTTGAATAGTTGACAGAGTGGTTCCACCAAACCAGATATACACTTTTTCAAAAACACAGCAGGGACACCATCTGGCCCGGGAGATGACGATGCTTTAAGCTTGGATGCTGCTGATACAATATCCGAGTGCTCTACACGAATCTCATTCACTGACCGTTCGAGTTGGGCCACGCCGCTAGCTGCAACGTCAATCTGCTGCGAGGACAATGTCTCACTGACGAACACACTCGCAAATTTAGAGGCGAACAATTTGCATATGGCTTGTGAATCATGACCAGCTTCGCCATTCAAAAACATTGCAGAAGGCAAGCCGGTTTCTTTCCGCTGGTCATTGACGTATCTCCAAAACGATTTAGGATCCGACTTAAGCTTACGTTGCATTTTTCGTTGATAGTTTGAAAAACAAAAACTGTTCAGTTTTTTAAAATCGTTATTGAGCCTTACATAATAAGCTCTCAGTGACAAGGTACGGCGTTTGGTAAACTTTCGTAATGCTGCTCTTTTCGCAGTTTTTAGCTGACGTAGCTCGGTTGTCTGCCAGGGGGATTGATCACTTCGTTGATTACACTTTGGGACATGACGATCGATAAGGTAGCTCATTATATGGCAGAACGTTTCAGCGGCGGAGTTCACATCATCCTTACTTAGCACAGAATCCCAGTTAATACTTTGTAAAATATTCAAAATGCTGCTATAGTCGGCCCGCTTATAATTGTAACACACGGTGGGCGCGTGGCTCGAAAACTTCATAGGCGGTACGTCCTGGAGTGTAAGATGAAGAGGCGGATGGTGGCGAACATACTTTACTAGCGGGGCGATCGCACAAAGAGGAATAGTTTGAGATCATCAGCGTATATAAGTTTGCATTCAGGGGTATAACATAGAAAATGTCATTGAAGAATAAAGAAAAAAGCAACGGTCCGAGATTGCTCACTTGAGCTACACCCGACAAGTTAATGAGGCTATGTGATCCGTTACTTCCTAATTTCATGGACGATCTACGAGATACGCTTCAAGCCAAGTAAAACCATGCTACGCAACGTTCTAGCTTACTCCCCTCCCCCATATGTCACAACATGTCACATTTTGTTATACCACCCCCCTCCCCTAAAAGCGTCACGTAATTTTTTAATGATCCCTAACCCCCATTTCATTGAAAATGTTAAACTTCAAAATAATGGTTCTCAGTCTCGTTTCAGCCAAGTTTGAAGAAGTTTTTTGGAAAAAGATCACAAAATTTGTCCAGTTTTAGAAACCGAGGCCATCTTTCCGGAACTGACAGTAGTTCCGGATATATTATTGGGAGTACTTGGGTAACCTCCCTTTACGAAATGCGAAAACCTTTCACAGCGGTTTTCAAACCAGTCTTGCGACTCATTAATCTTAATAATTTTGTAAAACAGATGCATTTTCCAACATTCTGAGAGATTTTGGTCGAGTTGGCCACACCCCGGGGGTATTCCAGCAACCTGGCTCCACCGGGAAAGAGGACACTTTTCGACCGGTTCCAAAACCCGTCTTGCGGCTCTTTAAACTTGATGATTATGTAGGGCTAGTACACCCGTCCTGTCGGGATATCAAACTTCATAAACAAGTGCATTTGAGAATATGATGAGGATTTTTCGTCAAATTGGACACACCCCGAGATATTCCGGGAATCCGGTAAAAAGGGACGCATTTCGACTGGTAGCAAATCGCGTCTTGTGGCACTTCAAACTTAATGGTTGTGCAAAACAAGCACACTGAGGGACATTTTGAAAGCATTCGGACGAATGTTTCACATGTCGCAAGACGGGTTTTATAACTGGTTGAAAATTGTCTTCTTTGCCGGAGAGACCGGGTTTCCCGAATATTCCGGGGTGTGTCCAATTTGACCAAATCCCTCAAAATATCCTCCAGTGCACTTGTTCTGCTTATTCATGAAGTTTGACATGCCGTAGGACGAGTTTTATAAAGAAACTAAAATTGTCCAAAGTAAAGGGTGTCCCACATCAAATTGCATCACGGAAAATACGCTGTAAAAAATTCCTAGTGGACCAATCCTTACCAAACTTACAGACAATAAATGGCATATTTGTTTCATTCAACTTCAATACCATAACAGTACGTTAGCAACTTACGCTTAACACTTAATTCTTAACTCTTAACTTTTCTTCCTTCTTTTTGCCCCACGAGACTGCATCAAAGCGTTATATCGTGAGGAGGCTGATTCGGTCTTAAGATACAGCGAACTCCAAAAATATCATTATCACTGGCACTACCTAGTGGTAGAGTTGAAAACTATTTGGTCTTCCACATTCCTCTTGATCTTCCGTTCAGGTTTTCCGAAGATAGTTACCCTGCACAAGATCGAGATCACGAGATATTTCCAATAGTATGTTGTTTTGTTCAAATTCCTATTTCGCTTGTTCCATTTACATGATTTTAACAATCTATTTCAGATTTAATGGTGGCACTTAAGGTGTGTCTGAGTATAAAAATGATTATATCTTGTCCAGGACATGTTATCTGAGGAATGTAAGGTGGATTGGTGTTGATAAATGTATTTTTTTTTTTCGAGTTGTCCTACTGGAGCTGTAGAGCTAGGTTCTCGGAAGGCCTCCCCTTAAGAATCACGTACAACAATTTGCACACGAGACAAGCAATGTCGCCCACTAAAACACTGCTTTAGGCCAATTGTAGCGGGCCGTGATTCTGAATGTGATATTCATTGTACGGTTCAGGTATGTGCGGGCGTAGGGACTCGCGATCGCGTGTATCATCGCGAAGAGCTCGAGCATGTGTACGCTCACGATCGTGTGCGTTTGTATGTCGCGTGTGCTAACATGTACATGCGTGTATAAATTCTATTTTGTAACCGTGTGCCTTTCACATATTCGCGTGTGTTCTTGGATGATCGGGCGCAGACCGTGAATCTATTACTTTATTTTTGGTGTACGACTAAGATGTTAAAAGAGAGTGAGATCTTCCATATCACTAGTGTTCCCGGTGATGTCGCCATGGAACGTGTTGTCTAGTGGATATGAGCTTTATTTATGTATTGGTCCTACTGCATGTATGGACCTAAGTTATTAGGACAGAGAGCAATGGTTTTCAGACGTGACCGATTAATGAGCGCGCGAAAACGGACGTTTGTAGGTTCGCGTTTAAGACAGCATTTGAAACTTCGTAAGTGCTAAACCGTTCTCCTTATTACCGGGGTGTTATAAAGTTTGCGCGATCGCGAACGTAGGTGCGCGTTGTTAACCGCGAAGGGCTTAAGCATTCGTATGTTAGCGCGTTTGTCACGTGTGCTCGCGCTCATGTGACTTCGCGTGTACAAAACTGGATTTTGTAACCGTGTGGCTATTCCTATATACGCGTGCGTTTTTGGATGGTCACGCGGACCTTTATTCTGATGGTTAGTTTTCGGTGTACAATTCACATTTTGACAGGGAGTAAGTTATCCCATATCACTAGAGCCCTCGGTCATGACGCCATGTAACGTGATGTCCAGTGGCTAAGAGAGCTTTCTTTTTTTATTTGATCCAATTGAAGGATTGGTGATGATGAAAGCTATGGATCCAGTCATGGTACATGAAATTCGAAAGGCTATTAGAGAACTGAATAATGGCAAGGCTTTTATGAAGCACCCGTCCCATCGGAGCTTCTAAAAGACGATGGTCATGAATTTTACGAAGGAATCATGATGATCTGGGTGGAAGAAGAATGGCCTTATATGCCCTATCTTCAAGTTGGTCCATAAGTTCGGGTGTGCTAATTATCGAGATCCGATCCTTAATACCGCCAATAAGGGACTCTCTCGTATTCTGTTTAGCAGACTGTGTCTGTTGCACAGTGTTTCCAAATAGGCAAAAACCTGTTTTAATCCACCTAGAGGTACAATTGTGCCTTTCTCATTTCTCCAAACTATGATTTAATAGCTGGTTAGTACAATATAACATTATGGAAATGTCTTTCATTCTTATTACACTTGGTAAGTACATATAAGAGCACCTTTTTACATTCATCGCGGCATCGGTTTGAATCGGAGTTTTCTATGTGATCGCACTCCACAACCCGTAACTCCGGAGCCGGAAGTCGGATGGAGATGGAATTTAATATCAGTTTCCGACGACGCAACACCATTCATTTGAGACTAAGTTGATCAAATCGGTCTAGGTATTTTCGAGAAACCAATATAACCGTTATTCTGAATTTGGATGCTTCCGGATCCGTCGATGGTGGCCAGTGTGGCCAAAGAGACTTTGAATGACTGTTGGTGACCTAGATCTACAAATTCAACAGTTGTGTTTCCATTTTGGAAAAAATTTCACCTTTTTACATTCATCGCAGAATTCGTTAGAATCGGGATTTGCTGCGTAATCGTACGTATCACCCTGTCATTCAGGAACCAGAACTCGGATCCACACAAAATTCAACAGCAGCTGATGGACCTTTCATTTAAAATCAAGTTTGTCAAAATCGGTTCAGAAAATTCCGAGAAACCCATGTGGACAAATCAACAAATTTTGTTTTGTAACCATACTCTTCAACTCGTAATCCGGAACAAGGTGTCAGTTGAAAATGAAATTCAATAGCAACCTATGGGAATATTATACCTTTCATTTGAATCTTAGTTTGTAAAAATCGGTTAAGTCATCTCCGAGTAAGCGATGTGGACATTTTGTTGACAAATCCGCACATACACAGATATTTTACACAGACATACACACAGATATTTTGCGATCTCGGCGAACTGAGTAGAATGTTATATGAGACTCGGCCCTCCGGGCCTCGGTTAGAAAGTCGGTTTTTGGAGCAATTGCATAACTTTTCTATATGAGAAAGGCAAAAGAATAAAATTTAATTAGCTTAATCAGTATGAGTTCAATGTTATCTTCATGTGATTATATTTTGAAATGTTGGTGGAATGGGTTTGAAAGATGGAGGGAATGGCGGGTTTACATGGGAAATTCAAGTATATCCTTACTAACACCCCTGTAACTCCGGAAGCAAGAGTCAGAACCGAATGAAATTCAGCAGCAGTTAACGGTATTACTGTATCTTTCATTTGAAATCAAGTTTGTAAAAATCGGCAGAGAATTCGTTGGGGAATGGGTATGATGTTAGCTTAGGAACTAGGCGGTTCCCAGGGGGCTTCATGAACCGTCATAGGTGGCCAATGTGGTCAAAGCTGCTTTAATTGATCATTAGTGATCCAGACCTGCAAACTAGAGTAATGTTACATCAATTTTAATATGTTTTACATCATTTTAACATCATGGTGGTACCAGTTTATATGGGAATGGGATATACCTTTCAGATGGAACTAAGTTCGCGAAAATCGGTTCAGCCATCTCTGAGAAAATTGCGTGAGTTTAAATGACACACACACATACACACATACATACACACACATACATACACACACAGACATTTGCCGATCTCGACGAACTGAATCGAATGGTGTATGACCCTCAACCCTCCGGGTCTCGGTTAAAAAGTCGATTTTTACAGTGATTGCATAGCCTTTCTTTATATGAGAAAGGCAAAACGTGATCGTAGTTGTTTTGACCTCGAAAAGATTTCTGAGCTATTGTGCCTTCAGCAAAGTTTGTTTATAAGCTATGTACTATTTTATAGAGGTGCGAGATTGGTGATCAATCCCCCGTAAGCCGAGAAACAAATTTTTGTTCGGTCATTTATGAAAATAAAAAAAACTATTCAGCAAAATTGTAGAGAATACAATAAGTACCAACTTTTCTGAAGGGACCATATGTCTATATGCTGACTTAATGTACACCTGTGGAGTTTTCTATGATATACCCCCCTAAATCGCTTTTTTAAATAATTTTTCCTGGTGAGTTTTTAGAACTTCAAAATGTTCTAAGGCTTTGTCCGGCATAAGAAAACACACATTTTTGCCTGTCATAATAAAAACTGCTGATGTCATGAACAAAAATCAC
The DNA here is from genome assembly GCF_030247195.1 of Topomyia yanbarensis. NCBI lineage: Eukaryota > Metazoa > Arthropoda > Insecta > Diptera > Culicidae > Topomyia > Topomyia yanbarensis. Next base: position 449,360,625 of record NC_080671.1, on the reverse strand, counting down.
ATCACTCCACGTGTTTCGAGGACTTTAGAATATCAAGATAACGCGCAAATAAGTTACGAAAATCCTGACTAAAATGCTAAAATCAAGAACATAAATCATGCCACTCGTAGCAAAAATGTAAAAAATCGTGACTAAGATTTTGAAATCATGAACAAAAATCTCTCTATTCATGACTAAAATATCACGGTAACGTGAATAGAACTTACGAAAATCGTGACTAAGGTTCTAAAATCACAAATATTAATCTCATAACTCGTGATTAAAAATTTAGAAATCGTGACTAAGATCCTGAATTCATGAACATAACTGACTCTACTCGTGACTAAAATATCACGATAACGTGAATAGAAATTATTAAAATTTTGAAGATCTTGAAGTCATGAACATAAATCACATTGCACATGATTAAAAATATATCAAAAATCGTGACTAATATCCTGAAATCATGAACATAACATGGTTTAAATACCACGAAATAGAAGATACAAGAATCGCGAATAAGGTCTTGCAATCATGAACATAAATCATGCTAGTCTGATAGAAAAATGCGATAGTAAACTCATGAATACAATATCACAATAGATGAGAAATCACAAAAATTGCGAATAAGTTATAGTTCCATGAATAACGAGGATTATTATTCATAATTTCAAGAACTTCGTCAGTTCACGAAATCGGAATCTTGTTTTCATGAATTTATGAACGGATTTTTTCCGTGTAGTGAAAGCGTTTAAGCGAAATCCCAATGCTTCGACAAGGGATGTGGTCAAAAAGAAGAATCTGTCCAAGCCTTTCGTTCAGAGAGACAAGAACCGGGAGGGACTGCATACGTACAAAGTACAGACGGGTCCAAATCGTGACGAACGGTACGGTACGGTACGGTGAGAACGTCACGGATCCGGAAACTGTACACCCAGATGTTGACAAAGCCTCATTGTCAAATGTTGTCCTGGAATGGTACGAAGCCAACAGAGTCACTTTCGTTCACAAGGATATGGACCCCCCCGCCAACGCACCGGAACTAAGGCCTATCGAAAAGTACTGGGAAATTACGAAGCAGGAACTACGGAAGCATCTCAAGGCGGTCAAATCAGAGGGAGACATGAAGAAAAAGTAGGTTTCCGTACGGAAGAAGCTGCCGCCAGATGTAGTACAGAAACAAATGAGTAGAGATAGGCGTAAGGTATTGATTGAAATAAATGTTCCAAAAGCTTAGCTGGGTAATTTTTTATTGTCTGAGAGTTTGAAAAGGATCGGTTCACTAAATAATTTTCTACAGCGCTTTTTCGGTGATGCTATTTGATGTGGGACACCAATGTGTTTAATGTGATATCCGGACAGAAAACAATGTCTGCGCTGGACTCCAAAACACATTATATAGCCACAAGCCGTATTAGCCGTCACAAAACAAAACAATCAGTCACACTTTTATGATCCAGCTTATATTGTCATCTTACCCCGAGTAAAAATGCTTTAGTAATTAAAAAATAGCATATCACGATGAGATGAAGAGAAATTACGAAAATCATGAACATGCATCACTTTATTTCACGTGTCAAATTCGAAAGTGAGCTCCAGAATAAAATATCATGGTATCATGCTTATAAATTACGGGAATCATGACTGAGATCTAAAAATCATGAACATAAATCACGCTACTTTTGATGAAAATATCACGACAACGTGAATAGAAATTAAGCAAAACGTGACTATGATCCTGAAATTACAAACATACGTCACGATACTCTGCCAGAATATCCGGTAACGTCAATATAGATTACGAAAATCGTCACTAAGGTCCTGAAATCACGAACATCGTTTAAATGACAGTTCTTTAGTTGGTATACTTCATTCAAACCAGCTCTCAAATTATGAACAAGAATCATAACAAAAACTAATTCCAGGAACTTGGCTACGTCCAAGTTCAGTCCACGAAAGCGCGATTTTTGTTGATGAATTTATGAACGGATTTTTTCCTGTGTAGAGATCAAAGTAAAAATTCCAGCTTCACGAATACTTTTTTTGGCGTGTGTGTGAATATAATGTCATGAATTTCTTGGTCACGATTTTTGCAAACGTTTCAGTTTATTACGAAATAATGTTTTTCGTGAATTTACGAACAGATCCTTGTAGGTTTTTCCATGTCAATGAATTTTGAATGTCAATAGAAGCGATTTCTGCTTTTAAATAAAGGGCCAAAGAGATATTTTCAATAGGATTTAGTGGGTCGATGATATAGCCGATTTTTATCTGCGGTGGAAGTTCATAATTATAGCTATTGGCCACAGTTTTATACTGTTTGCTAGAATAGCTATTCTTTTTCATATTATTATATATCGAACCATCTACCAACAAGCAAGCCAGAGAAGGAGATTTGGGAGTAAAATTATTTTATAATTTTAAATCCTGAAGCAGTAGGTCAAGTTGTTTTCAAAACCGAAACGCCATACCCATGCGAATGCGTTCCCGTTGCTAATAAATTGATGCTAATACATATTCGAAATGAAACAATAAAATTTTTCCCTGCTAGTGGCGCGGTCACGCCGGTCGTCACCATCATCAGGAACAGAACCGACCCAAAATGTAATTATCATTATGATGGTTGATATAAGTTGCCGTTTCATTCTGGATGCCCCCAGGGGAGAAAACGAGGTCAAAACACACACACACACACACATACACACATTCGACCGTATCAAGCCCGTCTCGGAAGGAGCCAGTTCCACTCGAGCAACCGGGCAGAATGTGTTCCGAGAGGTAATACCGAATCATCAAAGCGTACGATTGGCCAATGCTTATCGCCAAGAATTAATGGCCATGTCGCGCAAGTCCTTCGACGAATTCGACCGGCTCGGGTTGGACTTTTAACGAAAAAGGATACTCTCGCAGTCTTGGGGTTTTGGATTTTATTGGTGCCGCTGCCAAATAATATCCACGAAGACGGAACGTGATTTCGCGTGAAAAGGGGACACGGGAAACATATATTCATTCGCCATCGTTTGATCACTCCGTTCTGATAACGGTCCGAATCGACCAATTCGTGGAAAAATGCTGTTTCGATTTCGATATGGTCGTCGTCGTTGTCGTTGTCGTTGCCGTTGATGGCGGCGGCGGTTTCGGTTTGGAGTGGAATCTACAGCCCTTGCAGAGCAGTGACAACCAATCATTTTTTTGGTCGGTCACTCACTTACTCGCTCGACGGCGGCGGTTGGTCCCAAGACGACGCACGGCTTCCAGTGTTGTCCAGCGTGACATATAGTTGCAGGGAAGGGACCTCGCTTTGTTCGCTTTTTATCAAACTGTAATAAATATGCTTTTTATTTTCGCTCCAAACTGCCGGTCGTCGATTTGAGTGACATGGCCCGAACTGCGGCCCCGGGACGGAACAATATGTGAAATAATATTGTATTATGTAGATCTTATGCTGATACGAGCGACGTTCCAGTTTTTATTAGCTTTTATTGTTTCATTCTCATTTGCTCAGCTTTTTGATGTATTAATCATGATAAATAACTGTGTGTATTACGAGGGCCGGAGTGGAGGGAGGAACACTACTGCCTGAGTGTTTGATCTAGCGACGCAGTTCGTGAACTTTGAATGAGGTTGACCTCGAGCCTGCAAAATGATATGTCATTGTTGAATGATTTTTTTTTTCGCCGGATAAGTTTCATGTGGGCTGTTTGAAACTTTAATTAGTTAGAACATGTGAAATCAAATTGTGCGAACTAAGCTGACCTAAACCATAAAACTAAACAAAATATTTAAATCTAGTTTTCACTGCACGAATACACAACGGCGCTGTGATTGAACCAAATCTAGTAGCCAAACGCCGCACTTTAATCTCAGTGCAGACGAATTCGTTATTCTCCCGTCGATTGCTGTCGAAGAACCGTACCTACTTCCGAGACGGCTCACTTTCTCGCAGCAGGAAGCAACAATAACGATCGGCGAAGGGCCCACTCAACCCGGGTGATTTCTTTTTTTTTCGTCGTCGAGGAGTATGTAATCGACCCACACAGACACACACACGACAGGCAGCCACAGAACAAGACGAAGCAAACAGGTATGCTGCAATGCAATTGTGCGGGCATCGAAAAGAGCAATTTGCATAAACAGCCTCCTCTTGAACCGATTCCTCGACCGACCTGGCGTCTTCTCCGTCGTCGTGATTAGTGTGACGTATCGTTTGGTACCTATAAATGTAAAGTGCGCTCCCCATGCTTCTTAACAATGCCCAAATGCGCATAGAGCACACCATCGGAAGCACCGTCGTCGTCGTCGTCGACAACACCATCGATATCGAATTTCGCCTTTTGTTGGTTGGAAATTTAGCATAATTTTGTGTACACTCAACCGCCTCCTTGAGTGCTTGTTTGTGTGCCATTGTTGAGCGATTCAGAAAATTGCATCAATTGTGTGAATTCTGTTTTGGCTGTTTTTTTGTATTCGTTGTATTTCATAAGCACAAATGTGCGTTTTCTTTCCCTTCTAATGAAGGTGCGTGAGTTCTCGTATATTTATGCTAGTTGCGGAAGGGCTCCTCCAAGGCTACGACGACGGGTAGACTTTGATCGAACCTTTTTGCCTACAAAGTGCAGAAAAAAAGGTGTTTAATGCATTGTTTATTAATTTTATTCTGGTGCTCTTTCCGATCAGCGCCGACGACCGTCTCGAAGTCGTCTGGGTGCGCGCCGAATCGGTTCCTCGAGCTCCGGACAGGGGAGGAAGAAGAGACATCGACTGGCAGCGCAACGGCCGGGAAAGTGTTCAAGAATTAATAACAATAAATTGAAAGGGAGAAAAGAAAAGGTGTTCCTGCCGGGAGTTTCTTGATCAGCCGGAGACGCTCCACGGAACATTGCTATTAATTTATGCAGGTACCTTTATCGGAAAACGACATGCATTAAGACTATGTGCTTCGTTCGACCCTCAATGAGTTGGAACTATTAAATATTGTGCGTGCATCGGGCGAGACCTTTGCAATAAGAAAAATTCCCTTAATGACGGATGGGCTCGAGGTTGCGCAGCTAGACCTCCGAGGCGAGACCGTTCGATCAACTGAAGCACGAACAAAGTGCGTGCGTGTGTGTCTGTGCGCGCCTATCGAAGCTCAAGGTCTAATCGTTTTCGATGATCACACAATGATGTGTCTTCGAATGGAAGGAAATGCTCGAGTAGAACCTTTCAATTAGCCTTTCAATGTTTGAAAGATGTGCGTGCTTGTTGCCGTGAAGAAGTTCTGACAGTTCGAGTTTTGACAGTGCTCTATTTTACAATGCTCCGGAAATGGTTCGACGAATTGCAGAACAGGGAGCAACTATTCTGGGCTGTAGTTCCAGGCTCTTAAGTGAATAAAGTCATTTTGTCTGTTTATTTTTCGATGTTGTTGATAATCGAAAGGAAAGAGAACGTAACTAATAGCGTCCATTTTTATTGGATTGCATATTCACCAGTGAAAGGTTCAAGCATTAACCGCTTTCGCAAAGTTAGTCCAACAAAATGTATTATGTGTAAACTCCAGTCTAAAAAGCGCCCGAGCGCAATGAGAGCAGCATAGTGGTAAAACAGCAGAGCGACAAACGCAAAAATTTGTATATAAACTAAAATCATCGGTGCCGTTTTACCACATCCCTTATCACAATAAATGCGCATTTTTTGTTCCGTTCTCTACTATTGCGCAACATAAACATAATTAAAGCAGATCCTATATAATAATTTGATAATCATTATTAAGGCTCAAGTTACTTTCTTTGAGCATGTGTAACAGGCACGTAGCCAGAGGGGGGGCTAGGGGGCTAAAGCCCCCCCCGAAATTTTTCAAAAATAAATTTAAAAAACCGGTGACTTTTAACAAAACTTGTTGCTTATTTGGTTTGAACAAATTATTGAGAAAAAGTTAAAGAAGGCTATTTCTAACCACCGAAGGCAATGGTCACTAAATTCAGTGTGCTTTATGCTTTTGCTCGAGCCAGTGCGAAGCGAACAACAAAAAAGTAACTTTTATATTGTGTGCCTTGTCTGAAGAATACAAGAGACTGTTACTTTAATTGTAGCTGTAATAATCTGTCGAGATTAGTGATTAGCAGAAGCAAGAATTGGTGCTCCAGCCAAATGCGGTGATTATAAAATTATTGATCATTCGCATCCTGAAGGTGTAAATAGAGATTAGACTTTCGGAAACCGGCTCTATCCAGTTCTACCTAGGCAGGTATTTAGCGCTCAACAAATTAGTGCAGACGAAACCATTCATTTCGCACAACTTAAAGCACAAGGTTGTGTGTGACAATGCTATAATTAAGATCCTTCTGTATATGGACTATGAGAAAATGAATGTTCCGCTACAAGATCGGATACCGCTTACTCGCAGATCAATGTCACATTTGGGAGAAATGGAATCTATTTGGAAGGGCAATTATTGAGGGCGAAAAGCAAGGAAGATATTCGCGAACATAAAGGCAGCAACTACGATGATGACACGGAAATGTACAATAACGAGATAGAAATGAACTACTCCCCCCCCAAGACATAGTTGGTGAGGAAAAAAATATTTCCTCGCCTCGTAAACAGGTTTCCACGTGCAATGGCTAAGCGCTTGCGCGAGATCTGTAGGACAACCACATAAACTCGTTATATTATTTTTATTGTTTACATAAGGAAATATATAAAAGACCCACGACCCAGTTTGTTATTTTTAAATGATAAGTTTTTGAATTGCACACAATTTTGAATTTCTGTATTAGGTCAGTGCACACTGTACACTCTGTTCTCTGTACACTACTCTGCGCTACACAAAAAGTATTTCAATTTATCTGAGAACGATTGAGCCGAGAATAGAATTTTCATTTCGCGTCATTTTAACGCAATACCATTTTTATTAACGCTTCATTTCATTGTTACGAGTAATTCGTTCCGTACTAATACACTGTTAATCCGTAAATCCGTGATATCTTCGACAAACGTGCAAAAAAAAATTCTTTTAAAAGTGGACCGGGCAAAAAGTGGTAAAATAATAGGCAATCACGAAGAGGGACTAAAATGTTGGGACTGATTGAATCTATAAGTCAATAAGTTGGGATAACAGTTTCGATTTCATGTCTTAAGTATGTGACAGTCTTTCGTTCCGTTTTTGCTCGTCATGGAATAAAATGAGAGAGATAATCTTAAATAAGAGAGCAAAGAGAGGAAAAAATCAACCAATCTAAATCGACTCAAGATCACTCTTCTATCTTTACTATACACTCAACACGAGTTCTTTCCGAATTGCGCTCTGATCTTCTCATTTCGTCTTCGTTGCGTTAGGTGCAACAACTTTAATTGAAACTTTTTCCCAAATAGTGATAAAACAAACATGTAATCAGACAAACATTACAACTTTCTTCAAGAAATCATACATCTCTTCCAATCTTGATGATGATTGAAAAAAATCAAGAGCTAATTATTTTTATTCACAAACAAACCTATTACTAAACAGATTAGTGTTCATATTTGTTTAATGAATTGGCAAAGAGTTTTGCAAAAGTTTTACAGGAAATGGATAATTTGCTGTAATTTAAAACAGACAACTCTAAAAGAAAGCCTCGGCAAATTAGGTGCAAGTGCGATGTGTTCTCTTCCATGTGTCGGAAGCAAGTGATGCTGAAATTATTATCTATGTTTATAGTCTCTAGTTATTTTGGTGGTGTCATCAATGTTATATTTACCAAATTTTATGTAAATTAGAAGCATTGAGTAATCAGTGCTAAGTAATTTTCTTTCGATTTGTGAATAGATTCTGAGCAGTTTCGCTCAGTAGATTAAATTCTGGGTAGTTTCCATTAGTAGATTAAATCATTGAAATATATATTTGACATTGTCCAAAACCCCACGAATTCCGAAATAAAACCTTCAAATAAATAAATAAAACCAAAATGTTCAAATATAATATTTACTTAATCTAGGTAATCTTCTCAAGTTACAACGGTTTTGCAAGATTGTCAAAAGTCAATAGAGCTAAGGCATTCTTGCTTTGTAGTGAAATCAGTAGTTTTTGCACTCACTTTACATTTTGACTTTTACTATAGTTTTAGGGATCTAGGAAAATCAGTCTACGATATTTTTAATTCATAAGTACAATGATATAAAAAGTACCTAAAAAGAATCAACTTAAATAGATAAAAAGATAGTTATTCTGAGTTGCCTGATAATGTTGTCGAAGATAGTCTTTAACCCATTACCTATGAGAGTCAAATGAAAAAACATGTGTTTTTTTCAGGATTGTTTTGATTACGACATGATCAGTATCATTTAAATTGAAAATTTCATAAAGTCGAGTTAACGCAAACTTCGGATGAAGTCAAAGAGCTAGTAATAGTAGAAAGAAACCTGATCATGAAAATAGGAGTTGAACCTATTTTCTGCATCTACAAATCGCCTGCCTTATCAGAAGATTTGAAGCAAATTTCGACATTCACTTTGTTCGGACATTCTTTGCAACGGTAAACTTTGATTTCACACTGATATATTCCTATTCATGGGGACAACCTTGACGTTGGTTTCGTTCTTCTGATTAGCAAATGCGTGTAAAGTTTCATGAGACGGGTTTTTGGATATTTTTCTACTCATTCCAATTTAGCGTCTTCTACAAATTGTAAAGGTGTATCGAATGTGTAGCATTTTCAAGCAGCGTAGCATGCAGCGTAGCATTTTCAAGCAGCCCTTAATACTTTGAGCTCTTGACTATTCATTTTTGTAACTAGAGAAATTTCTAACTTGTAAATCAAAAATAATCAAATTTAATTCGTCGATGCACTATAGCCTTTCTTGTAACAGGCAACATATTATTAGAGTTTTTAGTGTCTATTGTCTTATTTTTGGAATTGTTTTCACTAAGAACTTTTCATAATTACGTTCAGTTTCCAGTGATTGTTTCAAGTCATCAGAATTAATACATTTATGCAATAATTTTTAAGCCCCTCCCGAAACAAAATCCTGGCTACGGGCCTGATGTGTAAAGCTACCAGTACACTGTTTGTCATAACGTAAAATATTTGATGAAGCAAAATTTGATCAAACATGTTTGACAAACAAATTTGACAAGGCCAGCACACGAGATCAACTGTTTAACAAACTTTTTTCATCAAATATTTGCATTGATGCGTTACCGGACGTTACGCCTAATATTGTTTGACAAACATAATAAAACAAGTTTGATTGATCAGTACACTGTTTGTCAAATATAGTCAAACCGGCATGTACGTCAAACAAATCGCCGTGCGAAAAAAAATTGTGCTGTTTGAACTTCATGAATTTTCAAGAGTGCAAACACATGAAATATTTGTGTTAGGTCAGGGATGCCAAATGATTTTTCAGAAAATTTGTTTTATTTTTATAAAAAACTGGAATTGTCAAAGCAACTATATCGCTTTCCTTTGTTCGTGATTATGCAGAGCAAGGTGTTTAGAGTTCTATGGTGATTCGTCTTTGGCAGTAGCTAGGTGAGAAGCGAGGTAAGCGTGCAACTGGCTGCGGAGGTGAAAAATGACAGCAAACAACTTTATGTGCAAACTGAAATCCAAGCAATAGCATATATCGAGACGAATGTTTCATCACTAGTATCTAGTAAACAATGTTACTATGTTACCGGCGTCGGCGGTAAAACATGATGATACCATAGACCATGCGGTAGACTTGGGTGGAACGCCCAACTCCTACTCTGCAGAAGGCAAAAAATTCTTCACATTTCCTTTCGATCATGCCCATATGAGCCTGCCTAGTTCTAGTTTTCCGTTCTAAGTTTATAACTGATTCGCTCTAGAATACCTATCCGTCTTTCAATTTCATTGCTTTCGTTTCTCTTAGTTTCAAATTTGCCGAAAATAGCCAACAAAATCGATACAATACACTCTAGTAAACAATGTTGTTAGCTGTCGTTTTTAAAACCAGCATGGCTGATCGGCGTTTTAGATAATCGTATCACCTGAGAATAAAAGCTCCTTGATGCAGAGTGTAATGTAACATCTCGGAAATCATCAAAGTCACCAGTTTTTTTCCCTACAGTCCATTGGAATTATGTGAAGAGGAAATTAAGGATGTAGTAAAATCGGCAAATGATGGCTTGATAGAACCTAAGCAAAAAACTTATCGCCGGAGAAGTTCACACAATTGAAAAAAATGTTTTACAGTCGGGTCTCCCACAATGCGGATTTCTACCGCGCGGTACCCGCGTAATATTAATCACATAGCTTATGGGATTTTGACTAATTGGGGCTGTGGTTGAATATTTCGTCTGCGTTAACATTTAACGCCATACGACAGATCGAAGCAGGCTTTGAGAAAAGTTGGACGCGTTTTCCTCAAATGTCGCGTTTTTTGCCCAAAAATCAATCCTTTGTGCTGCAATTTAGTTTTTTCTCTTGCCATTCATTTCGTAAACTTAAAAGTGGTTTTGCACGTACGTGTGCGTATGAACGTTTTGTGTACAAAAGCCCGTAATCTTTTATACATGGTCGTTTGGTAGAAACGTTAGTTACAGTCATCGGTATCGATTTGCTACGGATTATGGAATGTTGTCCTTCGGAAGCAGTATTCGGATGTCGATATGAAGTGTTTGGATCGTTAAATGTCCGTTTGCAACACATCACTTGTAATGAGGACCAGTGAAGAGGAAGAGCTGCAGCATGTAAGCGGATGCATTGGCGTGAAACAGCGATAGCTGGCTTGAGTGCAGTTTACGAAAAAAATGCACGTCCGACTTGGCATACAGTTGTCAACACCACCAGCGAAATACTAGAAGGAGGTGGTTGAACGGTGGTGTCTGGAACCATTACCTTTTCCAGCCCAGCCAAACAAATCTGGTGAGATCAATCTAATTTATTTGTTTATTATCAATTATGTTGCTTATTATATAAATCACCCCAAACCCAAATCCCATTTTCCTATCCTACTAACCAGATCTAACATCCGTGATGCCTATGGAGATTGCGTGGGTTCCCCGCATCTTCTTAAGTAGGTATTCAACTAACATTTCCTTCCCTTTGGCGATCGTAAGGACATGGCCAGGTGTGCAGTGAACTATATTATTGTATAAAAAGATTTCACTGTATCAGCCACCCATGATGTGTGCGGTCGTATATGCTATGCTATGCTATGCTATGCTATGCGTTAACATTTAACGCCATACTTTCTTTGGAAAAGTTGTTGTGCTTATTTGGACCTACAATTTAGAGTGACTGGATATCCAATTAGTTGAGAACTGTGCCGGCAGGGGAACTTTAAAAGAGAGTAAATAAATCGAACCTCTCGTCGTGAATGTGACTAACGTTGAATAGGTTTAACATGGAATATTTCGAAACACTGATTATTTTGAAAGGTGGTGCCTCAGGAAGATTTGTCCAGAAAGTCAAGAGTTTCTGGATAGTGGAAATAATAAATCAGAATTGTCCCATCAGGCGGCGCTAATACTAATGCAAATGTTCAATTAATGTCAAAATCATTCTTTGTCTCAATAACCAGATTTTTGGAGAGGTACTATCTTCAGTAAAGATGCTCGAGAAATCAAAGACTACCAGATGGTGATAGATTAGTTTGGGATATTCTCACTATGGTGCACTAGTGAGCGTACTACCTAAAAGTACATTATAGAATATGATACATATCAAAAGTCTAGTAACATAGAAAGATGGTGTTTCCGGCAAAATTCTAGGGGAGATCAACGGCTACGCGATTACGGGCAAATCAAACTGAAATAGATCCGCCAGGTGCTGCTAGTGAGCATGTACTATTTTTCAAATTCTATATCTCGAGATCACGATAATTCAGAAGAGAATACAACTTCCACTGAATGTTAGGTGATGTTTTGTCACGAAAGTTTAATAATTTAGGGAAATGATGTGATGTGAATGATGGGTTTTGATAATCGAAATTTTGCTACAATATGGCAATAAGTTTTATTTTGAAGGGCAATTTCTTGGCAGATGAAAACCAATTGTTTTGGACATTTTCAATGCACATGGGGGTCCGCCAATGTGTAAAAACGATTTTTTTCAGCTTTATGGGAGTTAGTGTTATATTGAAAGGCAAGTTTTTGTCAGATGAAAATCAACAATTTTGGACATTCTCAATGCACAAGGGGTAGTTAATTTTATATTGAAAAGCTAGTTGTAGACAGTTGTAAATAAATAGTTTAGGATGTTTTCAATGCACATGAGCATCCGTCGATGAATCAAAATAGAAAGTTTTTCAACTTCATGGGTGTTGCTACAGGAACAACACAAACGGCAACACTGCTTGACAAACCCCGTGGACAGTGAACTGTCCTTTGGCCTGTCAGACGAAAACGAAATGTTGGCAGAAAATTGAGAAGCGTAGTGCCTACTGCATAGGCAACTGTATCGAAAAATCATATTTATAAATTACAATGAATTTAGAACTAATTCCTAGCTGTTGTTTAGCTCTCCAACGGTAGGTTTAATTTCTATTCTATTCTATTCTAACCGTTACACTGCCAGTATTGATAAGCATCCTGGAAAACACTACAGTTATTCTATAATGTTTTTCTTGTCAATATTAATATTTGAAGTATATTTTCATATATCGCAAATATTAAAACGGCCAGGCCTACTGTGCAGAGTTGGGTTTAAAGATGTTTCAAAATTAAACGACAATCAAATTAGTCAATTAATGAATAATTTGATTAACGAATCATTTCGAATCTTAAGAGGAAGAAACGAGGACAACCGTACCAACCGTTTCCGTTTCAAGGGGATATCTCCAACGGTAGGTTTAATTTATAAAAATACTATTGAATTATAATTTAATAATCAACCTAACAGAAGAAAAAGAAATAATCGGCTACTGAAGGCCAAAGAAACCACATGGTTTATTGAAATTGTACACTACTTTGTAAGTTAACCTATATACTTTATTTTCTACAATTTTGCTAATCAAATCTGTATTTACAGTTTGAAGCTTCTTGATTAAACAATTGCTCTCAAAATAGTGTCCTTTGTTCTACCTGAACAATGGAAGTGAATTTTATACGGCTCTACCCCATTTTGCATAATGTGATGACCATTTGGCATAAAGACTATTTGGCATAACGCCATTTGGCATAAGTCTATTTGGTATCTAAGGATTTTATTCTACTTATGAAAATTTTAAATAGAAATTTTGACTATTTAAGAACAGCTCATGTTTAAAAGAAGGGAAAATCATCAATGATTCATAGCGAACTATCTAGTCTGTACTTATCCTAATTATTGAAAGATAAATGACATACTTCACTGAAAATTCATCCTTCTTTTAATTATGAGCTGTTCTTTAATGCGCAAGTTTGCAAATTCCTAATTTCATATTTCCACAATTTATGATATCTTACTCAAAGCAAATTTTACTTTTAGAATCCTTGTGTAAATAAATTCAGTAAACTAAGCATTTGTTCTGGTTCTGTTTCTTTCAATAGTTTATGTGCAAATTAAAACAAAATAAATTATATTCAATGATTTTATTCGTATTCACCATCATAGGGATTAGAAAATTTAATTTAAAAAATCATCTTTATTGCGAGCCCAGATTTGCTGCTATTGCTTGAAGATAATCAATAGTATCAAAATTTTGTAAGTTCGTAACAATTTTGCACAGTTTCGCGTCAATTATCTGATTTTTGGTACGACGCTTCTTCTCGGAGGTTAGTGCCATATGCGCCAAGATTTGTGAAGCGATAAATTTTTCCTCTAGTTTCAGTTCTTCGATGATATGCATCAGACCAGCACTGCGACCCACCAGATGATTCCAATGACCGCGCCATGCTTCAATTTGGTTGTTGGGATTTCATATTTCACGTTTCGGTAAACCGACCAAAGATCAGGAGGATACAAAGGTTCCGTTGTATGTACTCGTCCTGGTTTTGTTGTTAGTCTGGATTTGCCTAACACATAATATTCTTCAACATACTTGAAAAATCCAGTAAGTTCAGTCGGTGCTGATGATTTAATGTTTGCGTAGGCGTCAGATATTTTTTCGGCAGGTAAAAATGCGAGAACCTGTTGTTTTGAAAATTTTCAATATTTCAAATGCTAGGAAAGATAGTCGCAGACGGTCTAAATTGATACGTTTTATCAGTTTTCAACAATAATGGAAAATAATGAAGATATATCAAAATTTCATTTATCAACGCTAACTGTAAATATCTCTGGTAGTACTGCTCCAGCAGAGTTATATCAGACTAATAGCAATAACTTTAGTTCTAAGTTCTAATAGTACCAGTTACTGGTCATACTTGTTTTCTTTTTAGTTAATTCTGCCTAAATCAAAAGTTTTAGCAGTTTAAAAACGTTGTTGATTACAAAAATTATGGGCATGAAGGGGTTGATGTGCGTTATTCATACGGCCCATTTTGATTGTTTTGGTTTGCATTAGATTAAAAAGACGTTAACGTTTTCGGGTGGGTGCGGAAACTAAGTAACGCATTTAGCACTGTGTCAAATTCTTTTCACTAACGCCACGCTCGCTGATATGGCGTAATTTTTGTAATCTAAATCGACCGTTTTTCTACGAGTGATCAAAATTCATCTCGTGTTACGTCTTATTTGTCTGTGATACCGGGCTGATGCAACTGACACTGAAAATCTTTTCTGAGTGGGGCTAGATCACACGATGAATAATTTATTGCCCGTTTCATCTGTAGATAGACTTTCGTGCACATTTTTAAAGCAGCAAAATAAATATTCACACGTTAAACTGCATGGGGGACAGCAAATAAACAAACCGAACATCTTATGCACAATCCTAGAGAGGGCGTTAAATGTTGTTTTTGTTAGCCACCGCAACGGCCAAACTATGGTAAATGCGGTGTGAGCATATTTTCGCGCGACAAAATTATTTTTCTGTGAGTATTTGGGGGGTAAAATTCGCAATATGAGACCAGAAATCTTACCCTCTGCATCGCCACATCAGTACACCAGCATCGCGAAAAGTCAAGATCACTCTGTCCAACAATTTTTCGAGAAAAATATTTCAAAATAGGTCACTAGTCAATCAATGATAAATAAACCTCGCATTGAAATTTTTTGTTTGTGTTTTCACAAAACTAGTTCACGAAAAAAACAGATGGCATTATACTCAAATGTTTAGTAAGTGGTTGTGTCTGAATATGTTTAATATTTTTATGATTCTAGTTCATAACTTGATGATACATTGATTTGTATTAATTTTATTGACTAAAAAAGTCAAGAATTGAGCCATGTGCTACGATTTTCGTAAATTCTCGTCGTGTTATCGTGATATTTTAGTCTTGAGCTTACCGTCGGATTTTTTATACAGAGTCGTGTGTCTTATAGTTTTCTTAATTATTTCACGGACATGAATTGTGGCTAGGTAACGTATTTTTGGCGCGCCGCGCAGTTTCATTTAATTCCGAACATTACACTGAATCTGAACAAAACAATAACAGGGTTACAGGTCCTAGTAGTTTCCTTGTATCCAATGCTCGCGCCTATGAGACTGGTTGCTAGCAGTTGTACACAATAGCTCACATAGAAATTTCAAAACCAAAGAGCAGAGCGAATAATCCATGAATAATAGTCTGAGTTTCTTCAAATTGTTTTCGTAAGTATATCAAGATTATATGGAAAATTAATTACTTCATGAACTATTATATGAACAGTTTCACGAGCTCGACTGGTGAATCGTGTCTAGCATACTAGGAATCATGAATCGGTTAAAAAATCGATGAATAAGATTAAGATCAGGCACATTATCGTAAATTTCATTAACTATATCTTGAAAGTGGAAGCGTTTTTGAATTTGTGGACCATTCCACGTGCACGAATGGTGAATTGTAACTTATATGCTCGCAACTATAACCAGTTGACGAAGCAAGAATGGATCCATGAATTATATTCCGAGTGTCGTGTAATGATTTTCGAGAAAATATCAAGACTTTGTTAACTTAGTGATCTAATTCACAACCACTAATACCAAATAAAGATCAATATGTGATAAATCATTAATCAGTTAATGTCGTATATTCGGGCCGTAGACAATGTTCCTAGATTTGTGGATAAAATTATGAGTCAACGATTTTCGAGTTCGTGAATTGTCGGCATGAGAAAAAGGCGTCGGCGGCGCGCCACCGGTCTACCTTTCGGCGTCCGCGCTGGTTAAAATTTACCGGCGGCGGCGGCGTGGCGCGTCTTAGATATGCAGAACGGGCTGGCTGGCAAAGCCTATGCACTAATGTCTCAAGTCTGAACGAGGCTAGCATATTAAATCAAATTCTCTCCAAATCGAATGATTTTCAGATGAACTCCTTAAAAACCAGAGATGGTGCTTATGTGACGGACGAAAAAGATGTTCTTATTTGTCTCTTCGACACACACTTTCCAAGTTGTATCGATCCGGAGCTGAATAATCTTCACAGATCTCACTCTGGTGATTCGGACTCGTGGGCGTTAGCACGCACATTGGTTTCCACTGAATCGGTCAAGTGGGCAGTTGACAGCTTTGCTCCATACAAATCACCCGGAAAAGATGGAATACTTCCCGTGCTACTGCAAAAGGGATTTGATATTCTTAAACATGTCTTGAAAAAGATTATGCTTTCCACTCTTGCTACCAGGTATATCCCGAAAGCATGGCGAGAAATAACTATTAGATTTATTCCCAAAGGGAGGCGCTCAAGCTATGAAGAAACCAAGAGTTTTAGGCCTATCAGCTTAAGTTCTTTTCTTCTGAAAGTTTTGGAACAGATAATCGATCATCACATCAGGAACGTTAGATTAGTTGAATATCCATTGCATATCAGTGTGCGAAATCCACGATCACTCTGCTTCACGATGTTGTTTACAACATTGAGAAAGCCTTCTCGCTCAAGCAATCTAGCGTGGGTGTATTCCTAGAAATTGAGGGTGCTTTTGACAATGTGTCCTTCCAGTCTATTCTGGAAGCGACACACGGTCATAGGATATCTGCATGTATCTCGGGTTGGATAAACGCAATGCTTAGTAACCGCATACATTGCTCGTCACTGCGACAGGCTGAGATACGAAAGTTAAATATTTGCGGTTGTCCTCAGGGCGGCGTTCTGTCACCTTTGTTATGGAACTTGGTAGCCGACGGCTTGTTGAAGAAACTCAATGAGCTTGGATTTCCAACCTACGGGTGTGCTGACGATTACCAAATACTAATTACTGGATTTTGCATCGGAACTATCTTTGACTTAATGAGGCACGCATATGGAAAGACAACAACAAACACGCAAGAGGCCTGTTACTTTTTTTTTAGCTGTAGAGACTTGGTTTCCACTGCGACCATTTAAAGGAATATTGTGGTAAGAGGCCTGTTACACTGACGGTTCTTTAATGAAGGGACGTGCTGTTTCTGGTGTCTACTGTCGTGAAATGAGATTGGAACAATCTCACTCGCTAGGTAGATACTGTACTGTATTCCAAGCAGAAATCTTTGCAATTATATGCGGGATACAATCGGCCCTTCAACTGAGTTTGTCCGGCAGAGTTATAAACTTCTGCTCCGATAGTCAAGCTGCAATCAAGGCCCTTAGCTCAGACAAATCACGGTCGAACAACTAAGCATTGTCAACACTGTCTATCTTGTCTGGGTGCTCGGACATTCCGGTATTACTGGATATGAATGGGCTGACGAATTGGCCTGAGCAGGTCCAGCGATTAACTTCGTTGGTCCTCAGCCCGCGCTGCCAATTTCGACAAGTTGGATAAGGGATAAAATACGGTCCTGGGCTTCGTCCGAGCACCGCAATTATTGGAGAAATCTACAAACGTGTCGCCAAACAAAGGCGTTTCTAGAACAACCATGTCCAGTGGTTTCGAAAAATCTCTTACATTTTTCGAAGCTCCACTGCGGCATGCTGACCAGGGCTTTAACCCGCCACTGCAAACTCAATTATCACATGGCTCTTCAGTGCGCTGAGTCTTTTTCATGTGATCTTTGTGAATACGACTACGGAACCTCATATCATCTGATATGCAACTGTCCAGCGGTAGCGCTCCGTGATACAAATCATACATATTTTGGAGTTTTTATAATGTGAAAAATCTCAGAAATCGAACGGAATATTTTTAACCTGTGTCCGAATACAGGAAGTTGGGGTTATACGGCCTTTTGTCATTAATATTAAATTTTATCATTTTCTCGTGCATATATCTCTATTATTCTTCAATCAATTCTCATAAAATATACCTTGTTAAACGTTAAAAATCCTTAGAAGCACAATAAAAATAGATTCGTTATCGGTAAAATTCAGAAACATCAAATTATCTGATATATAGTCACGACTTTACATTTTTATCATAAAATTGCACATATTAACTATATTTAACAACAAAATTCTTATTAAATTTACTACTTTTAGTGTAAAATACGCTTGAGGATCGCATGAGAAAAGTTTCCATCCTGGAAAAATAGGGAAAGTTGAGGTTTTAATTTAATGAAAAAAATGTGATTTGTAGAGTTAATGTCCAAAAATTTGATGTTTCTGAATTTTACCGCTAACGAATTTATTTTTGTTGTATTCATAAGAATTTTCCGTGTTTAACAAGCTACATTTCATGAAAATTGATTGAAGTATAATAGAGATATTTGCACGAGAAAATTATAAAATTTAATATTAATGACAAAAGGACCTATAACTCCAACTTCCCGTATTCGGACAAAGGTCAAAAAGGTTCCGTTCGATTTCTGAGATTTGTTCACATTAGAAAAACTCCAAAATATGTATGATCTGCATCACAAAGCAGAAAAATTATGAAAAATAGGGGATTTTGTGGCCAAAATAACCCAGTACCCCAATTTCCCCTATTTTTCTAGAAAGAGAAGTATCTCCCTTCAAAGACTTAGGTCATTTTCTTTAAAAGGTATAAATTGTATTTTTCTGATTGCTACTCAAAAATTATAACATTTAGTACATTTTTCCTCTATAGTTTCCCATAGTACCAATTTCAAAAATTTCAAGCGAAGTGGGCGGGAGTCTAGAATTGTCCAAATGATCTGAAATTTGGCATCTGAGCTTACTTTGATATTTGTCACAATATGGGAGGGGGGGGGGCTTTGAGAATTCAAAAAAAAGTTTTTTTTGCGATGCCCTATTGGATATGTATAACTGCCCTGCAGTAATGCAATTGCTTATCCGGATTTTTGGTTCTCCTTACATAGATGAATCTATGTACAGAGAACTGAAACTCAAAGATATGCTATTGCTCCTAAACCAGTGAAATAAAGAGCTAGCCGTTTAAGCCGTATTCGAATAACAATATCTTTTCAGGGGTGTTGTTCTATTATCTCAATATCCCCTCAGGGGTGTTGATATGTGCACTAATCGAGTGTCCTGTATTCCCTTGGGAGTGAAGAATACTTCCGTGTTGTCTATGTTCTCTGTGCGGCTACTTTCCTTATCCCTTGCCTTACCACTTCCCCAATCTTTTCCATCTGGAAATAATTAAATGATAAATCACGGCAAGGCACAAATCTCCGATCAATATGGGGAACGTGCCATTTGAACCAGTTGCTACTGAATCATACAATTTAATTCACGTTCTTCTTTTTGTTTATTTTATACCTTTTTTTTAATTGTTCAATTTCATTTATTTATTGATGTTGTATAGTTGATTTACTGAAATTCGAAATTTTATTCGTGCAGAACTCGAGTTCTGCAAACTAATGAATCAGCAGACAGTTATATGTATAAGAAATGTGGTAGGTGAATTGTTGCGATTATTACGAGATGAACGGCTTCTGCAGCGCAACTTTTCCAAGGTCCCAAGTACAAGTACATTTTGGAGCAAATCCGTTAAATTTGGACAAATTTGTAACCAGTGTACGAGAACTAAGCTTTGTTTTAAATTTCTTTTACTACTCGTTCGTTCTTTTAGTCTCTGAAGTGCCTGGCCAGTCACGAACTGGAAACTATCTTTATCGCACAATCGGACTCTTTGATGGAGGTAGATGCAATCTACTCCGATCTGTCTGCCAATTTTGACAAAACCGATCACGAACTCGCCATTGCCAAATTAACAAAACTGGGATTCAACGGAACACTCTTTCATAGGTTCCAGTTGTATCTTGTTTGGATCTAGGCAAGGAATGCTCGGAAATATTTGCAGCTACGTCTGATATCCCGCAAGGAAGTCATCTTGGACTACTCATCTTCTTGCTTTGTTTTAATGATGTTAATTGTAGACTGAGTGGGGGCCATGCTTTCCGTATGCGGATGACCTCAAATTATTCAACTGAATCAGGAGTTGGCGGATACACAGTGTTTGCAGCAGCAATTCGATATCTTTAGCATATGGTATAACGCCATTCGAAAGCTCCTGAATCTAGCAAAATGTTCTGCATTAACATTCTGTAAGAGAAATGAATCTACTAATTTCGTCTACAATTTATCAGAACTCCCCATCCCTACAAAGTAAAAGATATTGAGGTGGTGTTAAATTTATTTGTTTTTGTTTTAACGCTAAAAAGTGTACAGTTTTCCTAATCCCAAAGTTAATCAACCTAAAGTCATCAAAATCCGCAATATTTTAATCGTATCTGAAGACATTGATCACCCCTATCTACCTTCCGACTTTTTGCAATGAATCTGCTTGAATGGATCTAATCACAGTACCTAGCAGGTAAATCGAAACTACCTACTCATAACTGCAGCAGTTATCGAACAAGCAATTAGTTCGACATGGGAACGACGACGACCTGTTTGCGGGATTCTCGGTGTATGCAGTGAGCTGAAGTTGCAAAACACATATATGTGTTGTACACTTCGCCTGCGTGTTAGTGGTCTTCAGAGTAAAGTCGGAGCAAGCACGAATAATTACATACAACCAGCGACCAGTAAACCAGGCAGGCAGTAACAACGAGTACTCGAGCGTTCTCCGTGGATCAATCTTGGTGGAACTGAGGCCGCAAGCGGGGATGGATCGCGGACAGCAAAAATCTTCTCACGGGACGCAGTCATGTGTGACAGTGTAATAATTTAGCTGGAAAAGCTGGATCTTCTGGTGGTGGTGAAGTGCGATTGACCTGCCTGGCCGGGCTGGTTGATGAGGTACATGGAAGAGGGGAGGGGGGAGGTATCGTCTTGTGATGGCAGCCAGAGCCTAGCAAGAATTGACGTGCAACCACAAGAAAGTCCGAACCCATCGGAGATACGCAGGTGGACGCAGATGGCCGGAGGGAAACGGGAACGGTGTTTATGAATTCTGCTACATTTTATAGAGGCAATAACCGTCATTGGAAGTCCGGTGGGACGGGACGGGGCGGGACTGATAACTGGAAAATGATTGCGCCCTGGATAAATAGAGAGCACTTTGGCACGGCATCTGAAAACAATAGAAGTCAGTGGACTTTGATGACGACGGCTGCGAGTCGTAATTGAATACGAGACCATCTGATTTTTGTTCTTGATAGGAAGGAACATCCGTCATTGCTTTTATGATGGCCGCCGATGGAGTGGGAACTGCATAAGAATAACGGAATGGAACGGTTTCGAATGTGGTCTTCATATGTTTGTTTGAAGAATAATCGGACAGTTGTTCAATTAGTTATCCTAACCGAAATTAAATTTCCCATGTTGGCATAATTAATTAGTCATATTCTATATGGGCACAGTAATAAAATAAACGACAAAGTCAATTTTGATCATAATTTACGATCACGAGATGTAGTCGTTCAAATATCTGACCCGTCAAAAAAAAATCGGCCGCAACAAGTTCATCAGAATTAACACCACTACACAGCAAACTTTTTCGGCGCCGTAATGTAAATAATGTTATTAGCAGCCAAGCCCCCCTTCCGGACACGTTCCAAGTCCTTCCTTCCACCTGCCCCCATGCGTCACTGGAAAACAAAGAAAACACTCATCCGATACGTAGCCAGAAACGGAGCAGAAACCTATACACAAATGTAATAATAAAAACGACGGAATAATTAATAGAAGCCGATAGTTAACCTCAAACCCGCGGGTGTTTGATGACCATCGTGAACTAAGGCATCTCCCCCTCCCAAAAACTATCTGACTGTCCGTTCGGTTGGTCAGCGATGACCAATGCGATGAAGCGATCTCCAAGCGGGACGTGCGGAGGAAAGCGGAGAGGTCGAACAAAAATGGCTAACTGACTTATTAGCTCTTGTGTCTGTGTGTCACGCCAAACTGACGCAGAGACCAAAAAAAAACTCCCCCACCACAATCGGGCAGCCAGCCTCGAAAGCCTCCGGTTCTCTCGGGTTGACCAACCGAAAAACGCGACCATAAAACCAAACTAAATATTTAATACCTACATTATGCTGCCGCGGTTGGCCTGATGGGGGTTTGCCGGTTGACCGCGCATTCGACTCCGTCTGTTTGTGTTTTGCTGTCTCTGTTCAGGTTCTTTGTTACCAGCAGAGCCTGCTTCGATCACACACCAGCAGCAGGTCGGCCCCCTGATATGCGCTTCGGTTGACCGGAAGTAGCGCGTTTCGATTCGATTCGTACAAAACTAATGGACGGCTTATCGGGTCGGTGTAATCTTTTTTTTCGTGAGTTCGGAGGGTTCTGATTAGCTGTGGGGATTATTGTATGGGTAATGATATGGACAGAAATGGTTCTACTATCGAATATTGCTTGCGGGTTCGAAAAAATAAGGGTTTTTGAGGAAAATTTATGATCAAAAGTTACGGAATATACCTGATAAGTCAAAATCATATCAGTTTCAGTGTGAACCATACTGAATCAGATTTCAGGTTTGCTTGATTATAAAACATTGTTAATATATTGAATACTTAAAGTTTTGCAACTCCAAAAATTCTACAAATTGTATGATAACGATATGGAAATCATTGAAGATATCTTTACGGCTTAAAAAATCATTTACGAATATTATAAAATGATAATACTTAACATAACGACATTATTATTACTTATTTCATATAATAAATAGTATCCAGAACGTTACAGTCTATTTATGAAATGGCGATAAATCTGCTTTTTTCTGTTAGGAACTTTCTTTCTTAAAACATCAATTTCTGTCTTTTCAACAATTTAGGAAAAATTTTAGAGCCACCTCTACTAAACCTTTCTCCTGAGTTGGAAAAATAAATAACTTCTCGTTTAAATTTTTGTGAACACATTAAACGTGTTTTTCCCAAAACCATGTCTTCAAAGTCGATACCATCTAGCATATCTCAAGAACCGCTCAAGCGATCCCCTTACTTTTTTTTCGTTTAAAAGCTTATTAATTTATCTGACCTTTGACCCATCTTCTCTGGTCAATTTTAATTGTAAGTATTTTTTTGATGCAATTAATGACGATTTTTCAAAGAAAAAATATGTTCTAATGCACATTTTGTTAATAGTTCGTATTTTTTGGAAAAGGATGGGTTAAGTATTAAATAAGACGCTTTTTGAATTTTCCATTTTCAATGAGCGTACGAGCGCCAATCCACATTTGTTCAATTTTTTGCACTGGCAAATTTAAAGAGCCGGAGCGGAGTGGTGAAGTGATTTTAGTATGCAACTAAAAATTGTTTCACAAGACTAAAGCGTGTTTTTAATATGCCAAAAACCTCAATCCATTCTGCCTTCCCGTTTTCAAGAAAAATGAAATAAATAAAATCAAACAGGGTAAAAAACTACTGAGCGATTCGTAGTAATGCTGCCTAAGCTCGACTCCTACCAGCAGAAGACAAAAGATTAGTCAGTAAGATTTTAAGCTTGTTTATCATGACCCTTCTAGTTTTCCGATCTGTATATTTCACATCCTTGCTCTCACTTGAGTAATTAGTGTTTTTAATTTTCATAACTTTTTTATATAAAGTTTACGGGTGTCCTAAGCTCAGTTATGAAAATGAGTCGTATAGCATTAATATTCATTTAGATAGAGATCATTCTAAGTTTGGTCAATTTTAAAAATGTCATCATGACTGGAAACATTTGAATGGGACGGGATAAAAAATAGTCAGTTAACTTCGCTAGAAATATTGTTCTAGAAAGTAAGGATTAAGCTCTAGAATAACTAACAACAAATAAAGAAGTTTCAACCGTAGGTGACATAATCTATTGCTATTTTGTTCTTACGGTGATGATCTTCCGTAATATGTAGAAATTTTTTTTTTTTATTCATTTCGTTTATTTGATAGGCACAAATGCGTTAGCTTGGCGGTGCCGAATTCTTTTGTTTTTACATTTTGAATATCTTAAAACTAGGAGGTTACAATGTTGAAATATTTTTTTTATAAAAGAGAAAAAATTTACAGCTATCTTAAGACTAGACAAAAAAATTCTATATGTAAGAGAGGGGGCAAAAGATTTTTTTTTATGAAAAATTTTAAAACAAGGAATTCAATAGTAATAGTTTTTTAGGAAATATTTACAGTTATCTTAAAACTAACAATATAGTTTGGTACACAAAAGGGGGAACAAAACTAGGGATACAATTCTATTTACAAGATGGGGGACAATAGTTTTAACAAAGAGTAGAAATTACAACTATCTTAAAACTAGGAATACGGAATACAAATTTGATTTTTTATCGGATACTTATGCTTGGTCATTTCCAAAATCGGTGTAGAAGTAGTTGTATCAAGGACAGGGGAGAGAAGGCCTAGATGGCGACCGGTAGAGAAGAGCAAAACTTTCGGGCAAACGGGAGATCAGCGAAACAAATTTGCGCCTCAGTCTAGTAGGTCGGATTGGCGGATGGTATTCTTCGGACCCGCGGGAAATCCTTCAAAGGGAATCCTTCGGACCTCGAGTCGCTCTCGCTTCAGATTCCGTAGTGATAAGGGCGACGGCGGTTACATAGTGGCAGTCTGAAGCTTATCGGTTCCACACGGCAAGAGGAAACTTCTAAAAACGAGAAATAAAAAGAGAGGGGCTAAATTGGGATATTTATCGTTTTTATGAAAGTATAAATAAGGGACATATAGGGGAAATCACGATTTGCCAGCATATCTCGGACTGGGACATTGGGTGGTCTACCTCGGGCCCGAAGGGAATCCTTTAACTGAGACCTGGCGTCCAAATACCCGGCGCATACCCAGACAACGTGCTCGATGTCATGATAGCCCTCGTCACAAGCGCACAGACTACTCTCCGCAAGCCCAATACGCCGCAAATGTGCATCTAAGGTGTAGTGGTTGGACATAAGTCGGGACATTACACGAATAAAATCCCGACCCACATCCATCCCCCTGAACCAAGGTTTCGTTGATACCTTTGGGATAATCGAATGTAGCCATCGTCCAAGTTCACCATTGCTCCACGAGGTGTGCCAACTGTTGAGTGTCCTCTGACGACAAATACTAAAAAATTCGTTGAAGCAGATTGGTCTTTCGTATATGTCACCATTTAATGCGCCCACCTTTGCTAATGAGTCGGCATTTTCATTGCCCGGGATAGAACAATGAGAGGGGACCCAAACAAAGGTAATCTGATAAGATTTTTCAGATAACGTACACAAGGACTCCTGTATCTTCCCCAGAAAATACGGGAATTGCTTTTTAGGCTTCACCGCACGAAGAGCCTCGATAGAGCTGAGGCTGTCCGAAATGATGAAGTAGTGATCTGTGGGCAGAGTGTCGATGATCCCAAGGGTGTACTGAATTGCAGCTAACTCTGCGACGTAAACTGAAGCAGGATCATTGAGCTTGAATGAAGCGGTGATAGTATTGTTGAAGATACCGAAGCCAGTGGACCCATCGAGATTTGATCCGTCAGTGTAGAACATTTTGTCACAGGCAACTTCTCGGAATTTATTATAAAATATATTGGGGATCACTTGAGGACGTATATGGTCCGGGATTTCACGAATCTCTTCCTTCATGGATGTGTCGAAGAATACAGTAGAATCAGAAGTATCTAGGAAACGAACACGGTTGGGAGTATACGTAGAAGGATTAATGCTCTGTGCCATGTAGTCGAAGTACAAGGACATAAATCGGGTTTGAGAATTAAGCTCGACGAGCCTCTCGAAGTTTTCAATCACCAACGGGTTCAGAATGTCGCATCGGATGAGCAATCGACATGAGAGTTCCCAAAATCGAATTTTTAGCGAAAGAACGCCCGCCAGCACTTCGAGACTCATCGTATGGGTCGAATGCATGCAACCCAAGGCAATGCGCAAGCAACGATACTGGATTCTCTCCAGTTTGATGAAGTGTATGTTCGCAGCGGAGCGGAAACAGAAACACCCGTACTCCATCACCGACAATATCGTTGTTTTGTACAACCTGATCAGGTCTCCTGGGTGAGCACCCCACCATGTTCCAGTTATTGTTCGGAGAAAATTGATCCTTTGTTGGTATTTCTGTTTCAGATACCTAATGTGACATCCCCAGGTACCTTTAGAGTCGAACCAGACCCCGAGATATTTAAATGTGAAAACCTGGTTGATCGTTGCACCCATTAATAGAAGCTGGAGTTGCGCCGGCTCACGCTTCCCAGAAAAAACAACCAACTCAGTTTTCTCCGTGGAGAACTCAATACCCAGCTGAAGAGCCCAAGCAGACAAATTGTCCAAGGTATTTTGTAATGGTCCTTGCAAGTCGGCAGCTTTGGGCCCTGTAACAGAGACCACCCCGTCGTCTGCAAGTTGCCTTAGCGTGCATGAATTGGCAAGACAATCGTCAATGTCATTCACGTAAAAATTGTAGAGCAGGGGACTTAGACATGAGCCCTGGGGAAGACCCATGTAGCTAATTCGCGATGTTGTTAAATCGCCATGCGAAAAATGCATGTGCTTTTCAGACAACAGGTTTAGCAAAAAGTTATTTAAAATTGGTGAAAGACCATGCTGGTGCAGCTTCTCTGACAGAATGTTGATAGAAACTGAGTCAAAAGCCCCCTTAATATCCAAGAAGACTGATGCCATCTGCTCTTTGTTGGCATAGGCCATTTGGATTTCTGTAGAAAGCAACACAAGGCAATCGTTCGTCCCTTTGCCTTTGCGGAAGCCAAATTGTGTATCTGACAGTAAGCCATTTGCTTCAACCCAATTGTCGAGGCGATACAAGATCATTTTCTCGAACAACTTCCGAATACAGGACAGCATTGCAATCGGCCGATACGAGTTGTGGTCGGAGGCTGGTTTTCCTGGTTTTTGGATGTCGATGACCGTCACTTGCCTCCAGTCATGAGGGACAATGTTACCCTCAAGAAACTTGTTAAATAAATTCAGCAAGCGCCTTTTTGCAGTGTCAGGCAGATTCTTCAGCAAGTTGAATTTGATTCTGTCTAACCCTGGGGCGTTATTGTTGCATGATAAGAGAGCAAGTGAAAACTCCACCATCGAAAACGGTGTTTCGTTCGCGGTATCGTGAGGAGACGCGGCGCGGTACGTTTTCTGTACCGGGACAGAGTCCGGACAGATCTTCTTGGCGAAAGCGAATATCCAACGGTTTGAATATTCCACGTTCTCGTTGGTACTATTACGGTTACGCATACGTCGAGCCGTACCCCAAAGAGTGCTCATCGCTGTTTCTCTCGTTAACCCGTCGACGAACCGGCGCCAATAACTGCGTTTTTTGGCTTTTATTAAACTCTTCATTCGCCTTTCTAGCGACGCGTACTGTTGATAGCTAGCGGGTAACCCTTCTTCCCGGAAGGCTTTATATGCAGTGGACTTCTCCGTATCTTTATCCCACCACAGTGTGGGAGACCGTCCATGGGTATTCGCGCTGGGTACTGGTTTAGTCTGAGCTTGATTCGCACTGTCGAGAATCAAGCCAGCCAAAAACCTGTACTCTTCCTCCGGAGGAAGTTCTTGAGTGGATTCGATTTTAACGGATATCGCGGTCGCGTAACTCTTCCAATCAATGTTCCGTGTGAGGTCATATGAGACATTGATTGTTTCCGATGGTCTTGAACCGTTAGCAATTGAAATCACGATAGGCAAATGATCGCTACCGTGGGGATCAGGGATCACCTTCCACATGCAATCTAACTGTAGCGAAGTCGAGCATAGAGATAAATCCAACGCGCTTGCGCGTGCTGGTGGTGTAGGAATCCGCGTCATTTCTCCCGTGTTTAAGATGGTCATGTTGAAATTATCGCAAAGATCTTGGATTAATGTTGATCTATTATCATCATGAAGGCAGCCCCATACCGTACCGTGCGAGTTAAAGTCTCCCAGAACTAGCCGCGGTGCCGGTAAGGATTCCGTGATATTACAAAGCGTTCGGTGCCCTACCGAGGCTCTAGGAGGAATGTAGATGGAAGCAATGCAAAGGTCTTTACCTTTGATTAAAACTTGACAAGCGACAATTTCAATGCCTGGTGTCGAAGGGAGGTTAATTCGGTTGAAAGAATAGCACTTTTTGATCCCCAAAAGTACTCCTCCGTAAGGGTTTTCTCGATCCAGACGGATTATATTAAAGTCGTGGAAGTTGAGATTTATATCGGAAGTTAACCAAGTTTCACATAATGCGAAAGCATCACATTTTAAACTATTTAGTAAAAATTTAAAGGAATCGATTTTCGGGAGGATACTTCTGCTGTTCCACTGTAGAACAGTGATCGAATCGGTGACCTCGTTCGATGACTTAGCCATCGAAGGATACGATCGCTGCAAGGAGGGGCCATTTAGTAGTCAACTGCTTCAAAAATGTTTGCACTATAGGGAGAAAACGTATCAGAAGGCTTTTAAGAGGATCAGTAACATTGAAAGCTGTGAAAATTAAGTCCACTATGTCAGAAAATTTCGTTAGTCCGCTACTGGACTGAGTATCTGTTTGAAAAAAGGGGACACTTGGGGTTTTTGGTGTCCCTGGAAGTGGTGGGTACTCCTTGTTAGAATTAATATTTCCAAGTCCTGGAGCAAATTGCTTCGGCTTTTGTGCATCACTTCCGTTGGATTTATTGATTGTAGTTGGCGCACTCTGAGGGGATGACACCTTGGCACCCTTACGAGGCAATTTAGGGGAGGCTAGATTTCTCCTCTTCCTGGATTCCCCTGGGTTAACCAATGATGTTCCCTCTTGTGGGTCGTCAGATTCTTGCTCAACGCCAGCCAAAAGAGCAAAGGAATTTTCGGACAGGACAGATGGCGAAGCATTCTTTAGCATTTCTGCATAAGAGTGCCTCGAGCGATCCTTAAGGGAGCGCTTAATTTTATACCCGCGCTGCTTGTACGCCGGGCATGACTTAAGAGCATGCGGAGGGCCCCCGCAGTAAATACACTTCTCAGTTTCTCCACCGCAAGCGTCATCCTCATAATGTTTCAAAGATTTTCTTCCATTTAATTCCACTATGTTTCACTATGTTGAAACATAGTGGAATTAAATGGAAGAAAATCTTTGAAACATTACGTACATTCCACTAAGACCTCCGTTCGCGTATATATTGTCATCCTCATGCTCTCCCTCGCATTTGCCGCACCGTTTTTTATTGCCACAATAAGTGGCTGTGTGGCCCAGTTGCTTGCAATTGCTGCAGTTCATTACCCGCGGTACAAACAGGCGAACGGGTAAGCGAACCCTATCCAGGAGGACATAGTTGGGAAGAGCAGATCCGGAGAAAGTCACCCGAATCGAGTCTGACGGAGAATAAGTTGTCTTATCATTTTCTGTTTTTGCGGAATACAATTGCTTGCATTCCAGAATCTTCACCTTTTGAAGTGAAGGGTCCTTAAAGCAGCCAACCCCGTACTTCAACAGGTCTTCGCACTTTAGACCCGGTTCGGCGACTATTCCATCGATCTCCACTGCCCTACAAGGCACATACACTCTGAATTGTTTCGTAAAACGCTCGCTGCGAGCAATCTGGTTTGCCTGATCGAGGTCATTTACTATAACGCGTATCTTATTAGCTCGAACACGTGTTATCTGAGCTACGGCCGGGTAGTTAGCAGTCAGCTCCCGTGATATTTCTAGAATATTGGGCGATTTCGTGTTGGGCCGGAAATACACCACCCAGGGTCCATTTGAACTGGCTGGGTATGTTTTAATACGGGGAGGACTGGGGGAATCAGGGGAGGGAGTAATATCGGGTTTATCCGGTATATCCATGGGAATATCATTCCCATCCAATGTTACTTCGCCCTCGGCCATTTAGGCACGAGGATAGCACGCGGTGTAAACGAGGGATGAAACTTGTATTCAGGGGAAAGGGAAAAGTAGACCGATCGGGGAAAGGGAAACGAAAGAAAGAAAAATAATACTTAGCTTATATAGCGGCGTGTCCGGCAATTCTGGTATTCACTTCACCAGCCTGGGCACCGGCGAACAAAGACTGCCTCAAACAATAGTTGACCTTCACTGACAATATATATTCTTGTTCACTTTATGCACAGCACCAGAAAACGAACTGCTTCGATCGAGAGCTCGGAGAGTTATGGATATGTAGAAATTGATAAACAACCTAGATAGTAACCGTATGAGCTTAAATTATTATGAGGAAAACAATAACTAGACTGCAGTAGTGTCTTAATTTGAAGAAAGCGGTACTACCGCTCTTTACGCATGAACACTGGGTCAAGGGCTCCCGGATTCTAGGAGCCCCGCATTGAGGATGTATATAAATCCATAAAAAGGCCTGGTTTCAAAAAAGGTACACTCCATTATTTATAATTCTTCAGTGCGTTGCTAAAAATGGCAGAAATATGAATTGAATGTCGTTTGTAGTTCAACGTCTGTATCGACATTGCTTTATCAATATCCCAATGCCTCTTATCGATGAATCGGTGACAGCGTAGTTCCAAACCGCACAATGAATCGTATCCCATGAGCTCAATCAGGCACGTAGCCAGAGGGGGGGCTAGGGGGCTAAAGCCCCCCCCCCCCGAAATTTTTCAAAAATAAATTTAAAAAACCGGTGACTTAACAAAACTTGTTGCTTATTTGGTTTGAACAAATTATTGAGAAAAAGTTAAAGAAGGCTATTTCTAACCACCGAAGGCAATGATCACGAAATTCAGTGTGCTTTATGCTTTTGCTCGAGCCAGTGCGTAAAGTACTTTAATTGTAGCTGTAATAATCTGTCGAGATTAGTGATTAGCAGAAGCAAGAATTGGTGCTCCAGCCAAATGCGGTGATTATAAAATTATTGATCATTCGCATCCTGAAGGTGTAAATAGAGATTAGACTTTCGGAAACCGGCTCTATCCAGTTCTACCATGGCAGGTATTTAGCGCTCAACAAATTAGTGCAGACGAAACCATTCATTTCGCACAACTTAAAGCACAAGGTTGTGTGTGACAATGCTATAATTAAGATCCTTCTGTATATGGACTATGAGAAAATGAATGTTCCGCTACAAGATCGGATACCGCTTACTCGCAGATCAATGTCACATTTGGGAGAAATGGAATCTATTTGGAAGGGCAATTATTGAGGGCGAAAAGCAAGGAAGATATTCGCGAACATAAAGGCAGCAACTACGATGATGACACGGAAATGTACAATAACGAGATAGAAATGAACTACTCCCCCCCCAAGACATAGTTGGTGAGGAAAAAAATATTTCCTCGCCTCGTAAACAGGTTTCCACGTGCAATGGCTAAGCGCTTGCGCGAGATCTGTAGGACAACCACATAAACTCGTTATATTATTTTTATTGTTTACATAAGGAAATATATAAAAGACCCACGACCCAGTTTGTTATTTTTAAATGATAAGTTTTTGAATTGCACACAATTTTGAATTTCTGTATTAGGTCAGTGCACACTGTACACTCTGTTCTCTGTACACTACTCTGCGCTACACAAAAAGTATTTCAATTTATCTGAGAACGATTGAGCCGAGAATAGAATTTTCATTTCGCGTCATTTTAACGCAATACCATTTTTATTAACGCTTCATTTCATTGTTACGAGTAATTCGTTCCGTACTAATACACTGTTAATCCGTAAATCCGTGATATCTTCGACAAACGTGCAAAAAAAAATTCTTTTAAAAGTGGACCGGGCAAAAAGTGGTAAAATAATAGGCAATCACGAAGAGGGACTAAAATGTTGGGACTGATTGAATCTACAAGTCAATAAGTTGGGATAACAGTTTCGATTTCATGTCTTAAGTATGTGACAGTCTTTCGTTCCGTTTTTGCTCGTCATGGAATAAAATGAGAGAGATAATCTTAAATAAGAGAGCAAAGAGAGGAAAAAATCAACCAATCTAAATCGACTCAAGATCACTCTTCTATCTTTACTATACACTCAACACGAGTTCTTTCCGAATTGCGCTCTGATCTTCTCATTTCGTCTTCGTTGCGTTAGGTGCAACAACTTTAATTGAAACTTTTTCCCAAATAGTGATAAAACAAACATGTAATCAGACAAACATTACAACTTTCTTCAAGAAATCATACATCTCTTCCAATCTTGATGATGATTGAAAAAAATCAAGAGCTAATTATTTTTATTCACAAACAAACCTATTACTAAACAGATTAGTGTTCATATTTGTTTAATGAATTGGCAAAGAGTTTTGCAAAAGTTTTACAGGAAACGGATAATTTGCTGTAATTTAAAACAGACAACTCTAAAAGAAAGCCTCGGCAAATTAGGTGCAAGTGCGATGTGTTCTCTTCCATGTGTCGGAAGCAAGTGATGCTGAAATTATTATCTATGTTTATAGTCTCTAGTTATTTTGGTGGTGTTATCAATGTTATATTTACCAAATTTTATGTAAATTAGAAGCATTGAGTAATCAGTGCTAAGTAATTTTCTTTCGATTTGTGAATAAATTCTGAGCAGTTTCGCTCAGTAGATTAAATTCTGGGTAGTTTCCATTAGTAGATTAAATCATTGAAATATATATTTGACATTGTCCAAAACCCCACGAATTCCGAAATAAAACCTTCAAATAAATAAATAAAACCAAAATGTTCAAATATAATATTTACTTAATCTAGGCAATCTTCTCTAGTTACAACGGTTTTGCAAGATTGTCAAAAGTCAATAGAGCTAAGGCATTCTTGCTTTGTAGTGAAATCAGTAGTTTTTGCACTCACTTTACATTTTGACTTTTACTATAGTTTTAGGGATCTAGGAAAATCAGTCTACGATATTTTTAATTCATTAGTACAATGATATAAAAAGTACCTAAAAAGAATCAACTTAAATAGATAAAAAGATAGTTATTTTGAGTTGCCTGATAATGTTGTCGAAGATAGTCTTTAACCCATTACCTATGAGAGTCAAATGAAAAAACATGTGTTTTTTTCAGGATTGTTTTGATTACGACATGATCAGTATCATTTAAATTGAAAATTTCATAAAGTCGAGTTAACGCAAACTTCGGATGAAGTCAAAGAGCTAGTAATAGTAGAAAGAAACCTGATCATGAAAATAGGAGTTGAACCTATTTTCTGCATCTACAAATCGCCTGCCTTATCAGAAGATTTGAAGCAAATTTCGACATTCACTTTGTTCGGACATTCTTTGCAACGGTAAACTTTGATTTCACACTGATATATTCCTATTCATGGGGACAACCTTGACGTTGGTTTCGTTCTTCTGATTAGCAAATTCGTGTAAAGTTTCGTGAGACGGGTTTTTGGATATTTTTCTACTCATTCCAATTTAGCGTCTTCTACAAATTGTAAAGGTGTATCGAATGTGTAGCATTTTCAAGCAGCGTAGCATGCAGCGTAGCATTTTCAAGCAGCCCTTAATACTTTGAGCTCTTGACTATTCATTTTTGTAACTAGAGAAATTTCTAACTTGTAAATCAAAAATAATCAAATTTAATTCGTCGATGCACTATAGCCTTTCTTGTAACAGGCAACATATTATTAGGGTTTTTAGTGTGTATTGTCTTATTTTTGGATTTTTTTTCACTAAGAACTTTTCATAATTACGTTCAGTTTCCAGTGATTGTTTCAAGTCATCAGAATTAATACATTTATGGAATAATTTTTAAGCCCCTCCCGAAACAAAATCCTGGCTACGGGCCTGAGCTCAATACGTTCAAAGAGCATCAGACAACCAAACGGATTGACACTAACTATAGAAAATGCATCACAGCTGGGCGAGGATAACAATTCAATTCAAGTGTCGCTCAAACAAGTCGATACAAGTTTCAATTTATTTTGAATAACAAATAGGTTTGAACAAAATGTATAAAAACTTCGGAAGAGACCGCACCGTAGTGACAAACGAAATGCGATGGCCAACAAATCTGTGTTTGGCAAGCGTTTTGCTGATGTGGCAAAACGATTCAAGTTATCATGACATTTAGGACCGTCAACGGACACTTTCTACAAAACCAAACCCCTCCAAGTTCTGCTCTTCCACCATGCCCGAGCCCTCTTAGACCGGTATGGAACTAATAATGTTATTTTTTGAACTCAAAGATGAATCCATCAAAGATTCCAGAACTGAAAATTTTATTTGTTTTGAAGCCACAAAATGAAAATAAGTTCAAAAATTAACTTAAACGCCATCAAATTGCAAAAAGAGAGCGACTGCTTTCTTTGGGTCACAAATAATAATTTTTTAAGCATTCTTTGATTATAGAGAAATCTTGTGATCATGGAATAAAATGATTTAAATTTTAGAATCTACAGTTAGCTTTCTTTATAAAATTTAAGAGACAGTTTTTCAAAAAAAATACACTGTTCTTATACATGTTCTCCGATTTCGATGAAAATTTTGAAGTTTGTTTATGCTTGTGTGGGATTGACTTCGGTCAAGCATTAGATTCCTACATTGACGAAAAGTGGGGTAAAACGGACATCGGCAAATGGTTCGAAGAAGTAAGTCGTAATTTCAAAATCTTCAACGCTAATTAAACTTAATGAAATGTAATTTTGTTAGTTTTTCTCAAATAGCTTTGGATGGGGTTGAAAATAAGATATACCTTTCTGATTTGTAATCGATACATTAAAAAATATTCAAATTTCAACATGGAAAAATGACAATTTTTAAAACCTAATAGCTCTTTGAAACAACCTAGCTGAACATAGGTTTGTATTTATGTCCATCCGTCCATTATGGAGTTGCAGGGAATTAAAAGGTCAATGAGCTAGCAAAAAGAGGATACACTAATTTTATTGGCCCACAACCATTCTTTAGAGACTCATGTAGAGCCCTCAAAATAGAACCAAAAAAGTGGGAAATCACAGCTATTAGTACCTCGGCAATAATAATGATGTAGGGTACAGTTCCGATTTTCACCATACTAATTCATTAGTTACTCGGCCTACAATCAATGGAATGCGTACAAATTGGCATCAACAGCTTTGTTCCGTAGTTAAGAACTGTGATAAAAACACAAATGCGCTGAAAATGGTGAAATTCTCGTGTTTGAGCGCAACGAAAACTCGAATCGAGTGCCCTATTGTTGCGCTATCATTTGACTCAAAGCGTAGAACAAAGATGGCAGACACTGCTCTAACCAACTGCTTCAAATGTGTACGGTGATAATAGCAGCATGGCGAAAATAGGCTCATCACCCTATCTCGTGTTCTCCTCACTACACGGAAATCTAAACAGACGCATCACATTCTCCGTTTAAAATTTTCACCAAGGTAGTAGCTTGCTGTATACTACGACGCCATTCTAAGGTATTCAAATTGAGCAGCTGGCAACGATCACGATACGGTGGTAAATGTTGTGGGTCGTGCCAAGGCAAGCTCCTAAGAGCTAAGCGTATGAACCTTTTTTGTACTCTTTCTAATTTCAAACACCAAGTTAGGCAATGCGGATTCTAAACCGACGCGATGAACTCGAGGATTGGTCTGACCTATGCGTAGTATAGATGTTTTAGACAGAACGGATCCGTAAAATCCCGTGAAACCTTCGAAATGAATCCCAACTGCCGATTTACTTTCGCAATTATGTTGGTCATATGATAATTGAAGGACAATTTCCTGGTTAAGAATTATACCCAGGTCACAGACTTTATTAACTCTCTGTAGCGCAACCCCATCGATACTGTAATCGAAGTTTAAAGGATCGTTCTTCCTATGGAACTTCATCGCGAGGCATTTGGCAATATTTACAGTAAACTGATTCATTCGACGCCACTTCAAAAAGCGATCCAATAGCGCTTCCAGGTGTCGGCAGTCCTCGACTGACAGGATGACTAAGTACATAGGCAAATATGAACTTGCACCCGGAACCTAGCACTACTGCTACATCATTAAAACGCAGTGAGAAAAGCAGTGGGCCCAGATTGCTGCCCTACGGTACACCTAATCAATTGCTGAATGAAGTCGATATAAAAGAGTCCAGTTTCATACAAAGCATTTGGTTCGTAAGACTAGTAGCGTAGCCACGACGTAAGCTTGTCGGGTGTTTCTAACTTGTACAATTTCTTCAGAAGAATTTCATGGTTGATTGGCCTGGTGAGATATAACTAGCTATACGGCTGAGTATGAATTGAGTAACAACAATTTCATACAAATTAGATCCAGCTTAAAGATACGTTATTTCGGTACTGCTTGATATTTCGCATATCTCCGGCTTTGAACACCGGGAACATGTAGGACTGCTTCCAAACGTCGGGGAGCTCAATTGATTGGTTGAAGATGCGAGACAAAGGTTCAGCTAAAGCAACGATACAGCGACAGTAGACAGCAGCTGGAATCTTATTCAGTCCAGGGGAAAAAGAGCCTTTTAGCTTTCTTGCAGCTGCTATTACCATGTCGGGTGAAACCAAAAAGGTACTTAAATCAGAGATATTTTGCGGAATAGTTGCTAATGCGATATCGGTTTCCTGATGCCGAACAGGGAGCAAAGACAAATGAGAAATGATTCTATTCTATTCTAACCCTTACACAGCCAGTATTGAAAAGCATCCTGGAAAACACTACAGTTAGTCGGTAGTATTTTTCTTGTCAATATTAATATTTGAAGCATATTTTCACATGACGCAAATATTAAAACGGCCAGTCCTACTGTGCAGAGTTGGGTTTGAAGATGTTTCAAAATTAGACGGCAATTAAAATATTCATTTAATGAATAATTTAATTAACGAATTCTTTTGAATCTTAAAGGAGGAAGAAACGAGGACAACCGTACCGACCGTTTCAGTTTGAAGGGGATATAATAAATCGTTGGGAGTGACTTGGCTAAGACGGTTAATGTCACTCCTTTGGTCCTTTGGGATGGGACAGAGGTATTTACACCTTGCCCTGGCTAATAAGCCTAGGTTAAAGCGCTTTTACTCGCTCTTAGTGGAATATTTTCACATATCTCCGGAATAAGTCCATACCTCGCAAGGATCTCTCCTGTAACACTTCTCGACTCCATCATCACTTGCATCTGCAACATACACGCGTACCCCTACACACTAGCACCACCCCTGTGCAGTATTGGTGCCATATAAGACTTATGATGCACACAAGAGTCTGTCGCACATGCAAGCGTTAGAGGAACTAAAAAGTGTCACAAAAACCCTTACAGGGTATGTGATTTATATTATATGCAGTATTCAATTCCGATGAAAAAATAAAAGCAAGTGCAGCAGATTTACCTCTATTGAAACTAAAACATTAACGATCAAAATAACTTTTCTAGAATTTTGAAATGAACAATGTTAAAAAACTGGACACTCCCGACGGAAATCATACATCGTCGTTGTCGTGTTATCTTATCACAAACGCCATTTTAGAGTAAAATGATTTACATGTGTCATGTTATTTGTCTGAAAAATCTCTACTAAGTTGCGTTTTCGGAATTTTGAAATTTTGCTTGGTTTCTGAGATATAAAAAAAAACTTGATGAGAAATTGTGACTGTTTTGATTCAAATCTCTGAATCTTGGGATTGGCTCAAGTTATATTTAAGTTGTAGATGTTTTTTTTTGTGTCAAAAGGCCGGATGAACACAAAGCACAAACATTTTCTAAATAAAAATATAAGTATCGTAGTAAAAAAGCAAATTTAGTAACTGGAAATATTGTAACCACAAATTATTATTTTTGATGCCTTGTCGAATTTCCTTCATAATGCATCTCACCAATTGTATCTAGACCAAATTAATCCGTATATATGAATGAAAGTTAATAATTGAAGCCTTATTTGTATAGAAAATTTTACGTGCACAATTATGACACGTCAAAAAGATTCTGTCGACAATACGCGCTTATGGCTTGTGTGAGTGCTACTTTCGTTTAGCAAAATCTCGCAATTTGGACAAGCGGTCTTCGTAAGGATTAAGAACTTAAGAAAGAATAGATATAAGCATCAATTGCCTTTTCTGAGTTGTTTCTACCATTTACAAGTTTCAAAATATTCAATCTCTATTTTTATTAACATGTGCTAAATGGCGTTTGTTATACGGTAGCACAACGTGACGAAATAAACTAAGCTTATATTTACGAAAACAGTTAAAATAATCTAACCAGATGATCAGTATTTCGGCTAATGCAGGTGAAACCAAAAATTCAAAATTGGTTATAGCATTTAAAGGTAATTAAAGGTAACATTTTAGGTAGTTAAAATTGTGAAACGATCTCACCGGCGTCTAGTAATCCGTCCAATATCCTGCACTGCTTAACTGTTTTAATGCCGCTTCCGTGCGTTGTTGGTTGCTTGATCTTCGTGAATTCAGACCGATTCGAGACACTACTTACTGCGTACTAGGTGATTTCATGAAATCTTGACAAATTCTGCATTACATGACGTCGTTGTACTAAAGCCTGTAGTTGTCCCTTGGGACAATAATGCTTCGGATCTTAAGCGCTGTCAAGTGAACGATTGGCTAGTTATTCGTTGTGACTCGACATTAGGTAGATGACCTCTAGTTTGAGTTGGAGAATTTCTATTTTTTTCTTGATATGATCCACGTTAATAGCGGGAACGACCGCTAGGACTACCTAACTGACTGCAACTCCAAAGACAAATAAGAAATGATTGGCAAATAATTCACAAGCTGTTGCAGTGAACGACTCTGCCTTTTCATCGAGGTATACATTGGAAGGAATGCTGGAATTTTTCCGTTCAGAATTTACAAACTTCCAAAATTCTTAAGGATTACTTCGTAAACCTACTTGAACTCGTTGTACGCACAACCTATACAGAACAGCGTTGAGATTCCGGTATGCTTCACTGGCAACGTGAAAGTCGTGACTCGTGGCCGGCGATCGTTTGCGACGAAGTTACGTTTGCATGCACTTCGTTTTCGGCGAAGGATTCGCAGCGTCGATGCACTGTGTGAATGTTCTGTAACCAGTCCTGAATTACTCAGCAGATTAGTCATTCCATCTGCATCGATGCGTTGACCAATCCAGATAGAGAAAATAGTCACACATCTCGGAAAAATCAATCCTGCGATAATTCAGCTTTGTCAGTGGGTTAGCTAGAACGACTAGAACAACTAGGCGATTGCATCATTACAACTAGCGATGGGTGGTGCTTGTCGACGGGCAGAAGGAGGGATACTGATTTCTCCAACGAAATGTTGTGGTCCATCGAGCACAGAAAACCCAGATGGTGCTAGTTACTGACGAGATGAATTCGAACACACAAAAAATAAAACTTAATTTAAAAAAAAACTAAGTCAAGGACCCGTCCGATCTGTATGGAATAGCATGTACATTAAACTGATTAAGATTTAAAATTAAGGCGGCACTTGTCGACGGTAACTGGGTAGCAGTCGAAAACTTGAACGACGTTGTCATGCGATAACCAACACAAGCGTGGTTGATTGTAATCTCCGCATACCAAGACAGTGCACAATGCATGACTCAATAATACAGACATACAGACATCTCTACAGTTATCTGGAGGAATATATATTACACAAAGAAAAAGCTTGCCTTTATTGATAGATGCCGAGACACAAGCTTGTTCCAAACTAATCTCGTCGGTAATGTGCACACGTCAACTAGAATGTTGCCGTGCAACAGCGGTCAGAACACCTCAAAGGGTGGATTTAGCACTGTTGAGTTTGTTCCTATCGCAACGGAATAATGACATCGAAATTGCAATCACGTACAGCAAGAAAAGGAGCATCAATTTTGGTTCGCAAGCCGCGCACATTCTGGTAATAGAGCCAGATACTGTCGAGGTCATCATGTGAAACAGTGGAAGATTGTGTCTGCAAATGGGTGAACTCTTTCAGAGTATCTATAGCGTCAAACCTAGCTTCGGGAAGACATATACATACCAGGGTTGGCACTAATTTCCAAACGATTTCCCGAGACTTTAGTTGGTGGCACAGCCGAGGATGTACTGCAACGTCTGTAATTGTGAGGTTTCTCTCAACGTGATTGCAGTATCAATTCCAGCTTCATGAAGACATATTCTGAAACTTTTTACCTGGCAACCAGAGCGTCGGCTCTGGTTTCCTTTCCGGACAACTCCATCATTGCGGGTAATTGCTACGATTAATCGATCCTCGATCTAGCCATCTTCAGGCTCTGACAATCCAAACTCTACACAGCGTGACTCACGTTCGTTTTGTCGGTGGCAGACTGCACTGCTGAATTCATTCCAACCAGAGTCGAAAAATGTTTTTATCATTTACCAAAATCATGCGAAAATGTCGAGAGACGCTACTTTCTAAATTACCAGAACATTGCGAAAACGAAAATGAGACAACGGCCTACAAGAAAGCATGCGTATAAATTCAATTTCATTACTTCCTCCGCACACTCGTTTTGGCTTTGAGATTGGGAGTCCTTTGATGTTGAACATGGTGCAGGGCAATCGAAAATACACTATTAACGATATTTACTTGTCGTTGTTCGATTTTATGGAATTACGAGCAAGCGATGATATTGGACGACTGAGGATTGGTATACATATTTCCCGTGTTTGCGGTGTTCTAGTTGCACTTCAATAATGCCATTGCTATAGTATCACACCTTCCGAAACTCTAGCGAAATCTTCTTTCAGCGTCAGCGGCTGCTCATTCGAGGATCCATTCGCGCGAGTCTTTACATAAGAAAATGAAAATCGCTAGTTATGCTAGTCGCTTCCATAGGATCGAAAGAAGAAGCCAGCTTTGTCTGTTTTGTTTTGCTGTGTATTTAGTAACGAAGGAGGCAGCAAAAAGACGAATGTGAATCCAGTGGGTTTCATCGGTTCACACACTTGGTCGGTGTTTAGTCAGCCCGAACTAAGTCGCAAAACATCAAAAAATGAGATAATGACAGCAATGGATAGAGAATTTCTTCATCTATATTCGACTTTTGCCAGATTTCAAATATGTAACAATAAACAAGAATTATGACAGAAATTGATTTCCAATTATAATGTAAAGGATGTTGCGATTCAAACTTTCAACTCGTTTTTCTCTAAATAAATATATTGGCTTGAAGCAGCCGTGTGCTTTGTGGTCATATTCGGAGCAATTGTAGCATCGGAAAACATCAGCGTCTTCGAAGATCCGGCAGTAGTTCCAGCCAATTTAGATTCGTTGAAGTTTCAGCAAGCAGTTTTAGGTGTTAGCATCAGTTTCAAATGCTATTACAAAGGGATTGTTCTGCAGATGTTCTCGTTTCTGAGATTTCACAATATTAAGCTCACACGACTCCGGCAGACTGTTCTGTGCTTTTAGTTTTCCAATAAATTCATCTTGGGCAAATTCTTTCGAGATTCCAGTGATTTTGATTCTGGCTTTAAACATGAATCTCGATGTCATATTTCTCATTGGAAGTTGACGCCATTTTTAGAGCAAGCTTGCTAGAATCACATCTAACTGCTACCGCGCCATTATCTTTAAATCTCACATCTTTGACAGAGAATTTAGTCGGATCGAAGTTAATTCGGATGTCTTTTTAGGTTATGTCAGCTATTTGAGAAGTTTTTGGCTTAAAAATCACCGTTTGTTCGATCTTTTGCACAGTTTTTGACTTCGGTGGTGGCGTTTTATTTTCAAACTCAGCAAAAGCTAGCGGAAGTTCTATATTCTGCACAACGTCGTGCTCGTTTCACGAACAATTCTGTGACGCTTTCCAGACCTTACGGGGGTCTTCTACTCGCGAGGCCTAAAATTGAGCTCTTTTTTGGGAATAAATTGTACAGTATCTACTCAATGGATTTAGAAACTTTTTTTTTATTTTGAAGATACATGTTTTGAATTTTCAATTTTGCTTTTGAAGACGAAAAGAAAAATCTCTCACGACCTTGAAACTTCATTGATGACATTGATGTTGAAACTGCATGGGTCCCGCTCAACTAAAGTTGTGGCAAATTGAGTAATCTGTAATTATGTAACGATTTGTGAAAATTTCCAATATTTACGTTATTTTTTGGCCTATTAGGAGCCATGAAAATGGAACAAATTGACATTTTTCAAATAAGAATAAGGATATAAAGCGTATCTTTTAGACTACAGTATTTTAAGCACTTGCCAGTTGACTACGGAAAAAGATTAAAAATGAAATTATGAAACGCGAGAAGAGATAGGAATACGATATTGAAAAACAAATTATGGATCGTCTTAAAACTTAACTTTTGGATAATAAATATTGTTATGTTCATAATTTATTAATTTAAGAAAATTAACAAAAACCTCACCGTAAACACTATCTTTTAATTACTTTACAACTAAAATGTAACTAAAACTAATTAACTGACAGATATGAGTACATCATAGCAAATTTTCTCATTTTACAAAGTATACTTGTTGAGTTAGAGGTATTTTAAGGCAAATATGTTATTTACATAAAGAAGTTCAATAACTCTGTAACGATTGAGATTTTATGGTATGTGTAGAACGATTTATTCTCCAACTGCCCCAATACTCAGTCTATTACAGTCATGCAACGGCCACAATACTCCGTCTGTTTGCTATATCCGCCCGATCTAGCATAAAGCGAAGAATAAATAACAGTTACGTCAATCTAGTATACAATGTGTAAAAAGCAAACGGTAAGTCAATCTCAGAAGTAAAAATTCGAAATTGCGTCTGAATACGGTGAATACTGAATTTAGATTTCTCCGCATTAGTACTTGCAAAAATGGAGCTAAGGCATGCCGAAGTTATCATTTTCCATCATGTGAACCACACGGTACTGATGGCGTTGAATTAATTGGACGAGGTAAAAAGGTTATTTGTTATATCAACTTAACTCCAACGGGGAAAACAGATCGAACCTTAAGCATTTATGTGTAAAATTTTAAGGCAAATATATCAAATGGGGTTGGGTGGCAGCTGCGGTTGTGTGCGATCTCGCTTTAGAGGCAGGGTACGATCACCATCGCCAATGCAATAATCATGCGTTCTGCCTCGGACGTCATCATAGCCCGGGATAGCATAAGTGTTGGTGGATTGGGCCGGAGTCTCAAGGGTTGTAGCTTCGAATCTTGCCTCTGGGGTGAATTATTTTCATATAATTTCTTTTGTTTAACTCACCATTTCGATTTTTCTTCCTATTGAATACCACCAAAAAAGTCTTAAATAAGGTACTGCCACTTACGTATAAAACCAAAGAAATGAATTATTTGTATGAAAACATTTTTAAGACTACATTTAAAAACTAAGTACCAATTTTTAGACTATCGGTGGGGGATCAATAGTTAAGACTAGAGGGAGGGGGCAATTGCCTAAAAATACTATAAATACACAGAGAATGTTATTAAATGGAAGGTTAAAAGGGGAAATAGATTCAGATCCGCTTTTTATATCAAAGGTCTATTTGCCGGGGAGTAGATTTCAGAGAGGGTGTCAGTTAGCGTCGGATTCTGATGAGACGAAATCGTAACGTAAATTTTATAAATAATTTACTACGAAGTTTGCCAACTAAGCATAAAATTTTCACAACTAAAGGATACAATATCTATAACTTCAGTAAGTCAAGGATTTGTGTCTCCATTTTGTCTCATTTGCATCTGGAAGACCGATTTGACTACCAGATTTGGCATTTATCTAAAACGAAGCACTACTTTTGTACACAAGGAAATAACTAGCATTTTGTTTGAGTTTGGCGTCTATCTGTAAGCTTAGTCGGTTTGCCATGATACTGACGAGACCAAGTCGAAACACAAATCCTTCACTTACTATAAGGAATAGTCAAACAAGTTTCTATAGCACTTGAACGGCACACACCACCGAAGGCCAAAACCAGATCCTATCGGTTTCCACGTGGTCTCCCACGGTAATAAATTCTGCCTCCCAAAAGGGAAAAATACATACTGCCAGGCCCGAAACCGAATCAACTTAGCAGCTCAATCCTACGAATCAAAATTCAAAACAGCACTGCGGCAGAACAATAGCGTCAATTTGAAAGACGACAACACAATTGATCGTACCCGATTAAATACAAGCTTCAGAGCCGAGAGTTCTCGATTCGCTACCGGCCGTTTCGAAATGGAAATCCTCGCACTCCTCATGGGCTCGTCGAAATGTATGCAAATCAGGATCGATTTCTTATTCTTGATTGCCGGCTAGGAGTTGGAAAATGTACAGCTTAAAGGTGGCTTATCGAAGGTCCTGTCCCTTCTCCGGGCGTCCTTTCCCCCCCCCCCCCCCCCCCCCCCGAGAAGCGACGGCAATAAAAGCGAAGTTGAAAGCTAGACAAGGCACAGGACACATATCCTTTCGTGTCTAGGCTGTATGGGATATGCAAATTAGAGATTGAATTTTAATACAAATAATATCAGGAAAAATAGCATAGCGAAAGGTGGGAATCGACTGTCAGTCGAAAAAATGTGTCCCTTCATTATTTATTTGTCTACCTTTTTTTCTCACAGACCCCAGAATGGATAAACAACT
The DNA here is from genome assembly GCF_030247195.1 of Topomyia yanbarensis. Classification (NCBI taxonomy): domain Eukaryota; kingdom Metazoa; phylum Arthropoda; class Insecta; order Diptera; family Culicidae; genus Topomyia; species Topomyia yanbarensis. The sequence goes on along the minus strand of NC_080671.1, from coordinate 449,316,038 downwards.
ACGCACACACGGACACAATAGGTAGGTATGTAGACATGCACGACGCACACAAATGCGGCTCAATTAATTCAAAATTAATTTATGCGAGCAGCCGAGTGCTGTGTGAGCCGCTGCTGATCAGCACCCTTTTGTGTCCGCGCTGAGACTTTGGTTTTGTGTCAATTCTTAACGCCTTTTCATTGCTATATTATGCCATTTCAGACGACGTTGGCCGATTGTGTCACGGATCACGACGACGACGACGACGTCGGTAAGAACACCACGAGTGACGAATCGAAGAAGTTTTGGAAAAAAACGGGCAGCTGTCCTTCGCGGAAACGAACATTCGGTACTTCTGCGTGCCATCAGAGTAGGCTACCGATTGGCGGCGTGCTCGAGATTGCTAAAACCAAAATTTTATGAGAAGCTTCACGTTTCATTATTTTTGTCTTTCAATCAAAGTGCTGCATTAAAAACAAAAGACGGTAAATAGAAATGGTGACTAATATCCTCCACCAACTACATACCTGCCCGCTGGAAGCATCAAGTCAATGCCGATGATGGTAAGCGATGAATACGTATACATACGTGAGTAATTGCCTGCCACGGGTACAAAAACTGATTGTCTAAGGTTTTATAAACTATAAAAATTCCATTAACGAGTTGCCAAATCGCGTAAGTAGCTCCATAAAAATACACACGGTACAAACAAGCCACATGCGCTAGTGCTGCTGCTGCTAACCGACATCGACGATGACGGACTTTGCCGTGCTTGTTGATGTTTTATTTTATTTTTTTCGGTTCGCAGTTGCTTATGGTTACTGCAAATATAAATAGCTTTTATAAGCGAGGCTGCGTAAATCATAAAACAATAAAATGGTTACTTGGATCTTCTCACCTATAGATGTGCAGAAGGAAGAAATACGGTTGACAACTGCGCTAAACCAGTCATGACGGGGTGGATTCAAGATGAATATTTCTAGTTACACGTGGTTTGGTTGGAATTTATGTTCGGCTTCGAATTTGCCGGAGAGTATTGCTTGTTTGGGTAACTAGGCTGTATTAAATTTAGTGTGTCAAATGACATAAACGTTTCTAAACATTTGAATGATACTATCCTAATCTTGAGGATTAGAAAACTTTTCCACCATACTAATGAATTCCAGCCGAAATTTTGACGTCCCAACCAAACTGCACAAACGCCAGATTCGACATTTTAACAGTCCTACCGTGTCGGAAAAAATCTCCAAACAATAAAGATAAAATATGAACCCCAGTATACCTTTCAATGCAAAGTGTACTGCACCGACCTCACCGTCTCGCGTCCGTCCATCGCATCGGCCAGCTGCCTGTTGCTAAGTAAACCGACACCCGCCTCCCGAGCTTAGCATCCCAATTAATTTAAACAAATAGCCGCAATAATTTACGAAATTCCGCCGCTGCCAGTAGCCGTAGTAGCGCGCTTAGTGACTCTAGTCTCGCGCGATCACCGAGCTCGGTCAACTACAGGAAAAATAATAAAGATTTTGGAAACAATCGAAATTTATCTTAATTCCAATCTCGCACCTCTCCCGCGCGACCGCGGAGAAACGGGCTGTCATGCCGGTAGCCGAGGGGTGAAGGTATTTTTACCGCATTTCAACGAGATCGGACCCTGCCACCTTAGGGGTGGTGAGATTCACCACGCTGCTGCTGCTGCTGCTGGGACAACAAAGCGCAATTTAGCACCGATCAAAAGGTCCGAAATGTGCGAGAGTGCGAGCGGCTCGTCGAAACGAAAGTGGCACGTAATAAACAATATCTCTTGGTACGCTGATCGCGACGCGCCGCGACGGTCGTTTGAGGTTAGGAAGCTGATAGGCGGTGTAGTGCGCTCGTGCGCGTTTACCTCATCAAAGTAGCTTTGGCGAGTTTTGACATCTCGTAACGAGGTTGGTTAGATACTTGATAAATTTGACGAATGTTCAGGATCTGAAGTTGATATCACAGTTACGGGGATGGTTAAATGAGTTCACTGGGTGGTTGAATCAGAATCTTATATGGGGTGATAGAGAATCACATTTCGAGAAAAAAAAATATTCTACATATTCTATCAAATGGTCGGATCAAATGAACTTTCGGCATTATTTCTTACTTATTATAACATATCCAAATCTGGCAAAAGTCCAATATAGCTGATGAAATTCCATATCCAATACTGTCACTATCTCACTTTTTAAGGATTTGTGACTTAGTCCGGCCTGACATAACACCGACCAAACCTTTTTCCTATAACCTCCAAATGGTTTACATTATAATTTTTATGAGCAATTTGACAAACCTATTATTCTTGATGGAGGAAGACGAATAACTTATGAAAAGGTCGTAATTAAATTAAATAATTCTTTTTGTTGGAACAAAATTAATAAACTCTTGAAAACGACTACATTTTGGAACCTTTTTGTCATGTTTTGACTTAAAATGGTATTTAAAATCATATTGCATAAGAAATTTGTATGTTTGACAGGAAATAGTATAAATTATGAAAACATCTTAAAAGTAGGAAAACTGTTTATAGTTATCCATAAACAGTTTTCCTACTTTTAAGATGCTTTCATAATTTATACTCCATGATAATAAAATAATATTTTTCATGTTCATTATGATAAACATTTGATTGTTGATAGTTTTCGATGGAGAAACGTGATACCCTAGGATACCCTTTGGACTCCATCTTGTTTTGGGTGTTTAGTTCACCGTTAAGAATCTTACGAAGGGTGTAAGGGAATCTATTTCTGGGAAAAGAACGTTCTACACATACCATCAAATCACAACCGTTACAGAGTTATTGTACTTTTTTTATAATTGACATGTTTGTCTCTAAATGCTTCTAACTTGAAAAAACGTACATTGTATTTTAAATCCTTCAGTTCCATTGAAAAAGTGATAAAATTTGCTATTGAAAGGTACCCTCACATCTTTTAGTTATTAAGTTTGAGCAACCTTTTAGAAGGAAAATATTAAAAAGTTAGCCCTTGTTTTTCGAGTTTTGTTCATTTCTAGAAAAAGTAAATAGTTAACATTATTATATTAATGGTAAAAGCTACATAAGTCGTTCTTTGACGTCACTGACACTTATTTCTTCTCGTTCTATATGTGTTTGGGTTATTGAACTTGGATATTTTTATCACCTTTTGTCTTATACTAGCACTAATTATGAAAGTAAAATTGCAAATATTGTTTTTCAATTTCGACTGAAAAGCTAAAAAAATTACGTAGGAAAATGTACTAATATCTTTTAGTTAAGTGAATTTGGTATTAAATTAGAAGTAAATCAGTGTAAAGTTAGTGTTATTAATTTCTTGAAAATGGTAAATAAAGCACATGCCCATTATTGTTATGGAAATGGTGCATCTCAGCAAGTTCATTTTTCGTCTCCACGTAAGTATTTCTTTTCGTTTTTGCGCAAAATCATTTTTATTGCATCACTGCATACTTAAAAAGGACCATGTCGAACCCACTGCAGTTCAAGGGACGTCATGTTGTGAAATGAAAAGAACGAGAGCGAGCGAGAAAGAGAAAGAGAGAGAACGAGTAGTGTCAAACAACAGGTTGAAATGAGTATTAGGGTCCCTCAAATGAACAATAGCAATGATGAATTTTGATTATTAGCAATTAAAAAAACTACACTTACTCCTCAAAAAACACCAATTTTGAACTACTTTACTATACAAACGTGACTTAGTACACTTAACTAAACCATATTTGTGCATAATTTGAAATCTTTTCAGCTTCTCTATGGAACTTCGGAAATAAGAATATAAAGCATATTTTTAGGCTAGAGTCTTTTAAGCATTTACACACGGAAACGCTCGCGATCCCATAGCAACTAATTTGTTAGTCGTATTTTTGAAATTGACTAGTTGAAATTTGGTACAGCTAAACGATTGTTGATTTTTCTAATTTATCATTTTTGTTTTTGTGACAACAAAATAGTGGCTGAAGCAACCAAAATATCTAGCTGAAAATATGATGCTGTCAGTTAGCATAGACACGCACCATCGGAATCAGTCCATCGAATGAGTTGTAACAACTCATGGTATTGTTGATTTTAAGACTAGTGCGAGTTGCAAATTAAAATCGAGTTGGTTGTCTCAATCAATTATTTTATTAAATTTTGCTCCCACCCAGTTACAGCAGCTAATGTATTTATTTCTAAAAAAAACATTTTCTGGTATATTAATATAAAAATATATAATAAATAATAAAAAAAATCGCACTAGATTATCAAGCAGTAATTTTTTGCATCTATCTGATACGTACAAAATATAAGTTGTCAATAATTATTGCAAACTGAATCCATAAACACAATTTCTAGTAACTTATTTTGAATTACAATATTGGTATTCTGTCAATTTGAAATTTAAAAAAATTGTGTCTCATCAATCTATGAAAACTTTCACTTTAATAACAAAACAAAACTATAATAACAAAAGGATGTCAAGTTTCATTTATATAAGGGTATACAGCTGACTTGCAATTTTTTTTACTAAATAGTATAGCTTGTTTATACCAGTTGTACATGATTAATGCTTTGAAAAAAACAATGACGAACATATGGTTGGGCAATTTTAATACTAGATTTCACGCCTTTGCTACCTTTTGTATACATTGCATTTCCTCTTGTTTTTACGCAATTAGAACTATTGTGTGCTGCTGATATTCGCTTCAAATACGAAACAATTTATTTACCTAACTGGTTCTACCTTCAGCATGTAATCAGAATAGTAAATGTTGCGACATTTTGGCATACATTTAATGCCGTAAATTAATTCAATTAATTCAATTAATATTAAACATTTGTTAAATGAAATTCTTCACATCCTATTTTAAATCAATGTTGGGAAGCAATCAACTAAAATCCGCAAACGTCCTAGGAATCTTGTCACCGATGAATATAGAATAAAAACGCGAAGACCTCTTCGCACCTACATCAATTGTTAAATCAGTGTTTGAGGTGACTCTGTAGATGGCTAATGCAAGTTTGGTGTGCCCATTTCTGCAAAGGGAATAATTGTCACACCAATCACAAATGTTGCATGGACATGCTTACCTCAAAAAATATCAATGTTCGAAAAAATTGGTTCACAGCATCTTTGGTGAAGAAACCAGGGAAGCAGTAACGTTAATCGAAAACTGCAAATCTATTGCGGCATGGTCTAGAGCGGCCAGTGTCAGTTCCGTTCGATACGCTCAACAGTCAAGTTGCTGCAGTATCCAGATTATGTCTCGTTCCACAGCATATCTAATAGCAAATCATCCATCCACTGCATAGCACCACAATAGAAGTATTTCCTTTAATATTATTTCAGTGGTGTATATGCTGAATTAAGACTTCTCCAATCCCTGTGAATCATCACTTCCATCGACTGCTTGGATTGAGCCGATACCACAGTAGCAGTAGGCCAGACCATAACATACGCATAAGTTTTTACCTTCGCTGTTTTCCGGATTTTTCTACCGATCTCACGAAGTGCTGTTTAATGAAAGGGTCATATTTAGCTGCATCGCGCAAATAGAATTAGTTGGAAAAGCTTCTTACCATAAACATGCATAAGAATCCGTCTCGATCCAGGGATGAAGGCATCATGATTGTTGTCATCATTTTCAACGATGTTATCATCTTTAGACCAAACTGGAAAGCACACAAGATTACTGGACCATTAGAGGTCATTAGACAGGTTACTCCAATGGTTAGAAGTATATAAAATGTACTTACTAATGTAAATCCTCAATAATATAGGCATCCGTCTTGATCCAAATTAGCTCTAAGCCATCGCTTCCTTTCTGACACCAATGTTTTGAGCTGCGATTATTCCTTGGAGCCATACATTTCTTCAACTGTTTAATTCGCGGCAACCATAAGCTTTGGCATCTTCTCACAAAATACTCGAAAAGGATACAAAGTGGCATATTATGATCTAAATCTTCCTATTGGAAAAGCAGCGACCATTTGCAGGACAAACATTGTGCAGTGAGCTATCTAGTGTTTTTTTAGTTTCGACCCCTGTAACATAAAGGCAGATCTGTTTCCATGCTAGGTTCGAGACGTACTGCGTAATGTAAGGGTAGTTATGTTCAAACAATCGCAACTATACCACCGATTACGACAAGATTAGATTATGTTACAGTTCCAGTTGTTAACGTAAACCTATAGAATAAAGCAACCATATTAGTGCGCATGCAAGTTTTATTTTTGAAGCATGTAAAAGTATACTTCTAGAAAACTTATTAAAAAGGCCCTATGTGCACATGAGAGCCTCTCTTTGCTTGCTTCTTCGTTGGATTATTATGACTTTGCCATAAACCTTTCCAAGAATATTTTAATACATATGGTAAGAGTTTGATTTCGACTAAAATATTATGCAGAGAGTTAAGTAGCAAACGCAAATGCGGAGTTATTAGCGAAGGAGAATGTAAACAAAGACTCTCATTTGCACACAGGACCTTTTCAATAAGTTTGTTAGAATTGTTATATTCCGAAAATCATCAATTAGTAATGTCCGATTTTTGCAAATAATCGATTAGCTTCATTAATTGATTCGATTATTCGACCAAGATAATCGATTAAGATCAATAAGCCCCAGTAAAGTTCAGCCGGAAATGAACTGGAATTCTGGCTGGTTCCAGTTCGTATTCCGGCTCCAGTGACACAACCGATTCTAACTAGAACCAGCCAGAAATTCGGTTCATTTCCGGGTGAGCTTAACTGGGGCGATTAGGTAGTAAAGCTTTGGCAACCAAAAAAAAGGTCGCTGGGTCTATTTCAAGGCACTTGTTATGTTTGTTGTGTGATTTTCATAATTAACGCTAATCGATTTACTCGATTTTATCGAAAGCTTGTAATCGATTATTGATTATTTGAGATTAATCGATTATTTGCGTTAATCGAGTAAAAAATTACATCACTATCATCAATGCTGCAGGTATTTAATTTTTGATTACTGCTCTTGAAGCATTATTTTATTGACGAGCAACTTCGATGACTTGCAGAAAGAACATCTTTACATTCGTAAACTTGTCAGTATCAATACCGATAAATCCGAAATGAAACTCGAGATCTCGTCTAAAATACTCACCTCACTCTTGCATTTTATGTTATACCGACTATTCCACTGTGTAAGCAGAAAAACCAGTAGTTTTCCTTTTCCTTCCCGTGGAAACGATGTGATTTCCTACAAATATAAACATCAAGACTGCGCGATATCAACGCTGGATAAGACCAAAGGCGTTGTTTATATTTGTTCCAGTACACGGAAGTTACTCCGGAGCAAAAAATGCTTGCTCCTTTTTACTTCGGTGTAGGGTTCGTCGCGGTGCGGATGTGGGCGGTAAATGGATAGTCCGCACCGCAACCGCAAAAAAATAATAAAACCGCACCGCTTACCGCAACCGCATTGCATTTACCGCACCGCACCGCGCGGTAATGCGGTAAATGCGGTAAAAATCATGTATTTTGAAAATTGTCCTGAAAAAATATTCATTTGTTTTGTATATCCATATATAATAAAATGTTATTCTTATTTACACGAAAATTAACTTTGACGCACTCCTAAGAATGTAACATTTATGAAAATATTCATCTTTGCAAGTTTTATTAAGGGGGTAAGGGTTTTGGCGTAAAAAACACTTTCTCGAATTTTTTTAAACTGCGTAAAGCGAATTGCTCAAAACTTTTGTACATTATAGTGTATCATTTCCATAACATGCTATAATTTTTCCATACAAAAATATCGACAAACGACTCGGTGACGGTGACGAAGCTTTCTGTAGAACGTCTCTGGAAAAACATGATTTGCGATGTTACCTGCCATTCAAAAACTACTTAACCGATTTCTTTCAAACTTTGTATACAGATTATATGTAAATGATACCCAACCCCTACGTTAAGAATTCGAGATAAATTTTCAATTAAGGCAAAAACTGTCTAAACTATGCAAAATTTGGCATCTGGGCTATCTTTGACACTTGTCACAATATGAAGGGAGGCCTTGAGGGAGACTTTGAGAAACACAAAAAAAATCACACTGCCCTACACTAACTTCGAAAGCTTTACTTTCAAAAATACTCCTCACTGAGAAATATTATTTGTTAATTTGGTAGAAAATATTCCCAGTTGGACGAACAATAGATGCACGCGAAAAAAAATTCCTCCCTTTGGATTGTTTTTTAGTCTTAGTATTAGTAGTTCTTCAAGTTCTCCAAATTAATCAAAATTCACAGTTGAGAAAATGTCATCGAAAATTATTCATAATTCCACGATTTCCAAGAGGAATCGGGAGAAATGATGCATTTTGTAATTGGATTTGACAGTACAATTTAATTGTTTTTCAATGATTGGATTTTGCGTTTTATGTATTTGAAAAGCTTCGATTGTAAATTTTTTCTTTGAAGTATAAAATAAATAGTTTTCAAAATATGTCGTAAAATAATAGTGCCAAATTATATTGGACACAGCCTTTAGGTTTTATTTCTTAGTATCAGTACGTTTTATCATATTATAATGACCAAAATCAACTAGTATCGCTAGGTCGAATACAGATTATACTCGAATTTCTTTTCAAATCATTGTCAAGTCTATGGAAATTAGAGGAATTAAATGTTTATCATGTTTCTGTATTGTAGGGTAATAAGTAAAACTCGAACGATCTGACAGAAGGATTTTCCTAATAATGACATTGCTAAGGATTCGTTCGGAAAATAAATCTAGTTGCGTTCTTCTCAAATGGTAAAAGTCATAGTTTTAATTCACTTTGTAATGCAGACTGCAGACTTTATCAATTATTTTTTGAAGCGCGGTTGCGGTAATACCGCGCGGTAAAAGCCATTTCCCGCACCGCGTCCGCGGGAAAAAGTGTCTCACCGCACCGCAGTTTTTGCGGTGCGGGTGCGGTAAATACCGCGCGGTTGCGGTAATTACCGCAACCGCGACGAACCCTACACTGAGCGAAATCGCTACATTCATATTATATGATATTCATATAATTCAGCGCTATTGGAATTTCCAATGATTGCGACATTAGACTCTTAATGGAATATCAAACTTATATGGTTATCATGTTGAAAGTTGCATTCCTCTCAAATTCAATTCTATCAGATTTCCATATAACATTTAAATTCCAATGTCAGACCCAAATCTATCAGCGCATTATATAATAACTATCTGATAACTATCATACTAAAAACATTAGGTGGTCCAATGAAATATATGTGACACTATGTTAAATGTATATGGAATGTTTAACGTGTTAAAGCATATGATGGTTTATTAAATTTATAAGAAATATTACTTATTTAGATAGAAAGCTTTTTCCGCGTAATAATTATATGAATCTCCAATGATTGTTTTCGGATGTGCTCCAAAATTATGGTGTTCGTAGTATTCCGATGAGACGATTATTTTTCGTAATGAAAATAATACAGCCATTATTTGCCTTGTAATGAAAGAACTATAATCTAAATAGACGATAAAATATTTAATGTTTGTTCATTCAGAACATATTTGTATATTATTACTAAGGTGCCAATTATGAAGTAAAACTTTTGATTGAAGGATTTTGATATTGCAATTTTTTGAGGCTCTAAAGCTTTTGCAGATTACTCGTCTTGAAAATTCAACAATTAGGTACAGAACACTAGATTAGGATTGTCGCTTGTAATTCCGTTTGTCTATCTCTTTCATTCTTGCAGAGCGCTCATAAGTATGACAGTTATATACCATGGTATATAACCGTCAACGTAATGGACGCGCTACAAGAGTGTGAGTGAAAATGGTACTACAAGCGACAATTCTAATCTATAGTGTTCTGTTTCTACTATTCAAAGTGATAATTTTTTTGGCATCCTAATATCTGAACGGAAATAATTTTGTCTTTTTTGAACACTGCTAAATCAAATGGTAGTTGGCCCCACAAATCATATGAGAAATATAAGCCGACACCTCTAGTTCATTCACAAGAGTTTTCTAGTTTCCATAGTATGAAAAATCAGTTCTATAATTGAAAACTGAAAATTTTAAAACTAGAATTTACTCTCCCCAGCAGCAGTTTTAGAGGGTGTTCTTTTTAGTATGTATCTGTGCTGCTCTATTTAGTTCAGACAGTTCTAAACGTGTTTAAAATTAGGTAACAAATATAACACCAATTGAAATGGGGACGGGCATAGCGTAGTTGGAAAATGCCTTGTACCTGGGTTCGATTCCCAACCCCGCACATAGGATTAGAGATTTTTCCAAAAAGAAATTTCTCTAACTCGAAAAGAGGCGATTGACCTTGGGTTAAAACCTCTATTAGTGATGTCTGATTTTTGCAAATAATCGATTATCTATTAATCGAATAATTTTTGAGAGCTTGATTAATTCATTCGATTAATCGACCAAGATAATGTATTAAAATCAATAATCGATTACTTAGTAAATCTTAGTTTGGCAACCAAAAAAAGGTCACTGGACACGTTTTGAAAAATTTCGAGAAGCTTTGTCATATTTCTTGTTCTGTGACTTTCATTTTCAACGCACACCCTTCATTAATTATGCTCTCGATTAATTGATAACAGCTATTCGATTTGCTCGATTATACCGAAAGCTTGTAATCGATTATTGATTTTTCGATTATTTTAGAAATTAATCGATTGTTTGCGTTAATCGAGTAAAAAAAGGTATCACTAACCTCTATAATAAAAAAAAAATTAAATTGTAGAGCAAAACTGTTGAAAATTATAAAACTGGGGATATATTTGTTTCAATTCTAGTTCCACAATGAAACACGTATATAAAAATAAAACGCTATAGAACATGAGCTAATGGCTAAGGTCATTGTTTTGATTTCAAACTGGATCTAGTTTAATTCTAAAATTATTAACCCTCTAGTGCCCAAATTTATTTTTGGCTTGAAAAAACTTTTGGAGGTGGTTTCGTGATGAGAAAACGAAAATAATGTTGAAAATTCTTGAAAGTAATGGATTTTTCATTAAAGCCTTAAAATTAGTAGGCCGCCTAGAGGCGGTGTTGGGCATAAAAGAGCGGACTGTTAGCTGCATTACAGAATTTTAAATATGTGACGCGGGAATCTCGCCAATTTACGACTATACGCACAATGATGCCACCTGGCCTTTTTGATGATAAAGTATTGATCGCGTGAGATGTTTTTTGAATAAAACTGCAAATCAACCGATACTTGTTATTATTTTTCAGCCTCAATGCTCCTGCATTTTAATTTCGGCGCACACTTTGTATTCAAAAGCTAAATTTTCAAAATTCTTCAGGGGAAATTTCGAAGTAAACAAAATTTTTGCTTGTAATTATATGTGGTTACATATACGGCCAAGGAAAGTTGTTTTCGCGCGCTATCGAAAAATCTAGTTATTCGTAGAACAGCTTTGAACTCGCCCTAAATAACAAAAATGCTGAAACTTAAAAACTTTACCTAGGGTATTGATCCTATTTTCGCCCTAACCATGTAAAACCGTTGGTTAGAGCGGCGTTAGCCATCTTTGTTCAACGTATTGGTTCAAATGGCGATTTTTGATATAATAATGGTTCATAAAAAGAAAGCAAAGATATTGGTGCCAATTTTTACGCATCGCATCAATTGTATTCCGAGTAATTAATGAAATGGTGAGGCACCCTTCCTAATACGACTAAAGTAGGCTCTTCACTCTAATACGCTCGAAAACTCAATATCACTTACAACGTGTACGAAACAGAATTTAATGCAACATAAACACATTGGAGAATGGATTAAACAGTACTTGAAGTGCAGAACTAGAGACAGCGCCATATGTCTAATACAAAAGGAGAAAAAAGATTCCGCCAACTAGCCCCAGACTCCCCTAAATATTATTAAATGATAAGAATATCCATATTCCAACAGCAACATTCAACCAAAGTTTTTAAAACACTTCTTTTCAGCTAAAATTGCACATAATGCTAGTTTCGGTACGATAAATAATCACCAAAGACTGAAATATTTTCGCACAGGTGCCCAACACCGGCTCTAGACGGGCAAAGTATTTTATCGAAAAACCTAAACTTCCGAATTATTCCACTAAACCAATTCACATCAACAGTGAATTGCTAGTAACAGGCTACTTAAAAATATTTTTTTAGTTTTTGAAATTTCCAAAAACAGTTAAAATTTGTTTAATGAAGATTACCACTACACACAAAATAGTTTTTTTTCCACGTTTTCCTCGAATTTTCAACTTTGAGTTTCAATTGCCTTTGACAGAAAGCTACGAGTATTCAAATAATGTGTGTGTATGAAAGGTGTGAGCGTTGGGAAGAAATGCTAGAGCGGAAGACAACATACAATCATGTTTTAGTAGTTTTAATTAGATTTTTATAGAGACCGCCTAGAGGCGGTGTTGGGAACTAGAGGGTTAAAATTACAGATTTGGACAATAATAATACTGCATATAAAACAATTTTATTTGTTTAGCTATTAATCGATTAAGAAATGGTTAGCCTGAAGGTTGTTTACCTAAGTGCATTAGCACATTATTAAAAATTTAATTTGAAAATGAAATTTCATAGTTCGTGGAAGAACTTCCTCATCATATAGTACATAATATGAATACTCGTTTTGAATATATTTTCTGAACAGACCAACCTATTTTATCATAATGGATCAGCCAATAATGCCATTTTTTCAATTGATCGATTTATGGCAAATAGATTATTTTTCGCATAGTCGCTAATTGCAATCGATACATACCAAGAGATAATTGATTAATTGAAAAAATCGATTAGTTCAAAAGTATAGCAAAGAAAATGGTATTGTACTTGACGGCAGGGTTACGCAGATTTTTCTGTAATGTCACAGATTTTTTTCACAATTTTTGATCACAGATTCTTTTTCACCGATGACAGATTTTTGGCATTTTGTTGAAAATTTCACAGATTTTCACAGATTTTTAGAAATATTGATATTTATCAGAGATTTTCTGTAAATTTATCACAGATTTTCAGATTTTTTTTCCCTGTTTTAATCATCACAGATGGTAAAAAGATTTTTTTGATCGAAACACAGATTTAAATGTGGCATCCTGTCAAGTTGACGGCGCCGATGATTGAATGGTAAGTGTGACCGCCGTCTCACACCAGTTGGTCTGGATTCAATTCCAGCCGAGGTTGAACATTTTCTGAGAAGGAAAAATCTGGTCACGCCTTCCTTCGGAAAGGAAGTAGAGCCGTTGGACCCCGGTCCATGACACGAGTTGATGGGTACGATATCTAGTTTAGATAGTGGAGTCACCGCCTAGTAGCGGAAATAGGTATTGTACTTGATTTTAGGATTTTGTTACTGTTAAAGGACCATCAATAAATTATGTTTTAAGAAGGAGGGTAGGCAAATATTATAAAATAACAGTGTAGTCCACCTCTGCATTTCTCAATCTTTTTAACGCCAATATGGCACAAAAAGTTACTAGTACACTGTAAATTTCGTCGTAAGTAATGGCAGTTCTCATTGCCCTACAATATATTATAGTAGAGGTGGCAACATTTCTCAATTTTTTAATTCATTATCTCTCCAGTATGGGAATACTACATGACATCGTTCTAATGATTGTGTTATAATACCGACATGAGACATCGAGAATTGTGTAGTCTGACCAGTTCATTAACAGACACAGTTTACAGGAAACAATGAAAAAACGAAAAAAAATCGCTTTCCAAAATGCTGTAAATCTCTTTTGCCTACGTGTATTTGGAATAATTTCACTAACACAGCTCGAGAAGATTGTGCTAGTTTAAAGCAGTAACCCTAAAATGCAGATGATGCAAAAACAAATTACACAGTTGAACTCCCTAAATAATATGCATGGTAAACACTGAGCTCCAACTGTTATTTTGTCCATCCATTGATTCTTACGTTCCATGGGTCCGGCAGCATACTTAATGTTTCAGATTAAATGCCAACACATTAGGAGATGATAATTTTGCCCACCTTTCTCTTCCGCAGTAAAGTTCAGCCGGAAGTGAGCTGGAATTCTGACTGGTTCTTATCTTGATACATCGTCGCTGTTGTGCTATCTTATGACAAACGCCATTTTGGGGTAAACTGAGTTAGATATGCCACATTACTTGTTTGAAAAATCTCTACAAAGTGGCGTTTTCAGAATTTTGAAATTCTACTTGGTTACTTAGATATAGCTAGAAACATGATAAGAAATTGTGAGTTTTTTGCTTCAAATCACTATATCTAGGGATTGGCTCAAGTTATATTGAAGTTTTAGACGGTTTTATGTGTGAAAATGTCTGAGGAACACAATGGCATAAACATTTTCGGAAGAAAATTATACGAGTTGTGAGAAAAACACAGTTTTAGTTTTGAACTGGAAATAAAATATATTTGGCAACACTGTAATCAAGAATAACCATTTTTTCTAGATTCCCTGATTCATTTCCTTTAAAATGCATTTCACCGAATGTTTATAGACCATGTAAACCTAAAGATATGAATAAAAGTTAAAAAGTGATGATTTTTTTCTATGGAAAATTTTCCATGCACGATTATGACACGTCATACAAATTTTGTCATCAATACACGCCTATGACACGTGTGAGTGCGACTTTTGTTTACATTCATAGTAAAAACTCGCAACATAGTCAACCGATCTTCGTAATATTTGAGAGATTAATGCAGAACAGATAGAAGCATCAATTGTCTTCTTTGGATTGTTTATACCATTTATAAGTTTCAAGATATTCAATCTCAAACTTTAAAAATCGTTTTTCTCGAAATGTGCTAAATGGCGCTTGTCATAAGATAGCACAACAGCGACGACATATAAGGAGAGTGGCGATAACACTCAAAAATGGAACAATGACTATTTGTCAGTGTCATTCCAAACTGGTCAAATCCATGTATTTTGAGAAGTCGTTTGTTTGTCTGGATTATCACTCACAGATAATCATGACTGTTGTATTCATTCTTCTTACACACACTCTGGTTCTAGTTAGATCTAGCCAGCATTCCGGTTCATTTTCCGGCTGAACTTAAGTGGGTCTACTTCGTGAACGTGTTTAATATTTCATTCTACGGCGCATACTAATCATAGAATTATTATTTATTGCGATTTAAAACCTTTTTCATCTACAAATGGCGTTTCATTTATGTCCTTTATGATTCGTATGGGATTTACTGGAGCAGACTATATTGCAATGAATAATATTTGGTGTATAGCAAATTGTAACACATGAGAACAGGATAGAAAGCTATAACGGGAGGTAGCATATTTTTACTGAAGACTATATAGTCTCCCATCATGAGATTAGTCGATAGTGGATTTTGATAGATTAAAATTCATTCATGAACTATATCACATGCTCTTGAAAAAACTACATTTTTCATGTCACCGTGGTCGTGCCCTGAACACAACTCTTCATTTTTTTCGATTGCCATTTTGGCGAACAAATTATTAGCTGGAATTAGCACTTGCCCACGATATCCCAGAAGCTTCCATTCGGGTCATTAAGCCAGATGCTGTTTTTGATTTTTTTTCGGTCTAGCTGACCTTAAAGTTAGGTAATCGACCTTTTCAACCTTTTTGTACGCAAATAGACGAATAAAAATAGTTTTATTAAATTGAATTATCACGACCACACCTTCCATTAATCTACCTTGATCCCTATTCTTTTGCAGGGATAACTGTCAAAAACTGCTAACCCATATGGCTAAATTCATTGTCATGTAGGACGGATAGTGTCAAACGAAGACGTGTTTACATATTTTTAGTAAATCAATTAAAATCATTGTGAGGTTTTAAAAGTTGAACTTATATATTGTTATATTAAGGAAAATGAGCTCTATCGGTTTATGAAATAAAAGGAATTTTATTCTTTATTTAATGGCCCAAATGGCAGGATATCAATGATAATACAGTAATGTTTAGATTATATCACTATGCGTTTATGTCAATACTCGTTTATATCACCCTCGATTATATCACGGTTTTATCTCGATTATATCTCGCTTTTTGAAAAGCAGACAAGGCACACTACGTTTTGATCCAATTAAGTCACATATTGTGTCCTGGCACTTTTAGAATTTTTTATAAAGGATTTGCTTATTTACATGTAGGGTAACGATCCTATTATTAGGTTTCGGATTATTTCGTTAAGGCTTTATATATGATGAGGTCGGTCAAAAAGTCGAACTTTTTTATTCTTTTATTCTAAAGTATCGATTCTTAAGAAAGAATATGAAATTTTTATAGAGGTCTAAGTAATAGACGCAAAGTTATAGTGCTGTTCATCTTGTTCCTTTAAGTGAACGGAGAGCGTGACGCGAAACTTTAAACGTGAATAATATCGAAATCATGTTTTACCAAGACGTTGTTGCAATGACTAGGATTGCCGAAATATCTTTCGGCCGATTGCAATTTTAGTTTTAAATTCTTCGTTACTTATTTGCCGTGTCCTTGGGGACCGTCTGGAGGTGTAGCAGGTAAACAAATCGACTTCTTTTTTAAATTGTTAGTTATCAACATAAAATCTAATGAAATAATAAGAAAAACAAAATACCCAAGATATGGTAGGTATGCAGAGATATGCATTTTCTTTTGAATCGATGTGAATACTTTTCTTTTGAAAGCACAATATCAACAATTGGTGATGGGACTATTTCTATGATGTTGAAACAACGAGAACTGAATCGTAGTCTCTTCGAATACACTGACTTTATTAGTTTAGATATTTGTCCAAAACCATAACGTGCCAGATTCCTTTAAGTTTAGTTTTGAGTGATTCAACAATTTTAAGAAACGGTACGGGATACGTAAAGTTTTACCGTTTTACCTAATGCGTTGAACAAAAATGGCAGACGCTGCTCTAACCAACGGCTTCAAATGGGTAGTGTGATAATATAAAAATCGCAAAAATAGCCTCATTACCCTAGTATGATTTATTCTTTTGACTAACGTTAACTTTTATTACTTTTTGTTTGTAGAAATGCATGGGTTAATGCTTGAATGTAATTTTTTGTTTTGTTTTGAATATATCACGCTTCAAATATATCACGCCAAAATACAGACCGACCGTGATATAATCGAAACATTACTGTATTTAACGTTCTATGTTCGAACAATCAAGTTCATAATACATGTGTAAACATTTGATCGAATATACGTCAAAACCAGGGATGTAATGCACCTCAGAGCAAATAAAGAGAAAAATAAAAAACGCTCTTTGCACTTTTCATGTGAACCACCGCTCTTCTCTTCTTTTTCGTTTTCAAGTTTCTCTTTGTGCGGTCGCTCTGCACATCGCAGTGTTTTTGTACTGCTCTATTTTTCATCGGTGTATTTCGTTCTTTGTGACACATTGTGTGAGCAAATAACAAGCCAGGTCAAAATATTTGCTCCGCCATACCAGCCTATCCCAACTAGAGGCATAACTATGCCGGCCGTTTTGAAATTTCTATACGATCAGCTATAAATTCAGTCACACTCATGCTCTTTGTTGGCTGGTAAGAATAGAACACGAACTCGTGTAATTCGACACCATTATCTGATGGTATGAAATCAGAAGAAGAAAAACTTTAATATGTTATTCTAATCAAATTCATATTGACGGCGCAGAACTCAAACTTATTGGATATCACTGAGGTTTAACATGAACTTTGAGTAACATTTATGTGTTCATATAAATTCTACACATCAAATTGAGGTACGATTCATATGACAAATCTTATGAATATAAAATAAATTTTCATTTCAGTTAAGATGAAGTTCAAATGCATTTCAAAACACCCAACGAAAGGAGTTCGAACGGGTCTGCATTTTTGGTCATTTTGTCCTCTCTATACCAAACATTTTACTCACTACCCCAACAACAATCCCTACTACAAAACACATCGCAACATCCGTTTCAGAATCAAAACTGGTTAGCCAGCGTTCACCAACCCAAGAATTTTTGTCAAACCACGTAATCATTGTACGTACCTGTATTTACCCGTGATTTTTCTTTTTGCATCAGCCAGAGAACCGCTCCCACCACGGAGAAAAAAGTTTTTAAAAAAGTAAGTTTTTTAAAGAGCAACAAATCTTCAAAATTTCTCCAAAAACTTGTCGACTTTACGTCTAAGTTTAAGTTATGAGCTACTCAAACTTAAGAGTTGCGCTCGGTCGGCCATTTCGTTTTTTTCTTGTCAGACTTCATTCCCCAACCCAGTAGCAATGAGATAACTAAGATCATTAGCTATTCATATAACTTGAATGTGCTATTCTAATCTTATTCATATTGACCACGCAAGATTCAAACCTATTGAATATCACTGAGTTTTAACATGAACTTTTAGTAACATTCATATGGTTTCATATAAATTTTACACAACTAATCGAAGTGCGATCCATATGAGAAATCTAATGAATACAAAAGACATTTTCATTTCAGTGTACTTCGGTGTGCTACTGGAAGATGAAAAAACAGAAGAGTATACAGGAACGATTTCCTCCCTGTTTGCTCCGGAGTACTTCCCCTTTTCCTGGTACTGGAACAAACTTATTATTGTCCCCCATACGCAAATTTCACCGAACATTTCTCAAATATCCAGCTAGTTTTTGTAAAGATAGGCCGACATTTGACAAACATCGTTTCATCTGACTATAGGGCCCATCTACATTACCGATAGCCAATTATAGCGGTTTTTAATAGAGATGGGCGGGAAGCCACGAAAGTCGACCCGAACCCGTACCCGTAGGAATAAGAGCGGATTTGGGTTTTGTAAAGACGGTTAAAGCTATTTTCTGATGTTTAGCGGCCCTTACACGTGCAATATTTTTGTCAATACACAGTATTCACGATATTGCTTCAGTACGTTAATACCATTTGAAATTCACATCGTCAATGCGTCAATACTTCCATTACACATGCAATTCTTTTTCCAATACACTCTAGTATTGACAAAAATATTGAACGTGTATTTTTTTCAAGGAGTGTACTCCCATTTAAATAAATAATAACAAAATCAAGAAAAGCAATATTTAGAACAGATGGATAAAACCAATGTGGTATATATAGGTGTGGCAGAACACACGGTTTGCTAGTGTTGGCAACCAAAAATATGTAAACAATCCAGAAGCACAAAGGGTCGACGTCATAGCGGTCACACGATTCAATGGGAGCGGAACGATCGCTATGACGAAAGCAAGTCGATTTATACTGTGATCACTCACACCACTCATGTAAGATTCATTTTACGAAAACCAAAGTGCCATCTTCGCCAGACCTGTATATACGACATTGGGATAAAACATCTTATTAGGAATACCATATTCTAGATGTCTTTTTGGATATTCCAAATTATACTGCTTGTCATTTTGAAACGAATTTACATCACAGCATTGCGAACAGACTTGGGTGGGCACGGTTTGGGTTCGGGTAAACACTTGAAACAATATTCGGGTTCGGGTCGGGTACGTGGACATA
This sequence comes from Topomyia yanbarensis, assembly GCF_030247195.1. Classification (NCBI taxonomy): domain Eukaryota; kingdom Metazoa; phylum Arthropoda; class Insecta; order Diptera; family Culicidae; genus Topomyia; species Topomyia yanbarensis. The sequence continues at coordinate 449,296,591 of NC_080671.1, read as the reverse complement.
TCCGCCCATCTATAGTTTTTGATCAAAATTGTATTGTCACTAAAAACTAGAGCACTCTAGTTAGAGTGTGGCCAAGAGGCCATGACGTATCCAAAGGAACATGAAATTTGACGTATTCACAAGAGAAATACGTCAGATTTCTGCTCGTTTGGATACGTCAAACGCGTCTTGGCCGCCCTCTAATTAGAGTGCTCTACTAAAAACGTGTTGCTTTTCCAAATTCATAGGACGTTATAAAGATTTTAATGATATTTACACATCTATACCTTGGGCAAGAGTTTTTAATATTATTTTGTATTAGATGTTTGTTCGAAGATTTGAACTTCAATTGTTTCTATTAAAAGCTTCATTGCATTTGAAAAAAATCTTGACCATTCACTGGAAAACAACGCATGTGACAAAAAAAACAACGGAAAACTGGAAAACGACGCAACAACATGTGATCCTGGGGGCGACATGTTCCAGATCGCTAACTCAACGAACGCTGAACCGGTACACTAGATTTCTGAAAACGTGCATGCTTGGTGACAAGCTTTTCAAAAGAGTTCCTCATTGACCCGATTCATATGATTCATTTTCTGATATCGCTTAACAAGGCAGTCAACTGAGGATAATTGCTATTCCGGCGTTAATGATAATAATGATTCACTGGATCTAATGAACACTATTGGCTATATTAACTATTCTGGCATGTGGACAACATTAATCCGAGTTTACTGAAGCCGGCCGAATAGAACGTTGCTAAGACTGGCATTGCTATTTAACGAGTTCAAAGCGGTTTTGGAGAAAGCTTAAAATTCTGGCAGGTTCAATATTATGGTACCGCACCAAAATAGAGCAGATCAGCGACCAAAGAATTACCCACAGGAAGATAGCCAGGTAGCATTATAACGAGTTTAAATTTATTTCTTGTAACAGAATTATTTAAAATATAGGTTTCCTGGATCATGTCATCTGGAATCACGAACATGACTTCTGTATAATGTACCGGAGGAGAACCCAACAAAGAGATTTTGCATTTGTCAGTCTTGATCAACGGTCGCCACTTCGCTGGCAGACGGAGAATCAATCGACAAGAGCGGTGGAATTATCGAAGCAATGCATATGATTCAGCAGATTTCAAATTCCTACCCGAGGATCTAAAGTAATTATTTTGGGGTCTAAAGGTGTAACGAGAAATATGTGCCGGCAACGGTTTTTGTACCGTGCACTAATTACCATATTTAAAGTCATTTTTGAATTTTTAGAGCATCCCTTCCGCCTCTAGTAAGATTTCTGAATTATCTAACATTAAAATGTTTAAGTTATTTAAACAGGCTTTTAACTTCATTTCAAATATAGCACGGTCGGGTTTCATCAAATTAAAAAATAGGCTTACAGGAGGTTCAGAGCACTATCGTTAAAACGTTGTTTAATCTGGTTTTCGATCCTCTTCAAATATATATTTGATGAGAATTAAAAGAAATTGTTTATGTCGGCTCACTAATCCAACCTAAATTTTTCAATGCCTGGGTTGATCTCCATTATGTATGGTTTTACACTCCTGTTTAACCATAGCCATAAAAACGATAAGATTTTATAAAATTTTATTTGCTTAAATTGAAGCACTAAGAAATGGACTTGAAATACTCACATACTCTTAATGTTTGTTTAGATTTCCGGCAGGTTTGTTATATTCGAGCATCAGTCTTATGGTGGAATGTATTGTCTGTCAAAATTCATATTGATAAAGTTATACCACGTACACCTTACTGAATTGGCTCATCAAAAGGCTTTGGAAATTCACTTCAAGCCAACTGCTCAATTAATCTTAACTTCGAAATCAACCGCTTTTACATCTACTCCAATAATTTTATAAAATAAGCATTGTCAGCAAACCGACATATTCTTTTCAACTAAAGAAATGGTTAAATTTGTATTCCAATTTTTGTTTTCCTTTTTGCTGTCTTTATTTTCAAGAAACTGACAGCATCCACAAACAACAATTTTTTTCAGCTAATTAGCGATATGAAAATCAACAGTAGCATTAGTTGTATTAGCAATTTTTAGTTGAATCAGCTAAGACGAAAATCAACAACTGTAATATCATAATTTTGTGATTGCGGGGTTTTCCGTGCAGGTTTACTACAGAAAAAGTTTATTATTTAGATTTCTTAAAAACAAGAAGAAATATAATGTCGAAAGACAAATTATGGGTCGTCTCGAAGCTCAGCCTTTGAATATTAGGTATTGTTATGTTCAGTATTCATTATTTTAAGAAAGTAACCAAAAATCTCATCAAAAACACAAACTTTTGACTACTTATCCACTAAAAAGTTACTTAAATCCAATAAATGAAAAATAGAAGGAATTTGTTCAGTAGCAACATTTTTCATCTTTTCTAAGGAACCAAAAGAATTATAATACAAAGTACATCTTTTGAGTTAGATGTATTTCAGAATTGAATTGATTTCAGTAATTAGAGTACATTAACTCCGTATGTGAGGAACGATTCTCTTCTCAAATATGATCCTCTATCACCCTTCAAGAGATTCTTAACCATGAACTAAACACCCTGTACGTGTTAACGATTCTAAAATCCTTTACTGAACCGGTACAAACCAGCTCGCGATTGCATCAACCCAACCGCGGAGTTTCTCCCGATGGAAAACACTCACCTTTTTATTTACCAGAATCGCTCTCATTCACTCTGCAGGCTGTCCGTTCTAACTTTTTGTTGCAATGCTCTTCAACACAGCGAAGCCTTCGTTTTTTTTTCATTCTCTTTCTCCAGCTTCCGGTCGTTAATAAATAAATAGGGGAACCCGGGGCTATTAAGACAGTGGGGGTAATTCGGACCCCCTCGATCTCTCAGAAAATCGTAAGACTTTCTGACTGTCGTACATATTCGTGGAACCGCTATTCCAAAACATTAATTTTGACAGCAGAATCTAATTATTTGTTTTGTTTAGAAAGGAGATACACGTGTTTCATTTTTTTGCCATCCTTAAAACAAAAATCACGATAATGCAAAAACTGTAATTAAAGCAACAAATAAAATTGAAAAAAATGAAAGGTATGTATTTAAGAAAGCTTGAGGCTCTTATTCTATGGAATGATTTTTGTTCGGATGAAAACACAGATATTTTCATGACGCTAACCACTTTTGTGCGAAATTGGCATACGGGGCTTTTCGGACCCCCTATTCTATCAATTGCCCCGTAGGGAGGTCCGAATTACCCCTACATTGTAAAAGGATGGAAAAACGTACAGTTTTGTAAATCGCCACCTAGCGCTGTCATGGAGTAGTGCAAATGAACTTGTATGGTACCAAAATGTAACTTAGGTTTCAAACTAACAATTTGGACTTTTGACCGATTATTTTTTCACATCTATCCACCTAAAAGGGCGATTTGCTTAGGTAGGTCCGTATAATTCTAACGGTGCAGCTCGCTCTCGTATACCAATAAACACAATTCTTCATATGATTTCCATTCAGCTCGATATTTTTTCTAGCCTTGAAAAGGTGATAATATTTTACAAGGCGAACTTCAATCATGCGCTGAAATTTTTTCGAGCTTTTTTGAAAAAAAAAATTCATTGAATCTTCGAACTGATAAATAATACATGCATTTCTATTATAAAACTCCAATCGATTTGGGGCCCGTGTAAAGCACCGTATCATAATATTCAAGGTCATAAGGTCCGAAGGATGGCGTATCACAACGCCCGGGACTTTATAACCCACTATTATTTGCGAATTTTACGACGCAGTCGGCATCCTGGACATTCACAACGTCAAATTTCAGCCGAATATGGTTTCGTCGTTGATTTTAGATTTATCCGCAGTAGCATTCGCTAGCCGAAGGCGAAAATGGAGCTTAGGCTTACAAAAGTTATTTTGAATCATCATATCAAGCACACGGTATTTTTCGTTTAACGTCACGTTTTATAAGTTGGTCCAGGTAAATAGATTCATTTTGCATATCAAGTAGTTGAGTTGGACAACGTCCGAATCAAAAACGCCATGTATATGGACGACGGTAAAATCAAGGTACGACTACACAACCCTGCATTACGTACTTATATTATAAACATTAAAATATTCATATCAGAGAAGTTGAATCCTTTACTGAGGATACACGGAGAAACTACTTCCCAGGTACTTCCGACTTACGGTTCCGGTGTTACGTGCGATCACTTTAAAAATTCCGATTCAAGCCGATACCGCGATGAATGTAAAAGGGTTAAAATTTTGCTAGAATGTGTGTGAAACAACTTGCATTTGCAATTCTAGGTCACTGGCGGCCGACCGAAGCAGTGCTGCGAAATTTCAACTCAGTTACCTATTTCTGCTTGTATTTTCCGAAACCAACATTCAGATTCACTGCCTCCCTCATTCGTTAACTTTCCAATTTACTAAAATTTCATGCAGAATCGAATGCATGAGTACAGAAGAAATATGTGGACAGTTTGAATTCAGAAATGGGCGTCTTCTACATTTTCGAGCATAAATGCACTGCGTAATCTATATCTGGAGCACTTTTGCTCAATAATCCCTCTCAGCATAGAAACAAACTTCAGTTTGCTTCTGAAGCCGAACCTGAATTGCGCTGTGTCGGAAGAGAGCGAATGACGAGAGAAATTTTTGGTTCGACATTTCATTCATCGCGACAGACATGAATTGAATTTTCATTCTCGTTCAAGTTCACGCAGCTTAAGCTCAGAACCGAAGACTTGCTGACCACAATGACTATCATAGACTGTTCCGGAAGAGTCCCGAAAAAGGGGGCCATTTATCTTTTATTTATTTATTCGTCAATCAATTGTAGACTACATTATACAAATATTAATTGCTTATATACTATCCTGTATACTATTCCTATGTACTATGATGCCGCAAAGAGTTGAAAAACCGTTTTAAACTTGTTCGGGGCATGGTAAGGTCAATACTTTCACAATGCTCGTTATACACAGCCATCATCTGGTTTAGTGGTCCGAATTTAGCATAATCTGTACGGTGATGACCTATCGCGAACAAATTTCGATTGCGTAATTGACGAGTAGGAGCATATATATTTAATTTTGACAATATGTAAGATGAGTCAGTACGCTGCATGACGATATCGTTTAGAAACGAGATCATAGCATAGTCCCGACGTTCTTTCAATGTTTGAATATCTTTCAACATACAACGTGCTTCATAAGATGGAAGAGGGAATGCTGTCCATTTTAGCTTGCGTAGTGCATATAATAGAAATTGCTTTTGGATTGACTCAATTCTCACTTCGTGTTTTTTATGAATGTTGACCAAACAATACTACAATATTCTAAAATAGACCGAATATATGCTACGTAAAGAGTTTTAATTGTGTAAGGATCTTGAAAGTGATATCCGAAGCGTTTTATAAAATTAAGCATATTACTAGCTCTATGAACAATTGTGCTGTAATGTTCCACAAATTTTAATTTTTTATCTAAGATAACTCCTAAAGCTCTTATTTTGTCGCATTTCTGAACGGTTTGATTACCTAATGTAACTGACACGGAGGCCGTGATTTGTTTTCTGCTAAAAGTCATGAAATTACATTTTTTAACATTTAATTCCAGTAAACATTTACAACGCCATGTATAAAAGATTTGTGTTTCATTGTGAAAAAACATTATTTCATTTCTAAAAATAGCTTCATATCATCCGTATATATGAGAATTTTAATGTGTTTTAAAATAAGAGAGATGTCGTTGACATATAAAATGAAAAGAAGAGGTCCTAAGTGTGAACCTTGAGGAACCCCCGATGTAACTTTAATTACATCAGATTTCATCTCAAAGATTTTTACTATATGCTGGCGATCTGTTAAATACGACTTAATCCAATTGAGGAGTCTCATCTCGATTCCCAATTCAAGTTTGAAAATTAACATGGGAATGTCCAGTTTATCGAAAGCTTTGCTGTAGTCAGTGTAAAGAGCTTCTATATGATTTCTTTTATCCATGGTATTTAACGAGTAATGAACAAATTCTAAAAGGGTTGTACTAGTTGAACGGCCTTTAAAAACCCATGTTGTGAATTTGTTATTTTATGTTTGACTTGGTTGAAAGTGTTTTTATTTATGATGGATTCGAAAAGTTTGGGAAAGCAAGACAGAATGGCAATTCCACGATAATTGCGAATATTAAATTTTTTACCCGATTTATAAATAGGTATTAAAAAAGATTTTTTCCAGTATTTTGGGAAAATACCAGATGCTAGTGACTTATTGAACAGCCACAATAAAGGTGACGTGAACTCAGTTGCTAAATTCTGTATGAAAGCAGGTGGAATTCCATCAGGTCCTGAGCCATTAGTGGCATCTAGATCATTGAGACCAGACAAGATATCTTGAACATTAATGTGACTGACACCAACATCCCTTGAATGATCAGGAAAATAAGGAAAATATTCAAAGTCACGATCATTGTCTGAATAGTTAGAATAAGTTTCTTGAAAAAATGTTACGAAGAGTTTACAAATATCTTTTGAAGTTTCACTCTCTCGTGAATTTGTCATGCCATTTGGTTGTAAGCTACGAAGACGGGGTTAAGTATCTTTTCAACAAAGTATCGTTTTTTCGTATGATTTTTCCACTTTGGCCGACTGTAAAAAAATCGTTTAAGATCAAAATATTGCGATTTTGTAGCTTACAGTGCCCGAGAATGTTGTCTTCTTTTAGGCGGGCAAAACCGGAAGTTGATTGGTTGAATGGTTCAAAAACGAGAATGCCCAGAGATTCGAAAAATCTTATTCCGAGAAAGCCATCATTTTGGACGCCATTTTTGATACCATGCTTTCTAAAAATTTTATTTTATAGAAACCTTAATGTGTCTTTTACTACCGCAAAAACAAAAATTATTAAACATTAGGAACTTGTTGCCACAATTATATAAATTTAAACTAAATCGGACAAGTCTAGCTAACGGACCAACGTGTTCGAAGTTTGTATGGGATTTTTCGACAATTTACATGAAAAATCCACTAACTTGCATTTTTACCGCTAGGTGTCAGTGTATGCGCCAGTTTACTACTGCAAATGAAAATAAAGAGAATAATTTTATTGTCTACAACTTTGTCCAAGACTGCAAACCAATCCAACTTCCTTAAGAGACGTTATTCAACTTTTATCGAAGTGATATCTGAGTCAACTTTGCATCAGGGCTTAGCAGCTCGTGGCGGTGAACCAGTAGTCGATTCTTTCGAACTTTTTGCATTTAACTGGATTTAACTAAACTGATCGAATGGTTGGATTTAACTGAATAGTATGTTTGGAACTATTTTAGTTCGCAGTATGGGTCATCTTTTGTTTACAAAATTTTAATTCAAAGTTTCACCTGTTAATTTAATTTCATTAAATAATTTTTAACTATTATTTTACGAACAAGTAATCTTTTTAATGTTGAAAATGTCTTACTCCACTACCTGGTGCTAGATTTCATTCGAAAATTTAAAATATCTCCTATGTAACGAAACGATGTAAGGTTTGCACGCTTCTCACTCCGCTATTACTAGACGGATTTTAATCATTTACACATCAGCCGATTCATAAACGTCTAACTTGAGTATTGATAATAATTCTGTGCAATAAAAGTAGTCTATTGAAAATCGGTTAAATTGAAAAGTTCGCGGAAAAGGGGAATTTCCATCAACGAGGCAGCTATTTCAGGTACAGCCGCTTCTGTAGTTATTTCTAAAGCACGGGCGGACTCAACTGGATTTGCGTCTACAGAAACGCGGGGGTTAGTTGGAGATTTCGCTAGGCGAGGAAACTAAGCTATGTTACAGCAGCTTTAACTTTGATTTGTTTTCAACAAGTTGCGAGATAATCTATAGCAATTCTTGGTAGTCATCTCAAAAGTAATGCCATCTGACCAAGAGAAAGCACTGATAGGTTTGCATTATTATTTTACATTGATCCAAAAATTTTGAATTTAAAACTTACTCTCCCAGCAACAGTTTGAGTGGGTGTTATTTTTAATTTAAAAAGCATGCTTAAAATTCGTGCCGTGTCTTAAGCGTTACTGGACTTAAAATTATGTTTCCCCAGTTTATCAAGTCTGAGTATCTGTCCTACACTATGTATTTAAAACACAGTTCCAAATGTGTTTTAAATTAGGCAACAAATAGAACGGTGGTGTATACGAATTTAAATTTTAAAACAAAATAGTTGTTAATTATGAAACAAACCGGTATACAAGGGATGTAATTATTTCAGTTCTAATTTCGCAATGAAATACATATATAAGATAAAACGCTGCAGAACATGCACTAAGTTCATTGTCTTAGTTTCAAACCGGTTTAAGGGGGTCCTCTACTAGCGAGGCCGAAAATTGAGTACTTTTTTGGGAATAAATTGTTCTGACTTTTCAATTTTACTTTTGAAGACGAAAATAAAAATCTCTGATGACCTTGAAACTTCATTGATGACATTGATGTTGAAACTGCATGGGTCCCACATAAATAAAGTTTTGTTTTATTTGGAGCAAGGAAAAGGCCCCTGGAGCTAGGTTTCATTCAAACCATTTTTCCAGCAGGCATAAAACCTCCGCATCTTTTGTACCAACAGATTACAAGCATCCAAATGATACATTGCACAGCTTATTTCCACAACTAACAATAACACAATAATTTTGCTACTGAATAACTAAAATAGGGACAAAAGCTAGCTTGATAAGGAATTAACAAACAATCACTTAGTGACGGTACGGGAAAGATGAAAGTCAAAGAACATCGGTTGAATAAACGACATATACTGGCCATAATTTGTTCTGGAAATAGGAAGACGAAAGAATGGATAGGATCGAAGGCTACAATAACGGATGTCGAAATCCGATAACCGGAGAAGATCAGGGCAGTCGTGATTGAGTCGTGATTCGTGATTGAAGGAGATCGGCGATGAAAGTTGCATTGGAAACATACCGACGACCAGGGTAGGACGGGAGATTTAGCGGGTCTCTCCATGGAAGTCGCGGAAGTGCGAATCGGACGAATTTGCGTTGGACAGCTTCGATGCGTTGAATATCGTTTTGGTAATAAGGGGCCGTACACAAATGACGTAGCTTTTTTTCGGCGATTTTTGACCCCTCCCTCCCCCCACGTAGCATTTGGTCACAAAATTCTAACCTCCCCCTCGTAAATAACGTAGCATTTACCTACCCCCTCCCCCTCGTCCCATGCAAAGCGCCCGGGAGATGAAAAAAAATTACATATGTTTTTCAATTATTTTAAATACATGTCCTTTCAAAATGTTTGACGACTTTTATCAACATTTTCATTATAACAGCAGATTGCGTGCAAAATAAGCCCATTTCATGACAAATATAGTGTTGATAGTTTTGTTTTGAATTTTATAAGTCAAAGGGAGCATGAAGAGAAGTTCTCTCAGTTCACAATCGTGCAGCCGCCAAAGATTGTAAGAAGCATACGTTCATCTAAATTACTAAATTTTGTTTGGTTGAATCCGAAGTGAAAATTTAATTCAGCTTTCAAACTAAGTCTACTAATTAGCAACATTAGCTAACTAATGTAGCAAGTTAAATCTGCATACAAAATCTTTTTGTATTTTCGCGAACTTGCAATTCCGCGAATCGTAAAATTTACCTCATGAAAAAACCGCATCAAAAGTAACTTGTTTGAATTTAAATTTATTTCTCTTGGGAATGGATGATCATTAAATTGTTTTCTCTAAACAATGGGTTTTAAACTTAACGCTACGTCGCACAACTTCTGACCCTACCCTCCCCCTCGTCACACTTCGTCACAAATTTCGTATACCCTCCCTACCCCCCAAAATGCTACGTCATTTATGCATGGCCCCTAAGGTGCCCGAATAAATCCTAAAAGTTTGGAAGCTTTGGAAATGGTGTATTCTATGTGTTCTTTAAAATTTAGTTTTTAATCTAACAGAACTCCCAAGTCCTTCAAGCACGTTTCACGATGAAAAACACTCTGAGAAATATTGTAGTCGAATTTGATCATGGAATGTTTGCTGGTGAAAGAGATGGCTGAGCATTTAGAAGCATTCAGTGACATCCTGTTGACATGAGACCAATTAATGAATATACCGAACTGGAACTGTAAGAATTCAGCATCGGTGGGTGTTTTAAAAAGGTGGCATAGTTTAAAGTCAAATGACAAATGATAATTTCATACATTTTATCGAAAGATTCAAGTCGTTGAGGTAGAGCAAGAATATGAAAGGTCCAAGATGACTACCCTGAGTAACCCCAGAGCTGGCAGCAAATGGAAAGGTCGTGTAGTCTCCAAATGAAGTCAATTACAAAAAAACACCGAATCCAAGCCAGTCTTGACAGAACACATTTTGCAATCTATATTGATCCCCGCATTCTGATGAATACCGACGCCGGCCACGTTCGAATGCAGATCTTCTGAGAATGGAAGGAATGTTAGTCCGATACATGTCGCTGTTAGAGACTGAGGAGTCCTCTGCATCCCAGCATGTATCACGAGAAGGACAGTGCTGTTAGTAAGTGTTCCAATAGCGTTATCATGTAATAATTGCTCTGGACAGCCGGCTGCCGAGAATTTAGGAAAATTATAATTTGTCGTTTTAATGCGATTGGTCAAATAAGCATCTTGAACTCGGGATAGCCGATTTTACTCGGTGATCGTTTGAATTAAATGCGGAATCTTATACAAGACGTATTTGCGCGTCCTAATTTTTTCGTGTGTCAGGTACTATTCTTGTAGATAGCTGGAATTGCGCATGTATAATGGTTTCGCAGTAAGACAGTTCTGAGTGAAGATGTAGAATAACAGTTGATTCATAGATTATTCTTGCAGAAGGCAAACCAGCAAAAGGAAAAATGATAAAAAATCTCGATTAGAAAAAAAAAACAAGAGTAGAAACAATTAAACTATATCGACCATTTTTGCGACAGGGATATGAAAAATTTCTTCGTGTTGATATGAATGAGGAAAATCGACAAATGGCCTTGATCCCTCACGGGAATGGTCAATTCTCAACCCTCATACACGACTGAAGTCATTACTCCACTCAGACAAGACCATTAACCAGGATTAACTCCTTAGTTGGACAAACAAGCACCAAATAAACATAGAAATCAGTCTGCTCAGTTCAAAGCAATGTCAGCCCGATTAGCATCTCCCGGCGGATACGTCCTCACATTTAAAATTGCATACGACAAAATATGTGAAACTTTGAAAATAATAAAATGATTAATATTAATTATTTGCAACAAAATCTGAGCGAAAAAAATAGTTGCTTGACCAATGTGACTCACTGATGATGAATGCTGTTGATGAATAACCCAGCAAAAATAGGTGATATGAAACGCGAACGGAAAATGCTGACCACCGAAGCAAAGATTACACACTGATGGAATAAGCACAAATCGTCCTATTTTCAATAGACCTGCAAAATTTGGGTATCAAGTTGACGACAGTCTTTGTCGATTAGTGACCGTATTTATACGACGAAGATGAAGTTCGAATCTAAGAATTTCACTCAACCACCAACGGCAAGGACCAAAGGTAGCTCAAACTGGCCTCAGCTATTCTAAATAACACTTAGAGAAACTTGGATATTCGCGACACATACACAATCTCTTCAATGACCTTTGAAGGGTCGAATCGTGATGGTAAAATTAGCGCAATATTGTGCAGCATCACCGGTTCCAAACGTTAGGCACGCAGGTAACCGAACCATGCATAAGAACTCAACAAACGAAGAATGACACGTTAGAGGTACCAAGAGGCAAATAAGGTTGACGGATGTAAGCTGTTTTACCTTTTTGAAAGTAGAAAGAGTCTGACTAAATTGAAGCAATAACACACAAGGTGATCGGAATGAACAGAAAACTAGTAGCGGGACTAGTCAAATGGGTTCAAAAAACATCTCATACTTGATTGCAGAATTGAACCGGGCCGCTTCTTAATACAGTCAACGGAGTATGTCTAGTTCAGCAGCAAGCGGCGCTCGTTTAGTTCCAACAAGAACGATCGAAGATGGATCAGATATTTAAGCAACGATCCGTTATTAATCAACAAGGAGACTGATCATCTATATGGTTATTTCAACACCGCGTACGATTCCTTTAAACAAAACAAATCACGGTAGATTACTGGAACAGTATTTCTTGTGTATTTCTACAACTGAACTGTGATGATGAGCTGTACGTCCTTACTGAAAATATATTTATAGTTCAGAGAATCCGTCTTTCGCCATTTTTGTTCAACATCTGGAAGAACCCAAACACGTTGTATTATAATCATCATCTGGGGATCAGAAAAACTGAACCTGTAAGGTACCCATAACTTCACTCCCACAGTCTGCAAAGAAATAAATTTCGCTAGAGATTCGCTAACCAGAGCAAGAGTCTCCGACCGTGGCTAAAATGTTGATGTCCCTTTAGTCCACCTAGGCCTTCAACAGGAAGAGATACCTCAACACAGGGACGCTTCCTGTTATTAGTCGCCTCTTACGACAAGGTAACAGGCTCTCAGTGACTCTATTATTTACTCAAATAGTTCGAGAGATTTCAGTTCGCCAGATATTGAAAATCGACAAACAAATGACACTTTTCCAAGATATCAGTTTAAATATTTACTCGGCTGTGCGGAATATTTCGGAGCCTAAATAAATATGTATAAATGGACACGCTAAAAAATAAAAAGCAGAAAAAGATATATAAAATGTAAATTTGTTTCTAAAAAAATGAATAACGAATTAAGCTCTACAAAAATAGTTCATCTTCACAGCTCCGATTAGTGAAAAAGTTTAACCCAACAATGTGACCACGCGGTATTCCATTGTTTGCCCCGTTCCTATTCTCCCGTTTCCACTAAAAAATGACAAATTTGCTTTTACGACGATATTAATACCCCATTAAAGCCAGTCAAATTCCATCTCTTCGAATTCCACGAATCACATCATTCCATACCAAACAAGACACAAACCCCCGACCTAACTACTCTCGTGCGGTCCAAAAGTAAAATGGCTCCACACCGCGCGCACTCCAGTTGTCATCAGTTTCTCAGCCCATTAAAATGAAGAAAAAAAAGGCGCAAGCAGGACAGCAGCAGTTCACCGCCGCCAGCTAATAAATAAAGCCCATAAGGCCCCGTGGACAGTCGTCTCGGATCTCGCGGAGGCCCCACGAGAATCGAAATTCCAACAAAAGCCAACCAGCCAACCGAACGAACGAACGAACGAACCCGACAAGGTGGAGGGAAATTTCGGCGAAAAGCGATAATGGGCAGCGCTTGCTGTGGTTGTGACTATGGCGAAAGATCATCAAAAGTTCACGATCAACGTTGGCTCTGCTGTGGAGGAAGGTACATAGTGTGGTGGGAAAAAGGGAACGGTAAGGTAAGATGGCCGCATGCAAACCATATCCAATGGGAAGAAGAAAAACTGAAGACAATTAAAGCTCGTAAACGATTATAGGAAAAACATGCTCCGACCCCAAATCGGACCGTGGGGACAGTCCGAGAGCCCGCCTGGTGACTGGTGGTAGAGCAATAAAATCGGAGCCGCACAGCGAAAGAGAGAGACCCCACGGCTGTTCACGAGGTGGAATGGAAATCTTAAGAAACGGGGAAAATCACTACGGCCCGTTTGTCATTTTTGATCTTTTGTTTCGGGTAAGTTGTTCGCTGGGGCCCTTGGGCCCGCGGGAAGGGTCTTTTCGTCCGTCCTCGGACGATAGTTAGTGGAAATTTTATATCCGAACCCTGGCGAGATTGATGAGAGTGATGGATTTGACCCTGTCAGGGTCCGTGTACTCATTGCTTCTACTTTCTGGAAGGTTTACCTTTCAGTTGATCAAAAAATGGTTCTTTGTCTCACTCGTACGGTCGGGGAGAATCAAATAAAAAAGTCACAGAAAGAAAACGAACATAATTTTTTTGATAAAATATGATACCTGTCGAAATATTATGTTTGCGATGTTGTTTCCCAAGAAGATGTTCGCTTTGTGGTTGATGGGGTCAAAAGGTATACGGTTTGACACGATATTTGTTGAACGAATTTTGACTCAGTAGAATAGATTCATTAATTTTGTTGACTTTTCAGCATATCGACATGAGTAGTGATTCGAGAATATTACATTTGCCTTTTAACTGTTTTATTAAAGTTTATTTTTCTGACAATCAATTAATAAATTTCTGACCGGTGGTTGAGTGATATGCGTAACTGTTTCTTTCTGGATTTTATTGCTTATGTTAAGTTTCTTTTTTTACAAACCGAACATTCTCAAATTAATTCAACAAACGATAAATCTATCATAAATTATCGGCAGCCGGCTGCCCTGAGCAACACACGCACACATGATAACACTACGGAGAGCTTCATAGATCGTAATGCTATAACTCTTTACCCCATCCTACTAACAAAAACTCTTTCTCGTGGCAAACGTGGAGATGCAGAGATATACGCTGTAGGATGTGACAAAAATTAGATTCCAGCTCCAAGAAACTTTTTAGGTACCATTTGGGTTCTAGAACAACTGTGTAAATTCTTAGCTCGATCGGTGAAACTATATTTTTGCGGCACTGTTTAAAGTTTACATGGAATTTTGCATGGGAAAATTAACTTTTACAAAATAATTCCTCCAGGAGTCGCCCATTACTTCCTGAAAATAAATCGTTATGTGACTTTAAATTGTGAAATTTAACAAAGAAACAAAGTTTCGAAAACCACAAAACAATCTGACGCTTGCGAAAAAAGTTATTAAGCAGAAACCGATTGATGCTCTGACAATTGACAAAATATTCATTTTTTCTAGCACCACTGGCGTTGGTTGTACGCAATTTTGATTTAATCCTCTCTAATGGCCGAAAAGATGGGTCGCTAGCAATGATCAGAGACCCTAGAGTAATATTGACCGGGATTATTCAAGCAATTCTGACAACTCCAATCACTGCACAGTGGTCCAGAATGCAAATTTAGCAGGAATTTTGAGATTTTACTTAGCGTTATTAAGTCTTTGGAAAAGTTTTCGTAGTTTATGAGCCCCCTCTTTTTTGTTAAAACAACAGTTAGGGTGGTTCTAATTTTACCAAAATCAAAAAATTAACTTTTTAATCATTCTAGCTAGAGCCAAACGACCTTCAGCGAAGTTGTAGAACGACAAATTTTGGAAAAGTTTGCTGAGGACATGTAAGCTCTATCTGTCATACTTTTTATTTTACAATAAATTTAAAGTCGGAGCTTAGGGTGTTTCTTTGAAATACAGTTTTATTCCAATAACTTTTGCTGTATTCATTAAAAGCTGAAGTAGTCTTCAGACACCTTTAAGATTGTTTCAAGGCGAATAATTTGTGTCATGGCACTATATATCTAGCTATTTGCGTTGAAAAGTTATGAGCACTTTTTTGCCAAAAATGGGGTTGTTTTGAATAACAATATCACTCATTTGGGGCAAATAAAAGATAATTCTTTTTGAACTGTAAATAAGGTCATGATTAGAGTTATAATTGAGCAAAAAATGGCGAATACGATATTTTTTTAAATTTCATAAAATTTAAAAAAAAACTATTTTTGAGATATAAAGTGCTTATATCTTCTGAACAATAAAAGCTAGAGTTTTGATGTATTAGAAGAAAATGTTCGTCCTTAAAAACTCTGAAAAACATCTGAAAGGTAGGTTGGAAAAAAATGAAAACTGAAAATGTTATATTAAAAATTTGGTTTTTCATGAATTGACTCTTTGTAATGTGTTTAAACTACTTTCACGGTGAACAGTATAAAAAATGTAGTTTCGTTTTCATGATAAAGTATTGCACTTTACTATACTTTTCTATTTTTTAAAATAGTGGGTAGAGTGGCTCTAAATTTTTAAAATCAGAAAAATAACTTTTTAATGGTTCGAGATAGAGTTTCACTGTCTTCCACGAAATTGAAGATAATGAAATTTTGAAAAACTTTGTCGAAGACACTGAAACTCTACGTCGTATACTTTTCATTTTACAAGAAATTTACCAAAAAAAATTTAGGGTGTTTCTCAAAAAATGGTTTTCTTTGTATAACTTTTGCAGTTTTGATTTTTCATTAAGATCACTTTAGAAATACATTCAGATATTTTGAAGGAGAACAATTTGTCTTAATATATTGCACCTCTAGCTTCGCTCGTTAGAAAGTTATAGATACTTTTTACTAAAAAATAAACAATTTTTTTAGTAAATATTGCAAGGTATAAAAAATATGGTATTTGCCATTTTTTGGTGATCTATACTACAAAGCATGCTATTTCATATGAAAGCAAAAATATTCAATGTAGAGTGCCCGAATCGAAGATAATTCTATTTGAAAAAGTTATATATTTTTTATAAAAGTTCTTATAACTTTAAAACGAAAAAAGTTAAGTAGTTGGTGTTTTGAAGCCAATTATGCGCCCTAAAATAATCTTTAAGCTGTCCAAAGGGTACTTTAGCGTAAAATAAAAACTTCAAAAGTTATAGAAATAAAACCGTTCTTTAAGGAACACCCTAAAGCTTACATTAGAATTTCTCGTACAATGGAAAATATAAAAGCTAGAGCTTGCATGTCTTCAGCAAATTTGTCTAAAATGTATTACTCTACAACTTCATCGAAGACAGTAAAGCTCTATCTCAAACCGTTGAAAAGTTCTATTGTAAATATTGCTAAATTTATAACCACCCTAGCATCGGTTTAAACAAAAAGAAAAGCCTTGCAAAGTACAACAATTTTGCCAAACATGTTGTAAGGCTAAGTCATTTAATTTTAGCAAAAAGTTAAAATTCCTGCTAAATTTGCATTCTGTACCACTGTGCACTGCTGACTACATCAAGGCCCATCGCCGGATGAACTTGACACCCAACAACCAACTGAAGCGACAGCCAGCACGGAACGCGTGAACACCTTGTAATATCGGTTCCAGTCATCCAAGCATCACCTTTTACTTTTTAGTTGTTAGTTGTTAGTTGTTAGTTCAGATCGTATCAATCACTCGGAGTGATTAGTTGAGTTTTTTCTCTGGCTCCGTGTTCCATCGAATAAACAAGTGCTCGGCCTACGTCACCCGCCTTTTTTTTGAGCGCGGTCTCTGCCATCCGGCACAAATCATCGCGACATTTCGCTAGCTCAGCGATAGTTTACGCAAGTGCAGTGCTCCGAAACCCGATTAGTAGTGTGAAAAACAAGTGTTTCGCAACTCGATCCCCGACGGGTCTCCGGTGCCCTGAGGGACGACACCAAAGATTTGGAAGAAGCCAGACTACTGGAAGAACTAAAAACCCAGGGGGTCACGGAGGTTCGCCGAATATCAAAAAAGATTGAAGGTAAGCCGGTCAACACACCACTGGTCATCCTCTCCTTCTCTGGTTCTGCACTTCCGGAACACGTTTTCAATGGCCTACTCCGCACCAGTATCCGCCCGTACAATCCACTACCGATGATGTGCTTCAAGTGCGGCCAATTTGGGCATGGTAGTCGTCTCTGTCCCAACCCCGCCGCTTGCTTGAACTGCAGTGAACAACATGAAACATCCAAAGACAACCCATGTACCAAGACAAGCGTTTGCATCAACTGTGGACAAGGTCACTCCACCCGTAGTAGCACGTGTCCCAAGTTTATCGAGGAAGAACAGATAACCAAAATCAGAGTTGACAAAAATCTCACCTTCCCCGAGGCCTGAGCTTTGATAACGAAACGGCAACAAGGTCCCAGTTATGCCAGCGTAGCCACAAGTAACACTAAGGACGACGAACGGGACAAAATCATAGCACAGCTACAGAATGAACTAGTGACTCTAAAAGAAAGCAAGGCTCAAAGTTCAGTTGACGGTAAAGATCAGGAAATTAAACGGCTGAAGGAATATTGTTCCAAGCTTCAAAAACAGCTTCAAGCGGCTACAGCAGATATAACGAAACTGCGGCATGCCTTCTCCAAGCTTCACCAAAAGTCGTCTATCCACCCTAGGGAGAACACTTCCACCAACGAAAACAGCCCTGCGGGAACAAAAGCTAAGAAGACTATAGACTCTGCTGCCGGAGCTTCTGCCGGCCCGTCCAACCGGTCCAGTCGCCAAAAAGTAAAGGATACCAGAAAAAGTGGTACCGATAAATCCAGAAGCCCCAACTTCAAAACAACTCCCGATATGACCTTGCTTACACCCGACCTTGAAGCCATCATGTTCAGGCCCCGATCCAGTTTTACAACAGCACCAACACGTCAGGCCTAACACCTCCAACAACCGATGACTACTCGGACGTCATCTCAGAGTAACACAACGCTCAACCCAGCAGTCAGCAGAAATCAAAAGCAACAACATTCAATAGCCGAAACCAAACAAACAAACCTCCCGCGTCGACCCCGACCGGGGACGTTTCGGGTTCTCCCGATGCACCCCCGGCGGCTGTTGGCGCGGGCCCGAGTTTAACTCAGGCAAGTACTCATACACAAAATATAACAGAAAACAACCGACTGCCCTGAAGGCCTTCCAGCCAATGCTTACTAGAAGTACCTTGCCGTCAACCATGCCAATACAAAAAACAAACAAACGACCCCTGGACGCAGGAACAACACCGATCGTCGGCTCCGCAGCCCCAGCCCCATCGCTGGCTGCTCTTGGCATCCAGTTCGGTTCCACCACAGTAACAGTGACACCAATACCAAAGAACGCAACATGTACACCTATTCCACAAGTATAATAGTGGAAGCTACCTTCTCACAATCACACCGAGACATCACTAACAAAACCTGCACTCCGTGCATCAACAAAGCCTCCCTCCCCGCGTCGCTCCGACTCGGGAGGTACCGGAAACATCCGATGAGTCCCGACGGTGGGATTGTTTTGAATAACCGCGTTGCCGGCGCGGGGAACCCGGGGGTGTCCCGGGTAAGTTCCACCAACGCGTATCCACGATCATATCCATCTGTCGCTTTCTGCTCTCCCTCAAAACCCTATTGCATCAACACAGCTGAACAAACATCAAGCGTCGGAGAAAGCATACAGCCTTAGGAGGGATACGAACCAAGCGAGGAGCAGCCTTTGTATACACAGGCAGTCGAAAGAGAAGGTTGCGTCCTGGCATTGCCGTGGAATATTAACGGCCTGAATGGAAACCTAGGAGATTTACAAATCCACATTGCAAACAGAACTCCCATATGTCTCGCCATACAAGAGACTCACATAAGAAGCACCACAGACCCGTCTCCATGGTTTGGGCACAAGTATACTTGGGACACATGTCAAAGGAACAACATCTTCCAGACGGTCGGTCTGGGGATCAGGGCGGACATCCCATCGAAAACTATACCACTCTATACAGACCTGATAGCAGCAGCTCGCAGGATCACGTACCCTGTCGAATGTACAGTGGAATCCGTATACATCCCGAGTGGGGTTCGGGACTTGCGAAACAAACTTCTGAACCTCATAAACCAGCTTCCGCCACCCTTCATACTTATGGGTGACTTCAACGCACACCATTGCTAGTGGTGCTCCCAAAGTATCAATCGGCGTGGAAATGAAATCCTGGAAGTAGCTGGAGAAACCACATTTCTCAGAGCAAGCTCCTCATCAGCCATCGATTTGACGATTTGCTCCAGCTCTATTGCCAGTACCTGTAGTTGGTCGGTGGATCTCGACAAAGGAGGTAGTGATCATTTCCCTATCACTCACGCCAGTCACCCTATCTCAACAACACGACGTAGGCGATGGCTGTACGAGCGAGCCGACTGGGAGGCGTACGAAGATGCAATCGAAACAGCTCTAGAATTTAACGAGACTCACACACCTGAGGCCATTGCAAAGCTTATTGTTCAAGCTGCCTCCACAAGCATCCCCCGAACAAGCGGACCCCCCCCCCCCCCCCCCGCGCACAGTGGTCCCAAAGAGCAAAAAAGGGGGTTTTTTAGATTGCGTCAAAACGGTTGACTTTAGAAATATAGTGTCTTTGAGAAAGTTTCTTGGAGTAGAACTCCCCTTCTTTCTATCTTATCAGATTAATGATTAATCCCCCTAATAGTGAGTTACGAAATTTATTTTCTCCTATAATTCAGATAGACAAATACTTACTTCAGCAAAGTTGTAGAAAAACTCGTTATAAACATTTTACCTGAAGATTTCAACTCTCTATCTTTTAAGGTTTTTGAGATATGGGACATTATTTGTAAAAGGCCCCTTAAAAACAGTTTTTTCATCATAAGTTTTCTTCTAGATTTTTTCCATTATATAAATATTCTAGAACATTGTTTGGACTATTAATCTGCATTACTTTGCCGAAGACGGAAACTTGCTATCACTAGTATGTGTGTAGATATTCACGTTTTTTGATTGAAAATAGCTCTTTTTCCAATGCCGATAACTTTTAAACGGGCAAACCACTTTGTAAACAAATTAAAGTACAACAAAAGCACAACAAATGCTGGAAAAATCAGATCTCCCCAAGGCGGCCCTCCATGGAAATACTAGAGCCTAAGTTTGTCCATACTAAAGCTGTTCCGGGATTAAATACATCACCATATATTACTGATAGTTTTATTTATTTCGATTATAGAAGTTTTAACCTTAAGGTCATTCGCCTCTTCGGGTTAGAAAAATGTCTTATGAAAATTTTCTAACCGTATGTACGGGGTCGGGACTCGAACCCAGGTGCGCTGCGTACAAGGCAATCCATTTACCAACTACGCTACACCCATCCCCTACTGTTAGTCCTGAAATAAAGGGTTAAAGACTTAATAATTATCCTTTCTTAATTTTGTAAGCACGTCTTGAGTAAATACCCAAGCAACCAAAAGTTGATATAAAGGAACTACATAAGCTTCTCGTTTTAAGTAATTTTGCAATACGTTTTATGTTCTAATAGCGGGTTAAGCAGTTCTATTAAAGCTTGAGCAGCTTGAAAGTTCGCTAAGAACTTTTTGTGAATTTTAAAGTGTGCTTTTTAAGTATTATCCGAACTTCTGTGCGCTTGGGTCAAAAGTTACAGTTGTTCAAAAACTCAATGCATACGCCTGACATCGGAAACTGACAATTCCCTTGCACCTACTTCACAACAATGGCGCAAGTGCAACCAAACTGCGAGTAATCAATTGCATTTGATGAAGGAATGAGACAAACTTCAGCTCAAGTATTTCCATAGAGGGCCGCCTTGGGGAGATCTGATTTTTCCAGCATTTGTTGTGCTTTTCTTGCACTTTAATTTGATTACAAAGTGGTTTGCCCGTTTACGCCCGTTTAAAAGTTATCGGCATTGGAAAAAGAGCTATTTTCAATCAAAAAATGTGAATACCTCCACACATACTAGCGATAGCAAGTTTCCGTCTTCGGCAAAGTAATGCAGTTTAATAGTCCAAACAATGTTCTAGAACATTTATATAATGGAAAAATCTAGAAGAAAACTTATGATGAAAAAACTGTTTTTAAGGGGCCTTTTACAAATAATGTCCCATATCTCAAAAACCTTAAAAGATAGAGAGTTGAAGTCTTCAGATAAAATGTTTATAACGAGTTTCTCTACAACTTTGCTGAAGTAAATATTTATCTATCTGAATTATTGAAGAAAATAAATTTCGTAACTCACTTTTAGGGGGATTAATCATCAATCCGATAAGACAGAAAGAAGAGGAGTTCTACTCCAAGAAAATTTCTCAAAGACACCATATTTCTAAAGTCAACCGTTTTGACGCAATCTAAAAAACCCCCTTTTTTGCTCTTTGGGACCACTGTGCCGCGCGAAGAGCTATCCACTGGTGAAACGACGAGATCGCAGCTGTTCTGAAAGCCCGAAGAAAAGCCCTCAGACTTTTTCGAAGAACCCCACAGGAACATCAACTATGGGAGGAACGCGCAGCCAACTACCGAAGGCTTAGGAACCAGGGAAGAAAGGCGATTGAGGAAGCTAAAGCAGCAAGTTGGGGAGAGTTCCTCGATGGCATTAATCCGACTTCCTCCACCAAGGAACTGTGGAGAAGGGTCAACGCACTTAGCGGTAAACACCGACATACTGGATTTTCCCTTAATATCCATGGAACGACTACCGTGGACCCTACCGAAATAGCAAACCAGATCGGGAAATATTTTCAGGAGCTATCATCCGACGAATCTCTACCGGCATCCTTTAGGAGGTGGAAAGCCGGCATAGAAGCACACCCAACGAGCTTCGGACTCGACTGTAGTGCACCGTAGAATCAACCTTTTTCTGGAATGGAACTCGCCACTGTACTAAGTGCGACACGCGGGAAATCGGCTGGACCCGACAAAGTGGGCTACTCAATGCTCAGACACCTCCCACCAAGGGCGAAAAGAGCCTTACTAGAATACTTGAACATAGTTTAGCTGTATAGCTAAAACGATGGAGAGACTAGTAAATCGGCGCCTTGTGACCTATCTGGAGGAGGGAAAATTCCTCGACCTCCGGCAGTTTGCCTTCAGAAAAGGACTCGGCTCAGGAATCCATCTCGGTTCGTTTGGAGAGGTAGTCGGTCAAGCACTCGAGGAAAACAAGCACGCTGATATCGCGATCCTCGCCAAGGCCTACAATACGGTTTGGCGAGAGGGTGTACTGCGACAATTGCATCAGTGGTGAATAAGAGGGAATATGGGCCGCTACGTCCAGGAATTTCTCAGGAACAGAACCTTCCGAGTGTGCATCGGAGGAAACAAACCTGATACCTTCCGGGAAGCCAATGGGGTCCCGCAAGGATCCGTGTTGGCAGTCACCCTCTTTCTCATAAGCATGAATACTCTATTCGATGCTTTACCGAAAGGTGTATTTATATTCTTATATGCTAATGATATCATTTTGGTGGCGATCGGAAAAACAAAAGCTATAACCAGGTTAAAATTGCAGGCTGTTGTTAACGCCGTAGGCCGGTGGGCCGAAGCAACCGGTTTCAATAATGCCCCAGAAAAATGCGCTATTGCACACGGCTGCAACTCCCACCACGTTGCTTTCGACCGACCCGTGAAACTCGCCGGTACAACGATACCATTTCGCAAGGAACCGAAAATTCTCGGAATTAAGGTAGACCGGAGAATGACCTTCACATCCCACTTCCAGCACATAAAAAAGGATTGCAAAAGCAGGAAAAGACTAGTTCGCACCATAAGCTCCCGCCACACCAAGTGTAACAGAAAAACAGCTCTAAATGTGAGTCAAGCCTTAATACACCCAAAAATATTCTATGGCCTTGAGCTCACCTTCCGAAACTGGGAGGGTCTGGCCACTACACTAGCACCTGTCTACCATGGTGCGGTTAGATTCGCATCCAACCTGCTCCCTAGCACACCGCATGGAGGCAGGTATTTTACCATGTCGATGGGCGGTAGCGATCGACGTTGTGAAACGAGCACTGAGTTTCCTCGAAAAAACGACAGGGGGAGAATGTCAAATATTAGATATAGCTAAACATATCTACTCAGAATTCACTAATACCCAACTCCCTGCAATTGCCAGCATGCGCAGGGTCAGGAATCGCCCCTGGAACAAACGCTGCCCAAACCTGGACACCAATCTGACACGTATCGTAAAAAAAGATGATCCTCACAGCGCAACGCAAGCAAAGTTTCTGCAATTGGTCAACAGCAAATACCAAAATTACCACAAAATCTTCACTGACGGATCAAAGCTAGAAGAAGAAGTTGGAATAGGGGTACGCGGTATCTGTGAAGGATTAGCTCTACGTCTGCCTCCAGAATGCTCGGTATTTTCCGCAGAAGCAGCCGCGATCACCGTTGCCATACGCAGAAAATCCGAAGGTATACCAACGGTATTTTTTTCCGATTCCCTCTCGGTCATCTTGGCACTCGACACCGGAGAATCGAAGCATCCGTACATCCAGGAAATCGAAGATACCTGTGATATTCTCACTACGATTTGCTGGGTTCCGGGCCATTGTGGAATCAAGGGCAATGAGACCGATGACCATCTGGCCTCTATCGGTCGGCGAACGAGGTCAATGGTTACATCTAAATGGTTATCACTAAATCATTCAAGCAGGAAGCCTCCAACCACTTCATCGACCACTGGAGGAACCTGCGAGGACACCCACAGAAAATCAAGAGATCTCTCCAAAGATGGGAAGACAGAGAGAGAGCAGAACAGAGCAAAGGGTACTCTCGCGACTCCGTGTAGGGCACACCAGAATTACCCACGCCCACACTATCTCACGAGTAAATCCACCACTATGTTCCACATGCAACAGCAGGTTAACAGTCGAACATATACTCGTCAACTGCCCCGTCTACGAGGACCTTCGTCGACAACACGATGTATCATCATCCATAAAGGATATACTTGGAAATGACCCGTCACGAGAGGAGAAACTACTGATATTCTTAAAAAACGCCAACTTGTTCGCAGAGATTTGAAGAGAAAGGAATACCATGATCGCCTCGGGACCTGGTGCGCATCTCTAGCAAAGACTTCCGACTTTAAATAGACACGTCCTTAACTGTAACAAATGAAATAGACTAAGAGGTTACAAAGAATATAAGCACCCTTTGGTAGGCAAATGCTCACTTCGGTTAAATAAATAAATAAATAAATAAATAAATAAATAAATAAATAAATAAATAAATAAATAAATAAATAAATAAATAAATAAATAAATAAATAAATAAATAAATAAATAAATAAATAAATAAATAAATAAATAAATAAATAAATAAATAAATAAATAAATAAATAAATTAGTTGTTACTTGTTACTTTTTACTGCTTACTTTCTACTGCTTCCTTTTCAATTTTTGCCTTTTAACTTTCTTAGAAAATAAAAGTAAAGACTCCGCTCAAACTTTGAAGAACTTATCGGAGATCAGAGAATCACGTCTTTTATACCATTCGACTCTGCTCGGCGAATTGGGACAATTGTTTGTGGAATGGTTGGAGCGATATTAAACCAAACTAGTTTCAAATTGAAGCTCTACCATCCAGTGGCGGCGCGAGGTGTTTTGCCGCTCGGGGCCAAAAATTAAATTTGCCGCCTCTTTTATAATGAATTTTCAAAAGAGTTCGATTTTTTCCCACCTATATGAAACAAACATGATAAAAGTATTAGAAAATGTCTACATGAAAATGAACTTTTTCAAATTTTATTGTCACTATTTTTTCGTGGCTGTAGTGCTGCGCATAAATTTTCTAGGAAAAGGTGGCGCTACGACTCCGGTCACATGTTCGCACCGCGCTATTGGTAGGATCCTCTATAAAATATAAGATATTAGTTATAATTACTCTAAATATAAAATCAAAGTATGAAGTGCAAGATCGCGAAGTACTATAAAGTTCCTATTGAATACATCACAATAATTTAAAAAAAAATAACGTGTTTTCAAAACTTACATATTTAAATGCACTGATCAATGAATGGGATAAAACATTTTAAAATATATTTCTTGTGAATTACTGCCGATTAACCACGTCTTTTTTTAAATTCTCTAGCTAAACGATCAGAGGAACTTTATATACCTTTAACCCCTTTAAACCCATCTCTATCTATAACTACAAGTTTAGGCTAAGGCAAGACTAGTTTATAAAATCAATTATTGAGATTATTAAATTTCATTTGAGCGCTAGCATAGGTATTATTCGTAGAACTGAAGTAATTGCAATTTGTCTAGCCAGATCCCGCTGGAGCAGTGCTGCCAAGGACAGTTTCTGTTAAGGGCGTAACCTAAATTTTTGATATATTTATGATGACTCGAATTATTATTGAAAACTGATAAACCCTATCAATTTAGACTGTCTTCGACTA
Organism: Topomyia yanbarensis; assembly: GCF_030247195.1. Lineage (NCBI taxonomy): Eukaryota > Metazoa > Arthropoda > Insecta > Diptera > Culicidae > Topomyia > Topomyia yanbarensis. The sequence goes on along the minus strand of NC_080671.1, from coordinate 449,270,877 downwards.
CCTTTTCATTCAATTTGATTATTGTAAATATTGTAGGGGAATTGTATTGAGCATCGGATGGTAAATTTTGAGCAATTTGCAGCACTGCGAAAGAAGAACCTAAAACAGGTTTTTCATGCTCCTTGATTCCCAAAGTTTTGATAAAACATTTTTGGAGCCGTATATGCGACAGGGAAAAGTCGGACATGAATAGTGATAGTGCTATAGTGATTTTGTACTTTTCAAGTGACCTAGAATAGGTTGTAGATCTCATCAAATGCAATTCAAAATAATGTAATATAAAATTGTGTATTCCCTCAAAATCTTGATATATTGCAAAAATATTCGTATTTTTCGGACCTTTGCCACTAAAAAAATTCTACACTGTCATTTTTTACCGATTTTCAATTTCTGTGTTCTAAAGAAAAGACTTTTCCAACGGTGCTAAGTTATGTTGTTTCGTTTAAAATACTCTGCGGGTTTGGGACAACAATCAATATTTTGCGATTTGTTCATGAAAATTAGGAAAATTACTCAACATTCTTATCTTATTAAAAATTTAGAGAGATTTGGTTTTGCATTTAACGATCTGTTTATCTCCACATCCGGTTAAAAATGGTAAAATTAATTTTTGTTTCTCCAAATTAGATACTTGCTTGCATGAACTCTTAAGGGATTAGTGAGGCAATGCGCGCATTATGGGATCCTATAATCATAACATCCGTTGTTTTCCCTAATTTTAACTTCAAAGTTTACACACATACTTTTAAATGTATACGTAATCGAGCAAAAAATCGATATTTTGAAAAAAAAATGTGAAACCGTCCCCTTAAAAGTTCATGCGAGCAAGTTTATATTTTGGAAAAAAAATCAATTACACTGGCATTTTTCAACTGATTGTTATGAAAAATACCGCATAATACTTTCAACAAAAGAACATAACAAATGACCGCGTAACTTTTTTTCATTTGGATTATAGAAGTTTTAACCTTAAGGTCATTCGCCTTTTCGGGTTAGAAAAATCTCTTATGAAAAATTTCTAACCCTATATGCGGGGTCAGGACTCGAACCCAGGTGCGCTGCGTACAAGGCAATCGATTTACCAACTACGCTACGCCTACCGCGCAACTAATTTTTTAGACCCGAGAAATATTTTTTTGCTATAAATCAATATATTAAGGGTATATTAATTTGATCAAACGTAGGTTTGTATTGTATTTGACCAGACCTGCAACCTTTTCTGGATCACTTGAAAAGTTACATTCTTTTTTATTTTGGGGTACCGTGTAATTATTCATTATAGTACAAGAGTCGATAAATTTTTTAATAGTATTTGTAGTATTTTTATACTAATGACAAGGTCGCCGTAAGAAATTGCTTGTCACAAATTGAGTCCTGAAAGAGCGGCCAAGATGCGCCTGTCATATTTTTGAATTTACATAAAGAAACTAACAATCGTCATCATTATCTTAGTGACCTAGTGATCGAACAATCCGGAAAATCCGAATCATAATTGAATGTATTTTAGATTTCAAGGTTTTTCGATCATGGACCGCCAGTTCCATGGACGCACACCGCACGCGCATCTTCCTCAATTGTGCACAGCCAGCGAGAGCGGGGGATGCCCCGAAGTGGACAGTTTCTTCCAGGTCATAACTTTAACAGGTTTCTCTTTGGTCATTCCGCACTACAAGCCCAGTTCACTGTAGTCTGCTAAGTATACAACCACGCTGATAGCCTTCCAATGTCAGCATGGTTGTATACTTGGTACCGTTGGGGGTTCATGTGTCTGCGCCATTCTCCATTTTCTGCTGTGCTGCCGGGTATTGAACGCAAAATTCTTCTCAAAACAAACCGAGCACTCGATATCTTGCTTCCTACAACATCCATGCCTCATAGCCGTACAGAGCAACAAGGAGTATCAGCGATTTGAATAGAGCAAATTTTGCGCGCATCCTTAGGCAACAATGCCTCTTCCATTGATTTGCGATCAACGCCAATGATGTCGATATTGATCGAAATTCATTTCGTTTTAATCGTTTTAATCGTATGTCGCCGTGCAATCCACAAACGTATAGTGAGTCCGCAAGTTGTATTCCCGGAATATATCCAGAACTTGTCGCATTTGGTCCGTCGCTTTGATATTCGCCGACAAAGCATTCAGCCAACAGGCGCAGTCTCCTCAAGAGAACACGAGCAATGTACTGGATTCTATGGTGTGGCAATGCTATATTGCCCTCTCGCTCAATTTCTGTAAATTTATTACGTAATAAATTTCGACCCCATATATTTTCCATATATCCACGTGCTTTACAGAGACCGAGCGAGAGAGCAATAGCATTGTCACACCTTACAATCCAGTACATTGGAACACGAGGACTACCTTGTAGGCGGCACACAGTGGGGCAGAATGCAATTTTCTACGCTCAAACCCTCTAGCGCCCTGCGTGCGTATCCTAGAGGATTAGTGGCTTCAGTAAAGGATCTTGGATGGATATGAGCATTAAAATTAAAAAACTTTCTTCGGCAAACTTGTTTGTATTGATATTTTTTGCATATGTACCAAAGACACTTTTGCATGACATTAAATGACATTAAAAAATACTCGAGAAAATGAATTTGAACATTTTTTTATCAAAAAGTCTCAGGATTAAAATATTTTATTCCAAAATCTTCGAAAATATACAATAATAGAAAAAGTTTCTAAGAGTGATAGATATTATCATGACATTTAAAGGGCGTTTTCATCATAAATATTAAAAAAATGTTCCCCAAAATTTGTAATAACCCACGAAGCGGCCAGAATTTTGTTTGTGACGAGTAGAGACCTTTAACATTATAACTACGAATAGAAATATGTGGGACAAGGTGGGGCTTTTTTCTACAGGCACATAAAATAAGGAAAAAATAAATAATTCAAGTGAAATAATTCTAGTTCGCTTGAAAATTTTTGAGTAGTCTAAAAATAGCAAATATTTTCTTGTTTTTGAATTCAAATATGATATTTCGGACTAAGAATAAATTCATAAAGTAATTTCTAAAGAAATTTTATTCAAACGCCGGGTGCGTCTTGTCTTCCCAACGGCCTTATCGTTTTTAAACTCACGGATAATCTTCCGTCTAGAAATCAGTGAACAAAAAATGTTGGTTTGTTTACCCCTTGTTAATCGTCGGTTCCAAAAAAAACCATTCCGTCGAAAAACGTACGCTACCGTACGAAACTAACCTTCTATAGAACACTTATTAGACCGGTTGTCTTATCGACTATGCTGGACCAACGTACCCGTTATACGTAACAGGAAAGGAAACAGCTTTCCAATGGAATTAAAAGATTGAAAACACAAAGTATATTTTTTAGTTAGAGACATTAATAGACAAACAAGCTGTTTACCGAAAAAGTTGAATAACTTTGTAGCAGTTGAGATTTGACAGTTGTGTAAAATGATTTTTGACGCCAAATATGATTCTTTATCACCCCTCGAGAGATTCTTAACGATGAACTAAACACCCTGTATATGATAGAGCTTCCTGGTTTAATTCCAGCAAATTAGTCTGCATATGCCCACAACTACAAGTGCGCTCGGAAACTCATCTCAGTTGAATCTTTTGAGACTGAGGAATATGTGTATAGTTTTGTTCGATCGCATCCGTCAGTCCCGATCCCCTACCTTTTTAATCGTCCACAGACGCGAAAATAACGTACATTCAAGCGTTTCACCCGCACTTGATTTTTATCGAGATTAATGAAACTTGAACGATTATTAAAATATTAAAATTTGTTGAGCAGAAAATGCCGCCCCCTGATTTTGCCGCTCGGGGCGCTTGCCCCCTTCGCCCCCCCCCCTTAGCGCCGCCACTGCTACCATCCTAATAGAACACCGTTAAATTGTTTCCGGTTCTTAAGATATGGATAATTAAAATCCGTTGGGTCAAAATGGCCTATTTATTTATGAAAACAGAAGTATTGAAGAAGGATGCCGCACTCTCCAATCTCTCTAATCTAATCTAATTGTCAAACATAACGGACATCATAACGAGATTTAAGGGGTTACATATCTTTTCATTTATCAAAAAATCGAAATTTTTTGATTACTTTATCTGAAAGTACAGCTTCTTGAGAATATTTAGAATATTTACCTAAATTTTTATAGAGACCCAAGAAACAGATCGAAAGTTACAGCGCTTCCAAGCGCGTTTCATCTATCAAGAGCAACTTGAAATTTTAAACTCGGATATCTCAAAATGTCGTTTTCCAAAAATGGTTTTTCCGCGATCACGATTACCAAGAAACCACTCAACCGATTTTCTTCATTTTTCTTTAAATTGATCGTAGGTAATACATTTTTCTCATACCGTAACGATTCCTTTTTTATGCATAAATTTTTGTTTTCTAGATAGGAATTTTTTAATACAATTTTAAGAGCATAAAGCAGCGATTTTTTAGGAAAAACGTCCCCAAATGAAGGAAAAATTATCATTTATACAACCAATGGTAAGGTACGAGGAATACTCATATACTAATAGAATTTTTTTAGTATTGAGATTTTAGTTGATATATTTGTCTTCAATCATGGTCACCACAAACCTCCTAAATAAAAATGGGTTTCGGGGAAACAGTCTTAACTCCACCAATTATTAATATATTTTTATAAACTAATGCTTATTTATTTGACTAAAAAATGTGCTACAAAAATATTATAAGTTTGGTGTAATTCAATTATTGCTTTATGCCTTTACGTAATTTCAAACTCACTTGACATTTTTCCTCTTAACATGCTTCTCGACTACACGGACGACATCGATATCATTTACATCGATCGTAGAGCAGTGGAAGAGGTTTTTCTGTAGGAACTCTAAAAAAATCAAAGGAAGAAGTTTTCGAAGTCATTTTTTTTGCTTTTGTAAAAAGAACTTGAATACATGTATACTAGACTGGCCCAAGGTTGTATGAAAAAAGTGCAAAGTTTGGAATTTCAAACCTTGATAGTTTGGGTCCCCAACAAGATTTCCTGAAAATTTCAGTTCATTTGGTTTTTTCGAAATTACCGGAATATCCGCGAATTTCCTTCAGGAAGAACCGAAAAAATGGGATCAATTAGCAGATTTTTTAGAAGGCAGGAAAAAATTAAAGCACTACTAGTAGTGAACGATTGCGCGGAACGAGGTGTTAAGTTGATCCAGGAGTAAGGTGGAAAACTGACGAAAAATGAAGATCAACTGCAAATTTCTTCTGCAAGTAGTGCAGCAGCATAGACAGACTTTTCCGGAGACCACACGAACTAAAATAAAGGAAGGTTTTGTAGCACAATAAAATTAATAAATGTAAAATAGATGTGATTTTTTAATTCTGGTGACAATTTTGAAATGTTTAGAAAAAAAAAACCACTCTACATCTCCACCGGATCATTGAGAGAGAATAAGCCAAAAAGAAAAAAAAATTGTCGATTAGTACGAGAATTATGTTCACCATTAGAAATTGTGCTACTGCGCCGAACACTCCGCCCCATTAAATGATTCCCATCATGAGATATGGCCTAATATAAAATTTAAGAGTGATAGAATTTTCCAGGCACTCTAACTCCGCCCAGAGGAAAAATTTTGAATTAAACTGTTCTCTGTCGAAAAGCCCTTGACCTTATGATCTACTTTGCAGAAGACTACGGTCAGCCAAGTATTCCCGATCACGAGCTATAGCATTATTTAAAAAAAAGTATAGGGCATTTTCATTCGCCCTAGCGCCACCTAGTGAGAGAATTCTGAATTATTCAGGTCTTTATCGGAAAGCCCTTGACATACTTGTCCAGTTTGCCGAAGATACCACTCTTCCAAATAGCCCGCATTTTGAGTTATTAGAAGTTGCAATCCATGTAATCGAGTATTTCTAGCTCATGTAATTCGTGCGTTCATAAGCAAGGGTTTTTTGGCACTTTCGACAGAGCCACCCCAACTGCAGCATATGACACCCTCAACTTTGCGCGCTTATAACTTTGTCTACTGTCATCAGATTGACCTCCGGTTTTCACGAGTCGATTCATTGTTACATTAAGATTCTTATTTTTTCACACGAAAGACTTTCATCGATTACGGCGCCACCTAGAGCTGAAAATGTGAAACTGATGGATTTCTCCATACATTTGGTCTCTTTTTTCCATACAAACTTTGAGCAGTTTGCGGAACCCCTTGCAGTGGACCAAATGAACTGAAATTTTCAGGAAAGCTTGTTGGGGACCCAAACTATCAATTTGGGGGGTAAGGTTTTGATTTCGAGATATATGGCATTTTGGGCCAGTCTAATGTATACGAATGATATGGCATATGCAAATCATAAACAAATAAGATTTGTGACTGTAACCAGCTATTCGTGTGATAGTTTTATTAATGATTGATGTGTGATGCGATTCAGTATTTCTTCAATTTGCAAGAACGACTTGTAAGAGCTATTCTTCGAACACGAATCCGAATGTTTAGCAAATAGAAAATGATTAACGATCAAACACCCGTTCGTGCAACCCTTTCCGTCCCGGCCCAGTATCAATTTTCTCCGTCGAACAACGAACCAACAACAATCGACGACCTTTCGCCGTTTGTCTTCGAACAACGACGGACGACAAGAGCAAAAGCTCAAACGAAAATATTGACATAATCATAACAAAATGCAAATATTGGCAAATACACATTGAGAGTTTTCCCTTGGCAGAAAGTCAGTCCGTTGCTCGTCATCTGCAGGAATAGGAAAAAAAACAATGGTGCAAATCCTTCGTCTCTGATCCTTTCTTTTCGTTCGTTCATCTATCCATTCATCCATCCATCCATCCATCGACAGGAAGCAGAGGCAAACAAAGCGCATCAATTATTTGAAGAGTATTGACACCATCGAGGTATTATCCATTGTGTACCAACCGAGTCCTCGAATCCCTGGGAGAGAATTCGCAACCCCCGACCGACAGCAGTAATGATGCAAATGATACCATAATGACACTTGTATCCGAAAGCGGGACACTGGGAACGAAGGGGGAACCCTCTCGAGCTCGACAACTATTATCCCGGAACATACCGAAAGGAGCTGCTTAGCGAGAGGTGCACACTTCACTCGTCAATAAATAATCAATTGCGAAACCCTATCCAGTCGGAAACGGTGTGAGGCGGCATCCGCTTGCAAAGAGTTTTTTCCCTTCACCGTATAAAGAGTAGTAACAATAGACGATGTTGCATGCAGAAACCTGCCAAATCCACTGCCCGACCGTTTTGGGTGATACGATTTTTATTCCCCTGATTTTTTTTTTCTCGATGTCCCATCTTTCGGGAAAGAGCTCTACTTTGCATATGCAGAGGATTGTTTCCCTATGCGCCAAAGTGGTGAAAATTGCGAAAACCACCGTAAATCCCTCCGATTGCAAAAAAGTTGGCTAGGGTGCCCATCTGGCCGTTGTCTTTTAGGCTGACTGACGAGGGTCACCCTGGAAACCGATGCGATGATGATCTGCAGTTCGATTCCGAAACCAGGCCGTTTGTGGTGATAGTAGATATTTAACGGCTTTGGCACTCGAAGCGGCGAAGGCTTTCGGTCTGGAGCCGATGTGTGATCCGACGTAGTTGATACCTACCTACCTACCTACTGTTGAATCCGGTCGGCATCGTGCAGAAGGCAGAGTTGCGAATTTGCATTTTAAATCCGCTTTATTATGTTGTGCAGCATAATGAAAACTGATAGCGTTGTTTCGGGGAAAAAAGGGGTTGCCCGCCGCCTGGCTCAACAGATTGTGGCGGTCGTTCGATTGATTGGTGGTGGTGATGATTCGAGGAGTTTGGGAAGGACAGGTGTTTAAGGGTGGCGGCGGTCGCCTTCACAGCGTTTGAAGTGATAAGAGTATCAGATGTCAGTGGGCTGATTTGAAGTATACATTGAACATTTGTTAGGTGACTAATTAGCGGCATCTTTCTACCTTTCGTGATATTCGAAATAAAATTGGCAAGTTGTTGATCGCAGATAATTGCTGAATTCTGCGTGAGTAAAAAGCGGTGGAATAGGACAACATAATGTTTACTAAGGTTTTCGTGCGATTTTTTACCACACTAATTCTACAAGCTTGATTTCTAGTACGGTTTCTTAAATAATATTTTAACCAAAATATTTTTAGAAACGTTACGCAAACTGATCTTAAGTATTATGTAAGGGATTATCGTCAGGATGCGATACCATTTTGACTTTTAGAGGTAACTACTAGGAAAGAAAGAATTCGGACAATAAACAGAGACTTCCTTCTAGTCCTTCCAAACGATGTGGCATAATTATTCAATTTTAATGTGAAATAGTGTAAATTAATTGGGTGAACGATATAAAAATGAAGTCTAGAATAGCAGAAACGTTCGCACTTATCACAGGTGGCTAAAAATGCACAGTATCGCTCTTCTTCGATATTGAGGGAGCCAGTGCCGTAGAGAGAAAATACGGGCCCGGGGGTCCCCACCACTGTATATTGCCCGTGCACCACAAAGTTAAAGTTTGAAATCCATTGTACTTACTGATATTATGTAGACTAAAAATATAGTAATTGCAAAAATTAAAAACATGAATGTGAATAAAGCGTGAAGAGAGCATAAAAGTAGAGGAATAGATATAAAAGACATAAATAAAATTAACATGAAGAAATTAAAAAAAATGGATTGAACAAAAATAGTAAAAAAAAAAACCAAAATAGTATACAATAGAAACACAAAATCGAAAAAATAACAAAAAGAAATTGAAGAAATAGATTACATTATTTAAAGAATGGAAAAGAGCATTTGAAATGAAATTTGACAGAAATTCAAACAACAGCCTATATGTAAAACGAAGAAAAAATGCGCATAATGGCAAAAAAAAATCTAATGTTTTCTACAAAAATAAAAAAACCAAACTTATTGGAAAATGGCCATCAGATAAAGCACTTTCAAAATATATGGAAAAATGAAGAATAACAAATATGAACAAAATGAAAGATTAAGGAACATGTGTAAAAATAAGTAAAATTATATTAAATTAGCAATGAGAAAAAACAAAACTACGGAAAACGGAAAGCTAAAAACTAGAAAACATGTACCAAAATACGAGAAAGGTAAATAAAGGGACAATAAGACTTTTTATAATGAATGGATTGCCATAGCAGGTGTTGAGTCCTTTTGAATTTTCATTAGATATCAAAGTGTAATATTGAAGATTTTAATAGTGATTTTGATTTGGTGAAGAATGGTTCTGGTGGTGTCATGAATAGTGGCGACAGCGGTTGAAGTTCCGCTACTCCGCTACTCTGCGCTCAGAACGACCTGCCTAAAATGGAAGCAAGAAACCCCACGGTTATCGGTGCTACCAGCATCATCGCCATCGTCTTCAATAGTCTCGTTGATTGATTGATCCTGCTGCGGATTCATCGATTGAAACACTTTCGCAATGGTGCATAATTCTGAGCAGACGAAAAAAATCCGACTTGAAACTGGAAATGAATCTGCTACAACATGCCTGCGGGAATCTCGCTCCGTGGTTTGCTGAATTTTTAGCCGCATCGCTTTCGATCATTTGGGAGAGTAATATCGAAGCGAATGTTTCGTGAATCCACTTGTATGCTGTCATAGATTTAAATGATTGGGACACGGAGCTCACGTTCATTTGTGGTATTTCGGAAATGTCGCTCCACTCGCAACCGACACTTTCATATAACATCAAATGTAAATGACGGTATGTACATATAAAGTATAAAGGTAAGTCTTGAAAGCAATCAATTAAAATTTCATGACACACTAAATACGCGTCAATTCCATGCACACTCGTGGCAGAAAAGAAAGTTTGATATTTATACTGGTATAAATTTGACACTCATATTACAATCGAGCGGGATTTGCCGACGGGAAAATGACCTCGGAATGTACCACTAGGTCTCTGTCATTCTGAAATGGGTCATTGGAAAATCAGCAGAGCTAACACCTTCTACATTCCCGAAATCAAGTTGTTTGCATGGAGATACCATAAGCAGAAAACTTTTTTCAATAATACCGCTGCCGACCAGTGGGATTTGGAAGGTTAACACACACAATAAGATATTTTGGAATGAATTTTAAAAAAAAGGAAAAATGCAAAAATATAGAGAAAAGATAAAATAGAAAAACGGAATGATAAGAATGAATGGAGCAAATAGACAAATTTCAAAAGTTTGATGGAATGACAAAAGAAGAAATAAAAAAGCAAGGTATTAAAATAAGAAACAACAGAAAAAAATAAAATAGAATGGACAAATAAAATGGAATAACATAGCAATGACTATAAATTAAGGTAAGTGGTAGTGATAAAAATGCAAAAATGAACAGCGTGAAAAGATGGACAAAATAAAAATATGGTTACAATGTAAATAGATAAAAAGGTAGAAAGTTGAATAGCAGATATACAAAAAAATCTACAGCTTGAAAAAAATTTAAACGCTTTTTTATGATGTCTTCCGTTTTAATTCCACTATTTTATGAAAACTTCAAAAATGCACTTTTATATCACAGACACGTATTTCGACCACGACTTGCAGCCTTCATCAGTGTTTGTATCAATATGCGAAAGACTTCAAAAAAGAAAAGTGTTTAATATAAAATTCCGCTAAGTCGCCCAAAAACAGTGCTTTCTAAAGTGTTCTAATTGATCAAAGAAATTTTAACAAAATTTTAAAAAGAACATGTAAAAATAAAAAATGGGGAAAATAGCGAAACATGGATCAAATTACAAATAAGGGTTGTGAATAGATTTTACGCTATGCTGGTTTCAAAAACATTCATAAAAGCTAAATAAGCTCTGCTTTATTTGTTATGTAGTTCGTAGCACAAAATATATCATATATTCTTCACATTCACCGCAGGGTGTAATGTTGTGGTAGAGCATTTAGTTGTATTTTTTCGCATTTGTGAACAGTTTTGTTGATTTAGTGGGGGTAGTGCTTCACATCCTTGAATATCCACAAAAAATCAAAAAGCACCAGCCACTCTCGCTGTGAAGGATAACCCAAGCGAACTTTGCTCTGCTCTACAGTGAACAAACACGGGGCGTAAAATCACACTTCAGTGTCTTTCGAGAATCTTTGTGAGGAGCATATAATCCGTTGATCCATTGAAGTGAAGGTCCTGTGGGGTAAGGTAAATATGAACCCAAATGATGGTGAGCACTTTTTAAATATATTGGCCAACACCGAGAGGGGCCTCCACTTATTGATTAGGGTCTGCAACCCGAGGATGATGTTTACGATGACTGTGTGCTAGGGCATTGCAAAAAAATTTTTTTTTTGAATTCTCAAAGGCCCCCCCTCTCATATTGTGACAAATGTCAAAGTAAGCTCAGATGCCAAATTTCACATCATTTGGACAATTTTAGACCCCCGCCCACTTCGCTTGAAATTTTTTGAAATTGGTACTATGGGAAAATATGGAGGAAAAATACATTAAATGCTATAACTTTTGAAGTAGCAATCAGAAAATTACAATTTATACCTTTTTTGAAAGGAAATAATCTAAGTATTTGAATGAAGATAAATTTGTTTCTAGAAAAATACGGGAAAGTGGGCAACTGGGTCATTTTGGCCCCAAAATCCCCTATTTTTAATGATTTTTCTGCTCCGTGATGCAAACCATACATATTTTGTAGTTTTTCTAATGTGAAAAAATCTCAGAAATCGAACAGAACCCTTTTTACCTTATTTCAAATACGAGAAGTTGGGGTTATAGGGCTTTTTGTCAGTCATATTAAATTTTATCATTTTCTCATGCATATATCTCTATTATTCTTCAATCAATTTTCATAAAATGTAACTTATTGAACGTGTAAAATTCTGAGGAATAAAACAAAAATAAAAACGTTTGAGGTAAAATTCAGAAACATCAAACTTTTTGATATTTACTCTACAAATCTCATTTTTCCATTATTTGTCCTAATACCTCAACTTCCCCTATTTTTCCAGGAATGAAACTTTTCTCATGTTATCCCTAAGCATATTTTACACTAAAAGTAGTAGATTAGATAAGAATTTTGTTGTTAAATGGAGTTAATAAGTGCGATTTTATGATAAAAATGTGAAATCGACACTATATGTCAGATAATTTGATGTTCCTGAATTTTACCGGTAACGAATCTATTTTTGTTATAATCCTAAGGATTTTCCACGTTCAACAAGGTATAGTTTATGAAAATTGAGTGAATAATAATAGAGATATATTCACGAGAAAATGATGAAGTTTAATATGAATGTCAAAAGGCCATTTAACCCCAACTTCTCGTATTCGGACTAAGGTCAAAAGGGTTCCGTTCGATTTCTGAGATTTTTTTACATTAGAAAAACTACAAAATATGTATGATTTGCATCACGGAGCAGAAAAATCATTAAACATAGGGGATTTTGGGGCTAAAATGACCCAGTACCCCACTTTCCCGTATTTTTCTAGAAACAAATATATCTCCATTCAAATGCTAAGATTATTTCCTTCCAAAAGAGGTAAAAATTTTAATTTTCTGATTGCTACTTCAAAAGTTATAGCATTTAATGTATTTTTCCTCCATATTTTTCATAGTACCAATTTCAAAAAATTTCAAGCGAAGTGGGCGGGGGTCTAAAATTGTCCAAATGATGTGAAATTTGGCATCTGACCTTACTTTGACATTTGTCACAATATGAGAGGGGGGGCCTTTGAGAATTCAAAAAAAAAATTTTTTTGCAATGCCCTACTGTGTGCTAGACGATTTATAAAATAGTGCTGAGAGATCCTGATGAAGAAAAAATTTGATTCTTCCGGGCGAAATCCGAATTATCTGAACAAAGACCCGGAATTTACCCCGAAAACCAGTGTGGCAACCTTAAATAGAAGGTTGAGAAGTTTTCTTTTGCTTTCTTATTACTTTTGATAATAATCCAACAGTTGCGAAGACACAAAATTCAATAAATCAAAAAAATTGATTTCATATTGATGAAATTTGAAAACAACCTCATGACTTCTAATCAAATCATTAATTTTTTACCCCTAGCAAGTCTGACCTTATTTTTTTCGATTATAGAAATTTTAACCTTAGGATCATTCGCTTCTTCATTTAGGTTACAAAATTTTCTTTAAAAAATTTTCCATTCCTATGTGCAGGGTTAGGAATCGAACCCAGGTGAGCTGCGTACATGGCAGTCGATGTACCAACTACGCTATGCCCGTCCTGGTCTGATCTAATTGGGTACAAATACATACATATTATCAAATATGCAGTAGTTTATAATTTTCGTTATTCTAGTTACATCATACACAAGATATTGATTTTTTTTGTTGAAAGTATTGGCCAAAATTTTAGTTTCCCCTAGTTAGTTCTGTTAAAAATTCGGGCCCCCTTGAAAACTCCGGACCCGGGGGGAAACACCCCATCCCCACCCCCCTCTCGGCGGCCCTGGGGAGCCTACCTACAAATCTATTTGGTGTGCGGTTGAAACAAAGGGGATAGAGCGTTCCACTGTCGGATTACTGAAATGTTATGTTGCCGGACCGAAACACCGTCGCTAGGAGGTAAGACCAACCACTAGAGGCTGTCCTCAAGGAGGAGTGCTGTCACCCCTTCTGTAACCACAAGTAGTAAACGAACTCATCAACGGACTGGAAGGTCTGATATTCGAGGAAATGGGCTACCTAGACGAAATTGTCATTACAGTCAGGGTAAGGCATAAATTAACTATTTATGACCGTATTCAAACAACTCTAAATGTGACATTGCAATGGTGTAAATAAGAATGTTTCCATAAATATCCAACAAATTACCATGACTCATTTTACAAGGAAAAAGAAAATCAAAATTAAACCAACTATCCTCAAATAATTTGCTACGGAAATAAAATAACTTTGGAGCTGTAGAACTTGGTTCTAGGAAGGGCTCCTTGTAAGAATCACTCACAGACAAGTGCAGACGAGACGGGAAATGTCACCCACTAAAACACTGCTTATTGCAGCGGGCCGTGAATCTGAATGTGACATTCATTGTACGGTTCAGATATGTGCGGTCGAAAGGGCTTCGCGATCGCGTGTATCATCGCGGAGGTTTGAGCGTTTGTACGTTTACGTATTCGATCGCGTGCACGTTTGTATGTAGCGTGTGCATACGTGTATGTAACTTCGTATGTATAAATACTCTTTTAGAACCGTGTGTCCTTTCGTAAATTCGCGTGTATTCTTGGATTATAACGCGCGGATCGTGAATCTGATACTCTGATGTTCGGTGTGTGGTTCATATGCTAGAAGAAAGTGAGTTCTTCCATATCACCATAGTTTCCGGTCATATCGCCATGGAACGTTATTTTTAATTGGTCCATCTGAATATATGGCCCTAAGTTACTATGACGGAGGGTGAAGATTTCCGGACGTGACCGATCCATGATTGCACTAACACGGGCGTTTGTGGGTTCGCATTTAAAACCTCGTTTGCAACTTCGTAAGAACTAAAACGTGCACCTTAAAGGGCGAACACGAAATTATTGCAACACCGAAAATGTCATGCCAATTTTCCTATAATGTTTAAAATCAAACCAAAAATTTAGGGTAGTTTTATACTTATATTTACTTCAAAAATCAAAAGAAAAGTTAATCGATGGAGCCTTGAGTGTAAAATTGAACGCATTTCCGCTTGATGCACTCCATCAAAGTCTTTACAGTGTCATCCGGTACAAGTTTCTCAGTTTTTTTTCCATTGTCTTAACATGTCCTTCTCGTCTTTGACTGTCTTCTTGCTTTTCCGAAGTTCCCGCTTCATCATTGCCCAGTACTGCTCCACCGGGCGCAGCTCCGGACAGTTTGGCGGATTCATGTCCTTTGGAACAAAATGGACAGAATTGGCCTCATACCGCTCCAGGACACTTTTAGAATAGTGGCATGATTCCAAATCTGGCCAAAATAGCGGAGCTTCGTCGTGCTGCTGCAAGAACAGCAAAAGGCACTTCTCGAGGCACTCAGATTCGTAGATCTCGCCATTTACTGTGCCATTTGTCAAGAAAGGCTGACTCCTCAGTCCGCAAGAGCAGATGGCCTGCCAAATGAGATATTCGGAGGAGATTTTCGACATTTTCTTCTTCTTAAATTTGTCGTCCACATAGAACTTGCTCTTGCCGGTGAAAAACTCCAACCCCGGAATTTGCTTAAAATCGGCTTTTATATACGTTTCGTCGTCCATCACATAGCAGCCATATTTTGTCAGCATCTTCTCGTAGAGCTTCCGTGTCCGAGTTTTAGCCGTCGATTGTTGCCGCTCATCGCGGTTTGGGAAGTTCTGTACCTTGTATGTATGTAGTTCAGCTCTCTTCTTTGCATTCTGGACGTAGCTCTGCGACATGCCGATCTTTTTAGCCAAATCACGGCGTGAGACGTTGGGATTTTCTTTAATCATCCGCTTCACCTTTCCTTCCGTCTTTTTGTTCTCCGGTCCCGGTTTTCTTCCAGCTGCTTTGCCATGGTCCAACGTCAACCGTTCCTGGAACCGCTTCAACACTCTGGAGACGGTTGAATGATGAATGTTCAACATTTTTCCCAGCTGCCGGTGCGACAGGTCAGGAAATTCCAGGTGTTTGGAAAGAATTTGTTCTCTCGACTCGCGTTGGTTCATCTCCATTTTCGTTGAATCGAAAAATAGAACTTCGAGTTTGACAGCATGTAAACAATACACATCAATGAGAAAGTGTGCAAAATTTGGTTGATTTTTACCTAATGGTAAAAAAGTTATGCCCTGTTGAATGCGTCGCAATAATTTCGTATAATAATTATCACCGGGATATTATCAAGTTTGCACGATCGCGGGTGTAGACGTGCGTGGTTGATCGCGAAGGGCTTAAGCATTCGTATGTTAACATGTTTGTCGCGTGTATGTAACTTCGCGTATATAAAGTCAATTTTGTAACCGTGTTCACATATTCACGTGTGTTGTTGGATGGTCACGCGGACCGTCATTCTGTTATTTAGTTTTCGGTGCACGGTTTAAATTCTGACAAGGAAATACCCCATATCACTAGAGTTCCCGGTCATGTCGCCATGAAACGTGTTGTCTAGTGGATATGAGAGCTTTCTTTTTTAATTTGTCCAATTTAAGTATAAGTATATAAAATGAACGATATTATTTTTGGTATCTGATAAATGAAGTAGAAAAAAAACAACACATGTAACAATCCAACTACTTGAACTCATCTAAATGTCAGCAAATGACAATTCATCTTTGCTTTTTTTAGAATTTTTTCATGCTGTACTGATCGAGATTGAATGATACACGTGCGTCGGTAAATTAATCGTACCTTAACTTAACCAATCCGATCTTCCCGAATGAATCGAATCGAATGCACCAGTTGAACACCAGTAAAAAGTGACCAGCGAATCCTAGGAAGGATTACCCACTATTCTATCATATACACCACTTCTGCATCCATTCCCTGACTTAGTTGTCACAAATACTCAGATTAACACATACAAGGCTTTCCCCAATATGCCGCCAATGCGAATCAGCCGATCTGAACCGATGAATGAAACCAACGGATACGAGATTTCGAGGATACTGGTTGCGCGTGCTGGAGAGCCTTATACTCGTTGTTGAAGCTTTGCTGTTGGATGAGTCTGACGATCGTCGCTTCTGCTTCCTTCCGCTCGTCAACTGTGAGGTGTGCTGATTCCGTTCGTGCTGTTGGAAGTTTTCGACTGTTACAGTAAGCTATAACTCGAACCATGTGCTGAAAGTTGGAGAAGGTTTCAACGAACTAGTCGACGAATGAGGGTTCAACGGCGGCGAAAGTTACTGCTGCTCGTATTTTTCGTGCTTCTCTGAGGATTTCGGGATGCTGATTAGCGTTCGGTTGTTGAATTGGCCAGTCGCGTTGGTCGCTCTGCAACCATTGAGATCCTTGCCACCAAAGATCGTTTTGTAGAAGGCTTTCTGCCGGTATTCCTCTAGAAATGTGGTCTGCTGGACTTTGCTGGTCTGCTACATGGTTCCAAGAGCAGTTTTGCGTGACGGTCTGAATCTTGGAGACTCGATTGGCCAAGTATGTTGTCCAGTTCAACGGAGATGAGTTCAGCCACCCCAATACTGTAATTGAATAGACCCAAAATAACGTTTTTGCATGTATTAAGAGCGATGACGTCACTTTCTCGTAGAGTTCAGCGGACATAAGGGCACCGCAGAGCTCGAGTCGCGGAATGATTTGCTTTTTCAGCGATGTTACCTTCGATTTTGCAAACAACAGACAAACTATAACTGCTCTAGTGGCGCCTGTAGAGCGGACGTAGACACACGAGCCGTATGCGTGTTCCGAAGCGTCGGAAAAAGAAATGTAGCTGGACTGATACGGGATTGGAAAGAAGGATGCAATGGTCGATGAGCAAATCGTTCTGCCGTGAGATTTGCGATTTATATTCGTGCCAACGTTCTTTGATTTCTGGCGGTGCCCCAGCACCAAATGTTTCCGTCGTCGTCCTTCGAGGTCCAGAGAGCCAGCATGAAGATTTTGGTTATTGTTAGGACGGGTCCGACGAGTCCAAGCGGATCAAATAAACGGGCGATTTACGATAGTTTCGTTAGTGGTGCGTCTGACGTCGATGTCGGCAGCTGAATTTTGTACCGGAGCTTGTCGATTGACGGTTCCCAGTGAAGCGGTCTAGGTCGACCGACCCTTGTACAGCATGATTTTCTGCTGAGACATCCTCCAGTACTGCTTTTTCATTGGACGCCCATGTGCGGAATTCGAAACAACCCTTGAGTACCAGCGCGTCGGGCTGCATGCGTAAAGCGGTTGTTTCTGCTATACTGCGTCCAGCAGAAAACAGATCGTCGAAGTAGAAATCCTTGCATAGAACTTCAGCTACTTCGGGGTACTCGTCGTGTTCGTCGTCGGCTGAAGAACTCTCGTTGCAAGGTACGGTGCGCTGGCTGTACCACACGTTACGGTCTTTGGATCGACGGTTTCAATTGAAGTGTCGAGGGAAACTCGCCAAACAATTCGCTGCAGTGGAGTGTCCTGCTCGTCTACCAGGACATACATCTACTTTATTTCGGCGATCAACATGGCTGGGTGTGTTCGGGCTCGCATGATATTTGATCGCAGGTCTTCTTGCACGGTTGGTCCAACTAGAAGCAGGTCGTTCAGCGATGGTCCGTTGGGGGTTTTACGCGACGCGTCAAAAACTACCCTCAGTTTGGTCGTCGTGCTATCTTCGCGCACTACAGCGTGATGCGGAAGATAGTAGCATGGAGTCGGAGGATTTTCGTGGTCCGTAATGCGCTGCATGTATTCCTCGACAAAGACTCGATACTGTTGATGGAAGCGGTTGACCATGAGACACTACCCAGACAAGAACGAGTACTGGGGGGTTGTCGCCAAGCAGAATTCGCCCAGAAACCTTAAGCAGGTCGAAGAAAATTTCTACCCCCATGTGATGGATTAGGTTAGTACTGCAGAATGACGGATCAGGTCCCAGGCCGAAGTATCAACGGAAGTCAACGTAAGATCAATGATAATTCTGGGAAGAACTAGAAATTCCAAGTTAGTCGAATACAATTTGTGCCTAGCATGCATCGATGATTGTCCAATGCCAGCTATCGGAAGATGGATCTTCTTCCTTTGCGCTTTGATTCGCTGAGAGAATGATTCGGTAACGAAACAGCATTCGCTACCGGAATCCAGCAGCGCACGTGCTGTGTGCTCGGTTCCACTGTCGTCGACAACGATGACTACAGCAGTAGCAAGTAGAATTGCCTTCCGTCCTCGACTAACGGAAACGAAGCTGGTAGGCTCGATGGTGGCTGACACAGATGCAGTGGATGAATTGCCGGTAGATGCAGCGGGAGTGAGCTTCTCATCTGTGTAGTTGGCTATCTTCTGACCTGAGCTGGTCGGTTGTTGACTGGAACACAGCTGGCTATGATGTTTGCCCCGACACTTTCTTCTCTTCATCCGCCCAACTCATCTTGGAAAACGTCGTGCATTGGTATAGTGGATGATGGTTGTTGCAGACGATGCACTTCCATGCGTTGAACGGTGCTGCATTGTTACGTGTGACCCTACGTTGGATGACTGAGGTCAAGTCCTTGAACGAGATGACATCCTTCGTCGTTGAAAATTCCTCCCAGTCCCTTCTCGTCGTAGGGTCGAGGGGAATACTCAGCATCCGAATCAGCAACATGTCCCAATACTGGACCATCTCCCCTAACTGCTGAAGAACCTTGACGACCACGTAATTGTTTGCGCTGAGTGGAATGGTTTGAATCAGCTTCAAAGCATCACCAGAATGACAAACTCAGATAGTAAAACTTCTGTATGATTGAAAGTTCTACCGAAGAGTGGACCAGCTAAACGAATAAATCGTGAAAATTCAACCAGCTATCCAAATTTCCACTGAAGACCGGTAGTTTTACGTCAGGCAAGCGCACCTGCGATGACGATGAAGGGCCAAGACTAGTTGAAGGAGAACTAGAGACGCTCGTAACTAAAATTTTATTTTTCGCCAACAACAAGTCGAGGGACTCCAGCTCCATCTGGACTGTGTTGAGGTCCGCTCAGAGCTTAATCATGCTCTCTAATCGTACTGGCACTTGGATGGCATCCCTTTCATCGTCGAACTCATGGACGAATCTTGTAATAGCGTTGAATGAAGTCATCCAGCTCTGTTTTCTCACCTTGAGACCCTTGATGTGACGCTCGGTGGACATTTGAGCATTTTACAGCCAAAACCATTTACTAGGTCGGATTTGCCTCACCTTACCCTACTACATACGCAGATTTCAGAAGATTTCAGAAGATTTCAGAAGATTTCAGAAGATTTCAGAAGATTTCAGAAGATTTCAGAAGATTTCAGAAGATTTCAGAAGATTTCAGAAGATTTCAGAAGATTTCAGATGATTTCAGAAGATTTCAGAAGATTTCAGAAGATTTCAGAAGATTTCAGAAGATTTCAGAAGATTTCAGAAGATTTCAGAAGATTTCAGAAGATTTCAGAAGATTTCAGAAGATTTCACTAGATTTCAGAAGATTTCAGAAGATTTCAGAAGATTTCAGAAGATTTCAGAAGATTTCAGAAGATTTCAGAAGATTTCATAGGATTTCAGAAGATTTCAGAAGATTTCAGAAGATTTCAGAAGATTTCAGAAGATTTCAGAAGATTTCAGAAGATATCCGAAGATTTCAGAAGATTTCCGACGATTTCAGAAGATTTCAGAAGATTTCAGAAGAATTCAGAAGATTTCAGAAGATTTCAGAAGATTTCAGAAGATTTCAGAAGATTTCAGAAGATTTCAGAAGATTTCAGAAGATTTCAGAGGATTTCAGAAGATTTCAGAAGATTTCAGAAGATTTCAGAAGATTTCAGAAGATTTCAGAAGATTTCAGAAGATTTCAGAAGATTTCAGAAGGTTTCAGAAGGTTTTATCCGGCAATTCGGTTTTACTGTTTTACTGTTTTACTGTTTTACTGTTTTACTGTTTTACTGTTTTACTGTTTTACTGTTTTACTGTTTTACTGTTTTACTGTTTTACTGTTTTACTGTTTTACTGTTTTACTGTTTTACTGTTTTACTGTTTTACTGTTTTACTGTTTTACTGTTTTACTGTTTTACTGTTTTACTGTTTTACTGTTTTACTGTTTTACTGTTTTACTGTTTTACTGTTTTACTGTTTTACTGTTTTACTGTTTTACTGTTTTACTGTTTTACTGTTTTACTGTTTTACTGTTTTACTGTTTTACTGTTTTACTGTTTTACTGTTTTACTGTTTTACTGTTTTACTGTTTTACTGTTTTACTGTTTTACTGTTTTACTGTTTTACTGTTTTACTGTTTTACTGTTTTACTGTTTTACTGTTTTACTGTTTTACTGTTTTACTGTTTTACTGTTTTACTGTTTTACTGTTTTACTGTTTTACTGTTTTACTGTTTTACTGTTTTACTGTTTTACTGTTTTACTGTTTTACTGTTTTACTGTTTTACTGTTTTACTGTTTTACTGTTTTACTGTTTTACTGTTTTACTGTTTTACTGTTTTACTGTTTTACTGTTTTACTGTTTTACTGTTTTACTGTTTTACTGTTTTACTGTTTTACTGTTTTACTGTTTTACTGTTTTACTGTTTTACTGTTTTACTGTTTTACTGTTTTACTGTTTTACTGTTTTACTGTTTTACTGTTTTACTGTTTTACTGTTTTACTGTTTTACTGTTTTACTGTTTTACTGTTTTACTGTTTTACTGTTTTACTGTTTTACTGTTTTACTGTTTTACTGTTTTACTGTTTTACTGTTTTACTGTTTTACTGTTTTACTGTTTTACTGTTTTACTGTTTTACTGTTTTACTGTTTTACTGTTTTACTGTTTTACTGTTTTACTGTTTTACTGTTTTACTGTTTTACTGTTTTACTGTTTTACTGTTTTACTGTTTTACTGTTTTACTGTTTTACTGTTTTACTGTTTTACTGTTTTACTGTTTTACTGTTTTACTGTTTTACTGTTTAACTGTTTTACTGTTTTACTGTTTTACTGTTTTACTGTTTTACTGTTTTACTGTTTTACTGTTTTACTGTTTTACTGTTTTACTGTTTTACTGTTTTACTGTTTTACTGTTTTACTGTTTTACTGTTTTACTGTTTTACTGTTTTACTGTTTTACTGTTTTACTGTTTTACTGTTTTACTGTTTTACTGTTTTATTCATCTTCTGTTTGCAATTACAAACTGTACTGCTGTTCTTTTGCTATACTTTCCATTATTATTTTCTAGCCATCCTTTACCCATTCGAGCAGACAGTAATTCTTTTCCAGACTGTGCACAACCGATCGGATATAATCCCTTGAAAGTCTCAATGATTAATGGTCTTATTTCGACAGCTCAACATTTCACCAGAAATCTAAATATCCGTCTCGTTCAATCGCGGCTTTTTACTGACATTCCGTTTCTGTATTTTATGGTTCGCAACAAAATAGTCAATTCCAGGGAAGCGAAACCCAAATCGATTCCACACAACGGATTCAACCACACATCATAATCATAACATTCAGACACGCACATAACCGGAACATACAGAGTCCAATTTTTTCACAAATTGTTTATCGGCACAACATCATCATCGCCAGTTTTGCCAGAATTGCACGTTCGCTGTCGATTCCGAGCGAATAATTTTTCATTTTTAATGATATGGTTACGAAACTGTTCCGAAAAAAACCGACGCGGATTCCCGTTGGTTCTTTCTTCATCACACCAGATCCATTAGTGTTATCAATTTCAATAGCAAATAAAAGGATGAAATGATCCTTTCCTTCTTCCGTGCAGGAGAACAAACATATTCACCCATACGAATGTGACATATCCAAGACAGGGGAAAGTATGACAAATGGTAAAAGTACATTGATGAAATTGATTCCGGTCGGTCTATCGTAGGAAATGCCGCGGCAGAACCCTTTCAAATCAAACGATTTCCGGAAGTGCCTACGTGTGGGAATCGCGGCTAGGAAAATATTTAAATGAACTTTCCAATATTTGCCCTTTGGATCCGGATCTCGACAAATAAAAATGAGATACTTTTGTTATGCAGATGATGATCGTGTTTTTTTTTGCTTCACTTCTTCCGATGAGTGGTTTCATCTGTTACTGTTTGCGCTTGGCCTGGGGACGGGGATGATTTCCGTTTGTCGTGTCGGTGCTGTGGCAGGCAGCTTCCGAATCATGATTAATATTCGTGTGTTGTCGAAATCAATTGATTGAAAGTGGGACTTGCTTTTAAATCGGTTCCCATGGGACTTTCTGCTGCCGGCTAGGTGGTACGGTTGACGCGCGGTTGTTTTTTTTTTCTTACCTTCTGGTTCGAATTGTGCGACTTTCAACGACTTGTTTGTGAAACAGCTGTTACAATTGAGTTGAATAACAATGTTTATGCGAACTGAGCATTTGTACTAAATGTGACAATGATTGTATTGTTCCGTTTCAACATTGAGAGTTTGGCGAAACTGAATACATACGTGTCAAGTGAAAAATGTTTAAAAAATATGCGCATATCGCCATTCGAGGATCTGATACTAAGACTTTAACCGCTGCAGACATGCGGCTCCTAGCCCCAACACCATACGATAATGTAGCCATCAGCTGTACATTATTCAAATTTGATATCCTTAGTCACCAATTTATTTTACTCCCGAAGTAACCACCCTTTCAACCCTCCATCCGGTCCCGATTTTCTTCTTCCGGTTACGGCTCTGGTTTTTTTCCTACACGCACACACACTCGCACTGACCAATTCATCCCGACTTAGCGCACAGCTGCCGGGCAACGTGGTGCAACCCTTTCCGTTTGGTCCAGCCGCGGCGGCGATTTATGACGAAACAGAAATTATAATTGATTTCGGTATCGAAACGAATTTCTGTCACCATTAATCTAATCCCCTTTCGGTCGCGTCCTTCCTTTCTGTGTACTTAATTGCTCTCCCTCTCTCGGCTCAGCTCAGCTGGTGCCACCGCGTTGTCGTCCTCCTCGAGTAAATCGCATGACCAACAGCCGCAAGTTCCAGTGCATTTATGGAGGGAAAATAATAGTGTAAAGGATTGAGTTGGGCGATTTAGGGAAAAGAAGAAAAAAAAAACTGCCCCCTTTTCTTCTCGGTGGTATTCAAATTTCATTCCGCCGATTATTTGTGATCAAATAATATCTCGTCCGCCATTTGATAGACACGCACCAATACTACCGAAAGTGCACAAATCGGACGCAATCCATATCAATTGATTAATTTATGCAAAACGGGTTATGCGCCTCGAGGAAAGGGTAGAAATGAGGGATAATGCAATCCTCTTCTCATTCCCACTGACTGACTATTGCCATGGGCGCACGCACGCACATTTGCGCTGATGGCCTTCTTCGATTGCCGATGGTAGCAGCATGCAACCCTTTTTTCCTCTGGTCATGAAGAGCAGCATTCTTTGCGTTGTCGAAGAAATGCGAGAAGGGTTGGGTTTTTATGGTTTCCGTTGTCATAGCGTCGCTAAGTGGTTCTGATGGGAGAACGGTGGGTAGTCGAAATGAGGCTGTGCCGAAATTTGGATGTCGTTAGAAGTTACAGAAAAGATAATTATTGTCGTGAGACCCGATTGAATTAAGAACAGTGCATTCAGCAAAACGCAGTCTGTTTCGAGTTGATTTAGATTTAAAAAAAAAAACTTAAAAATAAAAACAATGACGATTACGAAAAGAGTATTGCTGCTTCATCAAAACCTTCAATCAGACCAACAGTTCGACACGCAAAATTTAAAAATCGTAACATTTTCCGTCTTTTGTTTACCTCTTAGTCTCGGTTTGCTTTAAACATCAGAGCAAAAAATAACACCCTTCCGTAAATAAACTTGCACAAAACGCACCACACAGAATGTCCACTCCGGCAAATTCTGCTGGCACAGCAAGGGTGCCAGCCATCGCGGCACACCACCTCATCCAATAATTGTAGGTAAGGTACCGGGGTACTTGCAAAAAAATGTTCCAATGCAGGTCTGGGTCTTGGTTACACAGTTCGTGAGCAATTGCAGAGCGGAGGTGCATTCCTAGGTATGCCGCGTTGCTGTTGCTAGTCTCGTGGAATCACTTTTTTCCGTTCATAATACCTGACCCAATTTGTATCTGCTTTATGTTTTGAGCTGGTTTTGTTTATGTTTTGATAGCTTTTCGCTTGCATTCGTTGATTTGTTCTATACTACGAGGGGTCCAAATTCCGCCAATTGAAGGTGGTTTGAAAACGATCAAACCAAATTGCAGCAGAGAGTGTAGCACCGGGGCGCTTTGAATGGGGGCTTGTTTTGTATTGATTGTTTTGGTTTCGGACGAAAATAGTTGATCGAGCTTTTTTCCAATATGCAAACGATGTAGCAAACAATCTCGATCGTGCTAGATTTATTCCGTTTTGCCAACATAGTGACCCAGTTTTTGCCCAATTGTTGTTGATGGCCTTGACATACGACACGTGCTTCGAGGAAGGCGATTTATTGAATCGATCTAAGAAGGCGGTTTGTTTTTTTTTCTGGTCAGATTTGAACTTTGGTCAGCAATAAATATAATGTTTCATCCATTCTCAACGTGATTCTGCATGACTCTGTATGGCGAATATAAAACTTAGAAAAATAATATCCAAAGATCAATATTAGATGAGGAAGGGTCAATAAGATTACGTCGTATTGACCCTTCCTCATCTAAAATTTATCTTTGGATATTATTTTACATTATTATTTTTTAGAGTTATAAATTAATTATAGTTAATCATTAAATAATTATGAACTGAAAGATTGTTTAAAGGTTCAACTTATAGTTCAATTGACTAATGCATGGGCAATTGTGTTAGTACAAAATTGAGGTTAAATCTATACTAAGACTATGATCAGAAAAAGAGCGAGTTTCCTAATCGTCGTCCACAAATAAACCTTTCATCCGTTGTCTTGAAACTCCTTTCGTCAACTGAATCCATAAATATTCAGTTTAGGATCTGTGACTGGAGTTTGCTTAAAATAAGCGACAGTCCAACACGATGGGACTTCGTTCGGATGTTTAGGACATTGTTTTTTACATTTCTTCAATTATTAGAGACAAATATAAGGCTTGGGGGAGGAAAAAATCGAATAAAGAAATAGATTTACGGCCTTCCGAATTTCTGGACACCTGGATTCCCGGATCTCCAGATTCCTAGATTCCTAAATTCCAGAAACTCTTCTGAAATTTTCTGAAATCTTCTAAAATCTTCTGAAATCTTCTGAAAGCTTCTGAAATCCTCTGAAATCTTCTGAAATCTTCTGAAATCTTCTGAAATCTTCTGAAATCTTCTGAAATCTTCTGAAATCTTCTGAAATCTTCTGAAATCTTCTGAAATCTTCTGAAATCTTCTGAAATCTTCTGAAATCTTCTGAAATCTTCTAAAATCTTCTGAAATCATCTGAAATCTTCTGAAATCTCCTGAAATCTACCGAAATCTTCTGAAATCTTTTGAAATTTTTTGAAATCTTTTCAAATTTTCTGAAATCTTCTGAAATCTTCTGAAATCTTCTGAAATCTTCTGAAATCTTCTGAAATCTTCTGAAATCTTCTGAAATCTTCTGAAATCTTCTGAAATCTTCTGAAATCTTCTGAAATCTTCTGAAATCTTCTGAAATCTTCTGAAATCTTCTGAAATCTTCTGAAATCTTCTGAAATCTTCTGAAATCTTCTGAAATCTTCTGAAATCTTCTGAAATCTTCTGAAATTGTCTGAAATCTACTGAAATCTTCTGAAATCTTCAGAAAATCTTCTGAAATCTTCTGAAATCTTCTGAAATCTTCTGAAATCTTCTGAAATCTTCTGAAATCTTCTGAAATCTTCTGAAATCTTCTGAAATCTTCTGAAATCTTCTGAAATCTTCTGAAATCTTCTGAAATCTTCTGAAATCTTCTGAAATCTTCTGAAATCTTCTGAAATCTTCTGAAATCTTCTGAAATCTTCTGAAATCTTCTGAAATCTTCTGAAATCTTCTGAAATCTTCTGAAATCTTCTGAAATCTTCTGAAATCTTCTGAAATCTTCTGAAATCTTCTGAAATCTTCTGAAATCTTCTGAAATCTTCCGAAATCTTCTGAAATCTTCTGAAATCTTCTGAAATCTTCTGAAATCTTCTGAAATCTTCTGAAATCTTCTGAAATCTTCTGAAATCTTCTGAAATCTTCCGAAATCTTCTGAAATCTTCTGAAATCTTCTGAAATCTTCTGAAATCTTCTGAAATCTTCTGAAATCTTCTGAAATCTTCTGAAATCTTCTGAAATGTTCTGAAATCTTCTGAAATCTTCTGAAATCTTCTGGAATCTTCTGAAAACTTCTGAAATCTTCTGAAATCTTCTGAAATCTTCGGAAATCTTCGGAAATTTTCGGAAATCTTCGGAAATCTTCTGAAATCTTCTGAAATCTTCTGAAATCTTCTGAAATGTGCTGAAATCTTCTGAAATCTTCTGAAATCTTCTGAAATCTTCTGAAAATCTGAAATCTTTAAGTTTAATAAATATTTTGAAATTACGTGTTTTGGCGAATTTTTGAGTTTTAAATTTACTAGATTTTTGTACTGAACAAATGTTTTTAATTTTGGAATTAAGTTTAAATTTAAAAATGCTCTGATTCAAACTATTTGGCTGCCTCTTGTACGTTTATATTTTCTTCGTTTTCTTGATTTGTCTTACTTCCCTAAAATTTCTGAATTCGCGAAATTTCTTAAATTTTGTAGTGGTCGGTATAAAGACTAGATAGGCTAACTACTGGTATCCAAATAGTAAGTGAATGCTATACTTGATAAGCGTTGAAAAATGACTTCATAACTATTTTTGCTTGAAAATAGTGGGATCAAGAAACACGATAAACTATTTTGCATTAAGATATGTGCTTCCCTCGTAATGCTAGAAGCTGTTCAATTTTTTCCTAGAATATTTACAATAGTCCAATTGCACGGAAAACGTAAACGAAGACAGTCTAAATTGATAGGTTCTATCAGTTTCTTCTCTCCCGAAAATATTGCAACATAACGAAAATATGAAAAATGTCATTTTTCGTCGTCAACGTAAACTCTGCCTGGCAGCACTGCTCCATCGAGATCCAATCAAATTAATTGCAATAACTTCAGTTCTAGAGCTGATACTTGTAACTGTTAGTGGTCAAATAGAAGGTAATAGTTATGTTTACTAGCCTTACTTGTTTTTTGAGCAAATATTGCCCAAATTGAAAGTTATAGTTGTTTAAATCCAATGGCGAAATATAGTTGATAGGGTTTAAGGTCATTTAAGTACTGCTCACATAGGGTTTAAGGTCATTTAAGTACTGAAAACTGGATAATTTATAATAAATAATAAAAGAAACTTAGCTCAAAACATGTTGTCAGATGCACCTATATTATATTATGGGCAAACTTGTTCTGTAACAGGATACGTATCTCTAAAACATTAATCGGAAAAATTTGGATTTCACTCTCCCGTTGACCAACCCCTTCTCCGCAACCCAACAACGTTGAGACTCAGAAAAATAACCATAAAGTAGAAAACAATTTAGATTACCAGTTTGAAAGACAATCTCCAGTTCCGTTATTTTAATTTGGCGGACAGCTTGCTTATGAGGCTCGCTTCTTTCTAATTTGCTATGCCTACTGATTTGACCGCCCATGCTTAAACTCGGCGGCTTTGACCTGGGAAGTGTGCTTAGATAAAGCCAATTAAAAGCACTCCCTAATTGGTTCGGTATGCCGTAAATGAAATAAGCAAACTAGCCAACTAGGTTTTAAACCTATATCACCTTCTGCCGGATGAGAGTTAGATGATATTTCGATAAAGGAAAATGTTTTATAACAAGATTTTGGAATGGATTTTTTTCCACTGGTTGTGTGTTTTAACAAAATATCACTGGTGATATGGGACCCTTAAAAGACATGATTCTGAGTACAGAATGTTTGAATAATAAAATTATCAGTTTGTTCCAATGACTATTCTTTTTCATCTTCTTCTCGATGAGTAGGGGAGAGTGAGGACACTTGATCCTTGGGGATACTTGATTCCTTGGCCATATCTCATAATCTCTGCACAAAAAGTTATGACAATATAAAGAGAAAATGGAACATTTGGTCGTTTATGTTGTTTAAAAAACAAATCTGATGTATTAAGTTTGGTTTGGGAAAGTTGTATAATATTTTAGAAAATATGTGTTTAAATCCATCTCGAAGATCTTTTTACAAAA
This sequence comes from Topomyia yanbarensis, assembly GCF_030247195.1. NCBI lineage: Eukaryota > Metazoa > Arthropoda > Insecta > Diptera > Culicidae > Topomyia > Topomyia yanbarensis. Next base: position 449,242,165 of record NC_080671.1, on the reverse strand, counting down.
TTTTTTGAACGGTTGTATGAGATCGTCGAACTAATTATATATGAATATTTTTATTACTTTCTAAGGGCTTTTGTCTAGAAAAACACGTTTTGTTTTTGAATAAAAAGTTTCACAACACATAAAAAAATTTAAATTTTGTTCACGTCATAGAATAGGTATCTTTGATCCCTGTAACATTGAGTATTCTTGATCCCTATCATTAGTTCTCTCAAACAGTTTCGAAATGTATAGAAATAGTAAAACATAATTTTCGTAAAGTATCTGGCAAATATTAATTGATCTAAAATGTTTATTCCGCGAACAAATCATGGTTTACGTTATTGAAGGATGGAAAAGCCAATTAAACAGCAATGATTTACCGTAAATACTTGTCTTGACTTTCCACTGTGGTTAAAGTGCATCTAAAAAGGTAGTCTTATTAATTAATTCGTTATGATAGGTGGGTAGCTGAACTTTCGTGTGTAGAGGTCATAGTGTGCTTTGTTTCTTTAGCCCTAGTAGGCGGGGGATTAAGTTACCACACGTTTTTACATAAATCTAGTTTTGACATGATTTTCAAAACTGTTCATATTACTAACAGGACATAATACTCGAATTTACACATTATTCATAGCTCTTACAATTCGAATTGACTACAAGATCGCGAATTTTACAATTAATATTTTTATTTCATTGAAAAGTTATGAGCAAAAAAAAAAGTGGGATCAAGCGTACCCACTCTCCCCTACCCATTAGAATTTCGATTGCTTGCGTATGGTCAGACCTTAGCAATCGAAATTCTATTGGGCACTCGTCGTCCATCTTGTGTGACTAAAATAACTCAAATCTTCATCAATGCATGGCATACTGGGATGACAGCAGTTTCTTTTAACAGCGAAGAAAAAATGTTTGACGTTCACATTACGGCTGTATAAAGATCCAAAATTAGCAGATGCGTGAATCGGGTTATATATGCACAATACAAAGGGGCAGGAAATCGTCTTCCAATGCCGTGGCGTAGTAGCGGGAGGTGTTTTAGGGTCAAAATACCCCCCGAAATATTTTATGAATCGAAAAATTTAAAAATTTGCTGAAAATAATTGACTCACCAAATGGACAGAAATCCCACCACCGCTCAAGGAAACGGGTATCGGTATCAGGAGAAATTCCGCCGCCGGGAAACTCTCAATCGGAATAAGGTGAGTTCACCTCGACAAATCTGGGATCTAAATAGCTCATGGAAATCGGAGCTAAATGGCTTATGGAATCGTGTTGGTGCAACTTCCTTTTTCCATTGTACAAAATTAGAAACATCCTTACAACTATCTCAAGTTAGCAGATAAGTTAAACTCTATCAGTGCAAAAATTGTATTTAACCGAACCGTCCGACAGTTGTCTAATCCAATTTTCAAGTATAGGATCGAACTAAAATTTTGCAGATATACTCATTATGAATGACAACGTATTCTGCCAACTAAATTGAATAGTTAATCTCCCTAAAAGATGCCGAAGTTATTCTTTGATAATTAGACACAGCGCGATGATAGTTCACTGCCATTCTACTCACGTGTTCCAAAATTGACAACTAAGAAAAACGCGATCGAAGATGAAAATTAAATTAGCAATCTAGAGAGAAACAGTGAATCAAATAAAGTTTTACAGTCTAAAATTACGTTCATATTCCACGTTTCAAGTGTAATTAGTCCAGTTTTTCATTAGAAAAATTCAATTAACGGAATATTTTACAAAAAATGCTCAGTGGGAAAATCTAACAGAAATCGGAAAATTCTGAGCATATTGGTCCAGCCACCATCCACACAAATGATGTTGTCAATTCATTTTGTTTACGAAAGTGTGCGCTGTGAGTTTTCTTTGTAAGCGGACGATTTCAAGTTTTACTAAAATCGGAAATGGATGACTTCGCCATGTTTTAAGTTTTTGAAGCGACAACAGCGATTAATAGTTCTACAAATCTCATTGTTGTAGTTATTAATATCGTACCCATCTCTTAGTTACTGAAACTTTCTCTTTTCACAAACTAAATATTTACTTTTTGGCTGTTTTATTAGTGGGAAAGTTATACGTAGAATTTCAGCAATGGGACAAACAGGTTTGATATTTTTTAGAGTTTTTCGTCATCAAACAATATTCCGCTTCGGACATCAAAGAGCTTATTTTTTATGAAGATGGGCGGTTTCAGCCTGAGTCTGTGGCTTTCGACTGGCATGACCCAGTCTCGTTGGTACTGGTTCGTGTGTTCCTACTTATAAGTGAATAGATCAATCCGCTTGGATGGCATAGGAGAAAACAAAAGTGAACAGGACCAAGGCAATAGGTGATTCAATTAGAAGTTTGTTTAGTGATATCTAAAGCGCGCTGGTAGGAGATCGTTTTATAAGAATAGATAAATTAGAGAACACACATCCTCCGGAACGCTGCTCACAGACAGTTCGCCGAAGTAGTCTTTGGTTTAATTGGGCATCTCTTCCAATTGTTATGTTTTCACGGATATTATGTGAAAGTGTGTTAGTTTATCATGAAAACACAAAGCCTTGATTTTTTTGAGAATTCCAACAAAATGTGATTCTAGTTCATCAATTACCTTAAATATGACCAAAATTGGGTAAACTACCCTACATGTTGACTGCTACATAACAATACAGGACCTTATTACCTTGATTGAATACAATTGTAAGATTGCAGACCTGAATTGCTAGCATAAAAGAATGAATTAACGGAAGGTTGATAAAATCGGAAACAAAAAGTTCATAAAATCGGGGGAGCAAAAAAACAGGTCGAAACTGTATAATGGTTTCGTAGTAAGAGGGGCTTTTGTTAATATTAATATTAATGTTAATAATATGAAAACACGAATGGAAACTGAGTTATTTCAGTAGTATTTGTTAAGCAGAATGCCGATTCTATGCAATCACTTCCGCGCGCGACTTTTTTATTGTTATGATCATTACTGGTTATGCCAAGTAAGTACTAAAGAAGTATAAAAACATAAGATAGTTGACAATACTACAGAGTGAAGATAAAGAATACAGTTAATTCAGACAGAAGACAAACCAGCAAAAGGAAAAACATCAAAAATAATAGAATAAAAAAAACAAGAATGGGAACGAATTAGGGCCACAACTAAACAATATTGGCCGATTTCGCGAAAGGGATATGAAAACATTACTTCGTGCTGCTATGACTGAGGAAAACGATAGCAGCCCTTCCATTCCTCCCGCGAATGGTCAATTCTCATCCATCATACATGACTGAAGTCAACACCCCACTCAGACAAGACCATGCGTCCTTTCCACACACTCCTAATGCCACGTGATTAATTCCCTAGTTACTCAAACAAGCACCAAAAAACATAGAAATTAGCTGTATCTGCCATATGCGAGCTGTGGGTGGCAAGTCTAATTTACACTTGTATAACGATCTAGATATTCAAACAGGGTTGCTATGGTTACTAATAAAATCCACGTGTTTTGAAGCCATGCTGCTTTTTTAGTTAATAACTTTTCTCAACGAATTTTCATAAACTTAAAATGTTCCCCGAATGTGTTCAGTAGAAGAATACCTTTAGAAATAAATAGTGTTCAGATTAATTGATTGATGAGGTGGTTTTTTAAGAATTTATTTTCAATGTTAACCGATTTTCCATACAAACTTCCATATAAACTTTGAAATTTTTGGAGGGTTCGTAGAGTTAGACACAACCAATCGATTCCAAAATTTGCACAATTACTAAGGACCATAAAAGGAATCAGTAGAGCCTGGTGGAGCTAAAAGTCAAAAATTGAACCAGTCTAGTGTATACCTCTGCATCTCCACGTTTGCCACGGGAAGAACTTTTTGTTATTAGGATGCGGTAAAGAGTCACACAAATCTGGATTCACCTTGATAAGTGTTTCAATCTATGCAACTCTCAGAAGTGTTATCATGTGTTTATTGCTCTGGGCAGCCGGCTGCCGAGAATTTATAATAGATTTACCGTTAGTTGAATTAATTTGGAAACGATCGGTTTGTAAAAAAAAGCAACTTCAGCTCCGGATTGCCGACAGTCGGGAGTGTTGCTCATGTTTAATTGAATCTAACAGTATCTTCACGATTTCATTAATCTTTGTTTCTTTATTACAACGAATCACGACATTCTAAAAACAATACAATACCATGAAAAACGATTACCTTTAGTGTTCCAAGGCATTGGTCGATATAGATATGGCAATACCTATGCAATTGAAGATTTCATAATACAAGTATTATTTATCGTGTATAAACTTTGATAATTATATAGCAAATAAAATGACAGTTATATATTGGTTTCCTTCTTCGCGAACAATTCAATAAGGTGCCGATTTTTATGTTATCATCATTCGCGCACGTTGTTAAGCTAACTGAAGCGCATTTTAAACGGTATAAAATAAGCACTACCAAAATATCTGAAAAGACAAACTTTGTATATCGAATATGAAACCGATGACACTAATGTTTACACTAATTACTAGAACAAGATTGGAGACAATAAAAACTAAAAGCAAGTAACCTTTCACCTTTCACGTGAATAATCAAGCTAGAATATTTTTATACTCATGAAGAAATATTGTTAACGTGACAAGTTGAAAGTATTCGATACAATGAGAACAATTAATTAATTTGATTTCATTAAATTAATTAACGAGACTAAAAGTAAGTCAATGAATATGACAATAAACATATGGTCGGTATCAAGTCAGACCGGACTAAGTGACATTGTATTGATTTCGAGAAAAACGGTTTTAAAGCTTGAATCGCAGCATCCTTGGCATTAGAATTTGAAATTAATGTTTGTAACATATTTCAAATCAACTAAAAGTCGAATGTAGCTGAAGAAATTCTTTATCCAGTGCTATGATTATCTAATTTTTTAGGATTTGCGACTTAGTCCGGTCTGAGCCAACACCGACCATATATTCTTCGTTCTGATATAACTGCTGCAAATTGGTAAATAGCTTCTGATTCTTCTCACGAACTGCCAATTCTCAATCCCTAATATATGAATCAACAGTCGTCATTTCACTCAGACAAGACCATGCGTATTCCTCACGCACATTAAGTGCCCCATGGATTAGTTTCCTAGTTGGTCAAATAAACACTAAACAAACAAAGAAATTAGTTTGATCAGTCCAAAAAATGTCAGCTCGATTAGCACCAACCGGCGGATACGTATTCCCTTACAATGCCATCAAATCAAAGGACATTTAAAATTTCATACGATAAAATATGTGCAATTCTGAATATAATAAAATAAGACCTACTTAATTCTTTACAATAAAATAAGATCAGGGAAGTTAGTTGCATAACCAAGATAGTTCATTTTCAAAGATAACACTGTTGATGAATCACCTTATAAAATAGGAGATAGGGGACGCGGACGAAAACAGCTGACCACCGCCCCAATCCGAAGCAAACAGTTACTGTGTTTTGGCAGGTTAGGATTTCACTCAACTACCAACAGCAAGAACCAAAGGTAACTCAAACTAGCCTCAGCTAGAGAAATGGGGTATGTTGTTTTACGCGGAGAAATATTCCGAAAAACACTTAGAGAAACTTGGATATTCATTTTCTCGTAGACGCATACAATCTCAACAATAACCTTCGAATGTAATGGGGTCAAATTAGCGTAAGATTGTGCAGCGTCAACGGTTCCAAACGTTGGACACACAGGTAATTGAAAAGAAAGAATTCAACAAACGAAGAATGACACGTTGGAAATAACCAGAGAATGAGGATGTGAACTGTGTTGCCTTTCTGAAATTCGAAAGCTCCTAACTAAATTGAAGCAATAATGCACAAGCTAATCGGTACTGAAACCAAGTATTAGGAGTAGTCAAATGGGTTCAAGAAAAGTCACATGCTTGATTGCAGAATTGTGACGTGCCGCTTCTTAATACAGTCGACGGAGTATGTCAAGTTCAGCAAACTGCACTCATTTGCTTCCAACAAGACCGATCGAGGATGGACCAGATATTTAAGAAACGGTCCGTTATTTATGAACTGATCATCTATAAATGTATTCCAACAACGCGTACGATTCCGTGAAACAAAACAAATCACGGTAGATTGCTAGAACAGAAGTATTTATTGTCTATTTCCACAACTGAACTGTGGTGATGTGTTGTACGTTCATACTGGAAATTAATTTATCGATCAGAGAAATGTTATTTTTCGTCATTTTTGTACAACATCCGGAAGAGCCATCAGTCTACTTTAACGCATCGATATAGACCAAAAATAATAAACTAAAACTAGTGGATATGAGAAACAAAAACCCATTTGAAAAAATCAGCTAATGGTTTTTAATCGACGATAGTAACTTTCCGCTTCCTTTAGCGTAATCCGAAAAAACTTCTGAATGGAAATTTTATTCATCAATTCGCCGATTTGGTACAAGTCAAGACAACCCTTTCATCTTACTTCATTTGCATTGATTTATTGACGGAGTGGATTAGAATTCAGTCTCCAACAAAAAAAAAACAAAACTCCTTAAGCATAAACACACACATATTCGGGTGGCACTTCGCTAGATTGAACCATTTCGGTACCATATTTGCGTGCCACTCTTGTCTCTGTGCTAACTCTTGCTTTCTCGGATTGCCAGCCGAATTGTACCCCTCTCTGTGTTCGAGTGATGAACCAAACGGGGCCGAAAAAGGGGGTGGTGGTTGATTATTTGAATACGATATGAATTTCATCTCGTTCGATCGTAAAAAAGAAGCGTATATGAGTTATCCTTTTTTTATGTAGCTTTTTACTCTGCTCAATGCCGAAGGGCGGCGAGAGATAGAAAGTTGCTAGCGACGGATTATATTAGAGAAATTTCTTACGAAGTCAATGTCGACTCGGTCGAATCCATATCCCCAGCAGCTGGAAGCTGGAAGCAATATTCGAAATTGTTGACTATTTATATTTATCTGCGAGATATGGCATCGAATTTTTATGCATATGAGTGCAATAAGCAATATTGGAGAGGAGGTTTGCTCCTTTCATTGTCGATCTTGATTGTTATAGATTGTGTGGTTTAGGCTTCAATTTATTTGACACTCAACTATAATTGAGGGTAGAATTCTTGTTTTACAAGCTGATTTTGTTAATAACATATGATCAGTTTTTTGAGTGAATCATGAATTTACCTTATTGATAGCATGAACTGTATAAACATTCATTATTAACAGAAACCTTAGATTAATCTTCTGAAAATGCTATCTTTCTCATCTAGCGTTGCTATATCTCTCTTTGGAGAGAATGTTAGTAAATCATGTAGAAGGGCACATCTATATAAATTTCGCAAGATATGGTTTAACGTTTCGTCTTCAACTCATCAGTATGGTGCAACCAACTTAAGCTGCGCACGAAGATGGAACGTTAGGCCCTGTCATACTATAGTGTTTTTTTCTCAAATTGGGTTTTGCCAACTTTCATCTCAGAGAGAGATATTGCAGAGCACAACCATTTGATTTGATAGCCAAACCATGCTTCTATCACGCTATGATATCATCAGAAGCATGTGTACTGTTCAAGTAGGCGACGATTTTTCAACGCGGCTGAACTTTTCTACTATTTCCGTTAGATTTACATTGTATAAACAATCTCCACTGTTTGTCGATTTCAAAATCAGCAAATTCTTCCAAAATTCCATAATACTCAACAATATAAATCGAATACACCGACCGCTTCGCTTTTTGCAATCCCTGACAGATCACGTCCCGTGCCGGAAACTTATGTTTTCGCAAAATGTTGACGCGCGATTTACGTCATTACCGCAGTTGACCGTCCGCGATGCACAGCCATCCACACAAAAAATGAGCAATTATTATTCGTCCACTTTTGCACCCATCAGCCTAATTCCGTAGTAGGCGCAGAGTTTCCCAACCACCCCGGTACTGATCGGTCGTGTAACCAACAGTCCCCCCCCCCAAACCAACTAATCCCACACCCGGTGCAGTAAACAATCGGCTCGCGCAAAACATTTATATTTATAGAGTTTTATGATTTATTAACTTTTCGGTTTTTGGATCCCACTTCAATATCGTAGTTTGCTGCCTGCCGGTCGATCCCGAAAGCGTTCCATACGTCGTGTTGTTTCGATCCTGACGCTACTGACGACTGTATGGGGGCGGGGGGGGAAGAGTTGTTGTCAAAATGGGCCCGCGGTCGCGGATTATGTGTTTGACCGACAAGCGGATTTCGGACTGACCACCACTCAGTGCAGGTTCGGGAAATTGGGGACGAGAGTGTCAGTACCGTCCACGGGTTATGGGTGGGGATATTTTCAGTGGATTATGTTTTGGGCTTTGTGTCACGACTGGAACACAATTAATCGAGCGATAAATAGTGTGAACGCGCGGGGGAAATTATAACCGGTTCCGGGGCAAATTTGCAACTAGGACAGCGAACATGTGTTCCGTGGGAAGCTGATTTATGGGCGAGTCGGTCGTGAAATCTGTTGGGATTGTGTAGTGTTTTGTTGTAGCAATTCGATTGTTCACAACATTATGTTAGATCAACAATGGCACACGTTATTTCTATTATAATTGGACAAATTTCTTCTGATCCTTCGATGAAACTTGATTTTAACTTAAGTTGTGTGTTAGTCAAAGTTTTACATTTCTTACAAAAGTAGTGAGATAATAGATTTCTCCTATAATTATACTCGTAGCATCACCGAGAGCAACTTTATTTTTTAATCCTAAAATTCTAGCGAAAATTTCACTTCTTTTGCAAGATTTAGATTATATCAGTAATGGTCATAAAATTACTCTTTTATTACATAAACCGATAGAGCTCACCTTTCTAAATATAACAATATATATGCTCAATTGACTAGTTCAATTTTTGACTTTTAGCTCCACCAGGCTCTATTGATTCCTTTTATGGCCATTAGTAATTGTGCATATTTTGGTTCCGATCGATTGTGTCTACGGACCCTCGAAAAATTTCAAAGTTTATGTGGAAATTAGTATGGAAAATCGGTTAAAATTGAAAATAATTTCTTAAAAAATCACCTCATCAATCAATTCATTAGATCACTATATATTTCTAAAGGTATACTTCATCTGAACACATTCGTGTAACATTTTAAGTTTGTGACAATTCGCTGAGAAAAGTTGTTATCTAAAGAAGCAGCATGCTTTCAAAACAACTGGATTTTATCCTATCATAGCAACCCTGTTTGAATAGCTCCATCGTTACACAAGTATAAACTAGGCTTACCACCAACCGCTTCCCTATGGCAGCTATTCAAACAGGGTTGCTATGATTGATAATAAAATCCACTTGTGTTGAAGGCATGCTGCTTCTTTAGTTAATAACTTTTCTCAGCGAATTTTCACAAACTTAAAATGTTACACGAATGTGTTCAGTTCAATGGAGGTATGAGAAGACAAAACTATTTTTTGTCTGTTGTCACCCTACAAATAGTTTTATTTGCATTCTAGAGTAGATAGCCACTCGTGAAAGCAAGTTTAATATTACATCCTACTTGGCAAAGGAAATATTTGTAGTTGTGAGAAAATTTGCAAAATGTTTGTATTATGAGAAAACTATAACTATTTTCAAATGTTTACACCCTCAAGATGAAAGGAGTATCTCTCCGAAACGTTGCACTATGGGTAGGCAGGCGACCAAAAATCGAAAACTACATCAAATCCAATTTGATTCAGTTATATTCAGAGCTTTTATATACACTATATTTAAGGCTATCCCAGAAACTATTCAACCTAACTGGGTAATATGATGTTTGAAGATGAAAATTTTGAAAAGATACATTCCACTATGTTATTTAAATTCTTCCTAACTCTATTGAATTTTGAATGAAATATGCTCAAATATGTCATGTGAAAAGAACACCTTTTTGTGATGATATTATTGAAATAACATATTCGTTGTATTGGTATGAACTATTATGAAGAATACCAGATCAAAGTCCAGAAATAGCCACAAATTAGATCCGGGAAAAGAAGTCTCCTAAAGACCCCACTCTCGATGGGGGATGCAAGTACAATGGGTCTTCTAACTTATCGTCGTCCATACCTGCTCTATACTGAGTACACTTCAATTGATGTTTCAATAGCAGTTACAATTAGTAGAGAGGCGGTGGAAAATTAAGTACACGTTTCGTTTGAGCTCTCCAATATTGTACAAGTAAATTAGCGAGAATTACAATCAGAGTTTATGCATTGGCTACATTTTTGTCATCGTGATAATTTGAACCATTTATTTTTCATAGTATTGGTTTGTATAGGACTCATTTCTCCATATTTCCTGAACGAGAATTCCGAACGAAACAATATGCAAGCTATAAGAATGACTGGAAAGAGACTACATTGCAAACGACTGAATGCACGTCTTTTGTGCTATCGACAAAAACATAATCACCAACATAGCCTAGACACTTCACACTATTTACTTCATTGCGAATAAAAACTTTGAAATATCTACCTGACTCATTCACGAATCTTATTCTCCCTCTGTCGTTCTCTGTTTAAGAGGCTTGAGAGCGCATGTGACCTTATCTTACTTTACCCATTCGAATTGCGCATATTTACGTTGAATTCTGCACAAAAATCGTTTTTTCGGGATCGTGTGACAAGAAAAATAACTTTAACTTCCAAAACAAAGTGAACGTTCCAGGCTCCAGATAACTAATTAAAATCCATCAATAACGTAGAAATACCCGAAAATCGTAAACGACGCCGTCAAAAAAAGACGAACGAAAACGAAAAGATGAAAACAAAAATGAATGAAAACTTTAGAAAGTTGATTGCATATTAATTAGCCATTTTTCAGATGATGAGATTATCAAAAACAATTTATAACTTTCCGATACCATAGTTCTCAAACTCGTACAATCCGGTTTATTCAAAAATGGTTTATAATTTCATTCTAAATAGTCATTTTTTCAGTTTCTTCATTTCATGGAATTTATTCGTCTTGTTTATTTTATTCATTTTTAATATTTGACTAGTTTTAAGTATATGATTTTTGCATTTTAATTATTTATTTCATTCAGCATTCTTTTTATTCATTTTGTTCATTTGGGTTCATTTAATCTTCTTTATTCATTTCATTCTTTGGATGCACTCTGATCAGTTTATTTTTTTTGTACATTTTATTCATATCATTCATTTAACTTGTTTTATTCATTGTTTTCCTTCTCCTTATTTTTTTCCAGTTTTTAGTTTCTTTATTTGATTAATTTGACTATTTTTTCAGATTTATTCATTTCATCCAAATTATTTATTTGACACATTTTTTTTTAAATTAATTTATAACTTTTTAACATCGCCTTATTTTTTATTTTAATCAATTCATTTTCTTCTTCTTTGTATTCATTTAATTAATCCTATTCGTTTCGTTTATTTGATTCATTTGTTTTATTTATTCATTTTATTCAATTCATTTACTCTTTTATTAGTTTTATTTTTTTCATTCATTTCAATCATTTCATTCATTTGATTCATTATTTTCACTGGATTCATTAAATTCGTTCTATCCATTTGATTAATTTGTTTCATTTGATTTAATTGATTCATTTGATTCATTTTGTTCATTTCTTTAATTTTAATAATTTCATAATCAGTCATTCCACTTATTTATTTCATTCAATTTGTTAGTTTGAGTCAATTTAATTTATTCAATTAATTTTATAACTATTTTTAAATATTGACTAATTTTTCATTTATTGAGCTAATCCAATTTGATTTCTGTATTTTACAATTTGATTTATACCAATCATTGTACTCATTTTATGAATTTGAAAACATTTTGTTTTGCATTTTTGCTTTTCTCATATAGAAAGGTTATAGACCGGAGGGCCGAATGTCATATGCCATTCGACTCAGTTCGTCGAGATCGGAATATGTCTGTGTGTATGTATGTGTGTGTGCGTATGTATGTATGTGTGCATGTGGAAAAAAATGTCACCTCTGTTTCTCAGAAATGGCTGGACCGATTTTCACAAAACTGGTCTCAAATGAATGGTGCAACCTTCGCATCGGCTGCTATTGAATTTTTTGTTGATTCGACTTCTGGTTCCGGAATTACGGGTTGAAGAGTGCGACCACACAGCAAATTCCCATATAAACTGAAATGAAAAATTCTCAAAGGGGGGAGTAGGGGAAAATTCCAAATCGAATTTGTATTTTAGATGCCAAATGTCTTTAAATGTCGAGATTTGATGCAATATCGAAAAAAAAATTTTGGCGAAGCAATTTTATTTACTTTCATAACTTTCAAACAATTTTATTTACATTCATAATTTCATAACTTTTTTAATATTATCTAATTTTCATTTGAGCCAATTTGATTTATTTTAGTAATTTGATTTACATTAATCATTCTATCCATTTGATAAATAGCTTTTTTTTTATTTTTTTTGCTTCATAATTATTTTAAATTTTTGTTTGTTTTATTATTTTTCTTTAATTTATTCAGTATATTCGAAGTGTTATTCGTGCAGGACTCGAAACTGTGCTTATCTCACATCTAGTTGCTTAACTTCACGTGTGATCGGCAAACTAATAAATAATACAAGAGTGGTATGTGTAAGAAATGTCTCATCTCACTGATAGGTGGATTAAATCGGTTTTTCAATATAATGCAGCTTGTTGTTTCCTCATTCATATAAATACACCGGTGGAAAATTGAGTAAAATGAACACGTCAGTCGGTCAAATTTTAACCATTTTTTATTCAATTTGGAAGTTCATTTATTAATAAATGCGAAAGCTATTTGTCAGACAATCTTTCAAAAGCGACGCGGTAAACCATCGTTATATTTAATGTAAAAAACAACTAATGACCCTTCGTATTTGACTGTCACTCATTCAATATAAATTCCTGTCGCAATTCTTGAACTGTAGATTCGTGAAATCAGATGGCTCTAAGTGTTTGAAGACAACAGACGGAGTAGCAATTCAGGAGACGGTATCCTATATAAAGACCACTATACTGAGGAGATAAGTTTTAGAAACTTTACCCTGGTCGATAAGTTGTTAATTACCGTTCATATCGTTAGATTTGAATGACCAGTCCAAGTGCCGTGGTGACATTCCGGTCATGTCCCAGATATTGCCACCTTTTGGCGCAAGCGAATGAAACAAAGATGCTTTTGTGATATGTTGTTCTTAAAGGATTTTACACATTCATTTTCCAATTTTTTCAAAAATTTGTTGCAACCATCCATGCATCGAGTGATAGTAGCCCACAATTTTGCTTGACTATACCTTGATTCGTTATTCAATTTCTTGTATCCGTCTCTACCTTCGTGTTTTTAAAGTTTTCAATTCGCGTCGTCTCTAGGCCCGTGCATGAATGATCCCTCCTGAGAAAGATGCCGAATAAGGTTCGTCATCGAAGATCCGACTTTCCGCTTAAAATCTGATGTTCTTTTATCTACCGTGTCGCAGATAACTCGACAGATCGCCCAGATAAGCTCAGAATCGTGAAGTCTTGAAGCAAGCAAACGACATCACTGACAATAAGTATTATGTGTAGGACTACCGCGTCTGCAAACCCGCTCACAACGTTGAGATCGATGGTGTGGTCACCAATTCGAATTTTCCATACATGGATCTAATGAAGCACGGGGTTGGCTGTTTGAAAGACCCCTTACTCCAGTTGATCAGGATGTGGTTGTGGCGATTATACGTCAACGTGTTTCATATCTTTTAGCAAGAAAAAGCTACCATGACTTTGGTTCAAGAACCGTATTTCCACAAGGAAAACTTTTATGTTGGAAAGCTACCTAACCCCGTCTTCCTAGCTTTCAACAAAAATGGTATGACTTTGTCAATAGTATTTGACGCATGTCTTATATTCGACCCAACAACTCGCGATAGTTGTGCTGTCATAATTAATATAACATAACATAAACAAGAAATACCAAGATATATTTTCCGTATAATGAACTATCACTTTCTGCTAATTTCTAAAGGGTTGTATGGGTTTACACTGGGGCACATCAGATATCAATTTGAGAGGCACCGAATTGATGGAATACTTAAGTAGTACAAATCTTTACTTAATGCAGAAAATCGCAAAACAGTTGCGCTATCTAGCAGAGAAGAGGTGTTAGATGTAAATCTCTGCTCTGACGGTATTACGCATGAGTTGGAAAACTGGCTCGTACCAAACGAGCTTGAACCGTCGATCATAAGTACATCGCCTTTGATCATTTAAACATTTCGCTAGATATTGTCACATATCGTAATCCCAAATCTACGAACTAGGACCTCTACGAAGAGGGTTTGGCAACTAGGCTTCAGGGGTATCTTCCGACGATTGAATCTCCAAGTGACTTGGAAGAGGTCGTAGAAAAAACAAACTCACTCACAGTAGCAGCATACCATGAGGCTTGCTCGCTTCGAGTTATGCGTGCTTCTAGAGGAACACCTTGGTGGAATACCGAGCTCGTTCGACTCAACAGGTTAGGTAGAAGAGCTTTGAATCGCAGACGCAGGGACGGGTCGGAGGCCTTTAAGTTGGTTTGAAAAGTATACAGAAATGCCCTTTGATCTTCTGAGCGAAGTGGTTGGAAAAGTCGCTGCACAAATGCCCCGTTCATAAATAAGTTAATTTCGAAATCGAAAGACTTTCATATGTCAGTTCGATTAGAACTGCTAATGGTGAATACTCATCTGACGAAGATGTAGTACTCATCTGCCTTTCTGACATACACTTTCCAGGCTGTACGGAGCCATCACTGACGACGGCCCCTGAGTTCTTTTCAGGTAGTTCTAGTTCCATTTGCTCGTAGAATTATGGCAAGCAAATAGATCAAATAGGCAATTGAAAGTTTTGCTCCGTATAAGTAGCACCCGCTGCATGCAATGCAACATGCATATCAGCGGGGAAGTCTCGTAATACCCTATTACACAATGTTGTCTACAACATTGAAAAAGCTTTTTTGCCTTTCTCATATAAAGAAAGGCTATGCAATCACTGTAAAAATCGACTTTTTAACCGAGGCCCGGAGGGCCGAGTGTCATACACCATTCGATTCAGTTCGTCGAGATCGGCAAATGTCTGTGTGTGTATGTATGTGTGTGTGTATGTGTGTGTGTATGTGTGTGTGTGTCATTTAAACTCACACAATTTTCTCAGAGATGGCTGAACCGATTTTCGCAAACTTAGTTTCATCTGAAAGGTATAACGCTCCCATAAGCTGCTATTGAATTTTTAGTTGATCCGACTTCCGGTTCCGGAGTTACAGGTTGAAGAGTGCGGTCACACAGCAAATTCCCATATAAACTGGTACCACCATGATGTTCAAATGATGTAAAACATATTAAAATTGATGTAACATTACTCTAGTTTGCGGGTCTGGATCACTAATGATCAATCAAAGCAGCTTTGACCACATTGGCCACCTATGACGGTTCATGACGCCCCCGGGGAACCCGCCAAGTTCCTAAGCTAATATCACACCCATTCCCCAACGAATTCTCTACCAATTTTTACAAACTTGATTTCAAATGAAAGATACAGTAATGCCATTGACTGCTGCAGAATTTCATTCGGTTCTGACTCTTGCTTCCGGAGTTACAGGGGTGTTAGTAAGGATACACTGGAATTTCCCATATAAATCGGTACAATCGTAATACCTCAGAGGCTAAAAACTATTGAAATGGTCACCAAATTACTTCTAATCGCAGATCTAGATCACTGATTGCCAATCAAACATTCTTTGAATATATTGTCCACTATCGACGATTCCGGAAGTCCGGAATTCCGGGCATATTCCACAATTAAGGTCGCATCGGTTCTTCGGTGATGACTGAACCGATTTTCTCAAACCAAGTCTCAAATGGAAGGCAAAATATGCAGTTGAGTATTACGTCGCCGCCCCTCCTCCCCCCGCCTTGCCCTTACACCTCCCTCCTTCATCACTCCCCTCCCCTTGGACCACCATCACGCCCGCATTTCCTTCATCCACCCCGTATACCGAAATAAGATGAAGGATTTCTGACGCATCCTCCATTCCCATTCTACTAAGCCCCCATTCCCTACACATTCAAACCCATTCCACCAACCTTTCCAAATTATAATCACATGAAGATAACATTGAACTCATGCTTATTAAGCTAATTAAATATTATTCTTTTGCCTTTCTCATATAGAAAGGTTATGCAATTGCTCCAAAAACCGACTTTCTAACCGAGGCCCGGAGGGCCGAGTCTCATATAACATTCGACTCAGTTCGCCGAGATCGCAAAATATCTGTGTGTATGTATGTGTGTATGTATGTATGTATGTATGTATGTATGTATGTATGTATGTATGTATGTATGTATGTATGTATGTATGTATGTGTGTATGTGCGGATTTGTTAACAAAATGTCCACATCGGTTTTTCGGAGATGGCTGAACCGATTTTTACAAACTAAGATTCAAATGAAAGGTATACTATTCCCATAGGTTGCTATTGAATTTGATTTTCAACCGACATCTTGTCCCGGATTACGAGTTGAAGAGTATGGTTACAAAACAAAATTTGTTGATTTGTCCACATCGGCTTCTCGGAATTTTCTGATCCGATTTTGACAAACTTGATTTTAAATGAAAGGTCCATCAGCTGCTGTTGAATTTTGTGTGGATCCGAGTTCTGGTTCCTGAATTACAGGGTGATACGTACGCTCACGCAGCAAATCCCGATTCTAACGAATTCTGCGATGAATGTAAAAAGGTGAAATTTTTTCCAAAATGTAAACACAACTGTTGAATTTGTAGATCTAGGTCCCCAACAGTCATTTAAAGTCTCTTTGGCCACACTGGCCACCATCGACGGATCCGGAAGCATCCTAATTCAAAATAACGGTTATATTAGTTTCTTAAAAGTGGCTAGACCGATTTGATCAACTTAGTCTCAAATGAAAGGTGTTGCGTCTCCGGAAACTGATATTAAATTCCATCTCCATCCGACTTCCGGCTCCGAAGTTGCGGGTTGTGGAGTGCGATCACATAGAAAACTCCGATTCAAACCGATACCGCGATGAATGCAAATACGTGCACTTATATATACTTACCAAGTGTAATAAGAATGAAAGACATTTTTATAATGTTATATTGTACGAACCAGCTATTAAATCATAGTTTGGAGAAATGAGAAAGGCACAATTGCACCTCTAGGTGGATTAAAACAGGTTTTCACAAATGCAATCAAATTTAGGAGTTTTTCTCCAAATTAAAGGTGCTTTTGACAACGTGTCTTTCGAATCCATTTTGGAAGCAGCACGAGGTCACCTTCATATATCACGAACTGGATACACGCAATGCTTACCAACCGACATCTGTGCTCATCGTTAAGACGTCTAAAGATACAGATACGCAGATACGAGATCGAATTTATTAATCGTATGTCGAACTCAAATCGAAGAACTGTGCATTTAAAATACTATCTACCTTTCGTGGGTACCCGATCATTCCGGTATTACTGGAAGCATTACCCAGAGCGAGCGCTACGACTAGCTTCGTTGGTCCCAAACCAGGATAAGGCATAAGATTCGCTCTTACAGTACATCCGTACATGTATTGGCGTAGATTTCAAACAAAAATGTGCAGTCTTAATGGCTATGCTGAGCTATGCATTTCTACGAGTCTTTTTCTACATTGATACACGATTGATGGTTTGCTCGGCTTCTAGCAGCTGTCTCTATAGACGGCAAGACGCGATATTTGATTCTGCGATTGACCGCTATTTCGGTTCCTCCGCCTAATCCAACAATTCGATCAAATCGATGAATATCAAAATTAGAGTTACTCTTCGATTTTATATTTAGATTTAAAAAAAGATTCGGTTGCAACGGCTATATTCACATAATGAACCCTCAAGAAGTTGAAAAATTCGTCTTCGTACAATTTAATAAATACCTATTAATGATTATTTAAAGCCATTATTAAGCTATAAATTTATCACAATTATGTTAGCAAATTCTCATCCAGTTTGCAAAGCTTGAAACATGGAGGTACAGTTTAGCATTGCTGTCATCAATTGAAACATTGATTACTGCAAGAAATTTAATTTTTCTTCGGAGATGCTACCTAGATCGGTTGCAGCGAAGGAAACGTTGTGGGAGAACGAAATTAGAGGCTTGTTCTTTTAGCCGTGTAACATGCCAATGAGGCATGTAGGATGGTGTGACGGAAATAGAAGATCCTTGTACAGGTATATTATATTTCCTGATTATACATCATATTAACATGATTTAATCTGTTCCACAATATTCCGCCACGTCACTCGGTCAGTTGCTGCTTGTCTTGCCAGGTTCTGCTCCACTTGGTCCAGCCACCGGGAACGCTGCGCTCCTCTCCGTCTCGTACCTGTCGGGTTGGAGGTGAAAACCAACTTGGTGGGGTTGTTGTCCGGCATCCTCACAACATGCCCCGCCCACCGTACCCTTCCAGCTTGAGCTACTTTCCGGATACTTGGCTCACCATAGAGTCGCGCAAGTTCGTGGTTCATCCTTCTCCTTCTCCTGCACACCACCGAAGATCGTTCTCAGCACCCTTCTTTCGAAGACTTCGAGTGCTTGCAGATCCTCCTCGAGCATTGTCCACGTTTCGTTCCCGTAGAGAACCACCAGTCTAATCTGTGTGTTGTAAATGGCGCATTTCGTACGGTGGTAAAGCTTCCTGGATCTCAAAGTTTTGTGGAGCCCATAGTAAGCACGACTTCCAGAGATAATACGCCTTCTGATCTCCCGGCTGGTGTTATTGTCCGCAATAGTCACCAATGAGCCTAGATAGATGAACTCGTCAACCACCTCGAACACGTCGCCGTGGATCGTAATACTACAGCCCAAGCGTTCCCTATCGCGATCGGTTCCGCCAGCCAGCATGTACTTTGTCTTAGACACATATATCTTCAGTCCTATTCGTGCTGCTTCTCGCTTCAGTCGGGTATACAGATCCTTGTATAGGTAGAGAAGTTGTGATTCTATTGTGAGCTGGATTAGCACGTTTAAACTTGTTTTCTTGAAGTGTACCTGAAGAGTCAGGTTATTTGTTTATTTGTTGTTTTTGTTGCTTTGAACGAGAATTTGTATTTTTTTCGAATAGGATATGCCCAGAAATTCAATTAATGGTTTTCACTACAATTAGCGCACTTTCTGTGATGTCTTTCACCGGACAGGCGTCCCTTGTGTGCGATCACCACAGATAATAAATTTAGAATCCAAATGACAATTTCTTGTGCCGTTCCCAAAACCCCGGCATCTACGACACTAGACCAAACTTTTTAATTCTGCCCCGATGTATATAGTATTCCCACAGACGATAATAAAAACCCGGGCCTTGGTATCTAACGGGGAAATTAAATAGATCAAATGTGTTGGGTGCTAGCTGCAATTGTGTGTGATCTCGCTTTACAGGTAGGGTACGATCACCGTCACTAGTGCGATAATCATAACGGGTACCTTTCTGTAACTATAGTAAAGAGCGTATTTTTCTCCAAAAGAATTGCTCTCTGCACTCCCTCGAAATGGGTGGCATATTTCTTTTCGCTCGGGTGCTATCTGTTCAATCGTAGATGGCGGCGAAACAGCAAGCACTCCGCGAGCGTGTTGTACGGTTTTACGAAACGCATGGTCATCGTGGAAAAAAGTTTACGGTAGACCACTTTCGAGACGAAAACATGCCAGTGAGTACAGTTTACCGGATCCTGGCATCTTTGAGCATGGAGCGGAGTCTCGAAGGTTGCGGGCTCGAATCTCGCCTCTGGGGGAATTTTTTTCACACAATTTCTTTCGCTTCGCTCACCATTTCGATCATTTTTTTCACATTAGGTACCACCAAAAAAGTTCCCACTTTACTCGTGGAACATAAAATGTGCTTTTTCTAATACTTTCAAATTATAAACCTCATTGAATAAAATTTATATAACGTCTCCGTAAGATACTGGAGTAGTCGTTTGTGGCAAATCAATCCATCCGCAGAAACATTCGACATTTTCCTTTTCGGCCAATCTGAAAACAGGTCTATACGTCCGGAAGGAAAGTCGAAAGCTCAGTTCGAAAGGCTCTGAAGTCGGAGATCATCACTGTTATCTGTGGACGAGGTTGCTTTTTCTTCTCATTGGCACCACACATTATTGATGAAAAACGTTTTAGTCTTGAAAAAGACTGATTGAGTAGAAAAGGTAGGTAGTCTTGAGAAACAGTCTTGAGCTGTTGAAAAACTCTAGGTAAACCAGGAGCTATCAAGATTTGTGACCAAGCAGGACTGTACTGAATGTTATTGCGTAGACATTTCCTCCTGTTGAAGAGATATCGCACAATATCAAGTTGTTGATTTAATTGTTAAAACTAGGTAAATATTTATTGATTTGAAACATATATGCGACAAACGTCTAGATACCAGTAAAACTTGAATTTAAATAGAAAGTGGAATCCAATAATTTAAGTAAGGGAGCTCTATCTTGACTTTTACAATCTTCAGCAGCTTTCAATAAGACACTCATCACAACTTCCCACCACGGTGGTGTGCCCTGCATAGACTATCAACTTTCGACATGTGCTACATTCGAGTTAGCCATCAGTAATCATTTTCGGAGGGAGGTCGTAAAGTCACTTCAAACATCCGATGGACCGTTTTTGATGAGTCCCGATGTCTTGCACGTACATGTTTCTACTCAATTTGAAACAACAGCGAACAGTTCCTAATTACGATGTAATGTTTAATTAAATTTAATTGAACATTTCTACTTCTGTATCTATGTCCATTGGCTGGTCAGTCTCCTTCCGACCAAACATAGATTCTGTCATTTGGGGGGGACCGATTGACCAACCTAGCCTTCGAGATGCTTAATTACTCGTCATAAACGAACAATTAAAGCAATTTTTGAGTGATCGTTTGATTAAATCTGCTGTCGGTCATGTATGAATCCGGGTCACGTCGTCGTTGGTATCGTCCCCTAACCTAAAACCTATGTACATAGGTTTCCCCCACAGCCCACCATAAAAACGAAACTCTCATGCAGATCAAAAGTCTCATCCTGTACGCAACCGGCAGGCGAAAAAAAAAAACATGTGTTGAGTTAATAATCTCACCAACTGGCTGTATCATGCAAACATCAACCAAAAAAAAAGAAACCATCACCGAGGGGAAATCCAATTCAATCAGATCAGAGATCACAGCTAACAACATCAGGCTGATTCAGAAAAGTGGCCGAATTTGCATATACTACCATTGCGGGATGAATTGCCAGCCACTTCAAAGTCAGAATCGTTCCGATAAATCATTGCAAGAAAGAAGACCAAACCTTGGCTGTGCAATAGCCCTGCTGCTGCTGCTGCTTTTGCGTGTGGCACTTTCAGGAATTGAAAAAGGCTGATAATGATAATTTATATCCGTCTGTAATCGATACCGATATCGTTCCGATTCCGACGACCGGACGGCGGTGATGGTGGTCCAACCGAGCGAAACGGGGATGATCCGGATAGCTAAAGTTCTTTGTTTTGTGAAAACATACTCTGCGTGACGGTGGCGTTGGCTAGAGATGATCGGAAAAAGTGGTAGGTTTAACATCGAATAAATAGGTTTGGCAAGGCAAGGCTTGATATAGGTACGCTGATACTCCCGTCGACTAACCAAATGAACAATTTTAGTTCCTATTGCGCTAAACAAATAAGTTTTCGTACATCCCTACTCAGAACAGTAAACAGTTGTCTCTCTCTCTCTGTTTTCGACCCATTATTATTTATGCTAATAATTTGCTCCTGGAAAGCGACCTCATTTATGTGCGTTTTATAGCCCAACTTATGGCAAAGTTCTGTAGTAGTTAGTGAAACGCACCGAGAGAGTATTGAGTTACCACCATCGGCTGTTTTGCGAGCCCCGAACTCTTTGCACAAAACCGAACCACAACATGTTGAATGCTGTTTTCGCCGTCGTCGTCGTCGTAGTCAGACTGGAAGCTATTTAGCGCAATATTCCTCATCGTCGCCGCGGCCAGCAGCGCGGAGTGGCAGCGGGAAAAGTTGCATAATTTGCATAGAAAAGCTATTAACCGAAACAGGGGCCCCAAATGTACTCCGGTACCTACAGTACACAACTGTACCGTGTGTACGCGAATCGGACCAATAAATCATCCGATTCCAAACAAACAAAGCAATTAATTGTTTCGATGGCTGTGCTGGAAGCACTTGAGGGAAAATGGATTTTGGCGGCGCGATGATTGGATTTTCATCCCAGCGGTAGAGCGGTGGGTTTTCAATGCGCTTGAATCGGGTACTGATTTTTATAAAATATTAATTTCGATTTTGGAAGTGCAATCTGCTCTGATTCTGGTTCTGATTTAGAGCATCAATTTAAATGCTATACATATTTATAATTTCACAAATAGAAACAACTTTGTGTTGGAAAATCAGAAAGGAGACGTCAACGATCAAAAAACAAGTGAGTAATTCCGTTAAGATTCGTCCAATTTTTTTTTTTTTAAATTTTCGATTTAGAGTAAACGTTACACCGGCAAGGAAGACTAAGCATTTGTCACAGTCAATCTGATCATTTTGACTCAAGAACAACGCAGTTTTTGTATTCGACATTTAAAAAAACATTCGTCGAATGTCGTATTTTGTACAGCAAACTGTCCAAGTAAGAAATACAGAAAATGAATGTTTATGTACGAAAAATAAAAAGACTATGATAAATTACATCTACAAAATTAAAATATAAAACGAAAGAATTAAATTGTCTCAGATTTACAAATTGGATGAAATGAATAAAAATAATCACTGACGACATTTAATAAAACTAATAAACTGAATTAAATATATGAACTGGAAACAAAAATTAATAAAACGTGCAAAATAAATTAGATGAAATGAATAACAAGATAAAAATAAATTAAAAATATAAAATAATAAATCAAACAAAATGAATGGTATGGATGAAATTAACTCTTTCACGCCCAACTTTTTTCAAGCGCATATAGGATTCCAAAAGCACAGTGTTGGAGTAAAGAAACGCGAAAAACCTGATTTTATCAAGATAGGTGCTTCTCTACCAAAGCTAGAAGCTGCTCAATGTTTACCTACTTATACTCAGTACACTTCTCCTTCAAAGTTTGCAATAGTTCAATTGAGCAGAGAATACTCGAAGCCAGTATAAATTGATAAAATTTATCAGTTTTCAAAAATATTTTAAGACGACGAAAATATATCAAAATATACTTTTTCACAGATAACTAAAAATATCTCAGGCAGCACTACTCCAGTGGAATTAAATCAGAACAATTGCAATAGCTTCAGTTCTTGTAGCTGTTAGCGAGCGCACAAATAAAATGTAATAGTCACAGTAATTAGGCTTACTTGTTTTTGTGAAGTAATCTTGTCTAACCATGCCCATGCTGTTTGTAAACAAACACGTTTTCTAACAGTTATAACTTTGATAACTGTTAGAAAACGTTTTTGTTTATAAACAGCATGGGCATGAAGAAGTAATTAAAATAAGTAAAACGAATAAAAGGAATAAAATAAACAAAAAGAAAAATATAATTAAATGAACAAAAAAAAAGTAAGCAGAACAAAATGATTAAAATGAAGAAATAAACGATACTAGAGAAGTTATAAAAACAATAAATTAGATTGTATATAATCAATATTAATATTGCTGTTCCTAGAGTGAATGGCTTAGTCCGTTGAATTGGTGGTGTTGTTGTGGATCTCGAGTCGTAGACCACGGGGAACCTCCCCATGCCCAGTAGGGTGTACGGATGGTCGTGTAGTCTTTTGTGGTCGCAGTCCAAATGTGGCCCGCTAGTGGTGGTTGGTGACAGTCATGAAAGGCTACTTAGAACCTCGGAGGTCTTCCTTGGATCCCGAAATGGATCTGCTGGAGTGCTTTTCTCCGTTATCCGTAGAGGCAACGGGACTGGGTGAAAAGATTCTTTGCGACAGTACAAGAGGTTGGAGTGAATCCCGCGATGTGTTGGGGTTCCTGAGCTCCGGTAGGTTAAGCTGAGCAGCAGAAGACTCCCCGTAGTCCGTCCGAGGGTGAGGGTGTGTGGTAGTGTTGAACGTTTATGAGTTGAGCCTCCCCAGTGCCCTCGTCGAGACTGACAGGGGCCGGCTTTAGCTTGGCAGTGTTGTTGCGTGGATATCGGCATGCTTGGTGTTGAGCTGCGGAAGTCCTTTCCGACTCCCGGATATGAAGCGACAGAGACCCAGCCTGTGTTGGATTGTTGTTCGTCATTGAACCAAAGTGTATCCTCCCCAGTATTCGGCGGAGCGTGGCGGAGGTTCCGCTGTTGATTTTCCGTGGCAGAGGGTTCAAGGACGGTGAAGCTTGACGGACCGTTCAGGTGTCTTCATAGAGGCCTGCGTTTTTTATAAAATTTAAAAGGATTACCTCCCCGACCGAACCGCTCGGTAGGTTGCCCCAGATGAAGTGTACTAGGTCATGCTTTTTCGGAACTTCTCAAACTACCGGCAGTTTGACAGTATGTGTTCGACCGTTCTTTGGGTTCCGCATATGGTACCTACTGAGGGTTGGGCACTGGAACAAGTATGGCCGTAAGAAAATTTGGTGTGTCTGATCCTCAATCGTGTCAGCACCTGCTGCTTTCCCATATCACAATCGTCCCACTTTTCGGGAGCTTTTTGATTTTGTGTAGGTTACCTTGAGAAGACTGCTAGTAGGGGTGACATTGCCGCTATCAACATTTCCGCGGATGTTGCAGTGCCCGGGGATCCCGCAAAAGGTTATGAGTGGCTAGTCTTGTACTTCAATGGCCTGTGGTCGGCTTACAGCACGAGGAGTACGGAGAATGAGTCCGAGAAGATGACTGACTCGGATGACTCGCTAACCCCGATTCCGACATGATTGCCTCTTTTGGTTCCGTCGGTGAACATGCGGGCGTGGTTTGTAAGCGGCGTTCCACAAGTTGATGGTATACTGCTCATGCAACCTCCTGCTTGGATGTTCTAGGATGTGTAGATGTACCATATCATTGCATTCCAGGAGCAGACAATACTCGGTGGAGGCGTACACATGGTAGCAGGGAAGATCTCGCGGATTCCTAATGGATTTCCCTGGCGATTTCAATGGTCACCGAGTGGTCGTCCCCGGAAGACCCTTCGAAGATGCTCAACTAGGGCGATTTTTCGCCAGAAGGGGAGTACTCCGGCCTCGAAACAGCTGCTTTAGGACGGCATTCTTCATTTATTATTTCGTCTGTTTCTTAGAAGATCCCTCGAAAAGGCAAATTGCACGGGATAATCAAATTTCTAACAAAAGATTGAGGAGTGTGACCTTGAGAAAAAAAAAGCAAATCGAAACCGAGACGAAGCGTCCAATCACACACCGCACCAAGATTAAAAAATATCCGAACTGTCTGAGAGTCACGGTACGAATGAGAGTGACCGAGTGAGGGACTCTAAACAGAGAAGATAACTCTGAATCTTACTCCTCTAACCTCCACCAAAGAGCCCCACATTTCATTTGAAATAACTACTACCCCCGGATTACATTTGAAATAACCACTTCGAGGGGGCAAGGGCTGTGCTAATGCACCTCGCTTATTCCAAGTCTAGCTAGGTCTAGATCTCATCATATCAGTCCTGCATGGCATAATATTGTACATGCGCGCCTCTCTGTGTTGACCCGTTGGATGTCGTGGTCGATCCAGCGATTCCGGTTGGAGGGTGGCTTCCAGTTCACTGGTGTCCCGACGGCTCTATACTGGTGGCTTTTCGCGTTCCATACTACTCGGCGTAATCCCCGGCGACGGAGCTAGCTTAGAGCTAACCCACGAATTCGGGAATGTCTCCTGAAACCCTTGATGGACATATTATTCTTGTATCGATGCTATCCGGCTGATTGACGAGGTCTGTCTAGCGATTCCGGGTGAAGGATTGCATCCGGTTCGCTGGTGCCCCGATAATTCAAGTTGGCGATTCGCTTCGAACCACTCGGAATAGTCTCCAACGGTGGATTATTTCTACTCCGACGAAGAGTTCTCCGGCAGAAGAAGATCTTCCGAAACCGATGCTGCCCGGCCATATGCCGAGATCGGTTCTGCGATTCTGGGTGGAGAATGGCTTTCAGTTCACAGGCGCTCTGATGACCATTTGTCGGTACTATTTATTGAAGTCAAAAGTTCTCTCGACTCTGTTACCTCGATGCTAGTCGGATTGGTGTCGGGGATAGTCCTGAGA
Source organism: Topomyia yanbarensis (assembly GCF_030247195.1). NCBI lineage: Eukaryota > Metazoa > Arthropoda > Insecta > Diptera > Culicidae > Topomyia > Topomyia yanbarensis. The sequence continues at coordinate 449,215,992 of NC_080671.1, read as the reverse complement.
TTCCGCGTGGAGGATGACTTCTGGTTCTCAGGTGACCCTATGACGTATCGTCAACGATACGTGAGCTCAGTCTAGCCCGGCGGTGGATTTAGCCTACTTCGAACGTGCCCACTGGTCTTCTTAATCTCTCTTCAGCAGACTGACTTGTCCAGTGCCAAGATCTCTAGGACGATTCCGGTTAAAACGTGTCTTCCGGTTCATCGGTGTCTCGACGACCTGAAGCCCTGTACTGCTACGTTGTTACTCGTTGCTCCTCTCGCCATCTTTGTTTCAACGCTGACATGATCAGGGCGACTGTATTGTTCATCGCATACCCATTTTTCATTTTCCGCACACATTCGTCACTGCCGTGATGCAGAACGTCGATCTTGCGTGGCCGAATAAGTTCAGATACTTCTTGAAACATCCATGACCAGACAACCAACCAGACTACCGATTACAGCGTTATCCCACTGATGCCACCACTGCTGCGAGCTGATACCTGCTCGGGCTCGTATGGGAATCGTGCCTCGATCCCTATAAAACTCGCTATCTTCTTCGTGTAGAAGGTTTATGGGAATCGTTTCAGTTATCACGTAGGCTGTCTCGGACGATATAGTTCGATACGCGCTAGACACTCGCATGGCCATCAGCATGAACGTGCTGTTCAGCCGAGATGTATTCCTCTTCATCTGCAGTGCCGTCACCCATCAAGGTCCTGCATAATTCAACTCCAAATCGGCGATTGCAGCCTAACTAACGCTGTTGAAGGCGTTTTTACGTCAATCGTAACCACTCCACAGAAACGGTATTCCTCATCTCTTTTGCTTCTGCGTAGTATCCATAGTTTACAGAACCGTTGGTATGGCGTCCATAGTGGATCTACCTTTCCGAAAGTCTAACTATATATTGGATAGGTTATTCTCTTTCTCCGTGTATCTTGTAAGCCTGTTAATGATTACTCTTTCAAGCACCTTGCCGAGTGTATCCTATAGGCCTGCATGCTGAGGGATCTCCAGGGTACTTCTCTGGCTTTGGCAACAATACCAGTTTGTCGCTTCCAGATGTCGGGCAAGTTACCATCGTCGATAAACTTTTGCAACACAGTCCAAAATATATCTGGGTTCGTTAGAATTGCTGTTTCGGAGCTATGTTGGGGTCTTGGGGATTCCGTCTGAATCCGGGGTCTGGGCTCTCAACCCAAGTAGCATTTCTAGTTTAATAGCACACTACAAGTGCAATCTAAGCTCTAAGAAGGGCTTCAAGAGTGCCTTAAAACCTTAATTGTTCCTAGGGAAGGTTTTTGTCCAGCACTATTAGCTCCTCGTTGGTTACCCGAGGTTCTTCTACGTAGTCGAACTGCGTTCCGTATGGCGTAGCCGGCCAGATCTTCGGTTCATGCTGTGGAAATAGCGCTTCTACGATGACTCTCATCCTCTCCGGGCACCTATCCTGTGGTATTGTCGGTCCTCTTATCTTCGCCATGGCAACCCTGTAAGCGTCGCCCTACGGATTTGAATTGGCGTTGCAGTAAAGCTCTTCTAGGCAGGCTTTCTTACTGAGCTTGATTTCCTTGTTAAGTGCGGCTCTTGCCGCTTTGTATGCTGGTCTTAGAGCATCGCTTTCCGCGACGTTTCGGGCTCTCTGCATCTTCCTCCGGGCTCGGTGGCAGCATGCACGTAGGTCTTGCTAATGCCATTATCACTTCATCTGCACTGAGGTCAATGTGATTGGACTCACGCCTCAACGCTTCGCCGAAGACTTCCTTGTCCGCACTTCGTTGTTTTCCAACTCCGTTCGTTTGATTGGATCACACGCGGTTTCGACTGTCTATTGCTTCCGATAGTGCACCGGATCGCTTGGTGATCGCTGTGGGTGTACCCCCCGCACACTCTCCAATTTAAACTTCCAACCATCCCGGGGCCACTTCCTGAAATGTATATCTTCCCGTCGTCCAAATCGCCGCTGATTTTGCGTTATCTGCAATCCAGTTTCCATCGCTGGCCGGGATACGGCAAGGCTCCGAAATGATAGCTATATCACATTTAGACTCCGGCTACGGATTGCCACAGCAAGTGTTGAGTTGTGTCTATCAGCTCTTCTTCCGAGGATACTTCATCCATTAGAACGTTGCCTCCGGGAACAAGGCCCTCACTTCCACCGCTTCACCCATGGCTTTCTCGGTGAGCTCTTTATAAGCAGAGCTGTTTGACTTCGGATCGGATTTTCTAAGCCCAGCTCCTCGGTTCCGAGTTTATCCGCATTGTGCGCAATACCTTCTCGTACGAATCTTTGTTAGCTTTGACTATGAGTGTTTCACCTTTGTTTCGTCCCTTGAAGAGCTTTCGCTTTTCGGACCTATCCTTGTTTTCCGCCTTCCATCTTTTGCTGTCAACGACTTCCCATTTGGTATTTTTACTCACGTTAGTGGTTGCTTCGTTCGCTACGCGTACCGCGGTCTTGGGAGCCAGCTTGTGTTTCTTGGAACCTCCTAGTCTCACATTTCCTGGTGAAGCTCTTGGTCTCTACGGCGTAGAGAGGGACACGGTTTCCGTTCCCTGGGGTTTGTCTTTCGCCTCGTAAATTTCCCTCACTCTTTGTTGCGCCACTGTTTTCCTTATTTCCAAGGACATCCACAAATCCTTTTTGATTCACTTCGCTTTCTACTCCAAGATTCTCCATTCCTTCATGACCAAACCGAGGTTTTCTTGTACCTTCAGAACCAGTGTCTTGATAAGCTTGCGCACATTACTGATTTTGTCGACAAAGTCACCTACCATTTTTTTAGTTACTATTATGCTCGGCAAGCTTGGTATTTTCAACTATACGCCGCCCTCCTACTTTCGTTGCTGCAGTTGAAGCTGCGGTTGCGGCTGCTGTTTTGGTGGAGGCTGCCCTTGTTGTTGAAGCTGCGGCTGCTGTTTTTCCTGATCGTACTGTTGCACTTGAAGGCTACTAACTTCAACAGACCGTGTTTTTTCTATTGCTACTATTTCTATCTTGTTGTCCAACCTTCGTGGTATATCTGACTTGCGTAGGTCTGCTGCAAATATCGTCACCAGTCGAGACGCGAACCGATCCAGAGGTGCTGTCAAAAATGATTTACATCTCCTTACCTTCCAAAATTTCTTACCCTTCTTTGCACAACTCGCTCCAATTTAACTGCTAGCTGGAGCTGAGAGTTTCCCGGCGGCGGAATTTCTCCCGATACCAATGCTCCTTTTCGTGAGCCATTTCACTCTCAACCACTCCGAAGGACAGATCACCATTATCATCCCGATTGTTTTCGACAACGTGTTGTTCGTTCGTTGTGTTTCATCCTAAGCAGCTGGACTCGTTAACCGACCTTTGCTGTGTAACTGTTTACTAACAACAGTACTTTACACTGTTACCTCCATTTACGAACCAAATCGAGGGTACGTAAATTGAATTAGTTATTAAAAAAAGTGTTCGTTATTTAGGATTCTGTTTGTAAAAAAAGTTCGCTTCACACACTTATTTTGCCTCTGCTTGGGCGGCTTACCCAAGGCGAAGTACCTGTCTACCGTAGACTTGAAGGAGGCCATTCTCCAGGTACCCCTGGCCAAGGATAGTCGCAAATACACCGCTTTCAGTGATCCCGGCAGGGCTATATTCCAATTGACTCGTCTACCATTTGGTCTCGTGAACAGCCCCACTACTCTGGCACGACTGATGGACCTGGTTCTAGGAACAGGTAAATGGGAACCTTACATTTTCGTCTACCTAGATGACATCATTGTGGTAAGCTACTCAAAGCGGTGGCCGATTGTCTAGCAAGAGCCAACCTAACCGTCAATTTGGAAAAATCCCATTTTCGAGTCCCCGAACTAAAGTTTCTTGGCTATTTGTTGAATCAGAACGGACTCAAGGTCAACCCTGACGAAATTCAATCGATTCTCGACTACGAGAGACCGGTTACCGTAACGAAAATTCGCGGTTTCCTCGGTATGTACGGTTATTTCCGTCGCTTCATTGATCGGTTCAGTGATGTAACAGCTCTCTTGCCGGACCTGCTGAAAACAAAAACCAAGAGTTTAGTTTGGAAAACCGAGGCAGAACTCCCGTTCCTTTAAATTAAGGAGCTTCTAGTCACACCTCCAGTTTTAGTTCCGCCAGACTTTTCCAATGAGTTCATTCTCCAGACAGACGCTAGTGACGTAGCAATTCCGGTGCAAGAATATCCTGAGGGTGAGAAAGTAGTTGCCTACTTTTCGCACAAACTGACCACTCCCCAAAAGTACTATCATGCAACTGAGGAGGAAGGTCTGGCGGTGATAATGGCGGTTGAACACTTCCGAGGTTACTTGGAAGGTTATCATTTTCGACTGGTCACTGATTCGTCAGCGATTGCATGGATACTGAAGAATAAATGGAAAACCAGTTCACATTTGAGTCGTTAGAGTTTAGAATTACAACTCTACGACATGTCTATTGATCACCGGAAAGGCAAGGCCAATGTCGTTCCAGATGCGTTATTCCGGGCCGTAGCAGCCGTTTCAGCTTTGTCCACCTCATACTGGTACTGTTTCATGGAGTCCAAAATTATCCAAAATCCGTAAGTTTGTGGTGTTGGGTCGCCGTGAATGGGAAGCTAATCGCAAAGGAGCCATTCGCTTCCCCCGGCTAATTACAAAGGATCCAGTGACACCATGCCGTCCTCACTGTGGAGGATCGCAAAGAAGGGCGAAGCAGGTAGGACAACATATCCACCTGAGGTAGTTTACTGCGGTATCTAATTAATCGCCCCGTCGCTAGGCAGGTTCCAACAAAAGAGACTTGCTCACCTCTCTGGCTAATTGAAAAGGACTGCTGCAATAGCAGCCAACGGTACCAGCAGGAGAACATGGCCGTCGGAGCCCCAACCGATCGGATAAACCTTCGCCTTCCGCCATCGTCAAAAGCAGCTGATGTTTGTTTATTTAGCAAAATCCAAAATTCCGTTAGGGGCCCCTAGGCCGCCCTGATAAGAAGGGTCTGCCGGGCAAACAGAACCTGAGAAGTGGGAAACCGCTACTTACATGTTGAGGTTATAGCGGATTTGTCTAAACCGAAAGTCGCCATTTAGGTTTTCAAATTAGCTTCCGACAACCATTTCCAACCGTCATCTACTCGTCAACCCCATTCCGAAAATAATCATATTGTCGAAGTTATACAAAATTTATCTCAACCGGAAGTGGCCATTTTGGTTTTCAAAATGGCTTCCGACATCGATTCCCGTCATCTAATTGTCAACCCCATTCCGAAAATACACTTATAGAGAATGAATTCCAAAATGACTTCAGACAGCACTCTACTCATCAACCCCATTCCGAAAATACTCAACTTTGATTGGTAATAGTTAGCTAGGAATATGGTAAATTGTATAGCCCCTCGCGGGGTTTCTTCAATCTTTTTGTTTCAAGAGTAACCGAACTCTAATGATATTTAAAGTGTCGAAACGGCTTGCAACATATTTTTTTTCCTAAGAAGGAAATCAGGAAGAAAATTTTAAAAGTTAATTAAAATCTTCATGGGAGAGGTTTGAGATCCCCTTCCCCCTACTTAGGCACTGGCTAGTCTGTATGTAATAAAGTTTCTATTCAAATTCTCAACGAATATCGATTTGAAACACAAATTTTTAAATAAATTTCGCTCTAAGCTGTACGTCTGTAATCTGTGGTCTCATTTTTCAATTAGTCCACAGCATCCCGAGTTGATTTAGTTAATCAAGTAATAAGTAGTAAACCACCATAATTTCTGTCTGAATTTCTGATCCAGCTCGATTTGTCTCTATATTCACACTGGTCTCGTTTGCACCACATCAAACATTAGGAAGACTGACGTTATCCTAATATTTTATTCAAAATAGGTGGCAACTACATTGCTACCTATTTTAAATCATTTTGTTTTTTATTTATTTGCAAATTTTGGCATTCATAAACCAAGTTTTCCGATAAAAAAATAGTTGTTTTTACAAATTTGCGTCCACCAACTTATAAAGTTTGAAGTACTTTTTTCAAAATCGTGCTAATTGTATTGTCCAAAAGGAAATCACCGCATTTGTTTCAAAAAAACTCTTCACCAAAAAATACACTGAAAAAAAAATTAGTTTGGAACAAGGAAAAATTTTCAAATAACTTTATTTCCTTGAAAGTACCCAACTTGAATTTTTTATGGTAGGTAGGGAACATAATCACCAATCTTGAAACAAAATTTCAGCCAAATCAAAGATGTTTTTTTTTGTAATTCGACATTAAATTTTTAAAATCGCTTTTTTTTCAGAGTGGGAGTCGATGGAGGATTTTTAAAATATTTCTATTGGAAAATTTGACTGATTTTAAGAAAATCACTCCTACAACATTTTGTAGGATTTGTCATTTTTAGAATTTAGCAATTTGAAAAAAAAAATGGTAAAAAAGTTTGACCCTTTTCAAAAGACAGTCTAGACCATACCATGTATGCAAAGTGGCTTTTTGTGCCAAAGTTTCATTAAAATCTGACAAGGTGCTGCCAACTCTGAATACGATGTAGCACGAAATTCGTCTTAGTGCAAATCCTTGGACAATTGGCTTTCATTGACAAAAAAAGTTGGACGAACCTTTAGTGTGTCGATGGAGATACGTATTTTTCGAAGATATGTAAAGTGGGGAGTTTTGAATCATACATGTTAGTGGATTATAGTGCTTTATTAAAAGAACAGTATTATAATTCGGAAATCATACTTATTAAGATATAAAATGTTCTCTTTTATGAGAAGAACAAGACTCTAACACTATTTTAATCGTTGGCCTTAACTGCGAATTCAGGTGGCTTGATGCGAATCTTCTATAGCCGCAATAAAAATAAACCACAAACATATTCCATTTCGACTACTAATAGATCATCTAATAAATCTTTCAAACAATCTCGGTAGCCGGCTGCCCAGAGCAAAGAGTACACGTTAACGCTAATGGTACACTTACTAACAATCAGCCCTTTCTTGGGATACATGTGGACATACAGAGGATTCCTCGGTCTCTAGCAGAGACATGTATCGGACTCTCCCAGCAGATCGGTATGGATCAGTATGCAGGGATCATGAGAGATTGCATAATGTGGATCAGCATGGTATTCACACGCCTGCTATTCCAAAGAACTTTTTGCAATCCCAATCGGTCCATATCATCAACGGAGTAGCAACACAGGGGCAATCTCATATGCTTATGCTCCTTTAGGACTAACTTGGCATAACTAGTTGTGATCAATACAATAAAAAAAATCACGCGCGGAAGTGAATGCTTGGAATCGGCATTCTATTATTAGCTTAGAATCGGCATTTCGTTATACTAATGCTACGGAAATAACTCAGTTTCCATTCCTGTTTTAATACTATTTAATACAGTTTATTATTAATGAAAGCCTCTTTTACTAAGAAGTCTTTATACATGTGTAATTCAAACTATTTACAAGAATAGTACTTGGCACAAGATAAAAAATAAGACGCGCTCAAATACCTTCTGTGTAAGTTTCCACATTTTATTAAAGGGAACGCCGGGTAAAATCAGCACCGACACGATAGAAACCACGAAAAAATTCGTCGCGCGATAGAAAGTTCAATTTGCCAATCTACAACTAATAAATTTAATTTCCCAAATTCTCGGCAGCCGGCTGCCCAGAGCAATTATGACAAGATAACGCTATTGGCACACTTAGGGTAAAGTGCCTATTTTCACCATACTAAGCAGGGTGCCTCTCCAATTCATTAATTTCTCGGCTTACAATCAATGGAATGCGAAAAAATTGACATCAACAGCTTTGCTCCGTTGTTAAGAACCAATATAATAACACAAATGCGATGAAAACAGTGAAATTCACGTGTTTAAGCGCAACGAAAACTCGAATCGAGTGCCCCTATTGTTGCGCTACCATTTGACTCAATGCGTTGAACAAAGATGGCAGACACTGCTCTAACCAACGGCTTCAAATTGGTAGGGTGATAATAGAAACATGGCGAAAATAAGCTCAACACCCTACTAACAACTCTCTCCTCTCTATGGAGATACAGAGGATTACTCGGTCTCTAGCAGCGATTTGTATCGGACTAGCATGCCTTCCTTTCCCAGCATTCGGACGTGGCCTGCGCGGGCGTCGGTGTTGATGAGCATACAGGGATCAATATTGATTGCACAATGTGGCTCACCATGTTATTCCAAAGTATGATGTTCTAATGAATAAATCTCAGTTGGTTCTGGTCAATAATGGACTAGCACCACGGGTGATCTCTTATGCTTATGCTTTCAATGCTTCAAGACACCTACAATTATAATTCTTCATAGACATAGCAAAAAGGGTCATCTCTTTTTTAGTTATCTAACGAAGTTTGTCGCATTTCCAACCAGATTATATATTCCGAGGGAATCAAAGCTCCAAAATCAATAGTTTGGTCACAAATATTCTTGTTATTTAAAGCTATAAAAATATTGTCTGATTATTCTAATGTCGGATTAATAGCTACTTAATCAGAATCGGTTCAAGATTTTCGCAACTAGGTGGCGTTAACATTCAAGTATGTTTCAGTTCACAAGTTGTTGTGCATAAAATTTTCTATAAGAATCTCAAACTCAACGGAACCGGAAGCTACCCAGATATTCTTAACACTGACAATTCATAGTTCTAATTCCATTAATCAAAGCTCATAAACAAAGTAGGTTCGATTGAAAGAAATATAACAATTTCGAACGATTCATTTTTTGTTCTTAGAACCAGAAATTTTCTTTTCATCGTGAACCATTCCCTGCCAATTCTGCCAGTATTTCCTTCCCCGGTCGAATGCACCCAGTAGATATCTGCAGTTGTTTGTCAGTTTTATGTAAATGAGCATTCGAAGTACCCTCACTCACTGTGTTCCGAATCTACGGATTAAAAACGAAGTAGTCCAATCTAAGGAAGCAAGCCCGGTTCCCTCGCTCGGAATCGACATCTGCTCGGTTCAGGTTCAATTCACCCTGATGGCTTATTCCGTAAACCCGCCACAACATGTGTGCTTGTGTGAGTGGTACAAATTTATGAAAGAATGATATGCAACGAGATCGTCTTCGGAGATATCGATCAGTTTTAAAGTTTTTTTTTTTTGTTGCAAACCGAACCGACCGAACGTCTTCAGCTGTGGCAGGGAAGGTGTAATTAAAAAAGAGCACCACCACCAGGGCGAGATGAGGTAAAACCGATAGCGGATTCCTATAAAAATAACCCCGCGTTCGTGTCTCCGCCGCTACATATATGCATGCATGCATCCATCTGGGATCGGATAAGTGATCTATAATTGTATGCACCCCTTCTTGTTACGGAATTTTGCTGACGAGTGGCAACCGAACCGGACTCCGTTGTGAGCGATGTAATTTTGAAAAATTGATCGAATTTTCTGGAATACGACACTAATTGGACACGAAGAATTTCATTCCGCACGGAACTTGTGTTCCGTGTTTTTTTTTCTTCGAGCTCCTTCATCAACGACGAGTGATGCAACCTTTTAATCCGATGATATGCCTTCTTAGCTTCAGAATTGAAGCACTAAACCGATTCGAAAAAGCGGCAAAAAGCAGCGATGGTTTAAATAAACGGACAAAAGCGGAAGTGATACACGAGGAATTCATTTCACTCAATCAAACATATGAATCCGAATGCCAGGCAGCAAACGGCAGTGGGTACGGTTACGACCGACGACGCTGGAGACTTTGTTTTGCTTCCTACACTTTGTACGGTGTCATCGTTTATTTAAAAAAAATTGTTTTGTCAAACAATAATCAAGCGACGGATTGGGTAACATTTCACTGCACGGGACGAGAATTGTGTGTGTGGATTAAATATTTTCAATCGACGCTTTGGTTGTTACTACCCGGTTGATTTGATTGTTGATTAAAGAATTTTCCCTAGCTCAGCTTTATTTGAATGTAACAGCAACCAAACAACGTTTACCTTTTCGAACGTCCTCGCTTAGACAGCATTACCCATTACAGGGCTATAGAGAGAAATTACGGACCCGGGGAGTCCAGCATAAGGGCCCCCTTCATCATTGTAGATTTTTCGAACACAGAAACGGTTATGCTCGAAATGTATTGGAAAAATAGTTCTCTGCCATTATGTATAGCACATAGACACTTTTGTGGAGCACTATAGTAGAATAATCTAATGCTGTTAATTGAATTTTTTTTTCCATTTCAAAGGGTGTTTTGGTAAAAAATTTCGTTTATTTTCCGTCGGTCTTTGTCCGCACCAGTTCTGCGAAAATTCAAATTCACTTACCTTTTTCTGCTTGTATTTACCGAAACCAACATTAAGATTCACCGCCTCTCTCATACAATAACTTTCCAACTGACTGATATTTCATGCAGAATAGAATGCTTGAATGCAGAGGAAGCATAAATTCCTTCATCAACCAAAGCATTCATTTGTTATTATGTGGACAGTTTGAAGGTAAAAGTGGGCATCTTCTACATTTTCTAGCGTAAGTGAACTGCCCAATCTATATCTGGTGCACTTTTTCTCAATAATCCCCCTCAGAGCTAGCATAGAAACAAAATTCAGTTTGCTACTGAAACCAAACATGTCCGAACCTAAACGTCGGGAGAACGAATGACGAGGGAAACGAACCAATCTTTTCATTCATCGCGCCGGGCATGAATTGAATTTCGTTTTTTTTTTCAAGTTCACGCAGGTATGTAAATTTTTTTGAGCTCTGGTCCGCTCTGAGTGACTATCACCGACGGCAGAGAGGTGACTCAACAACCAATTATCGATTCGTCAATACATGTTCATTTTTCCGCAATGGTTTTTTTTAATGTACTCTTTCACGTAAATTTCCTGGCTGACGGTTTCGGTTGCAATGAAAATGTAGCTTTTCAAAGCACAGGTGCAGAGAGCCTGTCAAACTAGTATTTCAGTGTGAACTTCGACAGCTTCATGTGCTTGAAAACATCGGCCACCTTCAGGTTGCCATAACGCTGGTGTAATTCGATTTGGCAGGTAGTTCGGATTCAGACGTAACGGGAACGAAATTTCACTGGACAATGGAAACTGAGCAAATCTCAAAATCAAAAAAGAGGCATCTTTTCGCACTCAGGTAAATAACTTTTTGAATATTGTGCAGAGAAATGCGTCTATTTTAAGTAGACCACATTTTAATTGTCCGTACAAAATTTTAGCGGCTTTGAAAGAAGCCGGTCTATCAATAAATAATATTGTTATTAGATGTCGGTATTGCATGAATTTGGTAGGATCTTTGTCTGGGTTCACCTAAAATTCGTTACAGAAAAAACATATACGGCCAAATCGGTACGTTACAACATTACCAGAGATATCTGAAAATACGATATCTCATTTGTTCGATAGTGTAGCTGACTTTCATCGGTTTCGGGGAAAACTAATGCAGGTGATTTTTGCGAGGCCTTAATTTATAAATACAATGTTATTAATAAAAATCATAATGAAAACCTTGCGCAAATTGCGAAAATAGTAGTAAAATTGAAGTATAACAACTAAAAAAAAATAATATTCAATGGAGGTAAAATTTAAAGAGACAAGAACAAAGAAAATATAAGGAATAAACGGTGAATAAATAATAAATAGATAAACAAGTATAAAACGAGAAAACAGAAAAAATTACATTTAAAATAAAGAAAAAAGATTAGGAATATGCCAACTACCAACATAATAACAGAAAATAAGTCCAAAGTGAAGAAACGATAGAAAATAGACAAAATTAAGATAATGGAAACGTTAAAATTTGAAAGCATGTAAAAAAATGAATAAATAGCAAAATGAAACAGATTGAATACTTGAAGCAATCAAATGAAGAAATCAAATAAAGAAAATGAAAAAAGAAACTAGTTAAGAAATAGAATCCAAAAAGCTTAAAACACGTGAATGGCAAAATGAAAAATAAAATATCAAACCTCGAGGCAGCGTTACCGGACGAGGGAGAGCTCGACGTGACCCCTCTGGAGGACTGCTGGAGAACAGTAAAAGCAGCCATCAACAACGTAGCTACGTAGCTACGAGGAACGGAGACGACGGAACGATTGGTTCGACGAGGAGTGCAGAACAGTTTTGGCAGAAAAGAATGCAGCGCGAGCGGTCATGCTGCAGCATGGAACCCGACGGAATGTGGAACGATACAAACAGAAGCGGAGGCAGCTGACACACCTCTTCCGAGAGAAAACGCCGCCTGCAGAAGCGAAGTGCGAGGAAATGGAACTGCTGTGCCGCATCCCGCAAAGGCTTCGTGCCGCAAGCCGGAATATGTAGGGATAAGGACGGGAGCCTGCTGAGGTGATCGAAAGGTGGAAGCAGTACTTCGACGAGCGCCTGAACGGCGAGGAGAATGTAGGTACAGATGACCAAGGCATTGGAGGATTTGACTAAGTCGGTGCAGTTGAGGACGGGAATGAACCAACTCCCACGTTGAGGGAAGTTAAGGATGTCATCCAACAGCTCAAGAACAATAAAGCAGCTGGCAAAGATGGTATCGCAGCAGAACTCATCAAGTTGGGCCTGGAAAAGTTGGCCAATTGTCTGCACCGGTTAGTAGTCAGTATCTGGGAAACCGAACAGCTACCGGAGGAGTAGAAAGAAGGGGTGATCTGCCCCATTCACAAGAAAGGCGACTATTTGGAGTGTGAGAACTTCCGAGCGATCACCATTTTGAATGCCGCCTACAAAGTGCTATCCCAGATCATCTTCCGCCGTCTATCACCTAAAGTAAATGAGTTCGTGGAATATTATCAAGCCGGCTTCGTCGATGGCCGGTCTTCAACGGACCAGATCTTCACCGTACGGCAAATCCTCCAGAAATGCCGTGAATACCAGGTCCCAACGCTCGGTAAAGGCTGGGTAATGCGTAAGACAGAGCCTCTTCCCAGCAACTCCTATCCCTGCCTCCCCGTGCAACCTTAGGGAAGATCGGGTAACCAACACCGGTGGAAACTTAAACGTTGATCGACGCTGTACCAAAAACGCCAATTCCTGGACCACGACAATTTTCCTTTAATTCTGCTAAAAGAAAAAGAGACAGTGACGATACAGGCTCCAATCCTTCTAAGCTACTACGTGGTACTGATGCCACCGGTTCATTGACACCATCCATCGCTGTGAATCGTGAAGATAAAAAGTTTTGCTGGTACCTGTCAGAAATTTCACCCGATGTCCCTGATGAAAGCGTCACTGTCGTCAAGTTGGTCCCTAGTGGCAGAGATCCTAGAACGCTGAATTTTGTCTCCTAAAAAGTTGGCATGCCCACGGATCTCAAAGAAACAGGCTATGACGCCGTCTACATGGCCAGTTGGCATTGCTTATCGTGAGTTTGAAGAGAAGTCGGATTCCAAAAAGGTTTTTTGGAAACCGAATGCGCCCGACTCAGCAACAATGACTGCTTCCACTGCCTCCCAACTAGTTACATCGCCTGTTTCACATCCTGTATTGCCTGTTCCCGCAGTTGCCGCACATTCCGAGCAGTTTCTTTCCATTTACTACCAGAACGTGCGAGGAATGAGAACGAAAACACAAGAATTCCATCAAGCGCTTTCTTCTAGTGACTACGACGTCATTGTCCTTACGGAAACCTGGCTGCGCGAAGACATATTAAACGCTGAGCTCTCGTCGAACTACGTAATATATCGCTACGACCGCAACCTGTGGGCACCATACCATGCCGTTCAAATTGACCGACTAGAACGTATACAAAGACGTTTTGTGCGATTCGCCCTCAGGAAACTTCCATGGAATGATCCAGTTGTGTTGCCTCCTTATGCCGATAGATGTATGCTACTCGGTCTGCAGACTCTGGCGACTCGCCGTATCTATACCGAAGATAAGAAATAAATAAATAAACTAGAAACTTTGGTTGTAGGCTGACAGGTAAGGGGGGGGGCGGGTTTTGCTGATCTCCAGGAGGAGCGGCTCAAAACAGCATCTTTTCCCCATGTTAGGGGCGGCTGATCATCGTCCGAGTGCCAGTGAAGGACTCTAAGCTCAACTGTGCACTATGGTCCTCCGGAAAGTTAGGGGGTTGGTGTCAGGCCCTGCGAGCCAGCCGTAAAAAACCAATTGCAGCGAAAAGTCAACAAAGTCAACCAGGTCCCAACGCATCATCTGTTCATCGACTTCAAGGCGGCATACGACAGTATGGACCGCGTAGAGCTATGGAAAATCATGGACGAAAACAGCTTTCCCGGGAAGCTGACTCGACTGATCAAAGCAACGATGGACGGTGCACAAAACAGCGTAAGGATTTCGGGTGAACTTTCCAGTCCATTTGAATCTCGACGGGGACTGAGACAAGGTGATGGACTCTCGTGTCTACTATTCAACATCGCTCTGGAAGATGTGATGCGACGAGCCGGGCTCAACAGCCCGGGCACGATCTTCACGAAATCCGGACAGTTTGTATGCTTCGCGGATGACATGGACCTTATCGCCCGAACATTTAGAACGGTGGTAGACCTGTATACCCGCCTGAAACGCGAAGCAGCGAAGGGCGGACTGGTGGTAAATGCGTCCAAAAGTATATGCTGGTAGGCAGAACCGAAAACGACAGGATCCGGCTAGGAAACAGCGTTACGATCGACGGGGATACCTTCGAAGTAGTGGAGGATTTTGTCTACCTAGGATCCTTATTAACGGCTAACAAAAACGTGAGCCGTAAAATCCGAAGACGCATCATCAGTGGAAGTCGGGCCTACTATGGGCTCCAGAAGAAACTGCGGTCAAGAAATATTCACCCCCGCACTAAATGCACCATGTACAAAACGCTTACAAGACCGGTGGTTTTCTACGGGCACGAGACTTGGACCATGCTCGAGGAGGACCTGCAAGCGCTAGGAGTTTTCGAGCGACAGGTGCTAAGGACGATCTTCGACGGTGTGCAGGAGAACGGTGTGTGGCGGCGAAGGATGAACCACGAGCTCGCTGCACTCTATGGCGAACCAAGTATCCAAAAGGTGGCCAAAGCTGGAAGGATACCGTGGGCAGGGCATGTTGCAAGAATGCCGGACAACAATCCTGCAAATATGGTGTTCGCTAATGATCCGGTTGGTACAAGAAGGCGAGGGGCGCAGAGAGCTACAAATCGAGTATTGTGGAGGCAACTTGTTGATTCAGTGTTATCATGAAATTGATTTTGAACTAAATAAATGAATGAAGTGGCAGGAAAAACGGCAAAAGGAAGAAAAATTAAAACAACTAAACATATAACAATAAAACTACAAAAAAAGTATACAAATATAGAAATAAACAAAACGTATCCACTGAGTTAGACGTAGAAATAACAATAATATACAAAGTTTTACATATAAAAATTGGTAACAAAATACAAAACTGGAAATAATGAAAACCGAAAATGACCAATGAATGTCCAATCAAAGTATTTCAAAATAGAAGACATCATAAGGAACAAATACGAAATAAATAGATAAAAATAAAATAACTATGAGAATAAAAAAAAGTAATTTTTTCAAATGAATTTATTTGGAATTGAATAAGTGCAATGGAATAATACAAATAGAAATATATGAAAACAATTGGACGGAACACGTTGAAGAAAACAGGAACAACTGAAAACATCCCAAAAATCAGATAGAAGTAAAATTGTAGAAGACATGTTAAATCAACATGATTTAAATGGGTAAAATTGGAAATATTAGAAGAAATAGAAAAAATTGGAATATTACAATAAAGAGAAAAAAAAGGAGAAAATAAATGGGCTAAATAATAAAACAATTCTAAAAGTAAAAGTGGAAAAAATTTAAAATTTTATGAAATGGAAAAAAGAAAAAAATCACAAAACGCAAAAAGATCAAAATAAAATTTTCTGCGAAATAATCAAATAAAAAAATGCAATTCTAAATTGTTTAAATGGGGAGAAATACAAAATATTAAAGATACGTACCGCGTAAAAAAGACCGTGTAAAAAACCGCGTTAATTGGAAAATCTGCGCAAAAAAAACCGCGTGAATTAGAAAATCTGCGCAAAAAAACCACGTTAATTCGAAAATCCGCGTAGAAATAACCTTCAGCAAAAAGTTTTGGAAGTTTTCTTTGCGCTGTTTCGCAAATAACGCGATTTTTGTAAAAATATTCCAAGTCCTTTTGAATGCAGGTAGGTTCCAAAAATTGATTTTTGACGCCATTTTGAAATACAAGATGGTGACTTCAGGTTTAACGAAATTCGCTATAACTCATGCGATATGGGTATTTTCGGAATGGTCTTGACGAGTAAATAAATAAATGAATAAATAAATAAATAAATAAATAAATAAATAAATAAATAAATAAATAAATAAATAAATAAATAAATAAATAAATAAATAAATAAATAAATAAATAAATAAATAAATAAATAAATAAATAAATAAATAAATAAATAAATAAATAAATAAATAAATAAACAAATAAACAATAAAAAATAAATAAATGAATAAATAAATAAACAAATAAATAAATAAATAAATATATCTGCATCTTCTGCGCAAGGCCGTTCATGAATAATTAATTTTTGACGCCATTTTGAAATCCAAAATAGCGACTTTCGGCTTAGCGAGATTCTCTACAACTCAATCAATATGCGTATTTTCGAAATGGTTTTGATGAGTAGGATGGTTTATAGCGAATTTTGCTAAACCAGAAATCGCCATCTTGAATTCCAAAATGGCATTAAAAATCAATTTTTGGAACCTACTCGTTACGAACATTCCGAAAATACCCAAATTGACTGAGTTATAGCGAATGTGGCTAGCCCGGAAATCGCCGTCTCGTAATTCAACATGGCGTCAAACATCGACCTTTGTCTCCTACTCGTCAAGGCCATTCTGAAAATACTGATTGGATTGTAGTGAATTTCGCTAAACCGGAAGTCGCCATCTTGGATTTCAAAATGGCGTCAAAAATCAATTTCTGGCACCTCCTTGTCACGACCATTCCGAAAATACCCATATTGTTAAGCTGCGGGCCATAAGAAGTCTACCAGACCCGTCTCTTCCATCTTTACGAAAATCTTCTAAGTCTTTAACATTCAAAACCGCGGTAATTGGAAAATCTGCGTAATAAAAAAACCGCGTTAATTCGCAAAGCCGAGTAAAAAAACCGTGCAAAAAACAAAAGAGTGTACAAAAAACAACATAACATGTATAAAAGTTTTGTGAAATAAATTAAACAAATTTAATGAAACGAATTGAGCAAATGGATGAAAAAGAAACAAATAAAACGATAGAAAAAATTTAAAAAAAAAACATGAAAAGATAAAACGAATTGAAACAAATGGGACAAACAAAAAATAATGAGGCAAATTAAAAAAAACAGGAATGGTAAAAATAGAAAAAGGAAAATATGGATCAAAATGTGTAAACAAATAAAATCAGACAATAGAAAGAATAAAAAAATTGGATAAAATCAAACAAAAAAAATCTAATACTAAACAATAGAAAAAGCGAAACAAATAGAAACTCTAAGTCTTGTGAAGAATATAGAACAAAATCCCAAAAAATTAAAACATTATTTAAATTGAGAAAGTTAGTTAAACAGGAAAAAACACTTTCGGGTTCTCGGCCGTTATCTTCGTGGATTTGCATATTCTTTCTTGATTTGCGGAGTTGTATTCAGAATTCGTTTCTCGAGTCCTATTTTGCAAATTGAGCACTCTAAAGGAAGGTTGCTGAGTTTTGCCGAATGCTAACTGGGCGTGATATAATCGAAAGATTACGGATACTGTACTTACAAATATGCCCATTTTATTTGACTGAATAAACGTAATGGAGAACGTAACGAATGTGATTTGTTGATCTTAAATTGAATACTGTTTATTTATTCTTGTATTTAAAAAAAATTATATTGTTGGTCTAAATATCCTGTGGAGATTTTCCTTCTTTCTAACATGAGCTGTTCTTTCTACAAGTTTCTTTAATATCTGTCTTTAGAAAAATTGAGTAATAATTTACACATCCTTCATAGAGCTCGATAAAGACTTCAGCCTTCAGAAACAGAGAGAGAGAGAGATTGCTGGATGACATGCGTTCACTTCGGGTTTATCAGCATAATGTATTAAAGAAATGTTTATCTATAGCAATAAAAAATTTTAGGATTTTTTTCATCTTTTCTTTAATATTTATATTATGGAGGTTTTAACCTTAGGGTCCTTCACTTCTAAATCTAAAAATCTTATTTTATCATCTCGCGAATAATCCTTAAATAGCTCTGGCTGTGCTGAGGTATCATGTTCCTCTTAAAACCCTACTATGATCTCTGATCTCAGATAAACCGACTTCAACAATACCTTCGCAAAAGGTTGGAAACGGTTCGAATAAAACTTGGTACCATCAAATTACATTATATTTTTTATACATATTACATCAAAGCAATAAAATTGTGACATTCTATTAATTCTCCTTTGGCAAACTTGTATCCTGCCAACTGGTATACGACCAAATGCCATTTGGCCAAATGGTCAAATGAGTCTCCTTCGGTCAAACTAGCCTGGGCGAATGACAACCCCGTTAAAGCTCTCAATAAACAAAATTACAAATTACAATCAAATGACCCTCCTTCGGTCAAATGACCTCCTTCGGTCAAATGACCCTCCTTCGGTCAAATGACCCTCCTTCGGTCAAATGACCCTCCTTCGGTCAAATGACCCTCCTTCGGTCAAATGACCCTCCTTCAGTCAAATGACCCTCCTTCGGTCAAATGACCCTCCTTCGGTCAAATGTCTCTCCCTCGGTCAAATGACCCTCCTTCGGTCAAATGACCCTCCTTCGGTCAAATGACCCTCCTTCGGTCAAATGACCCTCCTTCGGTCAAATGACCCTCCTTCGGTCAAATTACCCTCCTTCGGTGAAATGACCCTCCTTCAGTCAAATGACCCTCCTTCGGTCAAATGACCCTCCTTCGGTCAAATGACCCTCCTTCGGTCAAATGACCCTCCTTCGGTCAAATGACCCTCCTTCGGTCAAATGACCCTCCTTCGGTCAAATGACCCTCCTTCGGTCAAATGACCCTCCTTCGGTCAAATGACCCTCCTTCGGTTAAATGACCCTCCTTCGGTTAAATGACCCTCCTTCAGTCAAATGACCCTCCTTCGGTCAAATGTCCCTCCCTCGGTTAAATGACCCTCCTTCAGTCAAATGACCCTCCTTCAGTCAAATGACCCTCCTTCAGTCAAATGACCCTCCTTCAGTCAAATGACCCTCCTTCGGTCAAATGGCTCTCCCTCGGTCAAATGACCCTCCTTCGGTCAAATGTCCCTCCTTCGGTCAAATGACCCTCCTTCGGTCAAATGACCCCTCCTTCGGTCAAATGACCCTCCTTCGGTCAAATGACTCTCCTTCGGTCAAATGACCCTCCTTCGGTCAAATGACCCTCCTTCGGTCAAATGACCCTCCTTCGGTCAAATGACCCCTCCTTCGGTCAAATGACCCCTCCTTCGGTCAAATGACCCTCCTTCGGTCAAATGACCCTCCTTCGGTCAAATGACTCTTCTTCGGTCAAATGTCTCTCCCTCGGTCAAATGACCCTCCTTCGGTCAAATGACCCTCCTTCGGTCAAATGACCCTCCTTCGGTCAAATGACCCCTCCTTCGGTCAAATGACCCTCCTTCGGTCAAATGACCCTCCTTCGGTCAAATGACCCTCCTTCGGTCAAATGACCCTCCTTCGGTCAAATGACCCTCCTTCAGTCAAATGACCCTCCTTCAGTCAAATGACCCTCCTTCGGTCAAATGTCTCTCCCTCGGTCAAATGACCCTCCTTCGGTCAAATGACCCTCCTTCGGTCAAATGACCCTCCTTCGGTCAAATGACCCTCCTTCGGTCAAGTTGTGAAGTTGTTTTCAGAATTCGTTTCTCGAGTCTTATTTGACCAATTGAACACTTTAAAGGAATGTTGCCGAGCTTTCTTCTTCTTTCTAATAGAGACGTTTGTGATTCATTTAGTAATTGTGACGGATTAAAATAAGTAGAAATAGAAGTCACATATTTTCACATACATCACATATTTTTAATTATTTAGTACATACGAATCAAAATCAATTTTTCGAGACCCCGGAACTCAAAAACACTTAAGAATTTATTAAATTGTCGGTCAAAATTCGCGAGGCAATTATAGTAAAGTATGAAAAAGAAAGTAAATTTCAGTCTACACAAATTTACAAAAAAATAGATCTTATGTATTTTTGCCCACTGCACGTTAAACTCGTTCTTGAGTTCTAAGTTTCAAAGTTTTCCCTTACAAGTTACAACACCTTCATTTTGTAAACGACCATAAAACCACCTATGAAGTCGCCAGCATTTCAACAATCGAAAATACGTGCTTTTAAAGAAAAACAATTTTATCCCACTTACAAAATTCTTGCGAAATCAAAAAAAAAACTCATGATATTTCATCAAATCACCCACATTTTTATACCATGGAATGTCTGATCTTACAATTGAAAAAATCAAATATTTGTTTTCCAATATTCCGCAAACTTTTCAACATTGATATTTTCAAATAAATTGTTATTGAAATGTATTTGTCAGAATCATTCCTTCTGTTCCATGGCCGGGCCTCCTCTACAATTCCAGGTCCTCTCGGCGGTCCTTACTCAACAAATTTTTGAACTAGACCTAGCTGTTTTAATTAGGAACAACTGTTACAAATTTAAGATTGATCGGTGAATTGGTTCCTGAAATTCCGTGATTGATTCTAATGCACGAAATTGGATTGCAAGATTGTAGCCTTAATTTTGAGCACTGGTCTAACCATGAAATTTTCGGCTACGCCACACTGGCGCTTCGAATTCCCCATTCCATACGACAAACCAAAAGACACGTAGGTATTACTACTTTTCCATAATTGCGTTCACTTCCCATCAAAGCGCACGCTGCAAGCTTCACTGCGGCCTGCTTCGACGTTATTCCTAAAGGGCCGGCGGTGCGTGTGCCATGGTTCGCGTAAGCATCGCTCATACGTTCATACGATCGGTCCGTCTTGATTCAAGTAGGTCTAGGTACTGGGCTATTACCTTCTCGCGCGGTATACAAAAATCGTCACGCTGAAGCCGCTGCACGCGGTGACGGATCGTTTGCGGATTTAGCAAAGCCTAAACGTAAATGAAAAACAACAACGACAGCAACAGGGATCATAACGATGCACGCAGCAGTTCTGTTTTTAAAGGTCAAACACGAAAAACGAGAACCTTACGAGATAGAAGGTATGTGTACATGAGTAAACCGCTTGGCAAACTGTCACCTACTCGACGGCGTATGATTAAAGTGGGTTGGAGTAGTTGGTGCGGAACGTTCTGGTAGTAGAATTAATTAGGCGCATGGTAATCAATTTTCTCCGGTTCGGAGTCTACTTTGTAACGAATCGAGTGCCGGTTGAGCGTGGATTGTGTTTCGCACTTGTTACCTACTTGTCAAAAAATGTTCATTGTCAGTCTAGACAGCCCCGTTGCTAGCTACTGCACGGTTGGTAGGTATGCGATTAGAATAGCATCTCGACTCACAGGCGGTTGCCCTTTTGTCGGATCACCATCAGAAGTTTGCGTTAGAATGGTGCAATTGTAACCGCGCGAATGCCACACGATTCGAATGACAATGTTTCCCGCTATCGGACTTGCTCCGTAACTTGCAACAAGATCCGTTTATGTGAGTCGGTGGAACGGACGCCAAGCAATGCATGCCAGACAGTCTAGCGTCAATTTACGGGCGGGTTTTTTGCTAAGTGTGACGTGTTCCGTTTCGAAGTCAGAACGATTCTTGGTCGTTCCAGGAATTGTTTGATACTGCTTTCGTACAGCTAAAAATTGTTGAATTTATGACCATGATTCTGAAGGATTTGTTCCACCAGACTTCAAACAGCGATCGAATAAATCTCCAATAAACTCGGCGGCGAAGGATTCCCACGGTTGACTCAGTTACAAATTCCGGCGAATCTAAAATCAATCAATCATGGAAGGAAGCATTAACCACGCCAACCACCGTCCACAGTCCGAGAATCGCTGGCTTGCGAATCACAACCGGCGACACAGAAACGGTCCCGCGCGCACGATCGTTTTGCTTAATTAATGACAGCGCCATACTTCACCTGAACCCTATCCCATCAGGTTGGGCATCAAAGAAACCGGAGTATTGCGAAGGGGGTGGGACAGCGGAATGGGTATTCGTGGTTTGCAATTCAGAAGCAAATTCGGAATCGTAAGGTGTCCCTAATAAACATGTGTAGCGGCCCGTTAAAATCAGTCGTCAAAATTGCTGGCGTGTTTTGCCGATTGGAATGTTAAGTATCTGTTCGGGAACTGCGGGATTGGGTCGTTTGGGACGTGTTTTCCGGTCGAAACGGTCGAAACTGCATCTTGAAAAATGACATTTCGAATACCAGCCGAATGAGTAAACGAATAACATAAAAGCACAAATTAATTTGATAAACATATGACGCCAACGAACCTATTAAATGACTTGTCTCTGGCCACCTTCAAACATCGGAATCTTCAACTCACAGTCAATCAATTTTTTATGTCCCTGTTGAAACGATCATCACAATCGGTGATTGATCAGGAATCGTTGATGAGGTCCGATCGGTTCCACCGGCGGGGCGGCTCAGATGAAAGTCATACGTGATCGTAGCGGATTGTATGCAAAATATCGGATCCGAGCACAGCAGAGCTTGATTGGAGCTAAATCCATGAAGCAGTTCCGTAGTTTTGAGGTTCTGATTGCAGCCCTGGACACTGTCGAGTACAATCAAAACTCAGCGATGGAATCGGGAAAAGGACATAATTGGTTTGTTTTGTCGGTAAATGTTTTTCGATGGACGTGAGCCGATTGTGCAACATGTACAAACTAGTGTTTTATCCGAAATGGATTATTTATCGTCGTCTAGTGCTTTCGGTGCGGTTGAGTCACGTAATGTTCTAACAATGTTGTAATCGATTATTCACTGATTGAATAGATAGGCTTTGTTAAATTTCCGACTCTCGCTAGTCCGGACATACCTTGCATACTCAAATTAGTTACTGAAGTTCGAACATTTAGATTTAATTAAAAGAATTCGATTGGAAGGCTTTAAAAGTAATCAGTCACTGCAGTAGTCCAGCAGGAAACTCAGGAAGCTTCCCGGAAATGTCAACTCTTGTGTCATAGGTGAATATCTTCCAAATGGGCCACAAACTTCTTCATTTAACGTTTAATCCATAAGCACCCAACATATGGCCTCATTGACACAATGCAGGATCGTGAACCATGCTCGACGGTGTCCGGTCAATTGACCGAATGCCATTTGGCCGAACGCCATTTGACCGGATGCCATTTGGCCGACTGGATTTAGTTCAAGAGTTACTCGACTGAAAATGACACTTACAAAAAGTTGCTTTTTATATCACTAATAAACCGTAATAGATAAATGCACTAATACGACCTAACTAGTAACGAATATGATTTGTAGTCTTAAATAACAAATCTTATATATTGTAGTATTTACAATATTTGTTATTATCGCTCTTCATATCTGTGGAAATTCTCCTTCCTTTTAACATGAGCTGTGTTTTCTATACAGAATATTGAGTAATATTTTCGACTCCTTCATAGAGCTCGATACAGATTTCAGTTTTCAGAAACAGAAAGATAGAGAAATTGAGAGAAAAGACTTGATGCTATAATGAAAAGAAAATTTTTATAGATGATGGACTTCTTAAATTTATCCATTTAGTCACGAACATAGATAAAGGTTTAAAATTTATCTGATTTACTGAATTTATTGACTCAAAAATTCCATATTAACTTAATAATGTTTCCATAATGTGACAAAATACGATGCATTTTTTTGATTTTGACGAAGGGCTCTTTATTTAGTAATGTCCAATGGACCAACAGACTTAAGTCACTCATATTTCGATCTATTCTACCGCCCGAGAATTCTAAAAAATCTTAATTCATAAATAATTTGTATCTCGCAAGTAATTCTTAAATAGATCTGGTAGGTTGAGGTTTGATTTTGCTCCAATAATCCTAAGACGAACTCTTATCTCAGATGGATCGACTAATAATACCTAAGTAAAAGGTTGGGAACGATTTGAACAAAACGGGGTACGGTCCAATTATATTACATTTTTTATGAATATTCTAATTAAAACGTCCCTAGATTATGATGGATTTCTTGTGTTTTGAAGCACAGCCACGGTTGAGTTTTCTGAATGGAGATTGTTGGATTTGATAATAATTATAACATACTATTCAGTATTAGAATTCATTCGCCTTCCATTGTCAAGTAGTACAAATACCATAATACAGCTCCGACGAACATCGATATGCACAAACGTACATTATATCATATATTCAATTTAAAAGTGCACTGTGTGATTTGTTTCTAATTGTATCTTTCTGATTTTATAACTTGAACTGTTCTTCATAACCTATAGAAATGTTTATTAAATATAATATATTGCTATACATTATGTAGATTACTGAACAACTGTACCTTTAATATCAAAATAAATTGTCTTCCATCCGATATACTACAATTCCGAACCCACCGCTACAATACATTGCGTGAAACGATACAATGTATACATTCAAGGAACGAACAAATTTAATAAAAAGGACCCTCTTTCGCTCAAATATCCCTCTTTCGGCCAAATGATCCTTTCGGTCAACTGACCCTTTCAGCCAAATGACCCTTTCGGCCAAATGATTCTCTCAGCCAAATGACCTTCTTTAGGTCAAATGACCTTCTTTCGGTCAAATGACCTTTTTTCGGTCAAATTACCTTCTTTCGGTCAAATGACCTTTTTTCGGTCAAATTACCTTCTTTCGGTCATATGACCCTTTCGGCCAAATAAACCATTCGGCCAAATTACCCTTTCTGCCAAATTACCCCTTCGGCTAAATTACCGTTTCAGCCAAATTACCCTTTCGTACCAATTGCCCTTTCGGCCAAATGACCCTCTTTCGGTCAAATAACCCTTTTTCGGCCAAATGACACTTTCGGTCAAATGACCCTTTCAGCCAAATGTCCCTTTTGGCCAAATGACCCTTTGGTCCAAATGATCATTTCGGCCAAATTACCCTTTCAGCCAAATGTCCCTTGCATCGAAATTACCCTTTCTACCAAACGACCCTTTCGGCCAAATGAATCTTTCATCCAAATGACCCTTTCGACCAAATAAACCTTTCAGCAAAACTAACCTTTTCGCCAAATTATCCTTTCGGACAAATTAACCTTTCGGGCAACTGACCCTTTCAGGCAAATGACCCTTTCGGCCAAATGATTCTCTCAGCCAAATGACCTTCTTTCGGACTAATGACCATCTTTCGGTCAAATGGCCATCTTTCGGTCAAATGTCCCTTTCGGTCAAATAACCCTTTCTGTCAAATGAACCTTTCGGTCAAATGACCATCTTTCGGTCAAATGACCTTCTTTCGGTCAAATGACCTTCTTTCGGTCAAATGACCTTCTTTCGGTCAAATGACCCTTTCGGCCAAATGACCCTTTCGGCCAAATGACCCTTTCGGCCAAATGACCCTTTCGGCTAAATGACCCTTTCGGCCAAATGACCCTTTCGGCCAAATGACCCTTTCGGCCAAATGACCCTTTCGGCCAAATGACCCTTTCGGCCAAATGACCCTTTCGGCCAAATGACCCTTTCGGCCAAATGACCCTTTCGGCCAAATTACCCTTTCGGCCAAATGACCCTTTCGGCCAAATGACCCTTTCGGCCAAATGACCCTTTCGGCCAAATGACCCTTTCGGCCAAATGACCCTTTCGGCCAAATGACCCTTTCGGCCAAATGACCCTTTCGGCCAAATGACCCTTTCGGCCAAATGACCCTTTCGGCCAAATGACCCTTTCGGCCAAATGACCCTTTCGGCCAAATGACCCTTTCGGCCAAATGACCCTTTCGGCCAAATGACCCTTTCGGCCAAATGACCCTTTCGGCCAAATGACCCTTTCGGCCAAATGACCCTTTCGGCCAAATGACCCTTTCGACCAAATGACCCTTTCGGCCAAATGACCCTTTCGGCCAAATGACCCTTTCGGCCAAATGACCCTTTCGGCCAAATGACCCTTTCGGCCAAATGACCCTTTCGGCCAAATGACCCTTTCGGCCAAATGACCCTTTCGGCCAAATGACCCTTTCGGCCAAATGACCCTTTCGGCCAAATGACCCTTTCGGCCAAATGACCCTTCGGCCAAATGACCCTTTCGGCCAAATGACCCTTTCGGCCAAATGACCCTTTCGGCCAAATGACCCTTTCGGCCAAATGACCCTTTCGGCCAAATGACCCTTTCGGCCAAATGACCCTTTCGGCCAAATGACCCTTTCGGCCAAATGACCCTTCGGCCAAATGACCCTTTCGGCCAAATGACCCTTTCGGCCAAATGACCCTTTCGGCCAAATGACCCTTTCGGCCAAATGACCCTTTCGGCCAAATGACCCTTTCGGCCAAATGACCCTTACGGCCAAATGACCCTTTCGGCCAAATGACCCTTTCGGCCAAGTGACCCTTTCGGCCAAATGACCCTTTCGGCCAAATGACCCTTTTGGCCTAATTACCCTTTCGGCCAAATGACCCATTTCGGTCCAATGACCCCTTTCGGCCAAATTACCCTTGCGGATAAATTACCCTTTCGACCAAATTACCCTTTCGGCCAAATTACCCTTTCTGCCAAATTACCCTTTCTGCCAAATTACCCTTTCTGCCAAATTACCCTTTCGGCCACATTACCCTTTCGGCCAAATTACCCTTTCGGCCAAATTACCCTTTCGGCCAAATTACCCTTTCGGCCAAATTACCCTTTCGGCCACATTACCCTTTCGGCCAAATTACCCTTTCGGCCAAATTACCCTTTCGGACAAATTACCCTTTCGGCCAAATTACCCTTTCGGCCAAATTACCATTTCGGCCAAATTACCCTTTCGGCCAAATTACCCTTTCGGCCAAATTACCCTTTCGGCCAAATTACTCTTTCGGCCAAATGAACCTTTCGGCCAGATTACCCTTTCGGCCAAATTACCCTTTCGGCCAAATTATCCTTTCGGCCAAATTACCCTTTCGGCCAAATTACCCTTTCGGCCAAATTACCCTTTCGGCCAAATGACCCTTTCGGCCAAATGACCCTTTCGGCCAAATGACCCTTTCGGCCAAATGACCCTTTCGGCCAAATGACCCTCTTTCGGGTTAATGTACCTCATTCAGCCAAATGATCCTCTTTCAGTCAAATAACCCTTTTTCGGCCAAATGACCCATTTCGGTCCAATGACCCCTTTCGGCCAAATTACCCTTGCGGATAAATTACCCTTTCGACCAAATTACCCTTTCGGCCAAATTACCCTTTCTGCCAAATTACCCTTTCGGCCAAATTACCCTTTCGGCCACATTACCCTTTCGGCCAAATTACCCATTCGGCCAAATTACCCTTTCGGCCACATTACCCTTTCGGCCAAATTACCCTTTCGGCCAAATTACCCTTTCGGACAAATTACCCTTTCGGCCAAATTACCCTTTCGGCCAAATTACCATTTCGGCCAAATTACCCTTTCGGCCAAATTACCCTTTCGGCCAAATTACCCTTTCGGCCAAATTACCCTTTCGGCCAAATGAACCTTTCGGCCAAATGAACCTTTCGGCCAAATTACCCTTTCGGCCAAATTACCCTTTCGGCCAAATTACCCTTTTGGCCAAATTACCCTTTCGGCCAAATTACCCTTTCGGCCAAATTACCCTTTCGGCCAAATGACCTTTTCGGCCGAAGGACCCTTTCAGCAAAACTAATCTTTTGGCGAAATGACTCTTTGGCCCAAATGATTATTTCGGCCAAATTACCCTTTCGGTCAAATTACCCTTTCGGCCAAATTACACTTTCGGACAACTTACCCTATTTCAGCCAAATGTCCCTTTACCCAAATTACCCTTTCGGCAAAATGGCCAACCTCTGACCAAATGGCCTTCTGTTAGCCAAGTGACCCTCTTTCGGCCAAATAATCCTCTTTCGATCAAATGATTTTTTCGGCCAAATTACCCTTTAAGCCAAAATACCCTTTGGAACAAATGACTCCCTTTCGACCAAATGACCCTCCTTCGACCAAATTACTCTCTTTCAGCCAAATGACTCTCTTTCTGCCAAATGACCCTCTTTCGGTCCAATGGCCCCTTTCGGCTAATTGACCCTTTTGGTAAAGTTACCTTTTCGGCCAAATGACCCTTTCGACCAAATAACTTTTTTTCGATCATCATATTTGTTTTAATTGGAAACGGCTCAGTCTGTCCTTTCTCTTAATCTTGTATAGGGTGATGAGCCTATTTTGGCACCATTAGGGAGAGGGTCGCACTATTTTTTGAACAACTTTAAAAGAAGCCATATTATCTATAACCTTTCTCAGAATGAAGTATCAGTGTACTGTTTCTTAAACATCTATATAATGCTTATTTAGCAGAATTGCCTCAATTTGCAGCATAAATGAAAATAAATGTTCCATTCTGTGCATCTATTCCCACCTCAACGATCCAATTATCGCCTCATGGGTGTGCCAATTTCCATCTCATCGAAAACCAATCTAGTTGAAACGCAATGCCTCATATTCTATTTGCGTCGATTCTAACTAGGTATCCAGATCATGGACGCCAACGTGTGATTTGTAAAACGAATCATTCTGCTTTTTTCAGCCGATCAAAACAAACGTAAACATCACGCACATCAATGAAACTCATCAGCTGTTAGTAGAAGAGCGCCCAGAATTGCGCACGCAGAAAAAAAACCATTCGAAGGTTAGTAACTGGAATGACAAGTTTCACACCACACATTGCTTTCTCCCGATCCGAATTGTATGTGCAGATGAAAATAAAATATCTGCAATCATCAATTAGTTGAATAATCTGAAGTAATTGATTACTTATACCTGAAATTGCATTACATTATATTTACAAGTTCATGTTTTGGTTTGGCCGCACTGGTGATTCTTTTCTGTATGATGGATACAAAAAGTTGGTTTTGATTGTGGTAGTGTATCAGCAAAACATGCCAATAATAGGAACCCCCGTATTTAGTTTTATCCTATTATAACACTAGGCCTATTCTAGTGTTTGACGAGTGATTTTAAAGTGAAATTATCGTAAAAAGGTTCTCCAGCTAAAATAAAGGTATGTATCAGTGCAATATTTAGTATATTTGTGCTGGAATAACGAGATATGAGGCGGTAAATGCTGGCTCGTAAGTGTTTATTCTGCTAAGCGCCGTTGCATCCAGTTTCGATTCACTACGTGAGTGAGGCGGATTAGTAGATATTTCAATAAGGTGATTTTGTTTTAATTAAAAGTTGGATGGCCAAATGACCGTTTCGGCCAAATGACCGTTTCGGCCAAATGACCGTTTCGGCCAAATGACCGTTTCGGCCAAATGACTGTTTCGGCCAAATGACTGTTTCGGCCAAATGACCGTTTCGGCCAAATGACCGTTTCGGCCAAATGACCGTTTCGGCCAAATGACCCTTTGGTCCAAATCATTTCAGACAAATTACTCTTTCGGCCAAATGACCTTCTTTCGGCCAAATGACCTTCTTTCGGTCAAATGACCTTCTTTCGGTCAAATGACCTTCTTTCGGTCAAATGACCTTCTTTCGGTCAAATGACCTTCTTTCGGTCAAATGACCTTCTTTCGGTCAAATGACCTACTTTCGGTTAAATGACCTTTCGGCCGAATGCCCTTTCGATCAAATGACCTTCTTCCGGTCAAATTATTTTCTGTCGATAAAATCACCTTTCGGTCAAATGACCTTCTTTCGGCCAAATAACTTTCTTTCGCTCAAATGACCTTCTTTCGGTCAAATGACCTTCTTTCGGTCAAATGACCTTCTTTCGGTCAAATGACCTTCTTTCGGTCAAATGACCTTCTTTCGGTCAAATGACCTTCTTTCGGTCAAATGACCTACTTTCGGTCAAATGACCTTTCGGCCGAATGCCCTTTCGATCAAATGACCTTCTTCCGGTCAAATTATTTTCTGTCGGTAAAGTCACCTTTCGGTCAAATTACCTTCTTTCGCCAAATTACCTGCTTTCGATCAAATGATTTTCATTTGATCAAATGAAATTCTTTCGGTCAAGTGACCTTTCGGTCAAATTACCCTGTCGGTCAAATAACCTTCTTTCGCTCAAATGACCCTTTCGTCCAATGACCAAAAAAGCAAACATTTTGAGGTGACCGAGAGTGTATAGAACAAGCTGTCGCCGTTTGTTAACCAATTCCTTGACTGAGACTACATTTCGGTTTTTTAATTTGGAGAAAATGTAGCTATGGTCTAAAAACATTAATCCGACGTTTCGGCGGCATATTGTGCTTTTTCAAGGAACTCAAAAATAAATAAGCTGAAATTGACATAAGCGCAATATATGTCGCCAAAACTAGTATATGGATCGGTGATACATTTTGTCAGACTGAAAGCCGAAATATAACCTCAACCCGATCAGAAACACATAACAAAAAGATTTCAAAACTATATCTCGCGTTGTTACTTGTTATAATTTTCTGTTATTTTAACTACTAACGAGACCAAATTTATAACACAAACTGATACGAAAATTTTATTGTGTTATAATCTTGTTATTTCATTTTGATCGGGAAACGCTACCAACAGTCGACAATCTTTCAAAAAACTATTACTTGCCTGGTAAGCGAGTTGCAATAGAAGTCAATTGAGACGCGACACTAGGAGCTCAATTTTTCAAAACCAGTGACGGAATGCCATCTGAACTGGGAATGAATGAACAAATTGAATCGTGAGCAGGTCTCCAGGGCATCCACATTTGATACAAGAGATAGAACAAACAAACGAAAATCAAGAAACAATTCATACAATTCATACAGTATTCAAGGAAAGTCTACCAATACATTCTGTCTAGGTTACTGCTGCATAACCATTGGCCATCGTATTAGAAGTCCGATTTATTTCTTTTTATCCTGCAACTCTGGGGTTTGGATTTCAGGTTACCCTGCAGTTTGTATGAGTTGTGTAAGTCGACCTTTCGCCGATAGCCGTTTAGGCGATATCATAGCCAGGGCCGTCGAGCACCGTTTGGGCCCCGGATTTAAATTACCAACGGACCCTACTGTAGATAACTTCTTCTTTCACCATCGATTGTGGCAATTGCACAGATTCAACCTTTTAAAACAAACAATTTATCATAAAATTCTTTTATTTGACACGACTCAATGCGTTAGCTCAACGGAACCATGGTTCTTTTATGTTTTCTGCTGGACCATGGCGATGGTGTTTTCATGAGTTGATCTCACTACAAACATGACCAAAATACCATTGAATGGGGATGGGTGCCATAGCAACCTTTTTCGTTGCGTTGTCATCCATATCGCCATTGTTAGTGTTGCCTTGATGCTCGCAATCAGATGTTCTTCTCTGCTTCTTGCCTTCACCGGTGAGCCAATTCATTTTCACAAATGGTCCCTCGCTTATGGTGTATGTCGTTGATTTTGAGATACTGGATGCGGCTTTTGTAGTTGTCATTTTGACCTATACGAGTTTTCCTTAGCGATTTCTGAATATGGTTTTCCACAAAGTGCCCTATGATCACAGAACTGGTATGTAATCAACTGTCCTATAAATGAACGGAGTAATCTGTTTAATGGTACCGCAGTGTTTTGTTTTCCAGGGTGACCCTGGAAGGAACTCCTTATTAGCACTGTATTGTCGATGTGGTGAAATTGAACATAGATTACTTCAGTCAACTAAAGCTACTTTTCTATTACAAAAGTTTTTTTCAGTGCGCAACCGTGTATAAGATTCGCGTATCTCCCGTATTTAAGCAGTTACTTTGATACCTGACAGAAATAGGCAATAAAATCCGATACCATTTGGTTAAAATCGATGAACATAAATAGCACACAACGGTTTAAACAACAGCTTGGTGGGTAGCATCACGATAAGAATTGTGCTAACTATGGTTCACCACTTTCGATACATATGTTTTACTTCTTTTAAACGGAACGAGTAAATAAATAAAATCGTAAGGAAAACCATTTGATACGTTTGCAATTTACAATGTTTCCTCAAAGCTGAAAACACTCAGCTGAAATGCTTCCTAGTCCACATTTAGGAATAGTTGGATTCAGTGCGTAAGTGCTTTTCAACTAACTGACCGGTACAGAGTTGCGGTGTTCAAATATCGTCCCATAAACGTAGTTATACGTTAAAACAGTGTTGCCAAATTGAACAGGTTGAATATTCTAGGAAATTGAATGCATATTCCAAAATTTAGGCGTCCCAAAAACCCTTTAGTTGGAATATTTTATGGCATCTAGGAAAAAACGAAAATTTTATAGTATAAGTATAAAATTCGAGATGTTGTAGAAAGATTTGAATTCTACAAGACCAGAACATACTCTAATGCTAACTTACTACAATTTTCTGATTAAACTCGAACCTGCGAGTGTCTGAGTGACATCCCCGTCACAATTATGTTAGCACAGCTTCACGACAGGTGACTTTCATGGCACATCCTAATCATCAACTTTGTTCGTCCCACTATTTACTTGTTCCAGTCAAATAGAAACCTCGTGGTAATTGATACTACTCAGTTCAATCACTGTCATTGTGTGGATCGTCCACTGAAGCTTAGACCGGACGCCATTTTTATCTATCCGCTTCTTCTCCACCAGCGAAGACACTCGACCTCGGTCTCCTCGAATCAGCAGACAACGGAGGAAAAAATATCTTATTTTATTACACGATTATCATTGTCCTTCCACTTTCCGACGCCCCCCCCCCCCCCACTAACCCACCTCCATCGTTCGTATATGTACATTCCATCAGACTCCGTACCGCAAGCTAACGTGACGAGTGGCTTTATTTTCAAATTGTCCACACGAGTGCCACACCAAGCTTGAAATGTAGTATTTACCTTCGCTGATATCGGAGCTGTTGATTCTGCTGTGCCCCAGCACCTACCTACATATATTTAGGATGCAGTCACATACTCATTTCTATATCTAGAACAATCTGATGGCAGCTATAATAATAGGCAATCGTCTCATTTTCCAAACAACAGACCCGGGGCGCAACTGAATCAGATTTAATCTGACTGTGTTTGTTTGTTCATTGTTTGCTGATGATGTACAACTGCCACAGCCCTGTTGAGCAGTTGGCAGAGGTGAATCTTCAAGAAAGCAGCTCGGCCGCCCTTGCCGCGTTTCAGCTTCGCCTGCTAGATCGAATGCAGCCGCGCGTCGTCCTAACCGTCGTCGCGTTACGGCATTGTCACCTTGGTCGCGGTATTAAGTGTATCAAGGAGGCACTGAAAAATTATCAGTCGGATTCTATTCTGTTCAAAATCATACATCACATGAAACTGTTCAGAGTAATAGAAACAGAAGTGTAATATGTCACCTGAAGATTTCTTTTTGGAATGCAGAGTTGTGAATTTGTTTCGGTTGAACTGAGGTGATTATTTCTTTCAGTGCATCATCTACTGTACTTATTTATGATTGAATAAAATACCTGCTCGTATTTTATCTTCCCTTCCTTAATACGACGTACCTTTCAGAAAATGCTTGCTCGCATTAAGCTTATATTTGTTTTTAAGCAGTAAAAATACAATAAACAGGGGTGACTTGAATTACTTGAACATTTTTTTCTTGTAGATCACGCCCAAATTGTTTGACGAAAAATTCCTAATGAGTTGAAAATAAAATACTCTGCCGTTATGGCCCCGAAATAATCTTGAAAGTTGTAGTGAATAATGTGTGTCTTTCTGAAGTGGCAATGGGGAAATATTTCTTGAAACTGTCATGAGTCATAATGTTACATTTTGATCCAGTGGTATAGTCAAATGGTCAAAGTCTTTCTTCTACTGAAAATGTGAAATGTGAAAATACATCAGTAAATCTTCTTGAAACAATTGATGGCCTAAAGAAAATGAAAGTGAGTTTATATAAAATAGCGACGACTCGAGATAACCATCAGAGCAAGCGAGGAGATTTTTTACGGCGCCGCTGTACGATCGTTGTTGGCTTTCGGGGTTGTAAAATTAGGTCGCTGAGATATGTGTCGATAGAACACAAGTTCATACTAATACAGTTCCATCGTATACCTAATGTCGTACTGATAGCATTCAACAGTTACGGCTTAGCAGAACAATGTTTTTACCATAACAATATGAAAAACTTTACTGACTATGCTTGTGTTGATCGTGTATTCGGATGTTCGGGGTATGACTGTCTCCGAAACCGATCAGATGGTCATAACAAAATACTAACAGAACTACATACATATCTTTTTATTTTCTCCGTCATTTCATTAAAACTGCTTCACCTGTAAATTTACTATTGATAGTACCTGAAGTGATTAAACAAATGCTCTTTCTGCTACATCACAAATTGCTTGCCAAATCAGAATTTTACATCTACATTTTTTATAATTGTTTCACTTTGGCTCTGTGAAGATATTTATCTCAGATTGGAGTTAGTGAAATTCTACGATGTTTTGGAAAATGTAAAAAAATACTCAAATTTGATGTATCTACCAGTTTTCATAACTTTAAAGTTAATTCATTCGATCCGTCATATACACGTTATTCAGTAAAATCCGTTAAAAGCTTCAAACGTGGAATTCGCACTGAATTTCCTCTCGAAAAAAACGGCTAATTTCAACCCCCACATAAAAACAGGCTAAAAACAAATAACTCACAGGGAAATTGTTGTTGTTAACATCATTATTATGGCCTTAAAACTACTCGCATAAACCTGCTATTTTGCTCAGTTTTTACGCTGATTTTTTTTTATTCGATTCTTACATAACCCCCAAGAAGCAAAGAAGAACAACCGATCATAAATATGAAAACAGCAATCACGCCAATGACACGGAAGTGTACAATATTAAGTTAAAAATACAATACCACCAAGACGCAGTTGGTGAGCTAATAAAAAGCCCAACCGCAAACAGGTCTCCACGCGCAATGGCTAGTCGCTTGCACGAGATCCGTCGGACTACCATTAAAACTCATTGTATTGCTTTAATTGCATTAAAGCAAATATGTAAAGAACCCACGGCTCCGTTTAGTAAAAGCATTGAACCGAGTCATATAAACGAATTATATAATCAAAACAACAGAAATAAATTTCATAGAAGGCTGCGCTTTTAGTGTGAGTAACATATCACTAGTGGTTACCACATTTAACAAAACTCGGATATAATGGGAAAGATTGACCAGAATTAAGTTTGTTGTTTAAATGACAAGATTTTTTAAAATTCTACACGGATTTCTGTATTACCACATTCAAGCGCGCGTGGAGTTTTAATTTTTATTGTCTTAGTTTTGGGATTGCTTTCACAGGGATCTTTTCAAAATTTCATTTAATGTTTAGTGACTATCTCATCAAAATTAATACATCTTGGTTACGGGCCTACTCCTTAGCATTCCTTTTTGCAGTTGAAGATTTCATCCTGCTTATGTACAGAAATGTACCTCGCATGATCCATCAGAGATTAAGAACACGTACATAGATGAAATGCAAATACTGATTGTGAGATAAAAACTAATGGCAGGAGAATATATCTAGAGAAAATTTTCAATAGGACGTAAGTAACATTGAGAGCCTCTCTTTGTTTACTTTCTCTTTCGTTTATCACGACGTCATAACAACACTTTGCACTAATTTTCCAGTACATATCGAAAGCCGCCGGTTTTTACTAGAATATTATGCAAAGAGTAGAATAGTAAATGTTGAAATGGCCGAGTAATGAACAGAAGAGAAAGACCTCAAAGAGAATCTCTCATTGTTACTTACGTCCTATTCTAAATTTTCTCTAGATATCAAATCAACAATGTCAAGTTTTCTAAACTGTAGACGGGTGCGTATGAGATTGGCTGGT
Organism: Topomyia yanbarensis; assembly: GCF_030247195.1. Taxonomy (NCBI): domain Eukaryota; kingdom Metazoa; phylum Arthropoda; class Insecta; order Diptera; family Culicidae; genus Topomyia; species Topomyia yanbarensis. Next base: position 449,180,138 of record NC_080671.1, on the reverse strand, counting down.
CACGGCTTTACTATTGAAATAGTTGCTTGATACGAACCCATTCGTAGAGTTTTAGAAGCTTACACGGGAAACTTGGAAAAGCTTCCAAGGGAGTTTTGGAAAAACTTCCACGGGAAGATTGAAAGTAGCTTTCACGGTAAGTTTGGAAACAGTTTCCACACGAAGCTTAGAAAAAAGCTTACACGGGAAGCTTGGAGAAAATTTTCCACGTTAAGCTTGGTAAACAGCTTCCACGGGAAGCCTTGAGAAAAGCTTACACGAGATGCTTGGAAGAAAAGTTTCCACGGGAAGCTTGCAAAAAAGGTTCACGGGAAGCTTGGCAAGCTTTCATGAGAAGATCAAAAAGGCTTCATGGGAAGCAGGAAAAATAGCTTCCATGGAAAGCTAGGAATAAAGCTTCCACGGGAAACTCGGAAAAAAAACTTTCACAAGAAGCTGGGGAAAAAGCTTTCACGGGAAGCTTATCTAGACTTCCACGGGAAGCTTGGAATATCTTCCACGGGAAAGTTGGAAGAGCTTCCACGGGGAGCTTGGAACAAAAGATGCCATGCGAAGCTTGGAAAAAAGCTTCATGGGATACTTGGGAAAAACTTCCCCGGGAGGTAAGGAATAAAGGTTCTATGTTGGAAAAAGCGCCCATGGGAAGCTTGGAAAACTTGGACAACAGTGTCCACGGGAAGGCTGAAAAAACTTCAACAAGAAGCTTGCAAAAAAGTTTCAATGGAAGGCTTGGAAGAAAGCTTCCGCGGGCAACTTGGATAAAATCTTCCACGGAAAGCTTGGAAAAGCTTATACGGCAAGTTTGGATATGATTCCATGGAAAGCTTGGGAAAGCCACTACGGGAAGCTTCCAAAATTGGAAAAGCTCTCACGGAAACCATTGAAAACCTGCCAGGAAAAAAGCTCCCGCGTGAAACTTCGTAGAAAGCTTCCTACGGGATGCTTCGAAAAGCATCCACGGGAAGCTTCCACAAGAAGCTTGGAAAAGCATCCACAACAAGCTTGGAAAAGGTTCCTTGAGAATCTTAGAAGAGCTTCCATAAGAAGCTCGGAAAAGCTTCCACAATAAGCTTGGGAAAATTTCCACAAGAAGCTTGGAAAAGCTTCCACAAGAAGCTTGGAAAAGCTTCCACAAGAAGCTTGGAAAAGCTTCCACAAGAAGCTTGGAAAAGCTTCCACAAGAAGCTTGGAAAAGCTTCCACAAGAAGCTTGGAAAAGCTTCCACAAGAAGCTTTGAAAAGCTTCCACAAGAAGCTTGGAAAAGCTTCCACAAGAAGCTTGGAAAAGCTTCCACAAGAAGCTTGGAAAAGCTTCCACAAGAAGCTTGGAAAAGCTTCCACAAGAAGCTTGAAAAAGCTTCCACAAGAAGCTTGGAAAATCTTCCACAAGACACTTGGAAAAGCTTCCACAAGAAGCTTGGAAAAACTTCCACAAGAAGCTTGGAAAAGTTTCCACAAGAAGCTTAGAAAAGCTTCCACAAGAAGCTTGGATAAGCTTCCACAAGAAGCTTGGGAAAAGCTTCCACAAGAAGCTTGAATAAGCTTTCACAAGAAGCTTGGGAAAAGCTTCCACAAGAAGCTTGGAAAAGCTCCCGCAAGATACCTAACAAAGCTTCATGGAAAAAAGTTTCCACGAGATGCTTGGAAAGAAGCTTCCAAGGGGAGCATCGAGGAAAAGATCCCAAAGCTTCCACAAGAAGAAGCTTGGAATAGCTTCCACAATAAGCTTGGAAAAGCTTCCACAAGAAGCTTGGAAAAGCTTCCACAAGAAGCATGGAAAAGCTTCCACAAGAAGCTTGGAAAAGCTTCCACAAGAAGATGGGAAAAGCTTTCACAAGAAGTTTGGAAAAGCTTCCACAAGAAGCTTGGAAAGCTTCCACAGGAAGCTTGGAAAAGCTTCCACAAGAAGCCAGATAAAATGTTTCCGCTGGAAGCTAGGAAAAAACTTCTACGGGAAGTTCGAAAAAAACTTCCACGGGTAGCTTGGAAAAAAGCTCCCACGGGAAGCATGGCAATGCTTCCAGGGAGAAACCTTCCACAGAAAGCTTGCAAAAAAAAGCTTCCACGGGAAGCTTTGCAGAAATCTTCCACGGGAAGCTTGAAAAAGCTTTGGGCTTCTGCGGAAAGCTTGAAAAAGTTGCCCGTGAAAAACTTCCACCTGAAGGCTTGGAAAAAACCTTTCACTGGCATCATGGAAAAAAGCTTCCACTGGAAGCTTGGAAAAAAAGCTGTGAAGAAGGAAAGCTTATTCGTGAAGCTTGGAAAAAAGCTTCCACGGGATGTTTAGAAAAGCTTAGAAGCTTGGAAAATCTTCCACAAGCAGCTTGGAAAAGCTCTCCACAAGAAGCTTGGAAAAGCTTCCACAAGCAGCTTAAAAAACTTCCACAAAAAGCTTGAAAAAACCTTCTACAAGAAACTCGGAAAAAACATTCCACAAGAACCTTGCAAAAACTTCCACGGCAAACAGGAAAAAGCTCTCACGGGAAGCATGGAAAAGCTTCCAGGAAAAAGCTTCCGGTAGAAACTTGGAAAAAACTTCCACAAGAAGCTTCGCACAAAGCTTCCACGAGAAGCTTGGAAAACCTTCCACGGGAAGTCTGAAAAAGTTCTCTGGGGGAAACTTCCACGTGAATCTTGGAAAAAAGCTGTCACGGGAAGCTTGTAAAAAGGTTTCACATGAAGCTGGAAAAAAATTCTACGGGAGGCTTGGAAAAAAGCTTTCATGGGAAGTTCGGACAAAAGCTTCCATTGGAAACTTGGCAAAAAAATTTTACTGGAAAGCTTTCACGGTAAAGATGGAAAAAAGCTTCCACGTGATGCTTGGAGGAAGCTTCCACGGAAAGCGTGGAAAGGCTTCCACGGAAAGCTTGCAAAAGCTTTTAGAAAAGGACAGGTGACAAGACATTCCATACCATTTCTGCATATGAACGCTTCAACCGCTTAAATGAATCGCTTAAATTTATCTCCGAACTGTATACAGGACATAAAAGAGGATCATGCGGAGTCCCCCGGTAGTTAATACAGTTTCAGTCTTTTTCCCCCGAGAATCATCCTCATGTTCAACTACATATTTGATGCACCACTTGTAGCAACAATACGTTTGTATGTTCTAGCAATTTATAAATAATTGTAATTCAAGACCCTCGGAACAGACAAACAGTAGATGAGCTTTATTAAGGAACACATAGTTGGAAAAAGAAGACCCGGCGAATGCTACTTAAAGACAAGACGAAATCGCTACTCCTAGTGCAAAGATTGGAAAAGCAAAAGCAAAGCGATTCGATTGAAGACTCGAAAACGAATGAATGACGTGAAGTTATTTATAACGAAACAAATAAAACATTGAAAATTGTTTATATAATCAGACAGAATCTCCTTCGATAAACTCCCGTTCACTAAATTGTAACATTCCATTCAGTTCGAGTTTTCTAAAAACTTGTCACACACTCACTGTGCGACATTGAAGCTCATACCTTCCACGACACCCCTCTTTTTTCCATGTGCGTATAAATGTTCCCATTGTGTTCGCTAATTGATATTTGCTAGTAGCGAAACCGCGTATAGGTACGCGAAAATTTGCAATAAACGATTGAGACACATATAATTTCAGTGCGGCAGCGAGCGACGTATTTTCCCAGCGACAGACCTCGATCATGTGGAGAGGCAAAACAATAGACTTATCTCGTTCGGCACCCGTTCGCGAGCGGGCGGGGATTGAAACCGTAAACTTAATGATTATCAAACAAATGCATTTGTTGCAACAGCCATAACTAACTACAGTTCAAATCATTGGTTAGCAGGCAGGCGCAGGTGAGTGAGCTAAATATGCTCCGCATGGGACGGTGATTGGAACTCACCAGGCCGTTAGCTGGAGGTCTGTCAGATGTGTAAAGCAGCACCTATACGCTACTGTGGAAGCAGAGATTTCTTGCAATCAACGAGCAGCCGGCTCGTTTGGGTAGTAGTTCGGCAATGAAGTTTGTTTAAAAGTACAGGCAAATAGGTGATTTTAGATGTCAATAATTAGACTAAATAGATATTATCAAAATTAAAAACATCAGGGGTCTCAAAGTACTTCCTTGTGGATAATCCATAAATTTGTTGCATATCGATTTAAAAAAAACTAGAAGAGGCTAATTGATGCATCGGAATTTATATTTAACTAGTCGATAAGTTTAATCTAAAACATATGTGATGCACAGAAATGTTGAATATAAATAATCCGAACCAATGCAAATATCTTTTCAGCACTCCTGCAGTTCATTCCTATTATAGTACTCAAAGCCAGGTTACAAGCAACCTGGTTCCCATTTCGCTAGCCATTTTCACCCGTTTCGCGATGTGCATTTCTTATCTCTGCTCTTTCAAAAAAAATACACTTTCAACGACATATGTGCGGTAAAACTTGTCATTAGCCACCGACCGACCAGAGGCAGTGTCGCTACCCCGGGATTCAATTACGAATTACCTTCCAGCGACAACGGGCCTGACTTGTATATTATCATCTCTAGTCTAGAAGGGCCTGTGCGTTTGCGAAATGCCTCAGTATATCTAAATAAGTACCAATGCCTCCGAACAGATTCCCCAGGACAGAGGAGCTACGTATACGTACTTAAGCCGCACCGATTGTCATTGTTCAAACCGTTGTAACCGGTGACTAATTACATGTTTGCATTACTGCCACGAATGGCAGCGCGGGGATTGAATGGCACTTTTTTCCCGCTGCTACTGAACAGAACAGCTACCTGCAATGACACACGGCCATGTTCAAAATCAACGACCATTATCTTCATTTTTATACCTCTGGCGGAGCTCTATCAGCGAAGGTCTACACATCTATCGTGTGGAGCGGCAGCAGCTGATGAGGTTGCGGAACAATTTTGCGAGGTAAAATAAAATGCGCCTAAGATTTGTTTGTTTCAGTACAGGCCTTTTTTTCCGAAGAAACTCATTTTCCTCCGCGAAAGATCGCTCATTTTGATCCATCAGCGCAAGTGCAAAAAGTGAGGTTGAGTTGATTGCAGTTTTCCAACCCTTGCTCGCTTGTTGGTTGCTTAATTCGCTGCGATCGCGGGGGTCGGAGTTCGGTACAATGCAAAAATTGAGCAAATGGAGCTGCACAAGGCATGCAAATGGAAAAACCGCGCGCACACACACATACACACACTGGCAGTCAAATGCATTGACGCGTTGATTCCCACGATCTGATTTTGGTGGATTTCTTTGTCGACTGACTGTACGGCGGTATTGTTGCGCGTTCGAATGGCTCAGAATGCTTAAAGAAATCAACCAACTATCACGATTATGGCGACTGTTGTTGAGTATGGTGAGATTGTTTTTTGCTGGGCAGATAATAAATATAATAATCCACGTGATGTGACAATAGGAGGAAGGAAGTTTCACCATAAGGTTTGCGTGGAGCGCCTTACTGAAGCATGTGTAATTTTGTGGCTTTGTCACCCTGAACAAGCAGGTGGAAATCAAGTCGATTGAGTCCAAGAAATGGGGAAATTGACATTGGGGGTTTCAGTTCACACCGATTTAGAGACGATTCCGCTGAGTTCCATTTGATGAAACCGTCAAAATTTAGTACTTAAAAACATTTTCAATATTGAATACTAAAACTTATTTAACTAGTTTTAGAAATAGTCAGCGATCAACAAATTGGCATATTACAATATTTAAATCTTTTTTCCGTTCTCCTATAGAAAGGTTATGCAATCACTCTGAACATCGTCAACCTAATCCCGGACCGGAGGGCCGTCTGTCATATACCATTCGACTTAGTTCGTCGAACTCGGCAAATGTCTGCATGTGTGTTTTCTTTTTTTAGTAAGGTTAAAAAAGCTTCAAAAGTGTATTGGCACTGTGTGGGACTCACGACTCACGTTCGTGTCTAACTACTAAAAACATTCCTTACTCTCTACGCCCTTCTTCCCCACGGGACTACGTCATCGTATTACTTCGTGGGGGGGGGGGGGTTCGTTGTGCTTCCATCGCACCTCTTTCTTCTGCTCTATCTCAGAGCCTCGCTTCGTTTATGGAGTAGCTCGACCTATGAGCTTTGATTTAACTCTCGACTCTTCTCTTGCTTGTTGTCTCCATCTATCGACGTCGCCGTTTAGCTCTCGTCCCCGTGAGCGGTTTAGGTGCTGATTCATTGAGCCATTTAGCTCGTGTTTCCGTGAGTCATTCAGCTCCGACCTCATCACGATCTACTTTGATAGTCCCCAACGATGAACTCACACTCCTCTGACCGATTGTTCCCCGACGGAGGAATTTCCCTCGACACCGATACCCGCTTCCTTGAGCCATTTATCTCCCAGCTTTATCGAGATGAACTCGGATATTATCCTACTCCGACTGAGAGTTCCCCGGCAACGGAATTTCTCTCTGTACCGGTGTTTGTCTCGTGAGCCAATTAGCTCCCCTTTTCGTCACGATACTGTCGGGTAGTCCACGGCGCCGAAACTACCCTATCGTGAATTCCCCGGCGGCAGACCACTCCCGATACCGATGTACGTTTCTGTGAGCCATTAAGCTCCCCGCCTCGTCTACTAGGTCTAGTCCCCGGCGGTGGACCTAGCCTACTCAACGGCCAGCCAGCAGATGCTGAGGTCCATGCAGCGATTCCGGGTGGAGCGTAGCTTCCGGTTCACTGGCGCCCCAACGACCCACTTCTGGCTATTCGACGCGGTCTACTCGGTCTAATCCCCGACGGTGGATCTAGCCTACTCACGAGCTACCCGGTAGAGTGTCGAGGTCGGTCCGGTGATTCCGGTAAAGCCTGACGTCCGGTTCGCTGGCGCCCCGACGACCCGAGCCCGGTGCTACATCGCGTACTACTCAACTGGTCCACGGCGGTGGGCCCAGTCTACACCGTCGGTGAGTTTCCCGGCGGCGGAATTTCTCCCGAAACCCTATTTGTGGTACCACTGCGGCGTTCTAACCAATGTCGTTACTTTGTTGGTCCCTTCGCCACTTCCTTTGCAGCTCGGGGAGTATACTCGTAACAACTCTTTTGACAGCGTCCCAGATATGCTCGTCGCAGCACATCTCTTCGACGATATTGTCCACTGTTATATCAGGCATACCCCTTCGGACTTCTTCGAATCTGGGCCATTCGAAGACCACGTGTTCCGGTGTCTCTTGCACGTTTACATACTCCGGGCAAAGAGGTGACGAAGCGTGTCCAAACCGATGCAGGTATTTCCGGAAGCATCCATGCCCGGACAAAAACTGCGTCAGATGGAAGTTCACCTCTCCATGCTTCCTATGTACCCAAGTAGACACATTTGGGATGAGTCGGTGGGTCCACCTTCCTTTCTCCGCGTAATCCCACTCTTGCTGCCACTTAGCCAACGAGTCCGCTCGAACCAGTCTCCTTGCATTACGTTCATTTCTCCGCTGGTAGCATTCTACGTCCTCAGCCAGAGTGATGCAGATGGGAATCATCCCGGCAATTACGCATACCGCCTCCGACGATATCGTTCTGTACGCACTTGCGACACGAACAGCCATTAGGCGAAAAGAGCTTGTCAACTTCGTCCGGTTCCGCTTTGAGTTCAGCACAGCAGCCCATGCCGGTACGCCATATCTCAGTATTGAGGATGAGACACCCGCCAGGAGACATCTCGTGCTGCTTCTTGCTCCTCCGTGATTCGGCATGATCCTTGCCAATGCGCTAGTTGTCTTCGCAGCCTTCTCACATACATAGTCGACATGGCAGTTGTAATTCAACCGATCGCCAACCATCACACCCAGGTGCTTCAGCGCGCGCATCGATGGAATGGATTGTCCCCCGACGCTGATCTCGAGACGCTGGATTTGCTTACGGTTGCTAACCAGCACTACCTCAGTCTTGTGGTGAGCCAGCTGCAACTTGACGTTAACCATCCAGGTTTCCAAGATGCCTATTGTCTCTGCCGTCAGCATCTCCACCTCCTCAAGGGTCTCGCCCGTTATCGTCAGGACAACATCATCTGCAAAGCCGACGATCTCCACTCCCCTGGGCAGTTCCAGTGTTAACACTCCGTTGTACATAAGATTCCAGAGCGTTGGGCCGAGTATGGAGCCCTGAGGTACTCCCGCCGTTACCCTAATCGACCTCTGCCCCGTGTTCGTTTCGTAGACCAGTACTCGGTTCTGAAAGTAACTTTTCAGAACCTTGTACAGATAGTCCGGAACCCGCATTCTATGCAGCGCTACGGCGATGGCTCCCCAGCTAGCACTGTTGAACGCGTTCTTCACGTCTATCGCAGTAGCGATTACCCCTTCTATTTTGCTTTTGCTCTTTTGGCGTCCACCGTCGATATCCCTTTCCGGAACCCGAACTGCCTCTGCGATAGTCCGTTCTCACTTTCAGCGTAGGTCGCCAGCCTGTTGAGGATGACCCTTTCCAGAAGTTTACCAAGAGTATCCAGCAGGCATATAGGCCGATACGATGCTGGATCTCCTGATGGTTTCCTTGGTTTTGGCAGCAACTCCAGCTTCTGGATCTTCCATCTATCCGGGAAAGTAGCCTTTGTCCAGGCATTTCTGTAGGACTATCCTGAACATGTCCGGAAACGCCAGGATCGCAGTCTTCAGTGCCATGTTGGGGATACCATCCGGTCCGGGAGCTTTCTTCGCTTTCAGCCCTTTTGCCGCAATAAGGAGCTCGTCGTTGGAAACTTGATTGTCACCAGCATTTCCACCATCTGCATCAACGTACGGTGTAGGCGGCCATACGGTTGGGTTGTGCTTCGGGAAAAGACCCTGCACGATAATTTTTAGTTTGTCAGCGCACATTCCGGTTGGCGTCATTGGGCCCTTGATCCTGGCCATAACGACATGGTAAGCATTGCCCCGGGGGTTAGCGTCTACTTCTCTGCACAGCTCCTTGTAGCAGATGGACTTGCTTAGCGCTATCTCGCGTTTAAAATCAGCCCTGGCCGCCCGCAATGTTACTTTACACTCTTCTATGACCGCCTCTGATCTTGCTCTTCGAACGCGTCTTCTGGCTTTTAGACAGGCAGCCCGGAGGATGCTTAGCTTTTCGTTCCAACAGTACGCCGGACGCCGGTAGTTCCTCGGCTCTATTTTCCTCGGCATTGTTACATCGCATGCCCTCGCTACAGTTTCCGACAGCTCATCGGCACTCGGAATTGGAGTGACGCTGTCAGCACGAAGTGCTTCCACAAAACGGTCGAATTCCTTTATTTTCCACTTCCGCTCGCCAGTCCTCACTCTCGGCGTCACCGTACGATTTCGCCGACCAATGGTGTAGTGGATGGCTTGGTGATCACTATGTGTGTACTGCTCACTAACTCGCCAATTCATGTCATCCATCAGCGACGCGCTGCAGAATGTTACGTCGATGATGGATTCCCGACCATCTTTACGGAATGTGCTAGCGGAACCTTCATTACCCAGCTTTACGTCCAGCTTCGCTACTACTTCCAATAGGCTGTAACCTCGTGCGTTGGTCAGCGTGCTACCCCACTCCACGGCCCAAACGTTGAAATCTCCTCCTATAACAACCGGCGTTCACCCGACTAACAAGTCGGTTAATGCCCTCATTTGTGCAGATCAAGCACTTCGGTTGCTTTGTGCTGTCTCTAGCAATGTGTCCCTTCTCCCCACATTTTCTGCACAGATCAGATCTGTCCGGGCCTCTACAGTTTCTTGCCTGATGGCCGAAATCCAGGCACCTGAAACACCTCTCCATTTGTTTAGTGGCTCTAGGGATCAATCGCTCGTTGGCACACCGACCACCCGATTTTGATCTTACCGGTCGACATAAGCTTGTTGGCTGTTTTTTTTTTTACAATGGAGAAGACCTTTATGTCCTAGCCCAGTACACGTGCTATTGGTAGGGTCCAACCTACCGCACGGGGTGCACTGGGGGCGTGTCGGACTCAAATGGTGACCAGCCATTAATACCGACTAAACTCCATTGGGCTCCGCCATCATTCCTCCCAGGAACTACCTCTCGGTATTACTTCTGGGGGGATGGCTGTACTAAATGTACTCATTCACTCTCACTCACGCGTTCATACATCCTGTATGAGGCTTACTTGGGTGCTCTCTCAATCGCACTTTGATTCACTCTCAAACACTCCCACATGAGGCTGACTTTTGTGCTCACCTTTTACGTTCCATGCGAGGCTGACTTGTGTGCTCACCTTACTCATTCCTTGCTAGGCTTACTTTTGTGCTCACCCTACCCATCCATGTGAGGCTGACTTGGGTGCTCACCCTATCACCTGATTCACTCTCAATCGTGTCACTCTATTGTACCTTTGTCACTCCCTCTGGCATCCCATGTGGGACATTTTTCTTAGGCCCCACTTCTGACATACCATGCGAGGCTGACTTTTGTGCTCACCTTTTTCATTCCTTGCTAGGATGACTTTTGTGCTAGCCTCTACCAACCTGTGAGACTGACTTGGATGCTCACCCTTTCACTCCTCTGCCACGCCATGAGGCATCGATAGCTAAGTCCCAACATACTACGCTACGACCCTCCCGTCTTGGCATGAGGCAGTCCACTTATACGCCTATACACTCACTCTTCTGTCTTGCTTCGGGGTGGCTGGGTTTACCCCTTACGCGGTTGCCATTCGCTGCGCCAACCTACCTCGGCATGAACAGACCATTCACTCTCTTATTTTGCACTTGGCCTTTTTTGCTCCAGCTAACCAATCACTAGTTAGCCGTGCCCGCCGTCTGTTGCTCGGTTCGCCAGATTACCTGTAGCCTACTGGCAATCTGGATGGTAGCAGCCGAGACTGCGTTCCACTTCTCCACCGTTTGACACATCCGCTGAATAAGGGTATCAGGGGTTGTGTCCCAGCCATAGACGTCAAGCATTGCTCTTCTTTCGACGTCGAACCGATGACATACGAACAGTATGTGTTTGGCAGTTTCATCTACACCTGGGCAGTCCGGGCAGACTGGGACCTCCGCGTGCCCGAACCTGTGGAGGTACTGACGGAAACAGCCATGGCCTGACAGGAATTGTGTCAGGTGGAAGTGAACTTCCCCATGGGGTCTTCCCACCCAGCTCGATATGCTAGGTATCAGCCGGTGGGTCCACCTACCTTTCGAGGAGTTGTCCCACTCACGCTGCCATCTGGCGGCCGAGGTCACCCTGGTGCGCTCGCGGGCTCCCCTATTTCCACGTAGCTCAAAGCACTCCTCATCTTCCCGAATGACCAGCCCGACTGGCATCATGCGCGCTATCACGCAGGATGCATCGTGTGATACCGTGCGGTAGGCAGATATCACTCTGAGGCACATCACGCGGTAGGTGCTCTCCAGTTTCTGTAGGTAACTGGTTACCCTCAGTGCTCTTGACCATGACGGGCCGCCGTACCTGAGGATAGATACGGCAACGCCTGCCAGTAACTGTAGCTGTTGGACATCATTCTCGATAGAGCCGCAACAGCAGTCGACGCTCTCTTGCACGTATAGTCGACATGGCTGCCGAAGGTCAGCTTGTCGTCTATAATGACTCCGAGAGACTTCAGACTTCGCTGTGAAGTGATCGCGACTTCTCCCACATGGATAACTGCATGTTGTGCCGACTTGCGGTTGTTGACGATAACTACCTCCGTCTTATGATGAGCGAGCTCCAGGCCTCCCGCGCTCATGCATTCCTCCACCGTGCTAATCGCGTGTTCTGCGGTTAGTTCTACCTCAGGAATTGACTCCCCGTAGACCTCCAAGGTTACGTCGTCGGCAAAGCCGACGATCTTGACCCCAGGAGGAAACTTCAGTCTCAGAACCCCGTCATACATGAGGTTCCATAGCACCGGGCCTAGGATCGAGCCCTGCGGGACTCCGGCGGTAATCGGAACCCTTTTCTGACCGGCATCGGTCTCGTATATCAGTACGCGGTTTTGGAAGTAACTTTCCAGGATCCGGTACAGACCCACCGGTAGGCTAAGCCGGTGTAACGAGAGCGCGATGGCATCCCAGCTTGCGCTGTTAAATGCGTTCTTCACGTCAAGTGTCACTAACGCACAGTATCGAATGTCTCGCCTTTTTCGTTGGATCGCTATCTCGGCAGTATTTATCACTGAGTTGAGAGCGTCCACTGTGGACTTACCCTTCCGAAAGCCAAACTGGTTTCTTGACAGACCGTCCGTACCTTCCGCGTACGGGGTGAGCCTGTTGAGGATGATCCTCTCAAGCAGTTTGCCAGTCGTGTCTATCAGACAGATTGGTCTGTACGCCGATGGGTCGCCTGGCGGCTTCCCGGGTTTCGGCAACAGCACCAGTTTCTGCCTTTTCCATCTATCGGGGAAACGGCACTCGTCAAGGCATCTCTGCATAGCTAGCCTGAACATGTTCGGGTTCGCTATGATCGCTGCCTTGAGAGCGTTGTTTGGAACTCCATCCGGCCCTGGAGCTTTGTTCATTGCTAGGGATTTAGCCACTGCGAGTAGTTCTTCATTCGTCACTGGAGCCACCATTTCGACCGTGCCCGCACTGTCTCGTAGTGCAGGTGGCCAGGGGCTTGTGGCTCGAGACGGGAAGAGTACTTCGATAATCGTTGCCAACCGGTCCGGAGACCGTTCTGGGGGTGAGGAGCCCCCTTTGGTCTTGGCCATCACAATCCGGTAGGCGTCACCCCACGGATTCGCGTTGGCACTCTCACACAGGTTGCCGAAACACGCTCTCTTGCTGCTTTTAATAGCCTTGTTAAGGGCTAATTTCGCAGCTCGAAACGCTTCACGGCGGTTCTCTCTTGCATCCTCGGTGCGAGCTCTTTGCATCCTACGTCTAGCTCTGAGACAGGCTGACCGTAGAGCTGCAATCTCGGCACTCCACCAGTATACCGGGCATCTACCGTTTCTTGGCAGTGTTTTTCTCGGCATAGTGGCGTCGCATGCGCGTGATAGAACAGCTACCAGCGCATCCCCGCTTAGACTGTCGGTGTTGGCCTCCAATCCCAGGGCCGCGGTGAAAGCTTCGCTGTCGAAGTGATTGGACTTCCACCCGCGTACCTGACAGGGATCTCCCGCCCTCGGATGCTGCACACCATAGTTGATCTTAAAGCGGATTGCTAAATGATCGCTATGGGTGTAGCCTTCGTCTACCCTCCATTCCATGCCTGGAGCCAGACTCGGGCTGGCAAAGGTCAAATCAATCCACGCCTCCACTCCGTTTCTACGGAATGTACTAGCGGAGCCATCATTAGCTAGCACAGTATCGATTTTCGCAAGCGCCTCCATTTGCGCTTGGCCCCTGCTATTTGTACAGCGGCTGCCCCACTCCACTGCCCAAGCGTTAAAGTCTCCCGCTATGACTACCGGTTTCCGGCCCACTAGGTTCGACGAGAGCCTGTCGATCATCTGGTTGAACTGTTCTATTGGCCACCTTGGTGGAGCGTAGCAGCTGCAATAGAAGACACCATTGATCTTGGCAATCGCAACACCCTCGGCGGAGGAGTGTATTACCTCTTGAACCGGGAACCGTCCCGTTGTACAGATTGCCACCATTCCAGACCCGTCCGAAACCCAATTGCCGTTGCCGGCAGGGATGCTGTACGGGTCTGATAAGAGGGAGACATCTGTCCTCGACTCCGAGACCGACTGCCACAGCAGCTGTTGGGCTGCTGCACAATGGTTGAGATTTAGCTGTGTGACGTTCACGGCTTCTTCTTATTTAACTCGCCGAAGGGACACGAAGGTCCGCCCATAGCATGTTTATGGGCTTGCTTCTTAGCGGTGCAGATAAGGCACTTATATGCCTTAGTGCACCCCCGCTCTTTATGCCCCTCCTCGCCGCAGCGACGACATAGCTTGCTCCTATCTATGCCTTTGCATTCGTATGCTTTATGGCCGGATTCTAGGCACCGATAGCACCTGTCCACTGAAGGCGGCTGGGGTATACTAATAGGGCATACCGACCAGCCGATCTTCAGCTTCCCTTTCTCGGTTACCTTTTTGGCATCCGCATTCAGTAGCCTGAGGTAGGCTACTTGGGTGCCAGAGGGTCCGTCCCTCAATCGCACAGAGGCCCGCTCGATTGTGACGCCGCATTGCTCCTTGACGGCTGCGACGACGTCTTCTGCGGTCGTGAACTCGTCCAAGTGCTTGCACTGGAGAGTTGTTTCCGCACCTAGCGACCTGATTTGGGCGCCCTCACCAAGGACCTCTTGGGCCAAGGCCTTATATACTGCACTTGATTGTGCGCCTCGCTTCAGCACCAGGAGCATCTCTCCCGTGTTGGTGCGTCTTACGCTACGCACATCCTGCCCAAGGGCCGAGAGGCTTTCGGCCGCCTTCATCGATTTAAGGACATCGGCGTATTTGTCCTTGTCGGTTTTTAACCACAAGGCTTCGCCTCTGTCCAGCGTCCAGGGGTTTGAGCCCCCCTGCTCCGGTCGTGCCGGGTTGCTGGTACCATCGCTCTCCACAGCGAGGTCACTCTCGCCCTCGCTTACCTCACCCAGGCGGCGTTTGACCTTGACGGTTGCACGCCGAGTGGTGTCGGTTTTGGCACCCTCGCCTGGCGACTTCCTAGGGCGCTTCGCATTCGATGCCGTCTTGCGATTGCCCTTTCCCTTTCCCTTCGAGGGGAACTCGGTCGCCGCTCCGATCGACGTGGCTGCTCCGTAGAAGGTAAAGGCCACTGTCTGTGAACCTCTATCGACCTTCTCTCTTTCCTCCCTATTGGAGGCCACTGTCTGGGTTTCTCTGTCGGGCCTCTCCCGACATTCCACCCTCTCAACATAGGCCTGCTGTTCTTGTCTTGCGACACGAACAGCTTTCCGGAGCTCCAAGAGGCTCAACTTCAACTCCTTGGCTATGTTCTGCTTTGCGCTAGCGAAGTCGATTATAGAATCGAGTTGCTTCGCTACTTTGCGCATCGCAGCTATTGGCCCCTCCGATGCATTGGTAGGGATATTGCCTACCGCTGCTGGGGGGTCACTGGTGCTTTCGGATGCAGCACTCATCGCTCCACTACTCTCCCCACGGGGGGGAGACCTCGCCAAACCACCTCTTGCGAAGGGGTTTGGCACCTCCGTCTGTTTGTTTTTATTTTTATTTACCTCCATGTATAGTCCCACGAGTAGCGCGAGAAATATATGTCCGCCACGCCAGAGCTCCGCATTAGCGTGGTAAGGGACGCTTACTGTGGGGGTTGCCCAGGTACCCCACAGGCTCCGTTAACGATCGAGCATCTTTTTCAACCCCTCGATCACTCATCCCTCGGCACGGGTCGCTTCACCTTATTGATATCTGCTCCCTCTCCAGGTTTCCTTGTTCTATTAGCGTGCTTCTCACTTCGTCTTCCGTTCTAATCTCGTCCAGATTCATGCACTCGACCACTGCTTCCTGAACTAATGCTCTTACATTCGCTTCTCCTCCCACCGCTTCTGCCACGAGTTCCCGGTAGGCCGAGGTCTTGATCAATGGATCTTTCTTCAGCTCGAACAGCATTTTTCCTTTCTAAGTACGCCTGGTTCTTATAACGTTCTCCCCCAGCTCCTTCAACTTGGGATCCTCTCGCACCCTTTTGAGGATCGCAGCGTACGTCACACCTTCGTTTACTTTGACGACTAGAGCGTCTCCCCTCTGCTTCTGCTGGCGTGGTCGAAGGTCTTCTTTCTTCTTTTTCTTCTTTTCCTCCTTTTTTTGTTTTTTCCTCCTCTCGTCTGCGGTTTCTACGGTACGCAATTCACTCTGCGATTGTCGGCTTTTTCGCTGTCCTTCACCGACCTTCTCGGGCTTCTTCGGTTTCTCCTCCTCTCCTGGCGTTTCCCTTATTCTTTTCACAGAACGACAATACCGGTCGCCCTTCGGTGTCTCATAGGCTTCTTCTTCTTCTATAGCTGTGGACCCCTGAGCGCCTTTTCGGCGTTTTCAGCTCGCTCTAGTAACGCCATATGTTCGCATTCGGCTGCTTCTACGGCGGATTTGATGGTAATCACTAGATCCTTGATCTGTCCGTGCACGTTGCCCTTACTTTTCACGAATTCGTAGAGTGCTTCAATTTTTTGCCTCAACTTCGTCACTTTAGGTAACCCAGACTGCTGGTCTTCTTGGGTAACGCTTGGTTTCGGTGTGCGCACCTGAAATCCTAGCTTTCCTTGGCGTCCAGTTGGTTTGTCGCCGCTCGTGCTCTGTATGGACTCGCTAGGCTGCTCTCGCTACTGCTGCTGTTGCGGTTGCACTTGCTGTTGCACTTGTTCGTTATGCTAGGTCGGTGACCTCGCCAGTCCACCGAACGGCGAACGGGTTCACCATAGTTGCTCCGTTAGAATTTTTCTTGTTTTTGTTGATTTTGTTTTCTTGCATGCTTTTTGTGTCCCAACTCCAAGCCGCTATCTACGCCCGTAATAAGTAGTCGCCTCACATCATCCCATGGTTACCTTTGCGAGCAGTGAGGTCGTATGCAAGGGTTGACGTGGTCCTTCTTGAGGTACCGCGTTCAGAACCGAATCAGCGCTAGTCAGGAGCCTTCAACTGAGCCTACTTGCACCAGCTAAGGTCGCGGGTTTCGAACGTACTTGGAGAACTACCAAAGTTTTACTGGGACGGGGGGCAGCCAGTACCATTAGCCCACTCGCCGTTTCGGGGAAGTGTCACCCATCCTTACTAGGGTAGTGGAATGGCGTGGCTGTCGGTCCGTAGATAATTTCGATGAAATCCTTATTCACATCCGTGTTCTGCCGCCAGTATGCCGTAATTAGGATCTTACTGGTGTCGATCCTAATGTGTTGGCACTCCCGTTGGGTAAGGGTGCTTTATGCTGAAATCTTGGGTAAAACCTTAGCGGAAGCGGCACCGATTCGCTTCGTCGGAGCTGCATTCGGATTTATATGGTTTTTTCTAGAGGTTTGGCAGCGGCACATTGCCTTGCCCCATCATATCCTAGCAAGACTCCCCAACTCGCAGTAGGTCCGGGGGGGGGGGGGGGGGTCGTTAAGCCCCTGAACTCCTCTCCTCCTGTCCCTGCTGCCCCCTGCGTATGTATGTGTATGTATGTATGTATGTATGTACGTACGTATGTATGAGACCAAAAATATGCAGATCGGTTACTCGGAGATGGCTGAACCGATTTCATCAAACTTAGTCTCAAATGAAAGGTACAACGTTCCCATAAGCTGCTATTGAATTTCATTAAATTCCGAAGTTACGGGTTTAAGAGTGCAGGCACACAGCCAATTCACATTTTTGCCTTTCTCCTATAGAAAGGTTTTATTAAGTTTCTAACTTCTTGAATTTTACGAACGATTCTATCGGAAATAAGATGCATCCACATACATTTGCGTGCATATTTGTAATTGTTTCACCATACTCATCACAGCATGCTGTGTTTTTAATTATGTTATTGTACGGTTTAAATTCTTTCAAAATATTGCACATTGTCAATAAAGTGAAAACTAACCGTTATGTATCCGACGCGGTACCCGGGTACCTCTTAAAGTTTCAATTAATGAAATTCCCATGTTTTATCCATAGCTGGAAATTGAAACTTTGTGACATCTTAGAATTTAACTAAGTCAAGCTTTGGGGTTAATAACATTGTTAACATTGTAAGGGGGAGTGAGGAGAGGATCCTGATTTTTTTACTACGTAACAGGCCAACGTGGGTACCCACAAAACTGAAATGCAAATAACTAAGGTAATTTCCAATCTATTTTGATACTTGTGGGTGTTCTGGATTCAAGAACACTTTTGGACTTGGTAAAATTGAATCGGATTACTTCATTCGGTTCCCGGGTATCCGGATTGCCGGAAGCAGGTTCCAGTGCTGGGATACTATTTGTGAACCTCTATGGAATACTAGCAATATGGGTATCAAAATTCTTGGAATTGCATCAGTAGGCTGTATCTAGTGGTTTTGGATCCATTTGGTGATTTGACCCCGGAACGGACATTCCGGAGCAGGTTCCCGTGGGGCTGTGAGTGGCCATTCCATTCCAATTTCATTTTTCAAACTGCCATAGGGTCCCGTTACAACAAATAACAGACTTCCAAGACAATTTGAAGAGTTTTGATACCCATATTGCTAGGACACTATTAAAATTTTCAAATCATACCCTAGTACTGGAACATTACTCCGGAAAATCCGGATTACCAAGAACCAGATTCGTTCACCAACCAAGAAATGGGACAACCTGCAGACCTGTAAAAAGCAGAAAATCATCGAACAATGTGCAGAACAAATTCAATGCACTGCTACAAGGGCTTAAAATTGCTTTCGTGAATTTTCTCAGCGACGGGATACATGCATTTTGATAGATGAAGGAACTTACACGGAAAAAATGTTCCCAAAATCGTGAATAAAATGTCATGAATTCTGGAACAATACCGTTTTTACGTTACAAAAACAGGTTCATATATATGTCAAGAGACGGCGTTTGACGGCGGAATGTTTGATCCTGCGATTAACCGCTATTGCGATTCCTACACCGAATCCAACAATTCGATCAAATCGATGAATAACAAAATTAGAGTTACTCTTCAATTTAATATTTGGTTTTAAAAAAGTTTCGGTCACAACGGCTATATGCACATTATGTATCCTCAAGAAGTTGAAAAATTCGTTTTTAATGAACGAGCATTCCAATTTAATAAATTTAAATGATTATTTAAAGTCATTGATAAACTTTAATTTCATTACAATTTTGACAGCAAATTCCCGCTCCGCTTGAAAAGCTTCAAACATGGAGGTAAAATTTAACATAGCAATCATCATAGGTAACAAAGACTCTTGCAGGTATTTTAATTTTTCTTCCGTTACGCTACCTAGATCCATTCGACTAAAGGAAGCGTTGGGTGCAAACGATTTTGTAGGCGTGGTAACGGTAGACGTTATTTTGGCCTTGTTACCTGCCACTGAGCTTAAGATGACACACCCATTGTAGGATGGTGTGACGGAGGTAGAAGAAGTTGTTAATCTATTTTGAATCGGATTAACACGTTTGGACGTAGTTTCTTGAAGCGTACCTGAAGAAGTAGGTACATTTTGTTTGTTGTTTTTGTTGTCTAGAACGAGAATTTATAATTTTTTCTCGAACAGGACAACCCCAGCAATTCTGTTTATGATTTTCATACATTTCATACATTTGGAATCCAAATGACAATTTTTTGTGCCGTGCCCAAAGCCTTGGCATCTACGACACTGGGTCAGATTTTGAATTCTGCCCCCATGTCGTCTATAATGTTCCCACTTTACTCGCACGTGGAACATAAAACGTGTTTTTTAAAATACTTTCAAATTATTAACCTCATTACGGTTAAAATGAATTAAATAAAGCTCCTGAATAGTTCCAGAGCGAACTGGTGTGTTATCGTCGCTAGCCTTTCTATTCATAAGAATAACTTGTGAAGGAGAAAAGCCAAGTAAATTTTTCAATTCGTTGGATTTATATAACTTCTCCGTAAGATACTGGAGTAGTAGTTTGTGGCCAATCAACTCCTCCGCTGTAACTCGACATTTATGCACAATGCGAGGAAATTTAGAAATTTCATCAGCTTCACATTTGGATAAAACATCGAATGAGTTGCTGCAGTATAGGTAGCCTTGAGAAAGACTGTTGCTGTTGAAAAACTCTAGGTAAACCAGGAGCTATCAAGATTTGTGACCGGTTCGAGCGAAGATTCAAGCCGGTATGATCGTGTATCCGTGTTTTTGTCATTTACTTTATTGTCGGTAGTGCTGGCAGTTGATTGGGAAGTAGTAGGTACATTCGTTGGTACCTGAGCTACAACTCGCTACTGAGCTTGGATGCTTGCTTACAGTTTTTTTTTTTTTTTTTTTATTCAAATCGTTTATTTGATAAGGCACGTTGCGTTAGCTTAAAGGTGCCAAATTTGTTTTGTTTTACATTTTAAATTGCTTAAAACTAGGGGATTACATATTGATTTTTTTAAAAATGAAACTAATGCGATTTTATAGCTATCTTATATATCTACACAAGGGGATAATTTTGTTTTCGTAAGATTAGGGAGGTCATTTAGTTTTTGTGGCAATATGGTTTGACATTTTTATCAGTGAGATTATTGGAGCAAATAATGTTTAATTAAGGGAGACAATTTTTTACGACTAACTTAAAACTAGGAATAACTAGAGGGCATGATTGAATTTTGTAAAGATTCGTAATTATAGTTATTTTTGTGGGTAGTAGAGTTGGGCAATTTCAACGAGATTATATAATATAATAGTTAAAACTAGAAGAGACAAGAAGAGCTAAATGCTTCGTGATGATATTGTTGGGGGGGGGGGGGGGGGTAGGGGTGTTACTTCTGGGTATAAGAGTCAGGGGAGGGAGGGTAGACAAAGATGGCAGGGAGAGAAAATTATTTCAGTTTCAGGCATCGTGAGATCAACGGATGGATTACAAACTCGGGTGGCCTTCATCAGGGGAATCATGTACTGGGACGCCGGGTGGTCCTCCTCAAGATGGCAGGGGTTTTTCCAGACGATTTCGTAGTACGGCTCAGATGTGGATCGGCTACATTTCGAGTTAAGCGTGTTATGTTCGTGCCGTAGGTCCCGTGTTTGTTGGCTCATTCGATACAGATGGTTTGATACAGGTGGAAGAGCGTTCTGAGAATGATAAGGAGATAACAAGGGGCAGTTAGACTTGTATATTGATGGTTTTCACAAAGGTGTATATAAGGGACATATAGAGAACATCGCTGCTTGCCAGCACATCTCGAACCGGGACGTTGGTTGGTCTTCCTCGGGCCCGCAGGGTATCCATTAGCCGAGACCTAGCGGAACTGTACTCGGTGCACGCCCAGACAATGTGCTCGATGTCGTGATAGCCGTCGCCACAAGCACAGATACCACTATCCACGAGCCCAATACGCCGGAGATGTGCATCCAGCGTGTAATGGTTTGCCATGAGTCGGGACATCACACGAATGAAGTCACGACCCACATCCATCCCCTTGAACCAAGGTTTCGTCGATACCTTAGGGATTATCGAATGTAGCCACCTTCCCAGCTCTCCACTGCTCCACGAAGTTTGCCAACTTTCGAGGGTTCTCTGATGAGTAATACTGAAAAATTCGCTGAAGCAAATTGGTCTTTCGTAAACGTCTCCTTCTAAGGCACCCACCTTAGCTAAGGAGTCTGCCTTCTCATTGCCCGGAATGGAGCAATGAGAAGGGACCCATACCAAGGTAATCTGGAAAGAGTTGTCAGATAAAGCACTCAGTAGCTCCCGTATTTTCCCCAAAAAATACGAGGAGTGCTTGCCTTGTTTCATCGAGCAAATAGCGTCAATGGAACTGAGGCTATCCGAAACGATGAAGTAATGGTCTGCGGGTAATGTTTCAATGACTCCAAGGGTATACTGAATGGCAGCTAGTTCTGCGGCGTAAACTGAAGCAGGGTCACTGAGTTTGTAGGAGGCGGTGAACTTTTGATTGAAAATACCGAAGCCAGTGGATCCTTCGAGGTTTGATCCGTCAGTATAAAACATCTTAGAACAGTCGACTTCTCGGAATTTATTATAAAAAATGTTTGGAACCACTTGTGGGCGTATGTGGTCCGGAATTCCACTAATCTCGTCTTTCATGGATGTGTCGAAGAAAACAGTAGATTCAGAAGTATTTATGAAATGCACACGGTTGGGATTGTAAGAAGAAGGGTTAATATTCTGCGCCATGTAGTCAAAGTACAGGGACATGAAACGGGTCTGAGAATTGAGCTCAACAAGCCTTTCGAAATTTTCAATCACGACCGGGTTCAAGATATCGCATCGAATGAGCAATCGATATGAGAGTTCCCAAAATCGATTTTTCAACGGGAGAACGCCCGACAGCACTTCGAGACTCATCGTATGGGTCGACTGCATGCACCCTAAGGCGATACGCAAACAACGATACTGAATTCTTTCGAGTTTGATGAAATGTATGTTCGCGGCGGAGCGAAAGCAGAAGCATCCGTATTCCATTACCGACAGTATCGTTGTTTGATACAACCTAATTAGGTCTCCTGGGTGGGCACCCCACCATGTTCCGGTTATTGTACGAAGAAAGTTGATCCTTTGTTGGCATTTCTGTTTCAGATACCGAATATGGCATCCCCAAGTACCTTTCGAGTCGAACCAGACCCCTAGATATTTTACTGTGAAGACCTGAGCGATAGTTTGACCCATTAATAGAAGCTGTAGTTGTGCTGGTTCACGCTTCCTTGAAAATACAACTAGCTCAGTTTTCTCCGTGGAGAATTCGATACCCAGCTTAATAGCCCAAGCAGACAAATTGTCCAGGGTATTCTGTAATGGTCCTTGTAGATCGACAGCTTTGGGTCCCGTAACAGACACCACGCCATCGTCTGCAAGTTGCCTTAACGTGCAGGAATTGTCAAGACATTCGTCAATGTCGTTGACATAGAAATTGTATAAAAGGGGGCTTAGACATGAGCCCTGGGGAAGGCCCATGTAGCTAAATCGCGATGTCGATAAGTTACCATGCGAAAAATGCATGTGCTTTTCCGACAACAAGTTTAGTAAAAAGTTGTTTAAAGTCGCTGAAAGACCATGCTGGTGCAGCTTCTCTGAAAGAATGTTGATCGAAACTGAATCAAAAGCCCCCTTAATATCTAGGAACACTGATGCCATCTGCTCTTTGCTAGCATAGGCCATTTGAATTTCAGTTGAGAGCAACGCAAGACAATCGTTCGTCCCTTTGCCCTTGCGAAAACCAAATTGTGTATCTGACAGTAAGCCATTTGCTTCGACCCAATTGTCGAGGCGGGATAGGATCATTTTCTCGAACAACTTCCGGATACAGGATAGCATTGCGATCGGACGGTACGAATTGTGGTCGGAGGCTGGTTTTTCTGGTTTTTGGATGGCGATGACCTTCACTTGTCTCCAATCGAGTGGGACAATGTTAGCCTCGAGAAACTTATTAAATAAGTTCAACAAGCGTCTCTTGGCAGAGTCTGGCAGATTCTTCAACAAGTTGAATTTGATTCTGTCTGGCCCTGGAGCTTTATTGTTACACGACAAGAGAGCAAGTGAGAACTCCACCATCGAAAAAGGTGTTTCGTTCGCGCTATCGTGAGGAGACGCGGCGCGGTAAATCTTCTGTGCCGGGGCGGAATCCGGACAAACCTTCTTGGCGAAATCGAATATCCAACGGTTTGAATATTCCACGCTCTCATTAGTACTGTTTCGATTTCGCATACGTCGGGCTGTTCCCCAAAGAGTGCTCATCGATGTTTCTCTCGTTAATCCGTCGACGAACCGGCGCCAATAATCGCGTTTTTTGGCTTTCATCAAACTCTTCATTCGCTTGTCTAACGTCGCGTACTGTCGAAAACTGGCGGGTAACCCGTCGTTCCGGAAGGTCTTAAACGCGGCGGCCTTCTCTGCGTACACGTCTGAGCACTCTTTATCCCACCAGGGATTGGGAGAACGTTTTTGTATGTTCGCGCCGGGTACTGGCCTAGTCTGAGCTTGATTCGCGCTGTCGAGAATCAAGCCAGCCAAAAAGCTGTACTCTTCCTCCGGAGGAAGTTCTTGGGTAGATTCGATGTTGTCGGATATCGCGGCAGCATAGCTCTTCCAATCGATATTTCGTGTGAGGTCATACGAAATATTGATTGATTTCAATGGCCTTGAACCGTTATTGATTGAGACTACAATCGGCAGATGGTCGCTGCCGTGGGGATCAGGAATTACCTTCCACGTGCAATTTAACCGCAGCGATGTTGAGCAAAGGGACAAGTCTAAGGCGCTCGGGCGCGCTGGAGGAGCAGGAATCCGTGTCATTTCACCCGTGTTTAAAATTGTCAAATTGAAGTTATCGCAAAGATCCTGAATTAAGGAAGACCGGTTATCATCATAGAGGCAACCCCATGCTGTACCGTGAGAGTTAAAGTCTCCTAAAACTAGTCGCGGTGCTGGCAGGGATTCTAAGATGTCTTGTAGCCGTCGGTGCCCAACCGCGGTGTTGGGGGGAATATATATGGAAGCTATGCAAAGGCTTTTGCCTTTGGTTGTTACTTGACAAGCGACAACTTCAATACCTGTTATCGAGGGAAGGTTAATTCTGTAGAAGGAATAGCACTTTTTGATCCCCAAAAGCACTCCTCCATAGGGGGTGTCTCGATCCAGGCGAATAATATTAAAGTCGTGGAAGTTGAGTTCTATGTCGGAAGTTAACCAAGTTTCACATAATGCAAATGCATCGCAACTCAAATTATTTATTAAAATTTTGAAGGAATCGATTTTCGGGATGATACTTCTGCAATTCCACTGTAGAACAGTGATCAAATCCGTGACCTCGTTCGATGAGTTAGCCATCGAAGGATACAATCGCTGAGAGGAGGGGCCATTTAGCAGTCAACTGCTTCAAAAATGTTCTCACTGTAGGGAGAAAAGCTAACATAAGACTTTTAATAGGATCAGTAATATTGAAAGTTTTTATTATCCACTCCACTATGTCCGAGAGTTTTATAATTCCAGTGCTGTGATTACTCTCGAACTGAAACAAAGGAACACTTGGGATTTTTGATGTTCCTGGAAGTGCTGGGAACTCCTTCTCTGAGCTTAATCCTCCGAGACCAGGAGCTAATTGCTTCGGTTTGGTTGCAACGCTTCCAATAGATGTGACTTTCGGAGCCCCCTCAAGGGACACCTTCTGGCCTTTACAAGGAACTTTACGAGAGGAAATGTTCCTCCTCTTCCTATAAATTCTAGGCACCCTAGTAGATGTTCCCTCTTGTGGGTTACCAGCCTCGCCCCCGTCAGGAGGCAAGTGAGTATAGATGTTTGCTGAGGATGGTGGCGTAGCATTCTTTAACATTTCTGCGAAAGAATGTTTGGATCGTCCCGCAAGGGAACGTTTCAGTTTATCCCCGCGTAGTTTGTACGCGGGACATGCCGAGATATCATGCAGACTCTCCGCACAGTAAGGACACTTTTCGGCTTGCCTACTGCACGAATCATCTAGATGATTCTCCCCGCATTTTCCACAGCGGGCCTTATTGCTACAATGGGTGGCTGTGTGACCCAGTTGTTTACACTTTGTGCAATTCATGACCCGCGGCACAAACAGACGCACAGGCAGACGAACCTTATGCAAGAGGACGAAATTTGGCAAAGCGGTACCAGCGAAGGTCACCCGATAAGAGTTTGATTGGGGGTACGTTTTTGAACCATCCCCCGCAACTACTACTGAGTGCAAACGTTTGCACTCAAGTATTTTAACTGGCTGAAGTAAGCGGTCTCTGAATCGGCCAACCCCGTACTTCAGCAGATCCTCGCACGTCAAACTCTCATCGGTTACGACGCCTTCGGATTGTACTCTTACAGCCGGAATATACACGTTATAATCCCGCGTAAAGTGCTCACAGCAAGCAATATCGTTTGCCTGCTTTGAGTTGGCTAGCAACACCCTTATCTTGTCCGAGCGGACTTTTGAAATTTCGGTCACAGCCGAGAACCATTCCGTCAGGTCTCTAAAAATCTGAAGAAGATTCAGTGATTTAGTCTTGGGCCGAAAGAAGACCACAAATGGACCAGTTGAGAGTTCTGGATAGCATTTGGGCCGGGGGGGAGCCTTAGAAGTTGAACCCGATTCAACTTCCATTTGACCATCCGGAGAGGGAACCATAGAAAACGTCAACGCACGGGGTCAGCGCCCGCGCAGACGGAAGAAAGCAATAAATGTGTTACAAAAGACAAAAACCACTTAGCTTTAAACTGGTGTCCAACGACGAACCGATCCAGCTTATACAGCTGGCTATTGTTTAATCCTCACACGCGAACAAAAGACTGAGGACCGAACCGAACTGGCAAAATAACCTTGAATGCGGATTAAAACTATTCTTTATCGCCTCACACAGCACTACGGACTAGAAAAAACAACCTCTGTCTCGATGGAGAGCTCGAAAACGAATGACCTTGCTTACAGTTGTTGTTTCATTAGAGATTTGATTTCCCGTAGTGTATCTTCTTGTTACAGAACTGGCACGTAGCTGTCTGTGCTTCATATGTGCACAGCGTAATTTAACATTTAGTTACGTATTCATGCGAAATATTAAAAGTTCACATATGAAGGAATATGTTTCTTCACTCGCATTCTCACGACACGAATACCGACGTATTCCGATATGATGGTTGTAATGATTTTATTAGTAGTACGAGGGGATAGATCGTGCAGACGTACGTCAATCTTATCATCGTCAATATAAACGAATATATTGATTCTTATATTATACTCAACGACGTGTTGAAGGTTGTTTTCCATAGCATAACTAAGGTTTTAAATTTTATCAGTACAGCATTACGAGTGTGGTGGAATTGGATGACGACGATTTCCGTAAGTTGAAGCTACATTTTCTCATTTAATAATTATTCCTTTTCGCGAACGGATTTTTGAAAGCGTTCTGAAAAATGTTTAAAAGATTTGTAAATAATTAAATAATAAAATTTTTATTAAATTGATTTTTAATTTTTTAATTTAATAATTTTGAATGACATTTGACAGATTCTGGAAATTTTTTAAGGAGATTTTGAATTTGTTTTCGAAAGAATGTTTTTGTTCCCGGGCTCGTCATCATTCCCAATAATAAAAGGTTAAAATATTCAGAACATACCATCCTTACCTCAAACCACGCAAAACTATCATAAGTTTGAGTCGAAAACAGCATGAAATACATACTAAAGCCGATGGATATTTATCCGAGATACCGAGCTTACCATTACTCTATCTCAAACTAGTTCCAAAAGGGGATGCCCTTCGAAGGAATCATCCCCCCCCCAAAAAACGATGCCATACAAAAATATCAGTTGGAAAGCAAACTTGGAAATGAATCCCTCGTTGCTTCAACGGAAATGTGTATCTATGGGGAAAATGTGAAGAAAAAAAGCTCGAACGGTGATTAAAATACTGCAAATTGGAAGTGCAACGACTGAACGAGCGCCGCCCGGTGACTGACTGACGATGCATGGGGTGGGTGACGCAGTGCTCAGAGGACGAAACGGACAAATGTCAGCCTTTAGAGTGCTGGTGACGGCATAAAGGACCTCTTCGCCGGATGATGTGAGTCTGGGTCTTCTCTTCTTCGGCTTCAGTCAGTGTACAGAAAGTCGAAGCTTGTATTTATTACAGCTTCATACATCAGAAGCTAGTTTTTTTTTTGCGGATTCTTTTCGTTCATTCGCTCATCATCCTGGTAGTCGAGCTTTTAGCACATATGTCTCTTTCAGCATCCGCCGACGAGTTTGAGAGCTTGGGGAGATTGACGAACATGAAAAAAAACTGGAATGATTGAAATTTGCATTCATCAACGAGCAGCAAAGACGAGAGGGTATGGGGAACCGGGTGCTGAAACAGTATATAGATTGCAGAGTAGGAAAAGTAATGAAACATGTCATTTGGGACATATTTGTTGCAGTTGCACTATTTTAAGCTGCCCCCCCCCTTGGATGAGTGAAAAAATAGTGCCTCAACTCACCTGGAGGGGGAATTAGATGAGCAGTGGGTGTGTGCATACAGTAAGTAGGGCGAAATTGTTTGACTACAAGATCACTGGATTTCGGTTTTCAATTCTAGAACCGGGACCGAGAGATATTATTCAGGTATGAATTTGAGCATGCCACTGGATAAAGACCGCCTTGAAGCAGATTTGGTTCTGTTTGGCTCAGGTTGGTTAACGAATCAAAAAAACATTTTCAGCGATAGTTATCTAGTTATTGTTACACTGCACTATTCAAATATCTCAATTTTAGCCAACCACGGCCGATTCACCGAGCAGATATTTATACATTTTTAATGCAATCCTAAATAAATGAAAAATAACATTACGATCATGAATGTCAACTAGCATCGAGCGAAGAATTGTTCTCGCGAACCGCGCGGCATAATCCGCGGTGCAGGTGGATTGTTGAAAAATTGTAATTAGAAACGTGCTGGGAATACTTTAGGATCGCAGTTTTAGCCTACCAGCCGGCGACCGTCAGTGGCACACGGTAGTCGCGGTAGTCATAGCAAGCGCAGGTTGGCGTTCCGCAGAAAACAGGTCAGAAAAAAATACCGCAATGCGATCAAACGGATCTTTCTACCGCCAAGAGTAGGCTATGCGTTATCGCGTTCCTGGTTTTCTATTGCGCTGAGGATTCAATTGCAGGCCGGTGCAATCCGGTGGAGGCGTTCGAGCGGTGCACGGTTAGAACCCAAACAAAGTGTCGAATTCCGGTTGATCTGAGCACATTTTTAAGGCTGTGGAAGCGAGTTGAAAGTCCGCTGCGATTGAATGGATATCGCCGTCGCTTATTACTACGAGTAATTGTTACTATCGTTATATATTGATGGATTGATTGATTGATAGTTTTTCAAACTCCTTTAGAGACTTTAACTGAGATAAATCTGAACTTAATATAATTTTATTTTTGATAGCAAATGACTTTGTTTTCGCGTGAACATTAGCAACACTGCTAAACAACATTTCTCTAAACACGCTCTGGTACGAAAATAACATTAAACACATCGCGGGATACGAAGAATTTTATCTGATCTAGATAGCGTTCAATCTAGAGACAGTAAATCCGCACTACACTTCAACATGTTTCCGTCTTGGCAACTTCTCAAACAACGTCTTACAACTATGAAGGTCAAATTACAGACAACTGTGGATTACATATACAAATACAAATAAGAAACGCAACGAAAAATCTTTTATTCCCTGCGTTAAAACACCCTATCATCTTTCCAATTACCACTTCAATGTGTGTTATTTTGGAAGCCTCGGATAAAAATATGACATTCTCTGTGATATGATACTTTATCACATCACCATCAGGACATTCGTGTAAGTTTTAAGAATACTGTGCATCACGAAGCCACTTGTTCCATATGCCACCCTGAAACTCGGTTCCAAACTTGTATCAAATCGATCAACATTCTCTAATTTCTAGAGCAGCTTGAAAATTGTACAGAAACAAGTCTTCAAAATATATGAATCAAAAAGAATTTTTTAATGTAGAATACATTTAAGGTTTCAATATAGGGGTCCCGTTTCAAAATATCGGCTGCGGCGCCGCGTCAGATTTTGAACGTTAATAACTTTTATCATACTTAACAGAATGATTTGATTTTTAGGCCAATTTGTTGCAAATATGTTCCTCTATGCTGTATTAAAATTTGAAGTATGTATAACATGTACTAATAACAAAAAAAATGTGTTTTGAAAAATCTTTCGAAAACGACTCGGAAAAGTGAAAATTTTCAGCCCATCCCGCACAGAGCCGTCGTTATGGTAGACCAACCGAACAATAAAATAATGAAAAGTTTATATATAGGTCCATTACATGTTTGTTCGTATGGTTATTCGCATTGGGTTGCTTGACGAGAGCACTTGGTGGGGGAAAGACGGCATATTCTTTTGGTTAGGCCATTAGAAGCCGGACGGAAAGGAACGGCTCATGCACGGCACGAGAACGAGCGAGAAAGCGATAGTAGTGCATATTAGCGCGATTATATAAATATCTGTCGGTCGGTTTTTCTCATCATTCGTATTCGTTCAAGCACTAGCAAGCAGGCAGTCCGAAGAAAAGCAGTTGGCGATGACGACGGCGGAAAAAGTGCCCCAGCTACTGGTGACTCATCGCAACCCGATCAGGAACTGTCGCCCTGCAAGAATTTCGCCCCAACTAAAGGGCAACAGAGTAGGCTATCGTTCCAGCGTCTGGGTCGTGAGATTGTGCAGGACTGCAAAGTCGAGCTACGCTTACAAAGCTCAGTCGTAATGATGCCCCGAGAAGCCAACGATGCCTACTTGGTCGGTTTGTTCGAGAATGCAAAATAGTGCGTTCTAGCTCACCGTGTCCGCGGGGAGTGCATCTGAATTATGCTCCCGCAATAAAACAATAAACGGTTCTTTACAGGACCAATTAATTGTGTTCTAATAAGAGTTAAACTGTAATTTACATTTTATGGTGTATAACAAATAATTTTCAGAAAGCAATATAAGAAATACGATGTGTGGAAAGAAAGAGAATTTAAATTATCCTCTCTCGCTCGTTTTCGTGCACTGCTTTTCCATTCCTTTCTGCTGCTAATACCATCATAACTAAAAGGAATGTGCGTGTTCCCCCACCATCTCATGACCAGTGTTGCCACAATTGCATGTCGCTATTACAATTTGAATTATTTTATTGATCCTCTCTAGTATTGATAAAATATAGAACGTGCAAAGTACACTAGTCGCATGCTTTTATTCGAACTTTTTGGAAGCCTCCGTTGATTAACTGCATAAATCGATTTGTTTGGTCAGCTCCTTGCTAGTAGCAAACTAAATAGCCTTTATCAGCGCTAACAAATAACACGAAAGAATTTAAATTTGTGAAAATCTTCTCCTTCCTTCTTTTCAAATCTGCAACATTCTTTGAAAATATTGTTGGAATGTTGTTATTGAAAAACTGAACATGCAAGTTTGCTAGCACTGGCCACTAGATTGAAGGCGATGGAAAGACAGAATATTCGTTTTGGTTATGCTAGTATTGGTAGCCGAACGGAAAGGAAAGGCACAGGAATGGCACGAAAACGAGCGGGAGAGCGATAGTAGTGCTTTCTCGTGTTTTCATATATGAATATTGGTCGGTCGGTTTTTCTCATCATTCGTATTCGTTCAAGCACTAGCAAGCAGCCAGTCCACCGGAGGAAAGCAGTTGGCGATGATGACGGTCCGCAAAAGTGCCCCAGCTACTGGTGGCCCATCGCAACCAACTACCGATCAGGAACTGTCGCCATGCTAGTATTTCGCCCCAACTAAAGGGCAACGGAGCAACTAATCCGCTGGCTAACATTCCAGCGCCTGGTTCGTAAGGTTGTGTATTACTTCAAAGTCGAGCTACGCTTACAAAACTCAGCCGTAATGAAGCCAGTGCCTACTTGGTCGGTTTGTGGGAGTGGGCGTAAATTACAATAAAAGCAACGGTTCTTTTCAGGACCAATCAATTGTGTTCTAGTGAGAGTTAAACTGAAACTTTCATTTTAAGGTGTGTAGCAAATTTTCAACAAGCAACATAATACGTTGGGTGGAAAGAAGTAGCTTGCACACGGAACAAAAATTTAAATTATCCTCTCGCTCGTTTCGTGCACTGCTTTTCCATTCCTTTCTACTGTTATAAGTATTACCAAAACGAATGTGTTGTTGCATGTGTTTAAGAGAAACGTTGAAGTCGCATGCTTCTATTCAAGCTTTTTGGCAGCCCCCGTGAACTAACTGCATTAAATGATTTTTTTGTGCAGCTCCGTGCTAGTAGCAAACAAAATGGCCCTACCAGTGTCTGATTCGTGAGATTGTGCCGGATTTCAAAGTCGAGCTAAGCTTATAAAGTTCAGCCGTAATGGTACCCGAAGAAGCCAGTCTTGTCGTTTTGTTCGAGGCTACAAAACAGTTCGCCAGGCACGTAACTATCATGCCAAAAATATCCAACGATCCAGCGCATCACCATCAACACCAACGCCGATACCAAAGGTTCTTTTCAGAATCACCATTATTACCATAGAGAATTATTTGAAAATTTCCCATTCAAACGTGATTCTGTTGAATATTATTAGATTTAAATTAACGTCTCGAATTGAAATCACGACGCTCCGGTTATGTGACAGACATTACCCACCCATCTTTTTTTATTGTGACCACGACTAACGGTTTAATATAGACACCCCATTTCAATATTTCTGAAGGAACAGAAGGTCGAGTTTGGAAAGTTTGTAACTTTCATTGTACTTAACCAAATTACACAATGTTCGCACTAATGATACAGAAATATGATCAGGAATCTTCTGTTAGATTTGTAAGTATGTATAATTTACATGAATAAAGAAAAATTGATTTTCAGGAATCAATTATTATCTGTTCTTCCATTGGCCAGTACTACGCGACTTCCTCATGCTAACAATTAATTTCATCGTTAGCCATCTCCCTCACCAAGGCCAACAACGCCAACAAAACCGGTCCTTTTCAGGACCACCATCATTTTTGTAAAGAATAATTTGAAATATTCCTCGCCCAAATCAGCTTTTGTCCGAAAATCCTAATGAGTATCAACATATTTGAAGAACGTGTTCCTTATGTATTCTACATCTCTCCGGTTATGTCGCAGACATTACCCACCCATCTTTTTTAATTCTGAAATGTTGAAAAATTAGCCGAAAAGTGGATATCAATGTTTTTGTGATTAATTTTTTCTCGTAAAGTTAGGGGTGTGCGTTTTCGTACAAAAAAGATTTTTGTGAAATTATTACCTGGAAGAAAAAAGTGGCAATATTTTATCAGTTTTAGTTGTAGGTCACTTTTTGTATCCGATTATGGGACCCCTTGACAAATCACTTCTAATGCAAAGACTTCAGCCAATTCTCTTATGACTCCAGCACTTCTCGGGATGTTTTCTTTGCATCGGTTTTGGTTCAGATCGGGCCATTGCATGTGGGAACTCCTAACACGCCACCGAAATGGGTTCGAAATTCTTTGGAAAGCAATATTTTGACGTCTCCCGAGAATAAGTAAGTTTTGTTTAAAAGGTCAGCAAAAGTCGTAAATTGATGATTGACACCACTTTGAAAATCAAGACGACGACTTCCGGATACCACAAAACAGTGAAAACTACCATACATATTAGTGTCATTTTAAAGCGGGTGGTCAACAAGAGCCGGAAATTGATGATTGACACCATTTGGAAACCCAAGAAGGCAGGTTCCGGTTGCAAAGAAACAGTGAAAATTATCATCAATAAAGGTGTCATTTGAAAGGGGGTGGTCAGTAGAAAACAGAAATTGATTTTTGTCGCCATTTTGAAAATCAAAGTGACAGTTTCCGTTTACCACAAAACAGTGAAAATTGTCATCAATAATGGTGTCATTATAAAGCGGGGGGTCAATAGACGACAGAAATCGATGATTGGCGCCATTTTGAAAACCAAAATAGCGGCTTCCGATTAAAACAAAACAGTGAAAACTATCATCAATATGGGAGTCACTTGAAAGGGGATGGTTAGCAGAAACGGATATTGATGATTGACGCCATTTTGAAAAGCAAAACTGTACCACCAAACAGTCAAAATCATCATCGATATGGGTTTTATATAGAAATGAACGGTAACCCAAGTATTTTTATTCAAATGTGGTTTCTGAAACTTTTTCATAACCAGTCGGCAATAATAAATATGTGCTGTTGTGACTGATATCTTAAAAACTTGTTCCCGTTCAGTTGCCATAACGATGCTAGAATAACCGAATGTTATCATTGTTATCAAAATTTTCAAATATTAGCTGTTTACAAGGGCTGTCAATCGCAACTTAAAAGAAAAGGCCACCATTTTCGTTTTTGAAATGGCGTCAAAAATCACTTTCTGTCTGCTATTGACCACCCTCTTTTGTATGACACCCATATTGATGATGATTACACTGGAAGCCGCCAACTTGTTTTTTGAAATTGCCCCAAAAAACAGTATCTGTCTTTTACTGACCATCCTCTTTCAAATGACATCCATATTGAAGATAGTTTTCACTTTTTATTTGGAACCGGAAGCCACCATCTTGGCGTCAAATATCAATTGTTGTTTTCTGCTGACCACCCTCTTTCAAATGGACGACGCGGCTGGTTGAGTGGGAGCGTGACCGCCACTCATTCCAGTTGGTCTGGGTTCAATCCCAGGCGAGGTCTTTGAGATTTTTCTGAGATGAAAAAATCTGTGGTCACGTTTTCTTTCGAAAGAGAAGTAAAGCCGTAGGTCCCCGGTCACCATACCATACTATTGAGCTAAATCTAACGGTTTGTTCACGAAAATGTTTAGTTTGTGTGAATCGAGTACTGATGCACAAGTATGCACTGCTAGGCCCTATGGAAAACTGACTCAGACATCACTTCGCTAAAAGATTAATAACTTCTTTTAACAAAGCCAGATTCACTAGCAGTCTTCGACAAAGTTGTAGACAATTAAATTATCTTTCTTATTTTTACCTACAGTGATAACACGATTGCATACAGTGCCATGTAGCGGCAAAAATGCGAGTTAGTGGGTTTTCTCCATGTAAATTGTCGAAAAATCTCATGCAAACCTCAGGCACGTTGATCCGGTAGCTAGACTTGTCCGATTTGCTTCAAATTTGGAACAAGTACTCCTGGTGGGACTAGAAATCGACTCAGGGGTGGGTCGATAGGGGTCATTTTTTCCTGTCACTCTATTGCACATTGAAAGATGTTTCGCTACTCCCAAGCATAATTATCTACTGATTCCCTGCGCAGCTTCATCTACTCCAGATCGATAACGGAGTAGCAGCCATAGGTGGTCGCACAAGCTCAATCTCCACTGACCACCCCCTTTCAAATGATACCCATATTGATGATAATTTGAACTGTTTTGTAGTAACTGGAAGCCGCTATCTTGTTTTTCAAAATGGATGGCGTCAAATATCAATATTTGTTTTCTACTGACCACCCCCTTTCAAATGAAATAATATTACCGGAAGCCTCCATATTGGTTTTCAAAATAGTATCAAATCTTCCTAATTAATTCCATCCGGAACCGGTGCCAGAATGGCCATAGGTTGAGGGAGCTGTAGGAACGAATGATTGAAAAAACTTTGCATTTCGTATAAACCCAACATGCTGCAATGATAGAAATGAATATACATGTTCTTAGGTTCACTCCGAAACGGTTTTCCGGTGGCCAATATTAGTCCAATTCATGTCTATTGTGAAAGAGCCATGGAAAATAATTATATGCAGTGCATTCCAAAAAACAATTACATAAATTTATGAGATGTTTCTTCAAAACTCGCCCGTCATCCCACTGGGATGCCGAAGATACCTCACGGGAATTTGGATTAATTCCAGAATCCAGGTCCAGGTCTACGGAATCGAACGCTACTACGTGAACAGAAACTGGACTAAATTCTAGATCTTTTAAACCCAGTCCCATCCAAGTCGGTCAAAAATTTACGAAAAGAGAGGAGAATTAAAATTAATTTTTTAGAAAAAAAAGCTGAAGGTGGTACTGTAAAGGTTAACTGCATTCTATCTCTTTTGATATGCTACATCAAATCTCTTTAAATGTAAAACTCGACAGAATAAACCGGAGAATTGATTTCGACACGCATTCTTACTAGTTCGTAAATCGAATTTTATATGAATAAGTATACTCCTTCTATAAAAATAATGCGAGACGTAATGTTACAAAGAAAAATTTACTGTCCGTATTAGAGTGACAAGAAAAAAATGACGCCCATCGGCCCACCCCTGAATCGATTCCTAGTTCCACCAGGAGTGTCTACTCCAAATTTGAGCCAAATTTGGCAAGTCCAACAACCGGACCAATTTTTTTTTGACAATTTATATGGAGGAAGTCCAAAAACTTGCATTTTCACCGCTAGGTAGCACTGTATGAATCAGATTATCACTGCAAGTAAAAGTTAGAAAGATAATTTTACTATCTACAACTTTGTCTAAAACTGCAAATCAATCCAACTTCCTTGGCAGAAGTTATTAAACTTTCAATTAATTGATGTCTGAGTCAGTTCTGAATAGGATCTAAAAGCACATTAGTAGTCGAGTCCCATGATTTTTCTTTATTCTGCAAAAAAAAATCGGTTGGGTTTAGCTGAATAGTATGTTTGAAGGAAATTTAGTACATGATATGAATCGACTAGTTACTCTAGTATCGAACCTTTTTGGTAAGAACCGGTTCCCCGATACTGCATCCCTCAGTACCGGTAGTACCAAGAAAATACCGGTACTGACATGTTTTTATAAAAAAAACATAAAAATAAAAGCGCGACATGAAATGTTAAAAGATATACTGTTATTGGTATGCTTCAGTCTGCCTTCTAATCTTGCCGAGTGTAGAAGCAAAAAAATATCTGGTTTAGCTATCAATAAACCAATCAATCAATTTCTACTGCTTTGTTGCTTATCCACTGCACAAACAGTACAGCATCGTTCCTCCGACTGAGCAGTGATATCAGAAAACCACAGAAGTGACACGTGTCTCCAATACAAGCATTATGATTACGACTAACTTTAAACAAATTCGTATTAGACTAAATATGCGCTTGGTGGAACAGTTCCTAAAGGTGAAAACGGCGATAATCCGCTATATCGTGGGCGTAGTGCGATACAGCCATCGTCATATGCGTCAATCTTCTAATGTTACTTAGCTGTCCGATGTACAAGCGCAATCCAGTCACTCTAAATCAATTTCAAAAACACGAGAATTTCTCTCAACCAGAAGTCGTCATCCTGGTTCCCAAAATGACGCCCACCATCCGTTTTCATCATCTACTCGTCAAACCCGTTCCAAAGTACCCATATTATTAGGGTTATCGAGAATATTGATTAATCTGAAGTCACGATCTGGGATTTCAAAATGGTTACAAATATCCATTTTCATCATCTACTTGGCAAGCCCGTTCCAAAAATGAACATGATCATGATGACCATATAATTCGTAGTTGCTACACCGTGATCGATCAGAACAAGCGAAAGTGCACAGTGAATCAACGAATAGGTCTTGGGTAGCTATCCATCCTCAATGTACACGTTTCAAGAGTTCTATACTTTGAAATACCAATAACAGCGCCAGCCGTGTCCTTACAGTCATCGGGGACGGGAAGGAATGTTATGTTGCATCTCTACGTTTACAACGGGAAGGAGTTTTTGGTAGTAAGATGGGGTAGAGTTACAAAAATCTGAATTCACATTGATGAGTGATACGATCTATGCAACTCTCAGAAGTGTTATCATGTGTTTATTGCTTTAGGCAGCCGGCTACCGAGAATTGATTTATCGTTTGTTAAATGAATTTGGAAATACTCGGTTTGTAAAAAAAAGTTTGTAAACTTCAGCTCCGAACAGCAGACAGTCGGGAGTGTTGTTGCTGCTTTTGCTTCAACAATCAAACTATATTTTTATTCTCTTGAAGAAATATGATAAACATGACAATACTATCGTGCATGTACTTGAAAATACTTTATACAATGAGAACAATTTTTTTTTCGATTATAGAGGCTTGAACCTTAAGGCCATTCGCCTCTTCGGGTTAGAAAAATCTCTTATGAAAAATTTGTAACCTTATGTGCGGGGTCGGGACTCGAAGCGTTTGGATTTTCCTTTTCGTGGAACGTTTGAGCTTATGTGAACGTTGTGAAGGTTGTATGTCGGGCAGTCACGTGTATAGTGAGGAACACCACCGCGAAGAAACTATTTTTTAGCCTCCTTTGTACATGTGTCATCGTTCTATGCATCTTCGCACTTTGAGAATATCAGTTTGTTCCAGCAGTCGGTGCTTGTGTGACCCAGCTGTTTACGATTAGTGCAGCTCATGTTTTTTGGTATTGTGCATACCTACCGGAAGTCGAAACTTGTCCAAAAGTACGTAGTTTGGTAAGGCAACACCTTTGAATGTCAATCGGAATTATTTCAAAGAGACGTAAGCTTTTGTGGCGCCTGTGCCTGATACTTAGTTTAACTGTTTGACTTCTAGTATCTTAACCCGAGGAAGGTCTTGGGCTTTTAAAATACCCACATCATTTATTAGGTCAGCGACAGCGAATGACTCTTCCGTCACGACGTCATCTATTTCGACGACGTTAACCGGAATGTATACACGATATTCAATATTAAAGCGTGGATCATTCACTATTGCGTTGGCCCGTTTCTGGTCTGAGAGCACGACACGATGTTTATTCGCGTTGATCTTAACAATTTCGCGCACGCTGATGAAATGGGCAGTCAATTTTTTACTAATATGTGCCTCCCTTTTCGTCGGAAATAGATCGTCTGGACGGTTATTATATTGCCGAACACACAGGACGTCTTTGTAACAAGTATCACTACCAGAATCAGTATCTAAACCAGTACCAGAACAGAGCAGATGGCAGACGGAAGGAGAATTCTGATTAGAATTTTGAGTTTTCAGTATTGCACCGGTTGGATTATTCAGCGAAAAAGCGGGCATGGCAGAGCATAGCACAGTCGACTGCCTTACATGCAGCTCGGCCGGAGCTCGATTCCCAACCCCGCACATGGGGTTAGAAATTTTTCCAAAAGAAATTTTTCTAACCCAAAAAAGAGGTGAATGACCGTAAGGTTAAAACATCTAAAATAAAATTTAAAAAAAATTAAAAATTCAGTTGAGTGATGTATCCTCACCAGACAATGAAACGGCAGGAATCACCGTCACTAAGAAAATTTAGTAGCAAAAAGAAAATATAAAAGAAAATGAGAAGATAATAAAATAAAAAAGAGAAAATCTTAACTCTTCTGCAACTCACTGCAGCATCAGCCGGATGTCACAAAAAATCAGCGTATAAACCACCAACGCTGTTCGATCACATTACGCTGCACTACCGATGCAGACTTCTACTGCTTACTGAAACGCCGCCATAAATGAACAGCTTCACAACCATAAGCCAAATAACGCCGCGCCATCTACCGATGTTCCGGTTGTACAGCCAGCGAAACAGTGTCGCTGGCGGGAAGCGAAGCCGCCGTC
Source organism: Topomyia yanbarensis (assembly GCF_030247195.1). NCBI lineage: Eukaryota > Metazoa > Arthropoda > Insecta > Diptera > Culicidae > Topomyia > Topomyia yanbarensis. The sequence goes on along the minus strand of NC_080671.1, from coordinate 449,141,666 downwards.
GCCACTCACCTTCCACAGCAGTAACTCATACCACCACTACTATGCACCAACTGCCTTGCCGAACCGACGCGTTACAACAATTCGAACCAATCGCGCGGGAAAGAAAACAACACGACTTTAAGGTTCAACTGAGAACGCCTCTAAGAGTGGCCATCTTTGAAAACGAAAAATGCAGTTTTTTTTCTACACCGTTGGAATAATCTTCATGAGAATGAATCAATGTAGTCAGGGTATTGGTAGAGTATTATTGTTTGATTTTCATGAAGATTTTTCCAACAATGTAAGAAAAAACTCCTTTGTTCGTTTTCCAAGATGGCCGCTTTTCCAAAGCTTTCTCAGTTAAATCTTAATACCATCACAGGGATTAGAAATTGAAAAAGCGTGAAATAAATTAATAACACGTCGTGGTTACGTTTTAAAAGTATAGTACCTGTAGTAAAGTTGATTCTTAGAACCTCTGCACTCATCTGGTTGCATCAAAGTAGTTCGGAAAGCAGTCGCTAGGGTGGTGCTTCACCTAACTTTTTAACGAAGCTTGATAAAAGTATGGAGTCTTCGGAGAAGTTTTAGAAAATGCTGTTCTGAGCAAGCTCTATCAATGTAATAATTTAATTAGCTAATTTTTGGCCCAAAACTTACTTCGCTTCAGTCCAACAGTATAGCATTGTTCTACAATTTTCCTTCAATTATCCTAGAGACTAATTTACTGTGCCACTTATACCACTAAATCCCAAAGCAAGTTTGAAAAACCCTATATTTATGGATATTTTAGAAAAAAAAGGAGGAACCGAATACTGTTTTACTCCAGTCCAATTCCTGTTTGAAATAGCATCTTTGGGATTGCTATCAACTAACTGAGACATATTTGCTTGCAGTATCTCTTTTACAACACTCAAAATGGAAATTATATTTTAAGAAATATTTCTGTATGTCATTTCATACAGCTATTTTCAAACGATTACAATAAAATGTAACCTTAAAATTGTTATCCAAAAATTAACATCGCATAGAAACGGTATTTATTTGCCGATTTTTTTTTGTTTTCAATATATTTTCAATTGTAAGTGTCGCACAAGAGATTTTCCAAAAAAGACTTTTTAGGACCTACACAGTTAGTTAGTACCGAGGCCTGTAACGTGCGAGAGGTGGTGAAATCTTATTCTGCTTTATACAATAAGTGCAAATAAATCATAAATTATTGTTAGAAGGTCAGAAAACTGTAGCATAGATCGGAATGAAATTACATCGGTTATTAGCGTGGAGAAAACTAAATGCCGTAAGTCTCCTCAGTACCAATTTCGCAATATCACAAAACTCTCGGTGTCCAAGCTAGGCCCAACCAGTTGCATGTCTGGTTGAAATCTCATTTGTCTATAGTTGTTAGGAGCGTTAACAGATGTCCCTACAAGGGACTCTTTCTGAGCCAAGAGAGCATAACGTAGTCTTATTACTACAATGGCCTGTTTGCTTGTATTCAGTGCAAAACATGACGCGCGCTACAAACACGCAGACGAACTAAAGGTCACCCGGTACGAGTTTGAAGAGACACACAATTTTGTCCCATTCTGTGCGATCTTTTAAAATCTTCACTCACTGGAGAAAGGGATCCTTGAAACAACCACCCCCATTCACCTCAAGAATGAACAAATCGAACCGATAACCACATCGTCGATCTCAACTATGTTAACGGGTATTTATACGCGGTAGTTCTTCATAAAAGGCTTGTCGCTAGTAATATTATTTGCTTGTTTTTGTCAGAAGATCGCAAATCTGAGCTTTTCTGGGCGAACAGTCGGGATATCTGTAATGGCAGAATATTTCTTTCGTAAGGCTTAAATACTAAGCATCAACTTTGCTGAAGAAACTATAACTACTTCTACTCAAAACCGTCCCGAAAAGGTAACACACTACGAGCCGACCTCACAAGGAGCAAACGAAAGCAAAAAACACGTCTGTCACGTTCGAGACTAGCCGAAGGGATCAGTGGCGGCGCTAGGCTTTTTGCCGCTCGGGGCTAAATGTTAAATTTGCCGCGCCTTACATATTTTTGACTAACCAAACTATCTCATTCTACCAGAGCGGCGGCACAACAAACAAGCTGGGTTTTATAGTGCTAGACAAGATTCGCCTACGCTTGCTCAAGTAACTGCAAGAGAATGTGTGTATTGACAAGCAAAAACCCGTTTCTTCAACTACCGTATCTTCAACGTTCACTGCCCACACAAAGCGAGACCAGCGAACGACAAAGATGCATTTTAGGCAGATCTGGAGCGTTTCTATGACAGCTGCTCACGATAGGATATTAATCTGACTTAAGGCGACATAAACGCCCAGATAGGTCAGCAGGTGCAAACCGGTGAACGAACCGGACAGTCTGCACTCCGTAACGAACGACACCGGCCAATGATGCGTGATCTTCGCAACCACAGAAATGGTAGTACAACACTCGTGAGCATGGACGCCGAGGCTCAACATCTGGCAGCTACGATGGTGCTGCGGAAATACGTGCAGAAGCTGGAAACGGCACTACCAACGGAAAAATAGGTCGGTGTGACTACTCTTGATGGCTGGAACAACTTATCAAGCACTACTGAGATAAAGAGTAGAATACGGCAAAGGCGAGAATGATGCAGCACCATACGAGGGTGAGCGAGAAACGATACAAACAATCACGGATCAGAAAAAACGGTCAGTATTCGGACGAAAAAAAAACGGAAGATCCAGATAACGGGGCGATAGAGCTATACGACGATAATAAGACCAGGAAGTTTTACGAAATGGCGAATCGTTCTCGCGGAGGCTTTGTGTCGCGGGAGATATGTATGAAATGATCGATAGGTGGAAACAGAATTATGACAAACATCTAAATGGCGAATCAGTAGACGCTGATAGTAGTGCGCTAATCAGCCCGTGGACGCTCGCAGCTTACGACAGATTCCCAGCACCGAATCTAAATAAATATCAGAAGGAAATCATATGGTTGAAGAATAATAAAGATTAACTGCCGTGTGACAGAGAAGGTAATTGGGTTGACAACTCCTCTGGGGGATTTAAGAGGAAGATATTTTAGCGGAGGAACCAACATGGTGACCGCCGATGAGCCCACCAGCAGAGAAATTCAGAGATGTATTCTGGCAGGTACTTTAGGCTCGGGTTTTCGATCGAACAAGGTACGATACGGTACGAAGCAAACCAGCTACAAAATGTTCATTGAGCTGGTTGGCCAATGGCCTATGCAGACCTGTAGTGATTGGTTGATCAGGTTGAACCCCGCCAAGGGCGCCAAGCTTAGAGGGACGCTGAAATCTGTTGTATAAAATAAGTAAGAATAAATATTAAAATAAGTATGATAAATGCGCTATGCACGCTAAGTTACTGTTCGTGAGTCGAATTGAAAATGGGGCACTAAACTGAAATTCCACCAACAGTGTCAAAAGAGTACGCAACGGCCCTATCCGAATGGGACTAGATTCATTCACAAAAAATAGCATTGAAATCAAATCTAAAGTTGATAGAAGATTAAATAACGAACTGCAATGACTTCCAATTGAAAATAGCGAAAATTGTTGCAAACTTATCGCTCGTTTTCATAGTTGCATAGCAACAAAAAAGGGACAAATATTTGTTCATGGGCAGTAAAGCAGGCCACCTCTTTAAAATTATAGCAAAGACCATGAAGAATAGTTAGATCGTTTATCAGCGAGAAGGTAATCAATCCACTTTTTGGTGTTTCTTGAAACGATGGAAGCTCTCAAACTTCTAAGACCTGGAGCTGTTTGCTTCGGTTTTGTGTCAGCGCTTCCTGGAGCTGTTATATTTGGTCGTTTATAACAAATGTTTTTACCTTAATAAATAAATCTCGTTCGACTACAGTTTTTAGAAGCAGTAACAGATGTCTCACGATGAGGATCGTCAGAGTCATACTCTTCCCGAGCCAAGAGAGCATAACGGTTTGTCGTGGTGAGACGTGGCTTTCTTTAGTATTTCTGTAAAAATAAGTGCTTGTAGCGGCTTTGATTGGATTTTGATTCTCTGCGTACTTGCCACTCACGGTTTTATTACTACCATGGTCTATTTGCCTTTATTTAATACAAAACATGACGCGCGGTACGAACCTTGTGAAGAACAAATCTAACACAGCAATACTGCTAAAGGATATGAGTTTGAAGGGATATAGAATTTTGTCCCGTCCTGTGCAATTGTCATTCATAATCTTCACTCACTGGAGAAAACGGTCCTTGAAACAACCAACCGCTTCACTTCACGCATCACCTAATCGAAACGATAACAACACCGTCGATCTCAACTATGTAAGCAGACATTTAGATGCTGTCAGTCCGTCAAAATGTCTCCTGAAAAAATGCTCCAGCACTCGGCATCAAGCACCTAACCCCGAAAAACAAATCTGCAGTGAAGTTATTTTTACATGTTTTCAAACTTTAGTGATCTGTTGGTACTCTATATTGAAGGTTTCGATTTTCCGTGTCACTTTCCAAGGATTTTTTAAAAATAGTTTTCGTGCTTGTTTCGTGCTTTTTTTTATAAAAGTCATATTTCGATATCTTGATTTACTTTATAAACTAAGTGCAGATAAGTCATAAAGTAATTCACGATAAGTGTGTGATTTTATTTTACACACTCAATTATTGTTCGAAAATCGAACAAAATATGAAAGTCAAAATGGTGTTCAGGGCACAAAACCATTTTATTTATTTTTTAACCAAGAGCATCAAAAGATCACGTTGTGGCTCTGGGACTATACTATCCAACGTTCACACAGAAAAAAGAGGCTGTGGTGAGTTGGGCAGGTCGTTAAAGTCGCGGACGACAACACGGTTAAAATGGCTCCCGAAACTAATCCGACTGGCACAAGTAGCCACAACGAGCAAGGTAGGTCGACCACGATGGAGGGAACCTGAGGAGTCTTCGTGCTCTGCAAAGCTGGAGACAAACGACAATTAACGGAGTGAGCTAGAGACGATATATTGATACAGCAAAGGGCATGGTGGTATTAAACTGATTTGTACGGTAGGTAACAAGAGAGTTAAAGGGGTTAGTGCAAAGATTTCACCGTTGTCAAAAACCAATTGCAATTGAAAGTGTTGGAAATTCCCAAAAGTTTGGAAACGTTATTGAAATTAAATAAAACGCCGTATAGCGTGTGGGATATATTTGCCACAATTAGACAGTGTTAATATAAATATAAGAAAAAAATACCATCAAATTCACTTTCAATTACAGCAGTAAGAATCCAATTTTTCTGATTCCTTCTTTGTGAGACATAAACTGCACTTTCACCTTTATTCTTCCTTTTGTTCACTTCAGGCCATTATAGTTTTTTTCCTCAAAAAATAGTTAAGTTATTAATAAAGGATTTTTTAAAAACAATTTTCACTTGCATTTGCTAAGATCGGTTCAGGTTCAGATATATATTGTTTTGTTCCGTAACATTCTGATCATTAACACTCTTAATCTTTTACAGCCAAGACAATATGAATTCCAGAGCGTAAAAAAATTGACATCGCTGCATGAACTTGAAAGAAAACGAAATTCAATTCACGCCCGCTGCGATGAATGAAATTTTTGATTCGTTTCCATCGTCATTCGTTCTCCCGACGCAGCGCTTTCAGGTACGGACATGTTCAGTTTCAGAAGCAAAGTGAATTTTATTTCTATGCTCTAAGAGGGATTATTGATCAAAGGTGCACCAGATATAAAGTACGCAGTTCACTTATGCTCGAAAATGTAGAAGATGCTAAATTCTGCCTTCAAACTGTCGACATAATAACAAATGAATGCTTTGGTTGGTGAATGAATTTATATTTCCTCTGCACTCAAGCATTCGATTCTGCATGAAATATCAGTCAGTGGGAAAGTAAATGCATGAGGGAGGCGTTGAATCTGAATGTCGGTTTCGGTAAATACAGGCAGAAATAGGTAACTGATTTTGAAATTTCGGAACATTGATGAATTCAAGCGTTTCACATGAACTCACTAATAAATAATTATGTTGAGCAGCATTTGCCGCCCCCAAATTTTGCCGCTCGGGGCGGCTGCCCCCTTCGCCCCACCCCTTAGCGACGCCACTGGAAGGGATTGTGGTACATTACTTTTGCTCGGCACATTGTTTGGGGACCATTCATAAATCACGTAACGCTTTTTGGGGGGGGGAGGAGGTACAACAAGTTGTGACATGTTGTGACATAGGGGGGAAGGGGAGTTAGCTAGATCGTTACGTAACATGTTTTCACCGAAGAAAAAAAAATTTCTGGGAATTTATTACGTAATAAGGGAGGGGTGGATGGAGAAATTTGTGACAATTTGTTACATGGGAGGAGGGGGGAGTCAATTTTGGGCAATTTTTGCGTTACGTAATTTATGAATGGTCCCTTGGCTATTTTGGTCTTTTTATAGGTTGTCCTGTTTCCAAATGTTTTGAATACTGTCGTTCATGCTTTATTGTAATTCATGCTTTATTGTAATTGTTCCTAACTTTTTTGTTACGAACTGAGTCATTAAACTTTCTTTGTAAAAAGTTAGATATTTGGCAAAACTTTTCAGTGATATACAAAACTTAACATACAAATAATTTAAACGAATTTTATGGACAAAAAACATAACCCGTCCGACAACTGGAGACACTCCGTTACTAAATAATACTTTGTGCTTGCCAGTACTTTTTACATCGCTAACGGTAAATAAATAGTATTAATTCTTTCCTTGTTTAGAAAAATTAATATTCGAACAAGGTTTTCGAAACAATCTCTAAGAAATCACATTAATTAAGTCATGAATTAAATTACCTCAATCCACGTTATTTCCATAGTCAATGCTACCCAACCTTACTACGTGAGGAACTACACCACGAATTTAACGATCATGTTCCAGCTGTCAGATCGTCTAGCATATCAACACTCTGACTCTAATTCGAATCAAAATATTTCTTCGTGTTTCCATCACAGCGTTGAACCACTTCGCTAGACCCCGGAAGAACTACGTACGGACACGGAACAAAGGTTCGCCTGAACAAATACTGAATTTATTATCTGCATTGTAGATTAGCTTGCTTCACAGCAACTGGAATCTGGGGCGGCAGTTTAGCTAAGCACTATTTTATGGGGTCAACTATCATTTCAAGTATCATATTATTCAAATCGGCGATGGAGAATTTCAGCTTTAATCGTTTTAGGCTGATCAAGTTGAAACTCAAAACCTCATGTAAATGCATTGGGTTCTCGACAGCCGTAGCTTTCAAATTCCAGATCAGATGCCTTTTAGCTAAAAGTTTTGTTTGCTATTTCTTCCAATCAGCTAAAATGAAACTGCATTTCCCATACTAAGTGAATGTTCGGATAGCATCGTCCATGGTTCGCCATAGCTTCGACCTACCTTTTACGCTCGTAGATGGGAAAAAGACACGTCCTCGCATCCTAACTGCCCTACACACTATCGGCACCGAGGCAAATGTAGCAAAAAAGCGGGCCAGCAAATTTAAAAAAGCAAATACTTTTGATCTAGACAAACAACATCGCACGCGAGAACGATGCACAAAACTATATATTCAAATGGCGAATTTTTTCATCCACTCCCGTTCCATTTTCCTACCACGCGCTGCTGAGGGCCCGGTCCCAGCAGACTCAGCACTTTCTTCCGGCGCTTTCCCAGCACATCGACGTTTTGCATGTGGATGACAGGTTTTTTTTGTTGTTGTTGCTTTTTTCGTTCAGACCTCACTGATGACAAGCTCCATATGTCCTCGTAACCGTCCTGGACGGAGTCGAATTCTTCGCTGGCAGGATCCGGTCTCATCAACGTCATCAGGGTGCAGGCAGGCATCCTTTTTTTTTTTCATCTGCTCCACCGCCTTTTCCCCGTCCACACCGGTACTGGGTCCCAGAGTCGGGAATATTCCCATCAATTTTTTTTCTGCAATAAAAATGCAAAACTCTTCGTCAGCCCGGAGAAGAACATCAGCTGAAAGTTTGGGCGGTTGGGCGGGAAAACCGACGGCCGAAGAAGTGAAAGAAGAAAACATTTAACAGAATTTCAAATTAAAACTGCGCGCGAATGAACGAAAGCTGTCATCCGGGACGAACCATCGAAAAAAGGAGCTATCCTCCCATCGCGCTCCGGGGAAGCCCGGGCTGGAGGTTTGCGGTCCCACTTCAGATAGGACCATGGGAAAGAAGCTAACGCTGCTGCAATAGGACATCCGATTCTCATCATTGCATCGGGACAAAACTCACAAGCATCACCATCAGGACATATGTCCTTCCCGATTCGCTGTAGGTAGGTACTCCTGGTTTGCTTCATCCCACACCTTGTCCCGACGGGGACACGGTTCCGGCCCAAATTTGGCGTCCACCTTTTTGGCTGATGCTGCGTCGGATGTGATTTGATCCTCTCTGTTTTTGTGCTAGGATGAGTGCAAGAAACGAACACGAACGCAAACATTCACGACACCAGAGCACGGCATAGTAATTATCAAATGTCATCTATTCGAATCCATGTAGCTGTCGCAAGATTTACTTCGTTCTGTATCTGGTGAGCGGATTGTTTTTTTTTTGTTGTTTTGCTCGTGCTAGGTCAGATTTCTCATTTTCCAGGCTGTTGCAGCTCAAGGATGGATGGCGAGGTAGTTTGATTTGTCGCAAAATTTGAGTTGGTTAACTACAAAATGACTGTGCTTTCGGTTTCTGATTCGAAATATTTCAAATTCTGCAAGGCATTCAAAAATAATTTGAACACTATTTAAAACATAAAAAATAAAGTTCAAGCTAAAAGTACTTAAAAAAGAACTGAAAGTTCAGAAAAAGCAGCCGAATAAAAATTGGGTTAATTATTAATCAAAAAATTTGAAATATAAGAATGACGAGGCTAAAAACCTACGACATTTAAAATGTTGAAGATTATAAAGACTAGAGATATGGTTAAAGATGAAAAATTGGAAAATTAGAAACAATATAAAAATTAGATATAGTTGGAACAAAGTGATCAAAATTAAAAATTTCAAGATTGGTTCATTTATTCGACAATGAAATCAAATTATATAGATATGATAAATTGCAAAAAATACTAAAATATTAAAAAGAAATAATGAAACAAACAAAAAATTTTGTTAGAAACAGTAGAACTGATCGGTATTAATCAGACAGTTAAATTCATCGGAAAGTTAAAGAAATAAAATATACAAAGTTTAAAAATATATTAGAGTGTAACATTTTTGGATGATTTTAATTTTATTAATGTTAAAGAAATTTGAAAATTTTGAAAAATTAAAAAAATTTGAAAAATTAAAAAAAGTTTTCGATTCAAATGTTAATTTGAATGTTTTACTCCTGCTTAACCGGGAGGAGGACGGTGATTGCCTGCAAAAGATTATCACTTAGGGATAGACATTAGGGTGTCCCAAAATGACATCAGGTTAAAAAAAAGTTATCGGGCTCACTTCTTAAATGAAAGGTTAGGGTATTAGGACCACTTTCTTCTTCGGAGTGAATCTGATAGAATGCTTCCTACTGGTGGCGAATTTTGATTTTTTGGAAAGTGGGCCGATTTCGGATAAAATTTCAAATTTATGCCTGTTAAAGTGGTCCTGAACTGTTTTAGATTTTTTTCAGCATTTTTTTATTTTTCTGGAGATCCAAACGGAGAAGTTTGATTAGTTAGTTTGTACAAATTTTGAATTATAAGAGCGGCAGAGCCATTAAAATTTAGTAAAAAGTGAAATTTTTGGTGAAAACACTTTATATAGTTGAACCGAATTCAGGGGCGTAATTTTGCTCAAGAAAGTGTATAGCTACGGCTAATGGGGTATGAGTTATTTAAGTTTTTGTTGGATAACCTTTGACATTTTTAGCAATTTATCAAAAATAATGCTGTTCCAAAAAGTAAATCAGTTCAAATGTGCTTTGACCACACATTGTTTTTCGAAAAATAGAAAGAAAATGATGAAAAATGACGTTTTCTGTACATCTTTCGCATGTCAGAACGAGGTTTAATGAGCATCTGATGATTTTTTTGCAACTTAAATTATAAAAATAATGATAACTTTTCTAATGACGCCAACTCTCTAATTTTTTTTGTAGAGTTAATTCCCCATAGTTACTTCTAGGAGGCATCTTCAACAAAACAATTGTGTCAGAAGATGCGCTGTATTCTGTTGTAGTACTTTCCGAGGATATTTGCCCCAAATTTGAATATTTCGAAATTATGTGATCTAAACAGTAAATATCAGTTTTTCAACACTCACCTCACTCTTCTGCATTTTTCTCCACTTCAAAGTTCCTAACATGAAAATAAGACTTCATATACAAAATGTAAGTACGCCAATCAATTCAGCCTTCAAATATATGCCATAACTTGCTATTAACTCGACATATTTGTTTAATTTTAGTGATTTTCAAACCCGCTAGGGTGCTATTGGTATACAAAATAATTTAAAAAAAATCGTCAAATGCTCATAGAAACCGATTCTAATGTACTAGAGACAAGCGAAAAACGCCATTTTTCATCATTTTCCTTCTATTTTCCGAAAAATAATATGCGGACTAAGCCCACTTAAGTTGTTTTATTTTGTAGAACAGTGTTATTTTTTATGAATATCATAAAATGTCAAAAGGTTATTTAACAAAAACTTAAATAAGTTATACCCCATTCGCCGTAGCTATACACTTTCTTCAGTAAAATTACGCCCCTGTATTCGGCTCAACTATATAAAGTGTTTTCTGTACTTTTAAAATTTTGTAGATACACAGTTTTCAAGAAAAAAATACTGGAAAACACCAAAAATTTCCCTTTTTGCTAAGTTTTAATGGTTCTGCCGCTCTTATAATTCAAAATTTGTACAAACTAACTAACCAAACTTCTCCGTTTGGATCTCCAGAAAAATAAAAAATGCTGAAACAATCTAAGACAATTCAGGACCACTTCAACAGGCATAAATTTGAAATTTTATCCAAAATCGGCCCATTTCTCAAAAAATCAAAATTCGCCACCAGTAGTGTTCCAACAATCGCTGGACTATAGCACAGGGTAAAGCCGTATTGCCGAAGTCGTTAAGGATGCTAGATTCGAATCCTGCCAGTAGAGCAGAATATTTTTTTCCACTCTTTCATATTTTCCATTATACTGTCTTATTAAAAAAAACAATCACGTAAAAAATAGAAAATCAAAAAAAAGGTAAAATTGAACAATTAAGAATATAAATCTAATGAAAATGAAAATCTAGATAATTCAAATTTTGAAGAGTTGAAAAATGAAGGAAATAAAAAATACATTAAAAAAAACAAATTCGAAAAAAACCAAGATCGAGAATTTTTTTTAGAATATTTGATTGTGCGCTGCTCAATGCGTTAGTTTAAACGAGGCGTGTGTAATTCGTATATTTAGAAAATGTTTAATAATTCAACTTAAACTATAGACTAAAATTATACTTTACTTCATAACCTGCGACGTTGCGAAAATGGAATCGGAAGATCATTAGCGGTGTAAGCAAATTCTGTACACGCACCTAGAAAACCTGAATCTCTCTCACTGTGCTGTCCAAGAAGCTGAGAGTGGTCCAGTCTGCAGGGTAATTAATAAATTACGTAACGCAGAAAATTCTTAAAATTGACTAGCTCCTTCACACATGTAACAAATTTCAACCAATTTATTTATAGTTTCTAACTTACTACCCTTCTCCAAATGTTACCAAATTTATGTATGGTCCCTAAGTCGTATTTTGGAACTGATTAACCATCGATATCAAGGTAAAAAGTGACCAAAATGGATCTCCGTAGCTTTCAAAATGAATCTCAATAGTTCCGTGAGAGACTGAAACTGCATTTAACCAAAACTTTTGCGCGGGATGTAAAAAAACGCGAAGGACTACCGACGTACAAAGTCCCAAGTGCGCCGAATCGCGACGAACGGTAGAATGCAGTAGGAAAATTACGTGCGCGGAAGCTCTAGACTCAGCTGTTGACGAAACCGCATTGTCTCGTCATGGGTTACGAGACTTATGTGAAAACAGATTCCCGGCAGCTTCCCGGGCTCCTTTTCATGCTTGTCATAAGTTCAACGTCCCTGAGATAGTTAGAGAGCAGAAGATGTCTAAGTTTGCCAAAAAATAAGTTTTCGTTAAAAAAAATCAAATTAGTATTCTGTATTCCTAGTTTTAAGATAGCTATAATTTTTACTCTTTATTGAAACTCTTGTCCTCCATCTTGTAAATAGAATTGTATCCCTAGTTTTAAGATATCTGTGAATTTCTCATAAATATTTGTTCCCCCTTTTGTGTACTAAACTATATTGTTAGTTTTAAGATAACTGTAAAATATTTCGTAAAATACTATTACTCCCCCTCTTGTATATCAAACTGAATCCCTTTTTTTAAAATTTTTCATAAAAAAATATTTTGGCCCTCTCTTGTATATTGAATCTTATTTCTAGTCTTAAAATAGCTGTAAACTTTCTTTTCTTTTGTAAAAAAAATATTTCAACATTGTAACCTCCTAGTTTTAAAATATCCAAAATGTAAAAACAAAAGAATTTGGCACCGCCAAGCTAACGCATTTGTGCCTATCAAATAAACGAAATGAATAAAAAAAATCTAGATTTGGCAAGTAATTTGCTCGTGTGGCAAACGGAGCACCCTTTTAGCGACAACTGGAACGGTGAATGGGCAGGTGTACTCGAAAAAACGTCTACTTCCACTTCTGAAGTCTCGCGATGGCCCTACATTTTTCTAGCTGGATTTATCCTCGTGTTATTACGCGAAGCATGTTATGGAGTTGTACTGGGTCATAATGAAGCAGGTACTCCGAAAGCATTCTAAGGAAGTCGGAAGCAGAAATAAAAAAGCGGGTTTCCACGCGTAAACAAGTTCGGTCAAAGTTGACCAAAACCTTATGAACAGCTTTAAGAGGAAGTTTCGAGCATTTTGGATATGACTATGAAATTGAATAAAACAAACATTGAAAAAGTTTAATCATATGTTTTATATTATTTCCTGAAAATTTTAAATCGATCGGTTGAATGATTGCACATTCTTGAGATGCAATTTGATTCCGTACACCTTTTATTCAACTCAACCGATGGAACGTAGGCATTTTTTCGGGTACAGTGTCTGTGACCCAGCATTTCAGTGAAATAAGTTCTGCTTTGTCGATTATGTTAAAAAAAAGGCTGTGATGCAATTGTGTCATTCTCATGTATCCATATTGTGACCACGCTCTTCAACCCGTAACTCCCGAACCGGAACTCCGATCAACAACAAAAAAATCAATAGCAGTCTATGGGAGCGTTATACCGGGATTAGGTTAATGATTGAGTGATTGCATTTCCTTTATGAGAAAGAAAGGCAATAATGACTTGGACATTGTCGGTTCAGATTTGAACACAATTTTTAACGACTAGGTGATTGGGCCGAAAATGGAGATTTTTTTCGGTCCCCCGTTCAACAATCAGATTTCGGAATATATTTTAAAATTTCAAATGTCAATTGATCGAGTTCGGTAGCTCTGGAGTAGGTCTCAGGATACTGATAGCATACTTATTTGCTACTCTGTATTTCGATGTTAATTTCAATGCGGTAAACGATTGAATGAAAAGAAACGAGCTGTGACGATAATACTTGAACATAGCTATCCGAAAAAAACGATATACGCTGATTCATACGACGCTGGATGTGTCCACATCAAACGTTAAATTAACTGAAGATTCATCCTACTCGTTTGTGATGTGATGTTAGATTCGCAATGCACTCTCTAATATTTTGTTCGATATAACGCTCGAAGATCTGATGCGCACCATAATCACATTCTTTCTTGGCTTCGCGGTCGACTTTGACATCATTGGCGTTGATCGCACAGCAGTGGAAGAGGCATTTGGGTTATTTAAAACGGAGGCAGCGAGAATCTGACTGACTATAAACTCTGACAGGACAAAGTACATGGTATCTAATAGAATAAGGTAGTTCTAAATGAAATGGCGAAAATTGGTATAATTGGGACATCGATCCCGGTAGACAAATTAGAGGACGTAACAAGTAACTGAATTCGATTGCGGAGGACAATAATGTAAGAATTCATCCAAAGAGGACAATTTGAAAGTCTACGGATCTACGGAAATTCATTTTTGTCTACGGAAATCTACGGATTTGTCTCAAGCGTACTTTTCAAGTATGTTGCCCGCTTTTTAAAAATCATTTCGTTAAGCTTTATTTTAGTTAAAGAACGTAACTGCAAAAATGAGCTGAGGAAATTTTTAAAATTGTATTCAGTTCAAATTAATAAATCCAACAAAAATTTTATACCATTCGAATCATTAAAAAAATCAATATCACCTGCACAAAATAAAATTTGCTTGATATTTTATAGAACTGAAACGAGAACTTGAATCTGTGCCATGGACTTTTCTATAACACATTTACTTGGCATGACCTGATGCGTGAGCTTAACGGAACCGTGGGCCTTTTATATATTTACATGATGATCAGATCAGATCTCGTGCGCACAACTTAGTATCGCCTGCGGAGATTTTATTATGCGGCGGGGAAACATTCTCAGCATATAAACACCAAATTCCTGGAAACTATTATGCTATATTTATTTATTGGAAATTAGTTTCTCCATGTGTCCCCCGTAATGTATCCTGCTTCTCGGAAATGCGATATGAGTTTTGGAAGGATATTGACTGTAGCGTTGTCATACAATACCATGTTTTTTAAGTTGGTTATGCAAAATTTATCTTTGGGCCAATATGTTAAGCGTTATCAGCACTTAATGCCAGATATGGTCGAATTGGATAGAGGCGATTTCCGAAAGCCAGCTTCCTTTGATGTTCAGATAATATTCACAAGATCAGAGTATCTGTTTTGTCGTTTGCTTCGCGTTGACACGGACAGAAATAAAAAGCACACTGAGTATCGTGACCGCTGTCTTCGATAGTTAAAAATGGTGTGGAGTCCAGATGGCTGACTTGCCTCTTTGGTGTAGGTGATAGGCAATCAGTGCGGACAAAGACCGAACAAATGTAAAAACAATCCTTTTAGACAAAAAATATTTTTGTAGAAAAAAATCGTTTGCGAAAAAAAATATTGATACAGAAAGTGTTAGTCTATTCAGTAGGGTGACAATAAAACGACCATTTTTGAAATTACTAATCTACACCCCCTAGCGTCGTTCCAAATCATGAAAAAATGACACTGTCCAAATTTGAGCGAAATCGGTTAACCCTAACCCCTCCCCCAACGAGCTTAAAATTTGTATGGGATTTTTGGCCAAAATGTATGGAGAAACACTCACAGTTCACATTATCGCCCCTAGAGGTCGCTGTAAACTTCCGAACACGGACCTAGGAAGGAGTTAAGCTTTTGAAGATATGCCGAACAAGTTTGTCGAAGACTGCAAGACAATCCAACTAACCGTTAAAGAGTTATTAACGTTTAAAGTTGGATACTGCTGCTTAACAAAGTTCAAATCTATAAATTCAATAAAAACAATGACATTTATTGTGTTACAATCCATCATTCGAACTAATTAAAATTGATTTGAAATTTTATAGAATTTAACCAAGCTTCAAGGTTTTGGCCTATATATTGATGATGCAATGTTCATATGGCTTATTTTATAATTCATGTTATTACACAGCTCAATGCACTAGCTTTACTGAACCGCGGATCTTTTATATATTTGCATGAAGTAAAAATAAAAAAAAAACAATATTAATGTTTTTTCCTTTCATTTGACACGGCGTTAGCATAACTGAGCCGTGAATTCTTTATGATTTTTGCAATGTGTGCAAATAAAAATTTACTTTAAAACTACCTGTCCATCGGGACTTGTTGAAGCAGTTTGCAGCAGCGTGCTGAGATCGTCTTCCATGACGGTGAAACATTAGTTGCGTTGTCTGCCGCAACTTGGGGGTCATTCGGTCTGCTTTCTCTCGCTTTTTCGTTCACATACATGTCGTCAGCAGTAATAAAATCATGTTACTCACGGTCGTATGTTTTTATTTCTTACTTACGGTGCTTACGGGTCGCTATTGTAAATCCGTCCTCACCGGCATTTGATTCTTTATTGGTGATGTTGCTTGTTGCATTAAGACATTTAGTGTAATAGTTGTTACTTCGCTGTTGATAATGGCATTTCGGTGTTGCAATCATTGTTGAGTTAGTCTTTATTACTGCCCGGTTCGCAGTCGTTGGTTTAACAATCGGTTGTGATTTGGCATACGACGACTGTGTACCGATCTTGGTCGTAACAGATGAAATTTCCATAGCTGCCCCTGCGCATGGTTTGCCGTAGTGGCATGTAGGAATCTGACATGAGTGTGCGACCAAGGTTTGCTGAGTACATATACGTAGCCTGATTTGCATTAGATGGTCAGGTGGGAGGGGATAGGCCATTCCTAATACACTTATACCGTTTCGAAGACCTAGAAAGAAGTACCTCCAAGTATCTTCCTTAACGGTATCAACTTTACTTATACTTTAATAATGTTTTTGTCTGTATGCTGGGATGCTGTATAAATGTCGTTACATTTGACGACATGTTTTTTGCAAATGTCGGCGTACGGGTCAATTTGCTCGCATGGCCTACTATGGCTGCGCGCAGCCATAGTAGGCCATGCGAGCAAATTGACCCCGTACGCCGACATTTGCAGCTGCGGAGCGATTTTTAGCTTCTAAATGAGATGATATAAGAAACATTATTGGAGCCGATGCGAGCTTAGGCTTCGAATAATTCTTCTCGCAGTTTGCGTAGGCCGCCGAAGTCTTGTAGCCTATGCACACGCCCAAACCTTGCCGTACACAAACTGCTGTTACTCTCTGTTGCTCAGTACGAACATGGGTGCTCGGTGTAATTAAGAATTTTGTTTTACTTTTTTAACGACATTCAATTAGCTAGAGATAACTTAGTAGGGAACGTTATGAAAACTTTGAGCCATGGTACTCTAGTGAGAGCAAGGGTGTGAAATGTACAGATCGGGAAAACTAGAAGTAGCAGAGTCATTAGAAACGGAATTTTAAATCTTACGAGCTAATCTTTTGTCTTCTGTTGGCAGGAGTCGAGCTTAGGCAGCATAACTACGAATCACTCTAGTCTACCAACGTATCTCCTGGTAAAGACAGACTTGTCCATCTTTGCCGTTAAACCGGCAGCGGTGGGTAGCCGCTGTAGACACAGCCACCACCTTACACAATGTAGCAACCCGCTATGACTGTAAGCGCAATGGCAATGGTATAATAAAAATCTGTCCCGGCATTCGAAAGGCAAACAGAGATAAACAGCAACATTTTATTGATGCTAATCGTCGACGGGTTTTCAGTGGTGGCTTCTCTTTTGTAGTTTCTCACGGTAAAATCTGTCTTTACCAAGAGACATGTTGGTAGACTTAAGTGTTTCGTAGTTATGCTCCCTAAGCTCGACTCCTGCCAACCGAAGACAAAAGATCAGACCGTAAAATTTTAAGCCTGTTTCTAATGACCCATTTTTAGTTTTCCCGATCTGTATATTTCATATTAGTCGAAATATAAAAGGAAAAAAATATGAAAAAATAATTCTGGACTCAATACTTTGCGTCATAATGGAGAATTGAGAATGTGGCAAATTATCAGGTACAGCATGCTCAAAAGTATCGTTATACCCGCCTGGAATAACAGAGAGGAAGCCATCACTGACCTCAATTCCCAACTGCTGCGTTGACGTTCCAGCCGAAACTTAGACGTTTTAATGCAGTTCCTCGAATTCCCTGAATAGAAGTACCCTTGGCCAAGATGAAGCATCGAGTGATTGTTACTTCCTGATAGGATCCAGTCTAATTTTGAACGATATTTACAACATTTTTGAAACGTCCGACTCTTTGTCAACAACAGCGAGTAACAATTACCGGACTTGACAAATCATTTATGGAATTCTTCCAACGCTCGCCTCCATTATTGCCGCGGTGCCGTCTAACACCTAATTTAGACCAACTGGAATCTAAATTAGTTCTGAAATCTACGTTTCGACTTCGTCTCATCAGAATCCGACACTAACTTAGTGACAAGACTGAGCTAGTGCCGGTCCAAAAAGCGGTGACACAGTTCGTGTTACTGAGAAAACCTCTAGTCAAACGTGATGTCCCGCAAGAAAAGCAGCTCATTGTTTTGACTAAGCCAAACCAAATGTTTCGATTTCATTAGTACACATTAGCTAAAAATGATCGCCTTTTCACGCGGGACATCACGCTTGACTAGGGATTTGTTCAGAAACACAACTTGTGTATCAGTTTTCCGGAGGAACGAACAAAAATTGCCAAAATGGCTAAATTATTCCGCATAATTCTTAGTATTTCGTATAAGATTGCACCTATATTTCCAGAACCGGAACCGATCCAAATAAATTTCATGCCACATTCTTGAGATAACCGTCCCTTCATTTGAACCTAATCGGAAATCGAAACTATAGAATAATGAGGCCAAAATTACTTTAGCCCAACAGCCATTTAAACAAGCAACTATAGGTGAACAGTACTTTTAATTTGAATTTGAAGCTTATAAGAATCAATCCCGAAAGAATCAACCGCAATCGAAATCTCACACCCAAACTAAGCTAGCAACTGACCGACAATCCCGAAGAGACAGCTGCACACTTTCTTAAAGCTGACCACAGACTTTGAACCGTAACATTCGACCGAACGATGTGAAAGTACTATAGGTACCGAATGTAGGTCTGCACTGTTGCTACTCGCTGACTGGGGTCTGTCTGATGGTTCTACTACTGTCTGGTTTCGTCAGTTTAACGTCCCACCCTCACCCACCATCAAGGCACTGTTGGGCTACTGAGAATGCTACTGACCCCCACCGCCCGGGTGCACCCATTCTGTTGCAGTCGTCGTCGTCGACGTCGTCACCAGCGGAAGCCACTTACCCGAGCTTGTGGTGTAGTATTAGCACATCATTATCATAAAAAAAAAGTTTCTGTTCTGTTCTAACTAACCCTGACTTTGAAAACCCCCAGACGGTGTGATGTCCTATTTTTAGGTTTCTACTTCCCCGAAAGTTACGCAGTTCGAGGCCTACTTCGGCATGGAACGAGGGCATTTCTGGATGCCAAACAAGCGGCTGAGAACTCAGCAGGCGGGAAGAGAAAAAAATGGAATGCATAATACATATTCATGCGTTTTGGACCTACACTTTGTACCGTATCGGAGAGTGCAGCAGGGTGTCAAACAAAAAAGTGCATTTTGCTCAAAGGCTGGGAAAACAAGCAAAGCTACACTCTATCCAGCCGGAACAGCAGAGACACACATAGAGCAGCAGGTACTACAACAGAACTTATGCTAATTTTAATTGGATTCGTTTCACACCAGGGTGCGAAAGGCTGGCGGTCTGTCGGTTGGTTGGTTGGTCGGTTTCTCGCGGCTGGCGGACAGGCGGAACCGGGACCCCGAAAAAAAAGGTACACACTTCTTGTGTGTTGAAACGTCCGCACACAAGTCCGCTGCGGAGTGAAAACAACCTGTTTTTGTTCTGCTTGCGTTTCCGTGTTTTCGATGGTTGCGTTGCAACTCGCTGTTTTTTTGTTTTTCATTTCCCCAAACCGAAAGCTGTGTTTGGCTACTTTGGACTCGATTGTTGACAAATCTTATTTGGCTGACTGTAAATTCCTAGCGAAGTAAACCGTCGGTTTCCTATATCAGGCAGTGAAAGAAGCCGATTGATTCACTTTGTTCGGCGTTCGATGCGGATCCTACAGCCGGCAAATGAGGCATGGGAAGTTTGCTTTCGGCTTCAAAAAAAAAACATAAAACGCGTTGTCGGCGATTCCGAAAGCGGCTAGAAATCAATGGCAATTAGCACCTTTTCGGGTAACACCTTGAGGGATGTTTCGCAGGAGTCCATAGGCTGTGACTTTTAAGGCAAAAATGATTGAAGAATGCGACAACTTGAAGGATTTTACTATTCGATTTCAGCATTGCATTTCGCTGTAATGTACTTGTGTCCCTGATATTTAGAACCACTGAAAAATTCTTGAAAATTATTCCTGAATAATTTGTGAATTTTAAAAGACTACGAATGTATCTTCTTAAATATTAGATTGGAATATGACCAATGCGTACGATTTATCCTAGATTTAATTAAATAAGTCATGACAAATGTGCGTGCATTTTGAGGTTATTATAAGAACCATTTGGTAGCGTAAATATTTTTATAAATATTCGTGTATTGTGGTGTGTTCTCAAAATATGCATCACAGAATCCTTGTGCTGGTCAAATAAAACAATTTTGATTTTAAAATCCAGTTTTCCTTAAAATTAGTTTTTATCGTTTCGGGTTCTCCTCATCAGTAACTAGCATTATCTTAGTGCCAATTCGATGATAAAATCTAAACTAGCACCAAAATTAGCACTAGCTAGACGCTAAATCCTAAATCCAAAAAGTCATATGTTTTCCATGAACTAAGCAACTGGCATGTTCCAGGAGTTTTTGTTCACAAACAAAAAAAAATGTTTCGGATTCCGCATTCTCAGTAGCAAACCAGAGCTTCCGTTCTTGTCTTCAGAGACATCACTCGGAACATGCCAGTTGCTTAGTTCATGCAAGACGTAGACTTTTTGGATTTAGGATTGAGCGTCTAACTATTGCTAGTTTAGATTTGTCATCTGATTGGCACTAAGATGGTGCTAATTACTTATGACGAGAATCCGAGACGCTAAAAATTTATTTTAAGTTACGTTTTCTGCCTTCCTGCACGAAAAAAACAACTATATTTTTTTCATAGTTTTCCTTGCTAAATTCAAAACCTCAGTTGGTCGGTGTTAAGTCCGACCGGACCAAGTCGCAAAACATCAAAAATGAGTTAATGATAGCACTGGATAAAGAATTTCTTCATCTACATTCCACTTTTACCAGATTTGAAAATTGAAACAATAAACAAGAATTGTGGTAAAAACTATTTTCCAATTATACTGTAAAGGATGCTGCGATTCAAACTTTAAACGCGTTTTTCTCGAAATCAATGCACTGTCACTTAGAGTCCGGTCTGACCAGTTTATGGACAAATGACAAAAGCTAAGGCATATTATGCGTCGCGACAAAGTGCACTCGGCATCTCTTATATTCTGACTATTTTACATTACTGGCATTGACACAAATGATACCGATCGTATTGATAAATTCGAGTAATTTTTATGTTTCGTTTCAAAAGTAATTTTAAACAAACTACGCAACAACTAAGGTATTGACCTCGTCTAATATCGAATAGTGAACAACAACACTAACAACATGTGCAAACTACAGCAAGTACTCCAGAAATTATACATCAAAGAACTTTGTTTGTGGTTACACATTATAGATGAAATTTTTGGTACCTTGAACAACGTTCCAATAATGGAAATTTAACCCACCCTAGTCCAGCATTCCTTTTTCTTGATGGAGACACTTTCAATCCTCAAACAACGTCTTATAACTATGACGGTCAGATTATACCGTTTGAGAAGACTATAGCGTAGTGGGTAAATCAGCTGCACTGTACGCGGCTCATCTAAGTTCGAACTCCCACCACCGCAAATATAGTGTGTTAGGCCGTTTACCACCACCGTTCAGATTGGTCAGGAGTACAAATAACTTTTTAAGATGTACTCAGATTATCTTGCGTTTTCGACAATATTTGGGCATCAGCAGCGACACCTGGTCGTGAAAATCTGGAGCCGTCTTTGTTCTCCAAATATTTTGAATCCCACTTTATTTTTTTCAAATAATTTCGACACTGCAATGATTTGATTCAAATATGAAAAAGAGTCTCAGCATGGAAAGGAGAAGAATGGTTCCATAATGCTGGGAATCATTTCTTTGATCACACTCATGCTCGACAGCTGTTTGTAAGTGTTCAATTAAACGGGACCCTTTAGCTCAATAGTGCCCAGGGGCCCCAAGTACTCTTAATGCGTCCCTGGTTATGACTAAACTGACCAACTCTGACAAAATAATCCTTGGAGCCAGAGTATGTTGCCCTATTCAAGATTATTAAGAAATATTCCGATGAAGGCTTCCTGTGGATTCTGGTAGACTTTCCACGGTTCAGGGGGAATCATTCTCAGAATTAAGATAAAATCTTTTGAAAGGTTTCTATTGGAACGCTTTCAAAGATTGTGACGGGGTCTTGCAAAGCAATCTAACATTTGATCAAAATTTTGGTGAAAGCTTGCATCGAATTCTGACGGAGTTCTGAACATGTTTCTGTTAAAGCCCTGCCGAGGATTCAGATTAAAATTCTGTTCAGGATTTTAACGGAATTCTATACAGTATTTTATGCTCGGGATTTGTATTGTACATTACACTATATTTTGTTGTTCTCCTAAACTTCAAAAGAACTTTTTTGATGCACGGTGAAGCTTCCATAGAAGCTTGCATATCTTTCCAATGTTTTCAGATAGGTCAAGAGAAGGCTTCCCAGGAGCATAGTAAGCCAAGAAAAATTTCTGTTGTAAGTCCTGTTCGCTTAACAAAAACACACTTATATATGCTCAGTAAAAAAAATATTTTTTTATTTACCGAGAACGAAATAGTTTCAACATGTCAAGTTTGCTTTTCATATCATTTTAACACAATAACATTTTTTGACACCTAATTCCGTTTTCATATGAGGAATGCGTTCGGTATTAGAAACCTTGTTAAAATCGTGATATTTTTAACAGTCGTACAATAAAAAATAAAAATGTATAAAAGATTTGACAAACTGAGTAAAGTACATGTGAAAGCAAATAGGACAAACACTGTTTAAAAAATATCGGGATTACTGAGATGCCGGATCATTTAATCGTAGCAGCAATAACACAAATGGTCGTGGTTTTGTAGTTTCATTCAATCTGATGCCATACTAGTCAATTAATCACTTATCTAATTTTCGCTCTTAGGCTACGTTCACACGAGGAACTTAAGGTTGTAACGAGCAGCAACATTTGACCAACTCTCTATAATTGCCAATTTTATATCCATTTAGGTATTATACACAACGCGACGTAACTGCATAGAAACATCAATAGGCATTTACAGAAAGCGACTAAAATGGGGCGACTGGTTGCATATACAAAGAAAGTTGGGAGTAACGTTTCGATTTCATCGACTTTTTCCAGTAATGTACGATAAGATCATTCCCTCTTACATCTTCATCTCTCCGTAACTCAGCATTTATTTTGTCATTTCATGTACTTTTTATGAACACAAATTTGAATTGAAAATGATGCAAGTTTCCTGCATTTTCCATCATTTTACACAATTCCTTGTAAAATCATGAAATCGATCCACGAATTAGCAAACCAACGCAACAGGAATGCATTATTACTATGTTTTTCGTTATTTATGCCTTGCTGTCAAAAGCAGTGCGGTAAAATGTCAATTTCAAACGAAAATATACGTTTAAAGTGAAACTGCGAGTCATTTAGTGTAAGCATACCGCCACTATAACAGTTGACCTCTGCTGCCGTATTCATTCACTCAGAGCTCACTGTCAATTGAATAACAGCTTCTGGTCATTTGCAAATCAGTAAAAACAATGGAAATTGAGGATTTGTGCCATTTTGAAAACCAAGATGGCAGTTTCCGGTTACCACAAAACAGTGAAAGAAATTATTAATATGGATTTCATATGAATGGTAGTATGCTTGTGACAATAGGTCACTATATTCGAGGTTGAATTAAACAATGTACACGCCTTGAAAATCACCCGTTTCCCTTTTATTTGAAGAGTATTAATACTGCAGATTATTTAAAAATTAAATTGACGTCATTCAGGTAAAAAAAATGAAAAGTGGCAAACGAGGTGAAAAATCATGAAATAGCTGCGTCTGGCTTTGTACTTCTTCGTTGTCCTCGTCGTCGTCAGAGTGTGGAATTGAAGTTGTTCATTCCGGCTCACGTGGTTGATTAGCTGTGAGACGATCAGTAGTGACCAAACGGCTAACCTATCGTGCTCGAAGCGTATGTTTCTCGTTGATGTCCATATTTTTTTTCAAAAAATAAACTTATTGGGGGTAAAATAGGTATAAAGCATTATCTTTGCTATGTTATTGCAGAGGTCGCTCATGTTTCGTGAATTAGATACACGGTAGAGAACATCGTTGACGACTGCCATTTCGACTGGATCAGCTGTGTTAGTTACTACTATTATAATACTATAAATTTGAGATATTTTGACATGAAAATTATGCGTAATTTCGTGCGAAGTGAAGTCGAAGACAAAGTAAAGAGAAATTGCATCTGTCCGAAATAACACCAGTATTCGAACAGGCTCTAAACAATTCAAGATTCCGTACGAAACATTACGTGTTCGTGTGAAAGAAAGGTGCTCGTGAATTAAATAATTTAAAGTGTTGTTACAGTAGATAATCACAAAAACAGGATCGATCATCGCATAGCTAAGCAATGTCGTGAGCCAGAATGCACAGCTGCAATTCCACACTCTGGCGACGACGAGGACAACGAAGGAAGTCATTCGCAAGTTCAAAGCCAGAAACAGCTGCTGAAAGAGCATGTTTTTTTCTTCCGCGGTTTCATGATTTTTCACATCATTTACCGCCTCCTCATTTTTTTCACCTGAACAACGTCAATGGATTGCATTTATTATTTGTGTTAGTAATTTTCAAATATTAGACGATGTACCTGAACTAGTACCCAAATTAGCACTAGTTAGACACTGTTTCCAAACATTCACACGACATACATGACACTTAAAGCAGCCGGAAAGTCCCGAGTGATGTCCCGGGAAGGAAAGCCCGAAGGTCTGGTCTGCTGACGAGAAAACGTCGATTTAATACAATGGGGATGGGAATAAATATTTCATACTAAGGACGGAAACGACCACTCTGTTTATTTATTTATTTTGCGTTAAAGTCAACGTTTCAAAAGGAGTATCCCTTCATCTTCAGTACAACTACAATTTGTTACAAAGCATTTTTGTTACACTAACATTTTTCACATAGGACAATATTTAACAAATTTACTCACAACAAACACAAATATTTTCCTTGTCAAGTAGGATGCAACATTTGCATAATGCTAGGCATTTGGCTCCATAGCCAAAAGACAAGCGTTTGTTTTCGTTTTTTCATCAGCAAACCAGAACTTCAGGCTTTGCTTCCCGGGACATCATTCGGGACTTGTTAGTTTCTTTAGGCGTCGTGAATGTCGTGTGACGCTTTGGATATAGTGTCTAGCTAGTGCTAATTTCGGTACTAATTCAAATACATCGTCTAGCTTGACCCCAAGTTGGTGCTAGTTACTGACGAGATGAATTAGAAACACAAAAATCTATCTTTACATTTTGTATTATTTATTCCATGTGAATAAATAGAAGACCCACGGCTCCGGATCGATCCGAATTAAAAAAAGGGTCCTAAACAATTTGGTGAATCAGTCATAAAATTTAGGAAACATTTTCGAAGGACCTTAATTCAGCTTTCGAAAAAGTTGGACAAAGCTTCGGTCGGATCTTGCAAATATTGCCCAAGATTATCAGCAGGTGAGATGTCGTTCTAGACAGTTCGCTTTCTGTATTTTTCTCCGCAACAGTTTGCTACTGTTCTGAAAGCAGTTGTTGGTTGGACCCTTTCCAGTCACTTCCCGGTGCTTTATCGAACTATTTTGTAGCGTTCTCTATCATTGTGCCGCTCGCTTGACTAAAGCGAAGCTAATGAGTTACTTTTACGTGCTAGTGTGAGGTACGGACAGCTCGTTCAATCGGTGTCCCACTTGCCACTCTGTTTAGAAGTCGCTTCACTTAACGTAATACAAATTGCGAAGGAGCCGATAAAACGGTATTCAGTTATAACCTATACTACAAAGGATAGACCAAACAAGGTTCATGATGTTTTGTCTGACCTCAAGCAAGCAATCGCGGTTACTTACGATCTCAGCTCTTCACATTAGAGTACCGCGTATATATTCCTTAGCGAGACGTGGAGCTCGACGGTGTCCTCATCAAGTAGAGTCTAACCATCGATGACTTGTAGAATTAACAGAGTTGACCGTTCATTGGAACGGCTCCTCGGTCAGCCAGTCAAGATATATGAATGCAAGCAATTGTGTTCGGTATCGCAAGTAACATGAAGACTTATACGAGGGGCATCGCCGATCCTGCATCTGCACAGCCACGTCTAGCTGTATACTGATAAGGTTTGTCTACCTGTTGTACTTTTTGTAGCGAAAAATATTGTAAACTTTTCCGCTGGTTTTCTCAGTTTCATAGGAACAAGGGGAACGGAAATGTGGTCATGGTCAATAAAGCAAGCCGCCTTTTTAAATCGTAGAGTAAGCTAGATGAATATCATCTAGAAGATGCCGTACCATGAAAATTGAAGTCTCCTCGATGCCAGGAGGAGTTTCGTAATATCATAAAGATGTGCGTTCCCAACCTAGGTCTAACCAATCCTGCACTAAGTTGAATTTCTGATTCAAATGCACATGATTTTTGGTGTTTCTGGAAGCGTTGGAAACTCTTTGTTTCTTCTGAATTGATCAGGTTCTGTTTTCTTCGGATTTATGGCAGAGTTTTTTCTTGCTGGTATATTTGGCGGCTTTTCAAATCAGAAAAAAAATATTGTTACAAAGACTCAGTTGCTTGTAATTAGTGCAATACTGCATGCATGACGTGCGCAACCGATCATGCAGATGATCCTTGTCAAAGAAGACGCAAAGCAGTCTCGCCAAAAGGTCACCCGACACTAGTTTGAAGGTGCGATTGTCACTCAAAATCTTTGCTCACTGGAGCAAGGGGTCATGGAAACAGACAATCCCGTCCTTCAGTAGATTCATGTATGCCAAGTTCAAATCGATAACTGCACCATAGATCTCAACTTTGTGAGCGGGTATGTAAACGCGTTAGTTATTCATAAAAGTTTTGTCGCCAGTAACGTCATTTGTTTGCTTGAGACAAAATATCACAATTCTGACCTTATCTAGGCGAACTTTCTAGATGTTTGGCACAGCTGAATATTTCTGCGTCATGCGGAATATTAGAATACTTCGCTGACTATTTTTGATCCGAAAGAAGACCGCATACGGTCGAACCCAGTTCATTACGTTTGATTTTAAATGGAAGCTCGGATCTTTGGTTACGAATCTTGTTCGGCATCCATTTTGGGATCCCTTGGGTCAATTGAGGAGTACACTTCCTGAAATTTCAAATCGGACACACCTCAAAAGTATTGGTACCTCGAAAAAAGTGCCCATGCAAAATTTAAGCGCAATCAAAAAACAATGTCATGAAGCGTCGAGAGATCTGGTATAATGTTGGAAAAATGTCTTTGTGGTACAAGGAATATTTTTTATTTGAGATGGGACTTGAGTTTTGAAATGCAGTTTTTGTTTCATTTGTATGCCAAAAGTTTTAGAAATCAATGAAAAGTCAAAATCTGGTGTCAATTCTAAAAGAAACAAGTTTTTTGATTTTTATATGAAAATCTCCAAAGTAACAATTGAAGTTTTATAGCACGCTACAAGTGCAATCTAAGTTTTATGAGTGGCTATAAACCTACCATAAAACTTTAATTAAACTTTAAAAATTTAAAGTACCAGAGAGACAACCTTTGCCAAAAACCGTTGTTTCATGCAACTCTAAGACATTTGGCATAGTAACTAAATTAAAAGCAGCCTTTTCAAACCCCAGTATCAACTCAAATCCAGATTTTTACAAGCTTCATAAAGGCTATCTTAAAACAAGATCTCGACGTTTCATTACATCTTAAACCATTTAGCATAACAAATTCGAATTCAATTTTTGAATATTCTAAGGTTCCTTTTGTGTTTTATTCGCGGGTGAAAAATTTTGCACTTTAGCCGTTTTGTCCAACCCGATTGAGCTAATCTTTTTTTGTTGAGGTGCGCCCGGTTATTAAATTCGATGGTCACCTGTTTTTCATCCATGCCATTGGCACTCTAATATACAGTCGTCTGAATAGATTCTCCCTCCGTTGCCTTCAAACACCTAGAGTCAATTGATGATGGCTGAAATTTACATGACATGAACGACAGTCAAACATGAATTAACTAGGGAGTAGGTGGACCATTTTCATGTACGCAAATTAATGTTTGAAGGTCGAACTGAAAAAGAAAGCTAATGTAAATACCAAAGGGGCGCAAAACTGGGAATCCGCCAAGGGCGCCAGAAGACCACGCTACGGCTCTGGTGTAGAGTCTCGCGAGAAAGATAGTTGTATGAAAAATGCTTGCTGATGGCGATCAGACTCCACATGATCTCTCGACAAGTAACGCGTACTAACTACAAGCGATTTATAACAGAATACTATAGGGGCTCTTCTGTAGAAATGTTTAAAAGAGCTACGTATGTGATATTTGTCCTGAAAAACAGGAACAATGTGAAAGTGGAACACACAAAATTTCGAGCGATATACGGTTTTGACACTAAGTTTGGCGGACAAAAAGCGCTTTTCGGGGGCGGTTAGGAGGAGAGTTCGATATACACAAAGCAGAAAAATCAGCTTCCGACCACAATTCGTATCGGCCGATTGACATGCTTTCCTGTATCCGGGAACCAAATTTCTAACTTTTTGAAGAGGAAAAATTCTACTTTTTTCAAACCCTCGGCAGCTATCTTAGTAATCGATAATACAAAAATATTCCAAATTAGCATGAAAACACCCGAAAAACGCAATATTTAAGCATTTTCCTTCCACTTTTCGAATACGGTCTATGAGCGGAAAAATATACGGTCTATGTTCGGACATGTTTGAAAAATACCAACTGTAGCGCCATTTGAAATTGACATACTGAATAAAAATAAATATTAGGAAAACCTTAAAAGATGTATGAACAAGCTTCCATTAAAAAACCTGTTTTAATCCACCTAGCGGTGCAATTGTGCCTTTCTCATTTCTCTAAACTATGGCACGGAGGCTTTTTATGTTCAACATAATCGTGGAAATGTCCATTACATTCTTAGTACACTTTGCACTTATACACAATGGCATGCCAGCCACGAACTTGATGAGCTACGTGTCGACGGTGAAACACTTGAAACAAAAAAATATCATACTCCATTAGCCTAATCAGCATTAGATCAATGTTATCTGCTTGCTAACTCATTTTGTCATGCGGGGCTGGGTATGTGAAGAGGGCGAAAGTCCCATGAACGAACGACTCCCCAGCTTAAATTGGTATGCTTTGTGATATAGTGGTGGTTTAAAGATGATGGGGTTGAAAGGGAGGGGTATGAGGGCTGGATGGGGTGGTGGTCTGAGGGGTGATTTAAGGAGATTTTTAAAGGAGGGGCGCGAACAGTAGATGGGGGGTGTAACCCCTCTCCGAAAAACCATCAACTACGCCCCTGTTAAAATCCAGAAACCCTAAACGAGTCGAAAAAAAAATTTAGGCCGGGATTAGGTTGACGTTTTTCAGAGTGATTGCATAACCTTTCTATATGAGAAAGGCAAAAACATGAAAAAACTCGCAGACATGAAGAATTAAAATCCTTCATAACCATACAGGAAATGTTTCGCAAATAATTTGGATAAATTTGGGAAAAGATATTCACTGTTTTAAAAAGCGTCGCTAGTTTGTAGCACCAAAAGGACAGAACCTGCCAAAGCCAGCATTCACTCCTCGTTGCATCAATTTTCCAACCAGTTAATTTAGCATTCTCGATGTGAAAAAATCTTCTCCATCTCACTAATTCCATTACAAACGGCTACTCCCAGTTGTTTCCATCAGTGCGAGACCAGCAAAAGCAGAGCAAATCATTTAAGCTTTCCCGCCTAGCCCCCAACTCGCATCTTCCTATTCCCCCACCCCCCACTCCCAGAAAAACACCGTATGTTCAGCGCAGTTTCCATCTGGTCCACAATTTAAAAAGCAATAGCTTGAAAAAATTAGCACTCTCTCGTATCTCGAAGACGAAAAAATGCCACCACTATTCGCTGACGGTGGTGCTGGAGCTATACGAAGGAAAAAAAACTAGTAGGTATCCCTGATGTGCCCGGCGCGCCCGAAAGAGACGCTCAGACTACACAAAAATGATAAAAGAAATAGCAAAATGAACTATTCTCGGGACTGTTTTTTTTCGTATTCTGTTCGCTTTTGGAGTGCATCCTCCGCCTGCTGGCCGAATCAAGGATGGTACCACCCAAACGGCAGGCAGTTGGAGGTAGAAAGCTTTCAGGAAGGAAAACTTTGTGATCTGCCATTTCCCACCTCACAACCTCCTGCAGGTGGTGGAAATTTAGTGCCGTGCGTCGGTAAGAAAGGGGGGATGGATCTCCGAGGACAGCATCTATAATTTATATCAAAGCTTCATCTTTCTCCTGGGACTCGTAGGATCCTCGCGTTTGGCGGAATTCCGATATCACAGCATCATCATCGTCTTCTCACGTGGATCCTTTGCACAAGTCAAGTTCGAACTTAAAACATACACACAGTGTTCATCACCTTGGTGAAATGGGCGAAGGATCCGGACTAAAAAGAATGGGGAATTTAATACAAATTTAAATGATGTGAACAAAATACTAATGTGATACTTTGCTTCCTTTCCAACCCCAACTCTCGATCCCGATGGGAGGCAGGAGTTCCATTCGTCGTCGTTGTCGTCGTCGTCGGGTGCCAAAGCTATGGGTGCGGAATTTTTTCCTCATCGCGCATTTTGTTATTTCTCTTCTTCATTCGAAAGCTGTCGAGAAGGATATCGTTTTTCCTCCCGCCCCTGAATGGTGGGAGCTTACCTGCGCATACGTGTATGTGTGCACTTTAGTGTGACGACCATTGCCATCATCTCATCCTGTTTTAGTAGGAATCCTCCCACCCTCAGCCTCCCACAGCAGCGCAGCAGAGGTGAGAATGTGGACTGATTGAAGTTGGAAGGTGAATGAATGGGGTCCATTTCCCGATCTAAGGGAAGAAGGTGCTTTTATGCACCACAGTCAACGGCAGGCCGGGGGCTGCTTTTTTCTGCTATGATGGGTTGCGGGGAATGATGATGAGACACACACACGAAGAGGTATATGGAGGTATAATAAATGACGAGAAAAGCTTTCTTCGCTGTTGCAGATTTATGGACGATGCGAGAAGGTAATGATTGTGATATACAGGGGAGAATTGGATTAAATTTTAAAAAATGAATCATTTGGAAGGCGATTCCAATTATAAATCAAGAGAACCTGTTAAAACCCTGATGTTGTATCTAATTTGACAACCAAATACTAATCTTTTTTAAGCAGTAAGGATTTTTAAATCACATTTAGATTCCACTATATTCCTTGGATTAACAACAGCTTCAAAAGAGGAACCAGCCTGAATTTTTCACTCACGAAGGAATAATGAGCCCTACTGATAAAACCTATAGCTCTTTCCCACACAGGGTTAGAAACAAAAGCATATCCTTGAATTTTTGCTCCCTGTACATAGGTTCATTTGTGTATGGAAAACCAAAAATCCGAACACACAATTGCATTACTGTAGGGTCGCTGCATGTCAAATGATATGAGACTCCCTAATTGGATTCACAAAGATCACACGAATAATACTCAGCATGCGGAATAGTAGCCATGTAATAATTGCATTTGCAATGTCCAGTCAGTATCTTGACTATTATACTGCAATTGCGCTTGGAAAAAAGCAACAAATTGTTTGACATTTTCGGATTGTCATCCGACAGAAAAGTTTTTGTTTGAACGCAAGTTTGCAAACCAAGCCAATGGTTGGCATGTTCGGATGCAGCCCCTGATCGAATCATTTACTTTATCCAACTTAACGACAGTGGTAGAACTAGTTCTGAACCAACGAAGTCAGTGCCAGCTCTAGCCAATTCGTCCGTTGTTCGATTTGAGATCGACATGCGAAAACTAAAACTTCACCGCATATTCCGTGTTGAGGTGCCGATTGTACGCTACATAGATTTGCGAACATCTCAGCTTGGAATACGGTACAGTATCTATCAAGCGAATGGTATTGGGCTAATCTCTTTGTACGACAATAGACACAAGCACCGGCTCGGTCCTCCATCTAAGAATCGTCAGTGTAACAAACTACGTATTTTTAACATACGCTCAATACATCTAGCCATTCCTCACGAGAAGGAAGTCTCACATTAAAAGTTTTAAAAGTTAGGAACAAGTAGATACTGATCTCAATTAACCATTTTGGGGCTTTTTGCACTTTTGTTCCAGAGGTCAGTAACCTTAAGAGGTTATGCACAATAATGTGCTTCTTGTTACAAAAACACATATAGCGATTTTATGTTCAAGAGTGCCTCTAGAGCAGCAGTAGGTGTTGTTGTGAACGCATCAGTCATCGACATCAAGACCATCCTCTGAAGACGGTTTAACTTTAATTGAATTGTCGTGACATCTCCCTTCTGCTACGACACAAGACACCCGTATTCTAGTATCGTTCCAACAATTGTTGTATGGACCCACTGAAGTGACAATGCAGATACCGGCGATAATTATATGATAATCATCGGCGAAATCATATGTCTGAAACCCAAGCTCATTAAGTTTCATTAGAACTATTTGTCTTAACAATGAGTATAAATGTCGGCTGCTAAGCATTGCGTGTATCGAGTTCGTTCCATGATCTCGTGCTGCTTCCAAAATGGATTCGAAAGACACTTTGTCAAAAGCAGTTTCAATACAACGCAAAACTCCAAGGCTTGTTTGCTTTTGCGTAGACAACATTGTGCAACAGGGTGGCAGTAGACTTCCCCCGCTGCTATGCATGTTGCATTGCAGGCAGCGAGCGCTCGTCCAAGCTAACATCCCAAATGTAATTATCAATTGAATGTTGCACTGATTTGAGCAGGAAGGAAGTGAGATGATCGGTCTAAAGCTCCTTGCCTCCTCACAAGTAATGCGGCCACCTTTGGAAATGAATTTTACCATTACTTCCTGCCACGCTAATAAAATGTATCCTGTTGTAAGATTTTAAGTAAGTTTCAAAATATGCTTGAAGTGTTCATATTCTCTTTGTAGTAGAAGTGGAATAATTCTATCTTTTCCCGGAGACATATACGAAGTAAAACTTTCAAACCCATTTGATGGATTCGCTTGTCACAATTCTACGATCAAATTTCCAAGAATCATAACTAACTGGAAGAAACTCAGGAGCAGTCGCCTATGATGGCTCCGTACAGTCTGGAAAGTGAGTGTGTGTCAAAAAGACAATTGACTACATCTTCGGCAGACGAGTAATCCCTGTTCGCAGTTCTAATCGAAAGTCTTTCGATTTCGAAAATAACTTGTTTAATCTACTAGTTTCGTTAAACTAGAGACTTTTGTGCAGAGGTTGCTGTATGCTGTGTGAGCAAACTTAAATGCCTCCGATCCGCCCGTGTCTCTGCGATTCCAAGCTGTTTTATATAACTTTTTGAGTCGATCGGTATCCCACGGTTTCTCTAGAAGCACACATAACTCGAAGTGGTTACACCCAAAACTCAAGACGTTTCATGCTAAAACGGTCCCAACAAAAAATTCCCCAAACGGCAATACCAACACATTCAAATCTTCTCTGCGTCGCACTCATGTTTCATCAATTCTTATTCAATAGATATTAACGCGTCGGATTGCCTGAAAGTGTGTAGCACTTCGCTTGTCATTGTATTGCGCTTCAAGCGGAGTAAACACAATGGTGATAGCTAGCTTCAAAGCACAGTCAGAAAAAAACGACTCGGAATAGTGGTGGGGTACTTCGGCCTGTGTTAAATTGAAATTTCTTTTCTATCACGGACGTTAACAGCAAGATAGCGACTGCACAAAACATGAACAGTCCTTCCCGTCATTTGCGGGAAGCAAGGCCTATGGTTTGGATCCACGTGTCCGAACCGAGGGTCCGGATCCAGACACTTGTCTGGATCTAAGCACCAAGTCTGGGCCTGGTTCAGGTCCGGACTTGGAAAGGGGAAAAGGAGATGGGCTAGATCCAGGTACTGGTCCGGATCCGGTTACTGCTCCAGATCCGGGAACTGGTCCGGACCTAGGTACTGGTCCGTATCCGGGAGGTCCGGATTTGGGAACTGGTCTGGATCCGAGAACTGGTCCGGATCGGGAACTGTGTCGGATCTGGTAACTAGGCCGGATCCGGAAAATGCCTAAAAAAATTTTCGCTATCCAACCTACCCAGTAAAAAATCCGTAATTCGGGCTGGTTTCTGCCAATATTGGGGTAGATTCCAGCCTGAATTTGGTTGGATATCCTCCAGGATTTCGGTTGGTTTGACTCGGTACTAATACTATCACAGAAATCGACCGAATTATTCTACATGCGAACAGAGCCGAGGTTGACACATACTGAAAAAGTGTTTGATTGTGTGATGCACATACATGAACAGCAACCGAAATTCGTCATTCCACCGTTTACTACTTTTGCGGGAATATGAGTTTAATACCGCAATGCGCAATTGCGTGGTCTATTACCGAAAAGACAATAGAATCTTACCCAAAAGTAATAGAAACATACTCATCGGATTTTGGGTGTAGAGCTCGATGGGTACGAGCCAGTTTTTCAACTCATGCGTAATACTGTCAGAGCAGAGAGCTATATCTAACACCTCTTCCCTGTCAGATCGGGTGAATGTTGGGCGATTTCTTACATTGAGTAAAAACTCGGAAAAATACTGCGGAAGAAACCTCACCAACTGTTCTACGAAAATCCTTTATCCTTTCACACCTCGGAAGAAACCGTTTTTTCAGGAATTTGAAAATATTTTTTCCATATTCTTTGCGCTGTGCGTCAAATGTATGTTGAGGTTTCCCACTACTTCTAACTTTTACCTGCCCGGCAAACCCTTATTGACAGGCCTAGATGCTTCTATCAGACTTTCGTATACACCACAAACAAAAAGGTAAACTTTACCAACTTTCATTTCCGCCAATTTTCTTTGCCACATTGTACACTCTACGCTGCTCATCAATCTGTTGCTGTTGGCGGGATGGCAGGCGGTTTTTTTTCCGATCGGCCGTTGACGTTTTTCTAGGAAGATGAGCTTGGCTCCTTTGTTGGAACCTCCCTAACGATGGTGACGAAATATCGTCGGATTCGCTGGCTCCTCCTGGGCGGGTGATTTGGATCCTTTGCAATTAGCCAAGGTACCCAAGCACCCCATTGTACAAGAAGTTTGCAACTACGGCGTTTTCCGACGGATCCGGTTTCAATTTCGGTTTGTTCAATATAGTAATAATCCATTTAAATTTAAATATTATTCATTTTTCTATCTACAACCGCTAGAATAACCACCGAACGATTCCAAGTTGTCTATACGGAACTTGATCACTTATCGATGCCAAAAATTTCATTTGCGCAAACCTTCTGACTCATAACCATCGGACCGATCTGAAACATATCTCGGAAAATGAAAAGCGAAATGAAAAACTCCTAGCAGTGGTGTAGCCAAGAGGATGCTTTGGGGTTTAACAACACACACCCCCTCGCCCAAAAAAATAATTGGATTGAAGTTACATTTTTTTTTATGCTGCCTGATTTAATTCAATATTACAATGATAAATATCTGATCAGTACATTGATAACCTATTGTTTGAAACATCATGAGGACCTTTGAAAAATAGTGGGAATGCGATCCTGATCTGTAGCTGATCTATTGGTCTTGATCTCACAGTTGTCTAATAACATCAATATCAAATACCTGCCTAAAAACATTCCAAAAGAAATTCATTCCAGAGTTCTGAAATCAATCATAATCATAATCATAATTTCCTATCATATTGAGTTCAGTTTTGAAATGGTTTACTGCAATATGGATTATGGTCATTTTTTAATAAGAAGCGAAACTGGAGTTGCTTTAATATCTATGAAACTTAGAACTGTTCATCGAAAAATTGCATTACTTCCAACATTTGCTGAAAATATTTTTATTTTGGGAATGCGTCGATTTGAAACGCAAAAGTTATAGAATTAATAGCTGATAAGATAGAGGTACGGCTACACGACTTAGCGTCGCGTACCTCCAGTGAACCAATTACAAAATATGGAAAAAGGTAAACTTGTTATAACCTGATACTTGTAAATTTTTTTTGGGTGTTCCTGACGGTGTTCTTATCGTAAGGGTCTAGTTCGAAAGACCTATTCCCTCCCCACTTGTTACACAATTCAAAACACATCGAACTATCACTACACAAACCACACTACATACCTATCAAGAACAGATTCCTGCGTGCCAGTTATAAAATCGAACGAAGATCTTGTGCTGTACTCAAATTTAGCCTACACTCTTTAATATTTTTAATTATATCACAAAACGTCGTATGAATAGTAGCCGCTGTTCAGGCAGCAACGAATACTTGCTCCATAAAGCCTTAGTCTGGTTCCTCTAAACCAACACACAGTACTACCAGCAAACAAGCAGATGACAAACAAGACCCGTAAGACCAATGGACAAACAAAAACATACAATAGTGTCCCCAAAACATCATCAGCGATAACAGTGTGGACGAGTATGATAGGTGAATAGAAAGCGGACTAACTGACCCTCAGTTAGCAGATGGCGAATCGCCAAATGGATTCTCTAGAAGAGAAAGAATATCTTCACTCGTAATAACAAATTCAGTAAACAGAAAGGACTCACAGCTCTATTGAGCGAGCGTACAGAACTGTGTCAAATAAATGATATAAACAAATACTAATTAACCTGATTTGATAGACATGAAAAGCATCGAAAAATTGCATTACTTCCAACATTTGCTGAAAATATTTTTATTTTGGGAATTCGTCGATTTAAGACGAAAACGTTATAGAATTAATAACGAGAAAACCACCTTCCAAAAGTGGGGGAATTTATGAAAAATGGCATTTTCCGTTCCGCCAATTTAGTATCTTTGATGATTTTACAAACGTCAAACAGCACATCATTTGATAAAATAATTTTGGCGTTATATCCTCCTAGAAGTATTTATGGCGAATTTACTCTTCAAACAAATTTAGTTCCAGACTTAATGTCTTCAGCAAAATTTTGGGGAGTGCTATTACAAACCACTTTGTTGAAGGCTCCATGTGTTCAAGGTATTAACATATTTTAGGCTATTTCTATTTAATTTTAAATTAAATTATTATGATTGCACTGTTTATGATAAATCGCTTCTATTATTTATAAACGATAAAATTTACATTTTATCGAAAGCTTGAGTTTGTGAAGCTCACAATAGAAAGTTATTTTAGAAAAAACTAAATTAAGGAACACTTCGTAAATATCATTTTATAACTCGGTATACTCCATATAAATTCATGCCTACAATAAAGTTGTTTTAAATTAAAGTCTCAACAAATTCGCTAAAGACAGGAACTCTGTTACAATTTTTTGAAAAATTTATTCTCCATAATTTTGAAACTTTAAAGATGGCGGTTTCGTAATTATGCCATTTGGGCAGTAAGTTAGATTTTCACCAAATCCCCACCAAACCGAAATAAATAAATAATACATTGAAGACCCGATTTGATCAGCCCCTAATTTTATCAACATCATATGAAAATGTGTTTGATGGGCTCTAGCAGACAAACAAGGCTGAATTTGAGTAAATCCTTTCTTGACCATGTTTTCCTTCTCTTAAAAATGCAAATATGCAAAAATAAAAAAATCAATTTTTTTAAATTTTTGCGCTAGAAGACTATATTAAATTATCAGAAATAGTTATTAGACTACATCAAGGGAAGAAAAGAATATTTTAACAGCTTCAGTTTATTATGAAGAGAAAAAAATGTCGCGATTTAGTTAATGTCACTATTTTGTCAGCCTAAAAAGGGTCTTTACTGTATTTATTATTCACAGTAACAGGTACATCCCATTCTCTGAGGATATTGTCTTTCATTTGCATTGAACTACACCAATTTTTAGGTAGTTTTCAAGTGGTTATTTTATCGACTTCTTCCAAAATTCGGCGGACCTTTTTTTTATTTCGTTTATTTAACACGGCTCATAGCGGTAGCTTAACGGAGCCGTGGATCTTTTATGTGTAAAAAATAAAAATAAAAACAAATATTATTGTTTGTCCGTTGGATCTCGTGCGCGCAACTTTTTATTGCGAGCGGAGACCTTCTTTCGCCGCTCGCCTACTGCGTCATGGGGACCGTTTAATTCTCTCCTGTCCTCCGTATCAGGGTCATCATCGTTAAAAGTGCCTTGGTGCTCGCGACCAGATGTTCTTTCCTGCTTCTTGCACTTACGGGTGATCAATGTAAATCCGTCATCATTCTTATTATCTTCATCACCGATGTTACTTACAGTTGTTTCAGGGGTGCTGGATGCTGCTTTGGCAGTTGTCAATATGGACTGAACAGCTGCCACAAATTTGGCAACCGTTTGTGGTTCAGGTATTGGTAATGAAAATTCTTTTTTGGGTTGGGTTTTCCGTGGATTCGTTGGCAATCGGTAGCGATACATTCTCCTCTGTATCTTCCGCGCAAGGTTGTCCGTGGTGTTCTGTCTGATTACAATACTTGCACGTAGGAGTTTGCCCCTCGTGAGTGCATAACGTAGTTTGATGAATAGTAGATTCGTGGGTTTTAAGTTTTATAGTCAAGTGGGAGGGGATAGGTCTTTCGATCCGCATCCTCACCACAAGAACACCGTTAGGTGTACCCGGGAAGAAATTTCTCCACGTATCACGTGTAACGGATTCTACTTCTCCGTATTGCGACATGTATTTTGCGATTAGATCAGGAGGGGTACGTGGTGATAGGTCATGTAATTTTACATCTACATAGTCTTTTTCTATATACACGGGAATCTTAATTCCAACTTTATCACTTTCAGCCACGTGCTTCAAGTAGTTCTGCAAAACGAAACGTTCGGCTTGTGCTAACGTGTTGAATGATATGAGCACTACATTGCGAAGATGATGATATAGTAGATCCTTGAGCTTTAGCTGCATCTTCACCTTCAGCACGAAAACTCAATCTTATTGAACAGAATTTAAAGTCAACGACCGCTGTGTTGGGTCGGAGCAAAGATTTTTCGTCAACTTTACCCATGATGGCAAGAATAAATTAAAAGTTTCCTTTGTTCTCGAGACAATGCACACTAGATCGAGAGGTTGCTAGTTGTTGTTCACTTGGTTCGATTGTACGTCTGACTTGGGCAGAAGTAGAAAGTAGACTGATTCGGCGGACCTATTCCCGTTCGTGCAATAGTTTATGTAGTAGTTTATGTTAAAAGGGTATCATAAATTAATTGGTATACCTAAGGGTTTATATGTTGCAGATAGAGAAAAATCATAAATTTTCAGCTTTTCCTACACAATATTACAAAAGCTTCTTAAACAACTGTTCCTAAAGATTATGTAAATTATAAAGTGTTTGAAATTTTTTAAAAGAAGTGACGGAAGGATATCGAAAAGTTTCGTGAAAAAGAAAATTTCAGTAATGATAATGATTTACCCTAACAGGTTTCGAGAGTTTTTTATTTGTTCGTTGGCATTAGGATTAGGGATAATAATTCAGATCAAAGATACTACTGGGAAGTCATTTTTAGAAAAAAGTCGATATCGAAGTAAAGTTTGAACTATGCACACATGTACTTCAGGGGTAGCAAGATATCAAGAGCTGATATTTCAGTGCTTAGTTCTCATCCGCGTTGGGAATTCGAGTAAACGCTATTGAGTATGAACTTCAAATCTATTCGAAAATTTGTTTTTCGATTTTTTTTTTTTGACATATATAACCCCTTTAGGAAAATTTAGATTTCCCTACACAATGCATTGATTGAAGAATTTATATATGTTATTAACGGATCATTAGCAATAATTCGTTTATATTTCTATTTTATGGGCCATTTTTGCGCTTTTCCATTAAATTGGTTTAACCTTTGAGATTTCTTGCACTAATATATCCTATGCTCATTTGAGCGATTCTCTGAGTCCTGCCACTATCCCATGTAGTATGTGTTATCAAAAGCATCGCGAAGCATCAAGTTCTATATGTTCTCAATCGATATAATACCCGAAGAATGCGATATGAGTTATAAGAAATGTATCATCACACTGTTAGGTGGATTAAAAGTGTTTTTTTCTCTAAATTTTGATGCAGAAAAGCAGAAAATGCAGAAAAGTTTCTCAAATGTCTGGGCGAATCCTGCTCAAAACAGCATTCTGCTGAAGATTATGATTATTTCAAGATGCTGATAGAATCATGTACCCATTTTCAATGAAATCCGGTGTAAAATTTTGATGAATATCCCGCTGGGATTTCCAGTGCACTTTGACACAATACGTCTCTTCTTCCATTATCCCCTTAAACAATTGATTCCTCAGAATTCCAATGGCAACATTAACCCATTCATGCCAATGTTGTTGATAAATAATCACGTTTTTAAACGACCATAACTTTTGGTTTTGCACAACGTATGTTTACAAGGACAAATCTTGAGCGTTTTTTCAAAACGTCATATCTGTAATGAGTTACTCTCTTTGTTTACTTTCTCTTCTGTTAATAATTCGGCCACTTTAACATTTATCCTTCAGCTCTTTGCATAATATGCTAGCTAAAACCACCGTCTTTCGATCTGTACTGTAAAATAAGTGAAAAGTGTTATAGTGACGCCGTAAAAATCGAAAGAGAAAGTATAAACAGAGAGTAACTCATTGCAGATATGACGTTTTGAAAAAACGCTCAAGAAATAAGCTAATCTGGGACTAATATCTTTCATTCGAGCACAAACAGTTATAAATATTATGAGTAGAACAGAAGTCATTACATTAATCT
Organism: Topomyia yanbarensis; assembly: GCF_030247195.1. Lineage (NCBI taxonomy): Eukaryota > Metazoa > Arthropoda > Insecta > Diptera > Culicidae > Topomyia > Topomyia yanbarensis. The sequence continues at coordinate 449,100,989 of NC_080671.1, read as the reverse complement.
TATTGGGCTCCGCTTCGCTATTTTCGTAGCTCAATTTATGGAAATATTATTGGAAACTGATAGAAATTTTCAGTTTAGACTACTTTTAACCACCTTTTTCATGATTGGACTTGATCGAAAGCAAATATTGAGCAGCTTCTAGCACTGCGAAAGAAGCACCTATCTTTAGTAAACCGGGTTTTTCGTGTTTCATTATGCCAACAGTTCTAAGAAAAAATAGTTTTGGAACCCTATATGCGGTAAAAGTTGGTCAAGAAATGGTTAACAAGATTCTGATAAGAGACCCAGCAGTCTCTGTAGGCGATTTCAATTCTTGGGTAGCTCAAACAAAAATGGATGTTTGTGTATGTAAAGAGGGAGCCAGCAGTACTTCTTGCTGAAGCCGCCGAGGACCCATCATCTGCGTAACCTTCTGTAGTTCTTCGCTGGCGACAAACATGAGTGGGAGAGTTTCCGAAGACTACATGCGTAGTGATCACCTGACAATCCGGTGCGACATTGATCAACTAAATGATGCTACAAGGACAAGGATCTCTTTGTGAAGACAATGTGCACTCTTCTAACTAGAATGAGGGTTAAAAGAAACGTTAGCTGGGATATGTGACAGTACCACGTTCACTAAACTGATGCCGAGAATCAGACGACCCGCAGCTTACTTACTTACTTACTTTATTTTTTTCTAGTATACGCGTAATCGAATTTGAGCTGTATTGCAGAAGACACACCTTGTTCAAAGATTATCTTAGAATTCTTGCACAAATATCTATAAACAACTAATACATGCCGTTAACTACACTGATAATATAAATTCTTAAATATAATGAAATCGATCATAAAATGCACGAATTCATTCGTCGTTTTCTGCAACGAAGTATTTTCGTGCATTCTAAATAGTAGGTTTCGTTCATTTCATGAAGAAGAATGGCCGCTTGGCGAACGAAATCTTTCGTAAATTTTACACGTTTAATGTATACTGCACGAATGTTATCGTTGATAACAACATTATTTTTCGTGAATGAAACGAAATGTTTTGTTTATTTTTAAACGTGTGTGTATTACGAAACGTGTGTGTGTGTATTACGAACGATTTCGTTGGTCGCACGAATTCATTTCGTTTATCTTAGAAAAGTGTTCGTATTTATTATCCTCATATTGTTTTCAGTCGATCCTTTGGGATCGATGTTTGACAACATAGATTTTTTTTTTGATTTAAAAAAATCGATGTGCCCAAATCGATTTTATTGTGGTACGAAGACATGGCCGCTTGATGAACGAAGGTTTTCGTAAATTTTACTTATTTAGTTTACATTGCACGAATGTAATCGTTGAATACGACATTATTTTTCGTGAATGAAACGAAATGTTTTGTTTATTTTAATAAACGTGTGTGTATATTACGAACAATCTCGTTGGTCGCACGAATTCATTTCGTTCATCTAAGAGAAGTTTTCGTATTTAATAGCATATTCTTTTACATTGCTCCGGCAGAGAAAAACTCAAAGTTATTCATGCAAAACCATCGAGCGATGGCTCAGCTGAATCCGTACTGCTCCGGATTCTGGATCAACTAGAAGTGGAAGAGGTTTAGAAAATCTTCCTGAAACCGGCGGACACGGATACGGCTACTAAATAGTCAGACCGAGACCGTCGTGATGATCAACAATTATCTGATATATAGCAACATTGACTCCATATTGAAGCTCTGTTGACGTTGACGATTTGACGAATGGTGCTCGTAAATATTATAAAGATATTCGTATGAGGCAGCGAATAATTCGTTTGTCGAATGAAGCTGTTTCGTAATAAGCCAACGAAAGTCGTTTCGTGGTTTTCACGGAAAACTCGTAATAAGAACTAATGTGTTTCAATATAACTGCGAACGATTCATTATATGTACGAAAAATTTGTATATTTTATGAAAATTATCTGCACGAAACTAATGCCTGGCGATTTACGAATATATTCTATCAGTGCATCATTCAATGTACAACTCTTGGTAATCCAACGTTGTACGTACATCGCCACTTTCTGTCTTCTTAAGCCTCCGGAAGTCGCGCATATGGCCCACTGAACGAGCAGCCGCTTAGGGACCATTCATAAATTACGTAACGCTTTTAGGGGGGGAGGGGGTACAACAAGTTGTGACATGTTGTGACATAGGGGGGAGGGGGAGTTAGCTAGATCGTTACGTAACATGTTTTCACTGAAGAAAAAAATTTTTTTCTAGAAATTTGTTACGTAACAGGGGAGGGGGGGATGAAGAAATTTGTGACAATTTGTTACATGGGGGGAGGGGGGAGTCAATTTTGGGTAATTTTTGCGTTACGTAATTTATGAATGGTCCCTTATGCCCTAAGACAATTTCGCTAGATTATCAGAGCAGCGTTCAGTGCACTAGCGCGCGACTTCCGGAAGGTTAAGCGATGTCCACAAAAAAACGTCGAAACCGCACTGCCTTTCATTGCTGTCAGTTTGCACTATAATCAACACACTTGTTTTGCAGCAAACGGAGAATTGGACACAAATATTCAACAAAATTTATCTAACCTAGCTGCACGAACAAAGCCGTTCTCATGTGCGAAAATGAACAAAATTTTACAACCGGTTGGCAATCGATTCTGATGCATTCTCCTCTGCATTTTCCACGCAAGGTTGTCCATGATGAGTTGTCTGATTGAAGTACTTCAACGTAGAAGTTTGCCCCTCATGGGTGTATAACGTAAAATTGGTTTAATATTTGTTCCGTCAGGCTTGAGGTTTATAGTCAAGAAGGAGGGATCCTCACTATGTACAAGAACACCTGTGGGAATACCCGGGAAGGAGCCTCTCCAAGTATCAGGTGTAACGAATTTTACTTCCCCTTCTTACAACATGCATTTTTTTAAATAACTCAGGAGGGCTGCGCGGTGATAAGTCATATAGCCTTACCTCTATATAGTTATTTTCTACATACACGGAAATCTTAATTCCAATGTTGTCACTTTCAACCGCGTATTTTAAGTTGATCTGTAAAACGAAACGTACGACGTCGTGTACACCCGAAATCCGACGGGTAAGTTTCTATTACTTTTGAGTAAGATTCTATTATCATTTTGGTAATAGACCGTGTCATTGCGCATTGCGGTATTAAACCCAAATTACCGCAAAGAAACTAAACGGTTCGGATAAGTGGATTCAAACCGTAGGTCTTGCTTCCCGTACAAGACAGGAAGAACTGTTTGTATTTTGTGCACTCGCTGAACAACAAGATGTTCGGGTAGAAAAGCGATTTAAACTCAACACGGCACGAAAAATCCCACTACTATTTTGCAGTCTTCCCAAATGAACATCATACACAATGTTCGCTCTGGTTCGGTGCTCATATTAAACCGACACTTCGTGTACTCAAACACGCTATTTAGTAGCAAAACGCGTGCACATGTTCACCTGCACAACCGAATCCCATGTACGTACACGGTGTGCGTACACATAGGTTCGAGGCACCAGTTTTCTCTTGCTCACTCTCATCATCACTAGCGTTGACTCTTTTTGCCTTGTGCGAATCGTTCTCGTGTACGCACTCGGTGTACGTACACGGATGTTTGAACTAGAGTTTATACATCGTTCGCTTGGGCACAAAGGTGACCTTGTGCATCGAGACGAAGCATGTTTGAGGTTGAACGCGTGCACGAAATTTTGTACACCTGTACAAACTTGTCGATGTTCATGGAAAATCTGCTATTTTGAGTCGGTTTTTCGTTTGACGGTGTTTTAAAGCCGACCGAGTGTGACAAGCGAAATGCTACACACTTGAAGAAGATCCGAAGTATTTATATGCATTGTATAAGAATTGATGAAAAGCGACGGATCTCATATTCCACATGAGAGAGTTAATGTACCTTTTTAGTATTAAACGCTATTATAGCGTTTTCCTTGTTGCCGTTAAGGTATTATGGCCTAATTTTGGGTTTACTGAAGATAGATGACCTCCGGGGGCCTAAGCTCCATTTTCACTTTCAGAAACCTGGCGGCCACGGCTTACATATACTAGGCTAGCTCGTTAGAGTGTAAACATATGTCGAGTGCGCGTCATAGAAATCGTCGGTGAAAACAATTAGATGAAATTCGTTTATTTTGCTGCTAACGAATGATCGGCACCTGATAGATCACAAGGAAGCTATGCCGACGTCCAAAACCTTTTCTGGTAACAGGAAATTACGATATGTTTTCTATGGCATGCAGCCAAATTCCTGATTTTCGCTAATAATCACAAAGATGCACTGATTATCCCCTGTGTCTAGAGTAATTATGGCGTAATTTACGTCATGAATCCGTTGCATATTTTTTTTTTTTTCACCGTAAGAGCTCAAATATTGTCAATTCAATATTAATTCGTCAAAAGGGCGAAAAAACACAAAAATCTGACCTTCATAATTATAGAGCGTTGTCTGAGGATAAAACATAATTTGGCCAAGAAGTAAAAATGGCGTTGAACACATTTGCAGTATTGAAACTACACTATTCGGGCCACGGAAGACTTGCTTTCAAGATTGTTTCATAAACGAAGCGATCTACAATTTGTAATTGATATAATTACTACTTTTCTCTTAAATTTGAAACTATTTTGTGTAAGTAAATGCCAAACTTCGTTGACTGATAAAAGAACATTGAAGTCAATCATTTAAATATTACAGTTTACGATCCACACAATACGGATAACGTATGAATGCAATTACTCGTTGCCAATTTCCACCGTTTTTAAAAGACCGCAAGAATAAAGCTGGAATCGAAAGTGTATGCGTAGAATACTCGACTTCATCGTGCTTCACAAATTACCTGACATTCCCCTAAGACTACCTACCAAAACAAGTACCAATATGTCAATATAATACAACTTGGGCCTACTTCTAACTACCAAAAAATAACGGTCACGAAACTCACTACACAGCTAGATATCTCTGTCCAGATCTATGTCTGTGCAGGGATTCTCGGTTCCACTCTCAAGCATCATAATTTAAAAAAGGGTGTTGCGATGAAATTTTTCCACCAATAATTTATGAAAATCAATTTTTTTTATTACAAAAATTAAATTATGTTTCTCTTGCACGTTCAATTTATACATAACTAGCTAATACCCATCGCGCGTTGCTGCAACATTCAACGAAATAGGAGGAAAACACAATTTGTTATGAAGCGCCATGTGGCCAACCAATAGCACGCAAACACAATCCATAATAAATGCCTACTACGTATAAATTTTTACGGCAACCGGTTAAGCCGTTTGGGAGTCCATAAATCATATACATACAAATATTGACTTTTATATATATTCACTCAAGCGTTTTCACGTTTTTGCGAATGCGAATTTTCGGGCCTTTATACATGCCAGCCACAACATAGATCCTACGCCGCACACACCCGTCTCTCGTGCCTAATCATGTATAAAAATACGTTTTTCGATACATTAACCTTGCCGGTGTACTATAAAACTGCTACTTGAGGAAGCTAGAACATTTTCCTATACAATCAACCCGAGTTTTTGACGGAATTCCATCTGTAGCTCATATTTTGTGCGAAAATGTTACCCCTCTTCACTTGGGGTTTCTTTTCGAATCACTCCTATTTTTCTTCTTCTCATTTTCAGAACACTTTTTTAAATGCACTTTAATCACATACCACTGAAAAAACACCCGCGAGGCTTTAAACATTTTCTAATTAAACTTCAAATTTTCTGTCAATGTGCAGACGACCGAAGGAAAATGTCCGAAAACTCTTATTTGTGCGTTTGAATGTTCACTTCGAATTCCATTTTTTTTTTCTCAATGTAAACAAGCGCGTCGATGCCTAGCAACAAGCATGCGTTTCTGGCTTCCACATATCTTCACCTTAACGCTTCATTTTGGCGCAGCCTGCTCGATCACTTTCCTCGCCGCAGAACGCTGGTTTGCTTTGAAACACAGCTCGCTGATAACTGCCTCTAGCGTCTTCCTGAGGTTCTGTTTGATGATTGCGCAGTGTTCTTCTATTGGACAGAGCTCTGGTATGGTGGGAGGGTTCAGGGCCGGCCGAACATTTTTTTCCGAGTGGTTAGTAAGTTTTGAAATGGTTTCTGTACGCCATGCCTGACGAAAGTTCATATAATAAAACCGGTTCCTGGATGGTCTATTTTCGGAATCCATTGAACATCATCGATCGTGATCTAACTAAACAACACTTAGTCGTGTACAAAGAAGTATTTTGTCTACATACCCGACGGGGAGTTAAGAAAATGGTGTTGTCTCCGAGAGGGTCCTTTATTACGAAAGATGGAGTTGGCTCCTTCCAGAACCCATTGCTTCAGTCAGTAAAAATTCCGGTATGCAAGCAAGTGCATCCAGCAAACATCGAGGAGTATTAGAAAACAACTTATTTTCCATGAGCCCCATTTCGAACCTTTCGCCAGATCTGTTCTTCCACACTTTGTTTTTTTTATTTAACGAGGCTCGTCTACCCGTTCGCCTTTTAGTGCCGCGGGACATGAACTGCCGTCGTTTGCAAACAATGGGGCCATAGAGTTACTCATTGTAGAAACAAGGCATGGAAAATGCGGAGAAAATCATGAAAAGTTTTCTTTTTCTGAGGAGAGACTCCACATGAACTATCGACATACCCCACTTTTTGAACACCGGGTCGCTCGAATTTTTCCGAATACACGTGAACGTTGGGAACGCAAATGAATGCTGAAAAAACGTGGTTATTGGCACCGGTTCGTCGACGGATTAACGAGAGAAACAATATTTCATCTGATGGGTAGGCCCTACGTTGTGTATTCGATTCAACCTTTAATCAGAATACACGGAACCAACAATCCTTTTTCGACGACAACAGCATTCCATGTAGATCCGTATTCAAACGATAGACGTTTCGCAATTAAATGATAATTCTATGTATAAACGTTTTGATAAAAACAACAAAACACACAAATTTATTTGACAGTAAAGATGCTTGTGCTAAGCATTATAGTACGTATATCACCGTAACATTTGTCAGATGATGAGAGCAATGCATAGCTTCTATAGCTAATTATTGTGACAGTAGTAGTGAGGGCGATCATAAAAGAAGCTGTGCTGCAAACAATCTTTCCACAAAATTTATGGTTTTATATTTACCTATCAACGACCAGCGTGTGGAGCCGCCTACACTAGTTGAAGTTAGAAACGCTATCAAGGAGCTGAAAAATAAAAAAGCTGCAGGGAAGGACCAGCTCCCCAGGACCAGAACTTCTAAACACGGCAGTGAGCATCTATAGAAAGTGCTACACCATATTATATCGAAAATATGGGAGGAAGAAGAAATACCTGCATTATAAAAGGGCACAGACAGATTAAATGCTTACCCTGAGACAAATCCCCGATAAATTTCGGGAGTACAACTTCCAGATACATCCTCTGTTCATAGATTTCAAGACAGCGTACGATTCAGTGAAACGAAATGAGCTATGGCAAATTATGCTAGAACATGGTTCTCCGACGAAACTAATACGGCTGAATCGCAATCATGTGTAGGAGTTTCGGAAGAAATTTCGACATCCTTCGTAATCTTGAATAGATTGAAGCAGGGCGATGTACTGTCATGATTAATACCGGAAAAACAAAGTACATGGTCGTTGGCAAACAACGTGGGTCCAGTAGTCGTAGTGCTAGATGGTGAAATATTTGAAATTGTGGATGAAGTTTTGTACCTTGGAACTCGTATTCATCGTGACTTCCTTCGAGTGATATATCGGATCATGTCGAATCGATATACGTTAAATACGCATCTCCAGTGTATGTGGGTTGTGGATTGTATTGTATTTTCAAGAAATTTTAATTGTAAAGCAAAGAAATTTGTATCTAAATAGAAATATGACATTGTTGTACATCGAGAATTGCTGACGAATGCATTTTGTACACGAGACACATACGTGGGTTATCTCAGGTTTTGGTTTGTTCCAAACTTTCGAGTGGGTAATTCGCCCTCGGTTATTTTCGAAAGGGGTAGTACTACCCATACTACCCACGTGTTCCGTTGGACCTGGGAGGGTTCATGTCCTTGGGCATGTTGTTCGCGACACATCCAGCCAAAACAGAACGGAACAATTGTGTTGCTTGAGATAAGGCAGCAAACGGTTTTGCACGCGCTCCTGCAACATAAACTTTCTGGCTTATGGTCCAGATTGCGATGTAGATGTCGCTCTTAAAGCCACAGAAGCAGATGGCCTGCCATACGGGATAGTTCTTTGCGAACTACGATAGCTTAATTTGCTCGAATATCTGTTCCATTCAGTTTTGCTTTCCTCTTCCAGTTGACGTGTAATATACCTGTCCGGGAAGCTGTTTGAAGCATACGTTGACGTCATCATGTACGATGCACTTGTTTGGCTTATCGTCACTATTTGGAGTCACCACCTATTTGTAAGTCGACAGTCCGGCTTGTCTTTTAGCTCGATGAACGGTTGTAGACGACACGCCCAGTTTGCTTACGACATCTCGGAAAGAGAGGTTGGGTTTTCGCTTGAAACAGCTTTCGATTTCCTGGCTGTCAACAAACGTTTTCCGAGTACTTTTATTACTTTCGTGACAGTTGATTTGGTCACATTCAACAATTTCGTCAACTCCGCTTCTGAGTGGTTCGGATTTTCGCGAAGTGCGAGCAAAATTTCACAACTGAAGAGCTAATGTCAAAAAAGTCTCCAAGGATCCCTGTTCAACACCACTTTGTTCCTTCTTACCATTAACTATCTGCCCTGCTAAGTGCTACGAGGAATCTATTTCTAGAGAAAATTTAGAATAGGACGTAAGTAACAATGAGAGATTCTCTTTGGGGTCTTTCTCTTCTGTTCATTACTCGGCCATTTCAAAATTTATTTCTTTGAATAATATGCTAGTAAAAACCGCCGGCTTTCGATATGTACTGGAAAATTTGTGCAAAGTGTTGTAATGACGTCGTAATAAACGAAAGAGAAAGTAATCAAAGAGAAGCTCTCAATGTTACTTACGTCCTATTGAAAATTTTCTCCAGATTTCTTCAACTATGCCGCGGATAGGCCGAAGCAGTGGGGTTAAACGCCAGCACGTGCTGAGTAGCTCACTGTAGCAATTCGTACACCTAGTTACTAAGGATTGTATCGGATATAAGCTATACACATACATTTGTGATGTACGCACGTATTTGTGATGGTTTTAACGAGCTCAACATAGCATGCTGTGCGTTTTGCTGTTATTTTTCACTTTTTTGTACGGTTTAAGATGAAGATAATATATATTATGTTGAAGTCAGGAACGCACGCTTGTTGCTAGGCACCGACGCGCTTTTTTACATTGAGAAAAAATGGAACTCGAAATGAAAATTCAAACGCACAAATAAGTTTTTGGATATTTTCCTTCGGTCATCTGCACATTGGCATAAAATTTGTTAGTTTTGTTAGTGAACGATTAAAGTTTCGCGGGTATTTTTTGCAGTGGTGTGTGATTCAAGTACATTTGAAAAAGTGCACTGAAAATGAGAAGAAGAAAAATAAGAGCGTTTCGAAAAGAAACTCCAAATGAAGAGGAGTGATATTTTCGCACAAAATAAGGGCAACAGATTCCGTTAAAAACTCGGGTTGATTGTATAGGAAAATGTTCTAGCTTCCTCAAGTAGCAGTTTCGTGGTACACCGGCAAGGTTAGTATAGTGAAAAACGTATTTTTATATTTGCTCATGTCAGATGCATGGTTTGGCAGGGGAGAGGGGTGTGTGCGGTCTAGGAGCTATATTGGGGCTCGCTTGTCCTTAAACACATGGCTAAGTGAAAGTACATATGCGTAACTTGGCGAAGTACCTTGCAATCATTCACGCTAATGTAAAATTAATCATAAACAAGTTTGGGGAACACTATTCTTGGGATGAACTGACAGGAAGAGGCGGAAAACTTCCAACTGAAAACTGCACCTGAAAGTGGTATTTCTAATAAAGAAGAATAAATAAAAGTCGATACGTAATTCGGATGGAAGTCCAAGGTTATGTGTTTGGCTATGCTATCTTCTAATTACAAAAACACTATTTTGTTTTCAGCGGACGTTTCGATGCGTTTGGGATCTTTTTCAAGGACTCTAAAAAGGAGTTCATTATGTTTGTCAAATTTTGATAGTCAATTTATAAAAGTGGAATTATTTCGGTTAAGCAGTTTTCGAGTTATTGAAACAACTTAAGCTATAATTATTCCGACATTGCGAATCAGAAATTCTTGTTATCTTTAAGGCATACTATGTATTTTGAAAATGTCGTTCCTCGTTAAAAGGCTTTCTAAACTTAACATATTTAAACATGAAGGTGGCACGTGGGCTGTGATTTTTTTGAAATTTTAATTTGGCGATGAAAAATTAAATTTGGTGTTCTAAATACGAGCTATTGCTTTTTACACACTGGGTTAGGTTAGGAACAATATCATATCCTTAAGTTTTAGCATATGGACCATGAGTGGAGAACCAAAAAACTGGATACACAATTGCATTACTGCAGGGCTGTTACATATCAAGTGATGTGAAGTTCCGTAATCCGATTTACACGGATCGCACGAATAATACACACTGAATAGTAGTCATGTGATAATTGATTTTGCAATGTCCAGTCGGTGCCCTAACTAGAATACAGCTTTTGTGCTAGGAAAAATACAGCAAATTCTTTGACATTTTTTGGACTCACATACGGCAGAAAAGTTTGGAATATGGCTCAGCTTTGGCTGACTTCTCGTTTCTGCCTTCTGCCACCACACGAGGCACCCGTATACCAGTGTTGGTCTAATAAAACTTCGCGTAAAGTTGAGACAAAAACTCAACATGATTAATAACAAGAATAACATTCCGGAAACAAGATGGAAGATGATGAAAAATGACGTTTGCAGTACCAGCAAATCAGGATCGGTTTTTATGAGCATTTAATTGTTGTTGTTTTATCAATTATATGGTCGACGCTAAGCAGGATTGGAGATGGAGTTCATAAAAATTTCTATATATTTCAAGATAGTGGCTATTAATGGTGTATATTTAAGAGCAAAACTGAATGACTTAAAATAACTTCGTGTTCAAGGTACTAGGATTCGTTATCAAGTTGTGAGTGGTGAAGAAAAGTAAAATAAATGGTCGAAAACTTTTTACGATCGTACCCGTAATCATTCGAAACTGTCAAATTTCGATGTTAAGTAGGTATTATTGAAGAATTTTACAATATAAAACACCACATCTTTTGATAAAATAAATTTGGCGGGTAATCCTCCTAGCTCGAGACTTAGTGTCTTCAGCGAAGTTTTTGAAAATACTTTTTCAAACAACTCTGTTGAAGACACGAATACTCCATATATTCAGATTGTCGAAATATAGTAGACTATATGTAAAAGAAAACCTGTAAAACAATTTATTCTAATATTACTGTATTTGATAAATCTCTTCTGCGGTTTATAAACAATAAAATTCACATTGCATTCAAAGTATGAGTCTCTGAAGCTTACAAGAAAATGTTTTAAGGAACAGAACTGGATTTAAAAAAAATTGCTAAACACTGTTTTATATCGCGTTATCCTGCATTCATGTAGCCTTCATATATTCAACAAAATTGTTTAAAATGATATTAACAACAACTTTGCTGAAGACACCAGGTCACTTACTATTTTTAAAGAGTTAATTCTCCATAATTACTTCTTGAAAAATTTGTATTTTTGTATATTTTATGTTGGAAAACATCTTCGAAGTTGTTAAACCTTCAAAGTTGATGATTATGTGATCATATTATATATATATTATCTATAGATGTTTAAAAACTGGTCCACATTAGTTCTCCTTGTTTGTAGACTGGAGTGGTATCTGTTAGTCTACTCATGTTTCTGAATTTTCAATAATTGATCAAACTCTTATTAAATTTTAGCATTCTCTAAAAAACACCCCTCCCCCAAACCAAATTTCTGGCTACGCCACTGACTTGTTCGGTTCCTTCTGGTTTTCTCTCAAGAATTTTTAAGTTTCTGTGTGAGAACATATAAAAACGGGCAAGAGAAACAATAAATTCAGTGCAAAATTCTACTGTCATCTTATGCATCCCAGTAGCCTCAGATATATATTTTAAGGTGTACGGATTAACATTACCGAAGGTATGAGTTGCCCCTCTATCTTGTACATGCTTAGCATAGGATATTCTCAAAAATTCTCTTCACCTTCAAAGTGAAATATCTTTTGTCTGGTAACCTCCAATCAATATGAAACCTTCATCAGGGCTGCTCGTTACACTACACGGAAAACAACATCTGTCTTCTGAAACGAAATCTACCTTTGCAATGAATAGTACTAATTCTCTGGATGGGTACAGTCATCTCAATACTATCTACAATATCGCCATGGAGTCGAAATTCTCGAAAAAGTATTCGCTACATCGTCAACATCGGCATACCAAAACAGTTGCTCTAAATAGCTAGGAATGTAAAATTGCAACATCTAAACCAACGATTTCACTATTGGATCCATTACCGAACGCACGTCTAGCATCGGTTAACTCGCCTTTTCTCTTACGTAGGAGATGACTTGTACGGAGACTGGGAAGAAGCAACGCAAAGCTGCACAGCACTATATCCCTGTTTAACGACAAGTGCCGTACATGTGGAAGTTGTATATAATCATACAACTGTGGTGTTCGTGTTGAGTATGCTTTGATTGGTGGCTTGGCATGACGCACTTCGATCATGGCACGAACTTCCAAGGAGTGAACCGATAGATGCAAAGATGAAAGATGCAGAAATCGATTTCCACCAATACAACAATCAGATAGGTATTTAGTCCTCTGGCTGCTTCCCACTTTGACGATGCGTGGGAACGATCGGTGCGATTGTTTAAGGTAGCGATGGCGGAGATTAATCCGTCGAGACAGAAAGCATGGGCAATTCGCGTCCGTTGACATACTTGGCACTAGAATCCAAGGAACAAAACACTCTCTTCTGGACAACTCTAATGGTACTCGACGGGCGGTAATTACCGCAACGGATGTACGATCAGTCTTGCGTAGCTAGGGGCATGGGCGAATCCAGAGCCCGAGCAAACGAAAAGCTCATAATGCCCCCACGATCATGATCCAAATTCACCCCCACTGTATGGTGTTTTGATAGGGTTTGGAAAGGGTTCAACCTATGAAACATCATCACCACGGTCCGGAAGATCCCATCTAAAAACCATACTCTGGTGTATTTATGGGTTTTTGAAACCATTTCATGATGTTTTGATGGTTGTCAAATTTGGCGCGGACCATGTCAAGGTCTTTTTATGGAGTTGTATGGTGTTTAAACCCATGCGAATTTGCTCAGGAGGGAGGGTTGTGGGGTTTCGGACCCCCTCGAAAATTTTCAACTTGTTGAGAAATTTTAAATTAGCTTCCCATTTATACATTAGCAATATCATTTCATACCAAATTTTTCACTGATTTTCTTTAAATAAGGTTTTTACGTATTAAGTAAAAAGTTTATTAAAATTTGAGACGCGCCCTCCCCTCGATTTTTTTTTTTGGTTTTTTCCCCTTGCTCGTGGAAGCAGTTGCAATATCAGCTACACATCTTGTGACAACATTGGCTACGCTGGTGTCTGTCAAGGCTCACTCGTCATCCGAAATAGTTCACTATTGGGATCAGAACAAACGAATGGGTCATGAGTCGGGTACAAATGGTTCAAACTGGGAAGGATGGGCGGATCAAGAAGGCGATCGTACAGACTCGACGTTGACTGCTGCGTCAAACTTAGCAGTTCTCGACGTTAGCAGGGGTGATAATACTGGTCCAGGATCTTAGGGTTAACTGGGAACCCGGTCAAAGTCAAGTACCACAAGAAATGGCGTTACTCCCGAAGATGAAAACATTTTCTAACATATAAAGACCCACGGCTCCGGTCGGTTAACGCTTTGAGTCGTGTCAAATGAATCAATTAAAAATTCAATTTGTAAATTTATGCCTTGATTGGGATTTGAAAACCTATCACTTACATATTTTCGGACCCGTAGCGGCCGGATTGGCTTCCCGCCGAGGGCATCACCCTTTGGAGGGCGCTAATATCTTGATCTTCTTTATAAAATAAGTTATGATATACGTTCCATTTTGAGGTACACACCAAATTGATCGGTGGTAAGCCAGACCGGATTAAGTCACAATTTATTGATTTCGAGAAAATCGAGTTTAAAGTTTGAATCGCAGCATCCTTTACATGATAATTAGAAATAACTTTTTGTCATAATTATTGCTTATTGTTGCATATTTCAAATATGGCAAAAGTCGAATGTAGCTAAAGAAATTCTGTATCCAGTGCAATCAATATCTCTTTTTTACATTTTGCGACTTAGTCCGGTCTGACTTAACACCAACCAATTATTATTCGAAAATGAATCTAAAAAAGAAAGCCAATTTAAACACCAAAGGTACTCGAAACTGATTCTCCACCAAAGGCGCCAGAAGACCACGCTACGACCCATCAGTCCCATTCAAATTTACTCACAATAAATTTCTGAAATGTAAAGTGTATAAAACAATAAATGACGAAGGTGCTTAGTTTCACGACACAAAAATTTCAATTGCAAAGATTGCACATATTAAGAAATAGCGAAAATTATTACAAACTTCATCACTCGTTTTCTCGGTTTCATAGAAAACACAAGTGGGACAGGTATGTGGTCATGAATGGTAAATCAGACCAGCTCTTTAAAATTGTAACAAAGATCGAAGAGTATGTTAGATCAATTATCATCGAGAAGATAATCGCCGCATCACAAACATACCTGTGGCCAACCCAGGCTCAGCCAAGTTGAATCTCTATTGAAATGTAACATGAGAGTTTTGGTGTTTCTGAAAGCGTTTGACTGCTTCAGATTCCTCGGATGGTGTTTGTACGCAGAACGTGGTAGTAGATCTTGTGGACTCTCCCCACAAATTGCATTTCCAATCCGATTCATGACTCTCTGCGCAATTGTCACACATAGTCTTCTTGCTACAATGGCCCGTTTGGTTGTATTTAGTGAAATGCTGCAATACGTAACGCGCGCTGCAAACAGTCGAACAGGCAAAAGATTTTTTGTCATAAAAGGGGAAATTAAACGCAAAACAATAACGCCGATGCGAGGATGAAGAGACACACTAATTTGGCCCGTTCAGTGCCGTTCCCAGTCGAAATCTTCGATCACTGGAGCAAGGAGTCTTTAAAACAGCCAACCCCATGCTTCGGTGGATTCACGCATATCAAACTCGAACCGATGATCACGTCGTCGCTTCCAACATTGTGAGTTGGCATGTAGATGCGGTAGTCCTTCATAAGACTTTTTGCCAGTAACGTCATTTTCTTGTTTCAGTTCCGTATTATTTTTTTTTCGAAATCTTTAGACTACTTAGCGGATTGTATTTGATCCAAAAGAAGATCAGATATGGTCCGACCACGTTCAATATGCATGATTTTTTTTGTTGAGTTTCTGTGCTCAAACTAGAGCTTCATTCCACTGGCATCTCAGTATATAGGCAGGACGTTAAAGAAACTTGCACGTTCAGTGAATGCAATATGGAAAGCTCATCGTAAGGCATATAACAAGTTGCTTAAAACTATTCTGTACGGAGTGGAAGCTAGGGTCAACATGATCCCTCTGCTTAGCACATTACTGAAAAATATAGTGCGTTTTGGATTGCGTTACTAAATTTGTGAACAACTATATTAAGGCGGTTAGCCACCTGAAGCTTTGAAGAGCATCAGCATTATCATCGTGGCCGAGTCCTGAACGAATTTATTTCACACTTCCAGGTTGCTGGATCTTGAGCTATTTTCAGTTCCTTTATACGACACCTGTACGCGTATCATCCTCAATTGGACATTAGTAACAAACACGGGGTCTGCCCCGTAGTCACCTCGAACAGTCGACGGGGATATCAGGTGTCTACAAAGCTGCAGAAAGTCCTACTCGCAGTCGCAACACACCTTTTTAACTCGGGGCTAACACCGTAATCAAACGTCATTGGTACTCCAAGATATACGAACTTCTTGGCAACCTCGTACCATACCATCATTCATGTCCACCTTGGGACTAACACCGTTCAGACTGCTTCGTTCTTAACTAGCTACCATGTCCTTTTCCTGTCTGATTTTATATTCAGCCCAATTCTAGCAGACTTTCACAAACGCGTGACAACAGTCTATTGTCTCTCTCCGGGTCAAAATCAGCCTAAATGTCGTGGGGCATCCGGCGGGTTGAAGCATTTCAACCAAGAATTGATCCCTTGGGTTCCTACTCCCATGTCATAGAAAGCGAAAAGTAACACTTAACTGCATACATTCAATGCAAAAAATTGCCAAACATTTGCATGATCTAGAAGGAGATCTAACTCTGTGCTCAGACAGTATTACGCATCAGTTAACTAACTAACTCACGCCTAACGAGCTCAAACCTTCGTTATCCAATCGTATTTGGCCACCGGGATACAGATTAGAGATTGCGATGCGTTGCGATGTCTGATTGAGCGTTTGAATGATCAAGAAATATTTTTTTGTGATCATTAGATCTGCTTTGATCTTGTAAATCCATTGGATATCGTTGTAGTCTAAGATCTGCAGGCTGGGACTTCGACTACAAGAACTAGTAAGTGACTAGTTTTCTTTGGCTATTTTCCAATAATTGATTCATCAAGTGAATTCAACTCGTGGATACGATCAACTTACGTATAGTAGTGGCATACGAAGAGGCTCATCAGTTTCGTGTTGTGTGTGCTTCTAGGGGCCACTTTTGTGGTGCGCCTAACAATATCAGACTATTGCCCTTGTGCTACATTAGGTAGATTTGATTTTTGAGCTTTGGCTCACAGAATCGTGACGACGATTTGAAAGTTTAGCTCCGGAGATTATGGAATTGTTCCATGCTCGAAGATATTTTGAACACTTCGAACATAATTTGTAAAAGATTCTCACTTGTAATTCCATTTATTTTCACAAACATCAAAGTCGGTTATCTTTCCGTTTATTTTGAAACTTGACTCATCCAGCGTTTCTGAATCGTCCGTTGTCCCAATCAGATGATGAGCCTAAAAGATTTATTCCCGAATTTTATCCAGGATTAGTCGCAGAGTCTATATTTGCACCGCTGTTGATTGTTCTGTTCTAAAACCGGTCTGAAAATCCGACAAGCCAACAAGGGATCCAGCATACCGGCGCAGTCTGCTAAACAGGACACGGGAGAGTATCTTCTAGTTACACGTGAGTAAGATGTTAAAGCCAACCGTAAAAAAGTGCAATCCACACGATTGTTCAGTTTACTAAAGCATAGGAGGTACTCTTTAGTTCATATACGCAAATGTCCTGCTATACCAAATTACCCTAACCATAAGCACTGTTCAGGATTATGCCAAATGTTTATTGTACACAATAGCCTACTGTATAATCACTTCGGAAAAATTCAAACCCTCAGGGTAAAATTTATTAGAGCAAATGTGTGCAGAAGGGCACAGTACCTATAACTCTAGTAAGTTAGAATTAACGTTTCGATTTCATCTCTTCAGAATGTGGAAACCGACTTGATGCCACAAAAGAAAACGCTGCATACGTTCATATGGTAACGAATGATGTCCAGTTAGCACAGAAGTTCTGATATGGTATTGTGCCCTTCTGCGAAAAATAGTTTTAACCAAAACTTCTTCTTAGGGAGAGGTACAATGAAGTCACACATAGTTCAAGAATTTCAATTCCCCTCACCCACCCGCAAACAAAACAACTCACTAGTATCCCACCGACCCATTTCGTATAGTTCCAAGTTCTGAGCTCCTTCCGTGAGCATGTGCAACCGCTTTGAGAATATTATGCATCGCGGAAGTAAGGCACCATCCATCCATCCACGCGAGAGCCCAACGAAACGCGGAACACACAAAGAGGCTACTAGCTTCGCCAACGAGGCCGGTTGATGTGAGGTGACAATGTTGCATATGTACCTACTCCCTTCCAAGCCAAGCAAGCCGTCGACGACGACGACGATGATGAAACAAAAAAAAGTAGTGAATCAACACACCGGTTTCTGCAGTGCCGCGCGCTATCATCGCGCGTCCGAATTCTCGGGTGCAGCGGGCTTCATTCAGTCAGTCATGTGGTGCCATCATATGCTGCCGCTGCGAACGGGATGACACCGAGGCAAACAATGTGCGATGTGAGAACAAAATAAAATCATCCGGAGCACGGTTCTGCGGCCGCGGTGGAGAGGAGAGTATCGAAAAAGGCGTGGCTAATCGACTCTATTAGTATAAGTGTCAATTTCGAACCAATACATGTGATGAGTTGTAGCTCACACGGATTTTTATCGGTTTTCTTCCACTGTCCTGATCGCAGCAGGCAAGGTGAGTGAAAGTCGTGGGGAGGGGAACCGATTCTCCCGATTTTTTTGGATCATAAAAACCGATCGGTGAGCGCGCGCGATTACACTTTTGGCATTTACTCGTGAGTACCACGGTTCGTACCGCTCGCGTGCACTTTACTGATGATACCCGCCGATGATGGTGGCGAAAGCGAGAAAGCAGTCACCGTACTCTGTCGCACTGGTTGGGGGTAGCGGAAAAAAACGACATAATGTGATTTCATAATAATGTATCGATGAGACAACTCACACCACTCGCGGGTGCACGGCGAGCTACTTTGTTTATGATTTTCGTTCGCTACTGGGAGTGAGCACCTGGTACTCATCGACATTCACCAACACTACGGTGGGGGGATCTCTTTCTCAGCATGCTGCACATTTTGAGTGAGAGTGCAGTTCGTTCGATTTGTGTATTGGGTTTTTAGCTGTGTGTTGGTGGAGCGCAATTAAACGACGTGATCAATCAAACTTTGGAGACGAATTGGCGAACACATCACACCAGTCGCCGTCCATGTGTGGAGCTGGTGAGCGCGAGTAAGAGCGAGTGAGACGCCAGCACATCGTGGTGACACACGATGAATGGGTAAGCGGGAAAAAACAATCGCGACCAGGCGAGCTTGTTCAGGATCAATCGCGCGAGTGTATGCAAGTCGAAACGAGACGGTACGATGGGGGAGCAAAATGATATCAATAATAAAAATCACTTCGCGTGCTTGTGTGTGCGCATGGGGAGCTCTATCAAGCAGAGGAGGTCAAGTCGATTCGATAGCGGAGCGGAATATGTGCTGTGCTTTGGGAATAGAGCCCAGTGTGTTGGTAGGTATGTATTCGTTATTCCGGAAGCAATGAAGGGATGAATTGGACGACAAAAAAGAATGAGTCTGCTACTAAGACGATTCGGAGTACCAGAATCTTGCTAAATAGCACGAAATAACCGTCATTCGGTTCGGGTAATTAGACTTTGAAGTTGCAATTCAAAACTGAATTGGCAACCTGTCAATCAGTGTATTTGTTAATTCTGTCAACGTTTTCTTCTATCTTACTGTTAATGACATGGCCAACTGCTCTTTTCCGTTACCCAATTATCTTACAATATTTTCCCACAGTACAGCCCATAGCGGACCGTTTTTACTGCGGCACATTCGAAAACAGGTTAGGTAACCGAATTTCCTTCTCCAGCGGATGATAAGTCGTAAAATGGGTGTTCCGTGTAGCGGTATCTGATGCCAACTAACTTACACTAACCTCACTTAACCTGGCATCATATTCAAACTGT
Source organism: Topomyia yanbarensis (assembly GCF_030247195.1). Lineage (NCBI taxonomy): Eukaryota > Metazoa > Arthropoda > Insecta > Diptera > Culicidae > Topomyia > Topomyia yanbarensis. Next base: position 449,081,345 of record NC_080671.1, on the reverse strand, counting down.
TCATTAAAAAAAAAAAACATCTGAACCCTGCCCTGCAATCTGCTTTTCGAATCCATACGCACTTTGTTGGACTCTGTTGCACCATTCACCGGAGCCTACCCGGTCAGTCTTTGTCCAGATCAAGACCTACCAAGATGTTGGAGTTCGTCTCGGTTGGTTCAGGGCTGGTACTGTTGGTGAACTTTGTCGAAGCTTACTACGATCGATTACCCGATCCGGACTACTACGATTTTGAATCATCGGAAGATTTTCAATATCCACCCGATGAAAACAATCACCACTACCAGTAAGTATTATTACTGAGGATCAACTAATTTTTGTTAACAGTGATGATAAAATTCCAGTTACCACCACCATCCAACCAATCCACCACCCCCACCGATCAAGGTAGTGAAAAAGTTTATTCCGATTCCGGCTAAACCAGTGCCACCTGCTGCTCCCTATGCCGTCCAGAAGGTCGACCTGACGAAAAACTCGGCCAGCAGTTCCGGTGGAATTTCGCACACTCTGGTGGCGATTGTTCTCGCACTGGTGGGACAATTTATCGGCGGTTTGATATTTCTGCTGATGGCTAAACTACTCGTAGGGATGAAAGCAATCCTGGTGACTAACACGGCCACCTTGGGACTGACGCTGTGGAAACATATGAAGAAGTTGAAGCGGAAGAAAAAGCATCGGAAGGGTCACAAACCGAAACCGCACAAGCATCAAAAGAAGAAGAAAAAGAAAAAGAAACATAAAAACAATAGCGAAGAAGTGTCGGTGCAGGCCAATCTGAGCCAGAAACAGATCAAGAAACTTATTAAACTTTTGAGTAAGAAGAAGATAAATATATAACGTTAATTTTATGTTTAAATTTGATGCTTTATTGATGACCGAAGTCCAGCCGGAGCTTGATGCGGAATTGTATCGGATTTTCGGCTACAATGAAGCAATCGAATTCCGACAGAATATCGTATCATATTCCGGATGTCTTTGACTTGGATATATCACGGTAGAAAACTGCGAAATCCTGTCTCCAAGTGGCACATTAGCTCGGATCCATAAAAAGCGAATCTTGCTCTGACCTCGGTGACTGCTTCTTCGTTTTTATTTTTGGGTTGTTGGTTAAAGATTCAGTATGCCATCTTACCAGGGCTGCGAGACCTAACCTCGTAATCGGGATTCCATCTTGGATATGGCAAAGCATTTCTCCTTCAGCCGTTAGTTCCGGAACAGACGCTATTTCGAGTCGCTCCTAACACGGAAAATAAACGTTTTCAACATACAACCAACGTGATTGTTTACCCGATCTTTACTAAGGTGGCTCGTACCCAGCTGGCATCACAGAAATATCAGAGATAGAGTTGCTTACCAACCTATACTTGGATACTGAAAAGGATTCGAACGAAGATTTAAATTCGACTCATATCCCTATTTCAATGGGAAATTCGCATTTAGAATCGAATTTTGTACTAGATTTCAAACGGAATAAAACTCATTTGGAAATCAAACTTGGATTCAGATTCAAATTTGAATTTAATTTGGACTCAGTTTTAAACTCGGGTGCAGTTGAAGATTCACATTCCCTTTCGGATTCGAATTAGCGACCAAACTCCGAATTAAATTCTTCTTGAGTTTAGAATCACATTTTGGAATAAATTCAACATAGATCTGTGTGTGTGTGTGTGTGTGTGTGTGTGTGTGTGTGTGTGTGTGTGTGTGTGTGTGTGTGTGTGTGTGTGTGTGTGTGTGTTAACCTTCCTATCTCCCACTAGCTGGTAGTGATTTACAGAAAAAAGATGTTTGCATGTATTTAAACATTCATGCAAATAACTTGGTTCATGGATTTAAGAAGGTGTTAGCTCAATTGACTTTCCGATGACCCATTTCGTGTGCAGTGCCAGACATATTCCGAGGTCATCGTTCCATCAACTAGCCCCGCCTTACTGTAATGTTTGTATCAATTGGATTGTAACATTACAGTAAGACTTTCGATTCCATTTAAGCAGGAAATCGACGCGTATTTAGTATATTGGTTCAATTTGTATATATAACATAACACATGTGTACTAGGAAACTTACCATTTTTGCAGTTTTCTACCTTCTTTTCTATCTCCCATTTATGTCTCCTTTGACTCTCATCCACATTTTCTGAATTCCTGCTTATTTAAGAAAGAAAAGGGGAAATAATAAAAAAGAACCGATAGACTCCGTGTTTTCCTCAGCGCTTCCGTTTTTCCTAGTCTGGAGTCACTGCCTGTTGGACTTGTGTAAGTTGTTCAATTGGAGATCTCCAAGGAGCTGTAATTGGAGGAAAATCTGACTTCTATCCAGAAGTATCAGTTTTTCACATTAATAGATTATATGTGTACACTACAAAACAATCCCGTGTATAATGCAACCATTTTTTGAACATTTATATGTACATATACACACATAAACACATACACATATATACACACATGTATACATAAAAACAGTTGAAAAATTTTACGATAGAATGATTCATATAAATCAAACTAATAAAACAAATCAAATTAGCTCAAATGAAAATCAGACAATATTAAAAAAGTTATGAAATTAAGAGAGTAAACTAAATTGTTTCAAGCTAACTAACTGTCATCCAATAACTAAAAGAACTGACTAAACCGAATTAATAAAATGAAGAAACTGAACAATATATGAACTGGGAAAAACTAACAATTTAATAAAATGATTAAAACCAATGAAGCAAACAACATGAATAAAACAATAAAAAAATTATTGAATTAATAAGATAAATAATATGAATAATGTGAATAACACTAACCGCCATGTTTGAAAAATGCAAAAACAACCAAGTCCATTGCAGCCGCCAAAAAATTTGTCGTCTAAGTATTGAAATTACCTTTAAATCGCATTCGCAAATAGCATTTGTTCCTAGGGGCAATTAGCACAGGCGAGTTGATTCAAACGTCAAACTATTTAAATCGCCTGACGATCTTCGTCCGCATTGTTTTGACCGGGTACTGACTCCATTCCCCTCTAAGAACGGTTGGTTTCAAAAACGTCCAATGAAGGACGTTCGTTGGACCAATTAGGACATCGTCCAAATAACCGTTCAACGAACGTCTATCGTTGGACCCGTGTTGAACGATTTTGAAACAATTTTTTGGACGTCTCAGTGGGTCAGATATCCGAACCGGTTCCGGAATGAGTTTAACTAGTCAAGTTCAGATGGCGCTGTCGATGCTAAGTGGGAACATTTTTTGGTAGCTCGCTCGAGTCGCGCACATACATAGTAAAATAATTGTGATGTGACGATAAGATCACTACGTCAAATTACACTATTCCAACGATATTTTTGCCTACCAACACATAACACAACAGGAGAAACGACTTACCGAGCGATTAACTTCGATTTCCTATTAAATATACTATATTTCACTGCAAAATTTTGTAAACTATGGAAGGAACGCAAAATCACTTCCGAGAAATTCGGCAGTGCTGCCACTTCTCGAATAAATTCAACATAGATCTGCATCGAAATTCATTCTCATTTAAACTTCAATTCGCAGGCACAAACTTAAAATCAGAATCAGATCCAAAATCTTATTCATATTTTGATCCGGAATCGAAGATGCGTAAAAGATATAAGATCCGATTCCTACCCAAATTTAAACTCAGACTTCGAAAATGATTTAAATTCCATCTAAGGCTTTACATCAGATTCATATTCGGTCTGAGACGACAATTCAAACTCCGTTCGACTTAACTTCTGATTCAAAATTGAACTAATGTTTAATACAAGACACGTCAAGTCAAGCACAGAATATTTTTCAGTCTTATATTTCTTCTCAGATTTAGGTTTCGGAAAAAGATTGATTTAATTTTTATGTCTTATTTGAACTCGGATCTAACTTATCTTAGAATATCAAAGATTTGAGATTACGAATCTATCATTAACTTAGACTCGTAACTTAACACGTAATCCAATTTCTGATTAGATGTCAATTCTTTGATACCTAAATAGAATATTAGGAACATTAGGATTAGAGACGGATTAGATCCGAATATGAACTCAGGTCTTAAATTGGGCGTAATTTGTTTTTAATTAAGGTATTATATTGGCTAAAAATAATTTTGAATTCTGATAAAGACATAAGATCAAACACAGATATATAACCTCGAATTGCTGTGACGGAGCTCAGAAATATTGACATCCCCCGGATGAACTTGAAAGAGGAACGAATTTCAATTCATGCTTGTTCCACTGAATGGTATCCTTCGGTTATTTGCTTCGTAACTCATTCTTTCGTTATCATTCAATTACTTTCGATTCAACTTCAGTGGTACACTGAATTTTGGTCTGAGGTAGATTTTCGAGCAAAAAGGCATAGATTACAAAGTTGTTCTCGAAAATGTTAAATATGCCAGCTTCGGCCTTAAATTGGTCCACATATAACAAATGAATGCTTTGGTTGGTGAATGAGATTGATATTTCCTCCAAACTGAAGGCAATTGATTCTGCGTGAAAATTCCAAACGGAATGTAGGAGGAATGAAGCGTTTAATGCAGGTTGCGGCAATTTCACGCAGAAATAGGCAACTGAATATGAGATTTCGCAACACTAGGATTTAGTAAAAATGCGTATTCAATGGAAGATGCCGACCCGTAGTCAGCATTGCAGATTCAAATCTGGATTCGTGGACAGGTGTGTATGGGGATTCAGATTCAAGACCAAGATCTGATGTAGACTCATATTAAAACTTTCAAAAAAGACTCGAGCTCAGAAGTCAATTTTAACTCGAATTAAGATTCAATGTTAAGGTTGGTTTACTTGAACTCAGATTTAGACTCGAACTCAAACTTAGATTCAGACCTATATTCTGATTAAAACATGAATTCAGGTTAAGTTTGAAACCTCAGCTAGAAACTTAAATTAAAACAAATTTAACATAATCAAATTATGATACAAACTAAGATTCCAACATTCAGATACAGATTCAATGCAAGGTTCAGTATGAGATTTGGACTCTTATAAAATTCTGAATTCAAGTTTAACACTTTGGATTAAAAGTTCGAGTTCATTGTAGATTCGAGAGAACAAATTCCAACCCAATTTCAAATTCTCACTCAGAAGCGGCCTCGGATTCAAAATTAGGCTAGAAGATTGAGATCTCCAGATTTAGACTCTAATCAAACATCGAATTTTGACTGTATTTCAATCTTTATTAAATTCACACTAGGATTTTAATTCTGGCTCATATCCGAAGATGTATATCCAGAGTGGAAACTCATCTGAATCATCTTATCTCTAGCTTTGGTTCAAACTGGAATCTGAAGGATTTGAATTTAGTCTTTGATCTAGAACACTAATTAAAATAATACTCAGATTCAAACTCGAATTGAGTTTATGTATAAAAGTCATACTCCATCGGTCTCAGATCTCAGAGCAATTTTCACATCGCTTGTTACATTTCGTTATATTTGGTTGATGCTTTTTGTTACATCTGATTCAATGGAAATTCACAGGTTTCTTTCAAACTGTGCAGAATGTATAACAACACAATGGCAACGGGTTTTGATAAGGGAAACACTCGTTCTTGAAAGTTCTTCGGATAGTGAATTTCGGTCTAGAATCATCAAAAAAAAAAATAATTCGTTGCAACTTACTTGGCTTTTTAAATTCTGGAATCATTTACGAAATAATTTCTGTATTGGAACAGAGAATAGGCAACGTTGTTCGAACAAATTAGTTTATTACATCGGTCATTTTTAAGTAGCTATGTGATCAGCTGTCAATTCAGTTAAACTCAGTAGCGCACCTTACCTTTGAATAGACCGTTATTTTTACATAACTTTAACGCCTGTTTTTCTGTGATTTTAGATTCATATTCAATTAATTTCGAAGTCAGCTTGAATTTATTTTGGTATCAGCTTGAAAGCTTTTTAAAATTATTTTGAAACAAAAAAATCGTTTCCGAATTTGTGATTTTTGAGGTACGATGACTAAACTGTGCACGTTTTACTTAAAAATCAAAGTTAACAGTACCTAAAACTAGTGGAAGAATGATGTAATGTAGTTAAGTGCGATATATTGCCTAATTTGAAATTTTCCAGCAAAAATTGGCGAAAAATAGCGTTAATCAAATTCATTGTGGAATTTTTCCCAGAACTTTCTGCAGCTTCCAGTCAAAAAGACAAACCTCTCATTTTGCCAGATTTTTAAATTATAGAAGTTGTTACACACAAATTTAGGAAATTTGGGTCATATTTCGCCAATTCATAAAAAACCGATTGTGGACGTTCCATGAAAACTAATATCTATGTAAAATTTCACTAACTAAAGTTGCAGTCAACTGACAAATTTTGTCAAACATTTTTAGCTGAATTGCCAGATTTTCTTTGAAAAATAGTGGCAACACTGTGCGTGAGTGACTAAACGTTGAGTTGGATTCGTGAGAGAATACGGTAGACGAGTACGGGAGAGCCAATTTGGCGAATCTGTTTTTTTTTGTATGCATGCTCCAACACATATGCCTGGAGGATTTAAATCGCTACGAGGCAAAAATGACCAGGTTTCTCTTGAATGGACCTCGCACAAACTAAGATGTTGGCGATAACGATGACGATGCTTGATCACCGTGGTATGCGGTTGTGGTACTGGATGTTCATGTGTGCGGTTCGGCCAAGTGCAACACGTAATACACGTGCACATGTTCGCCTGCACAACCGAACCCCATGTACACATAGGTTCGTGGCACCAGTTTTCTCTTTCTCACTCTCATCATCACTCAAGACGGATACAGGTCGTCAAACGGTGGGATAACAAAACTCTCACAAGTTTCCTATCTCATGCCTCCACGCGAGTCTAAGTCTATTGATGACATTTGGTCCTTAGACCGGTGACGACTGGGTGCTATCAGTCTTCAGCCGATAGTAGCAGAATGAGAGGGTGCGAACAGATCTAATCAAGGAAACACTACGGTAAAAAGGAATATCTGATCGGAAATCAGCCGCAACAAGACTTTAATCTGACTAGTATCGATGATCGCGGGTCAATACGTATTGAAAATTCACCGCGTCTGTTTTTATGAATCAAATTTCAAGTTCCGTTATTGCTAACCAGTCCGTGTATCAGGTTAACAATTCTTTGTATTTCTCTTCAATGATCGTTATTATCGCTTGTATACGTATATTTTACAAATCATCCGACACGTAAAATAGGAAATACATACCTTGATTTATAACAGCTCGCGCTATCATAACTCTTTGTCCGTATAACGTGTTATCACTCGGTAGTTTTCAACCAAATAAAAATACCTTACAGAAGTAGCGAATTCTATCTAAATACTGTTACAATAGATAGTGATCCGACCCATTACGCAGATAAGATTAGCTTTTCTAGGCAATACTCCCACGGTCGGCTGTGTGGAGTTCAAATTGCTTTTGTTTAGGGAATATAGTATACTCTCGGTAGCCGGCTGCCCAGAGTTTAAAAAAAAAACAAAAACTAAACAAGATCTCTTTTTCGAGTGATAATGCACTCGAAAACTAACTAAACAACTACCTAATAAAATATGCTTTACAGGTCGCATCGCTTGCTTGGAGCGAATCGTAGACCTGATACCCTTCCAAACTACCAACTCCGCGACACCTATGAAAGAGTCTGATGAATCGTCGTCCTTCCGATAAGTAGGTGGAGCATCAACACTTCCTGTCTACCTTATCCTTTATCCTTCCCCGTGCACGATGGAGATGGGGCCGGCCGGCAGTTACTGATCGCTGAGTTCCGTGAGAGAATGAAGAAGAGTGTGGCTGTTGTTTTTTCTTTTGTATGCATGCTCCCAACGCTTGCCTGTACATGGAGGATCACTGCGAAGCAAAAATAAACGGTTTCTCTTGGATGGATCTCGCACAAAAGAAGGCAAGCGATGACGATGACTATGCTTGAGCATCGCGGTGTTGCTGCGGTTGTGGAACTGGCTGTTCATTTGTGTGCGATGCACTGCGTTCATCGATGCAAGGGCAGCGCGTATTTCTACGGTGAAAAATGGGACACGGAAAGTCTGCGACACTGACTCTCGAATGTTTCGATTGATAGAAAGCGACAGATGAATGTGTGCAATGCTGCAGGTGTACAATATTCATAAACCTGCACTGCGCACGTTAAGAATTAGAAATTGGATAATGTTCCTATTTTGGTCCTAACGCTATATTTTTAACTACTCTTAAATGTTGCAATATTCTCTTTAACGTAAACTAGTACAAAAATCGCAAAAAGTAGTTTTTTCCTTATCGTTTGCTAAACCTTCATTAAAATCAATCAACTAGTGCTTTTTTCGCTATCTATTTTTATATCACTCTAAGCTCAACCTACAACATTTACTTATTGAGCAGAAATCACCCAATTTTTAAAAAGATAGCAATAAATGTTCTATTCTGTGCATCTAATCTCAGCACAATAAACGAGTTGCCGCTTCATAGGTTTGCCAAATCTCCCATTACTTGCACTCCTTGCCAAGAGCTAACAACTGATAATAATTAGTTTCATATTCATCATTGCATTGTACCAACTTGAGATTTATTGGAAATAAAAAATTTATCTCTGCAATCAATAATCAGTTTATTTGAAATAATGTGTTAGCAAGCTCATCCTACTTACACAAAACTCCTATTCTTGCAACATCTATGAAGATACCCTTCAGCTTCGCTTGTAAATGTTGAACTAATATTCCTTCCCTTCGCCGGTCATTTGAAAAGACGTGACCTGGTGTACTGCTGTGGTGCTTGTTCCACTATAAAGAGCAAAGCGTTAATCCCAAATGTTATAAACTTGCTGTTTTGTTGCAAAAAGTTTATATTTTTTCTTCTAAAATTGTTGATTTTGAATGAATTCTGGCCACAAAAACAGAAATATACAAAAAATACCCTTCGTTGACGAAGAAGTCATTGTAATAGGAAATTGAAGGGTTATTAAGTCAAATCGATCGGTTTAGTTGCTGCTAAACGCTAACCTTTTCCTGAAAAAAACGCGTAAATTGCGTTTACAGCTTGAGGTATTGTACAGTGTTGAAATAAGTAATATTCGACTTACATAGTCAGTTGCTTTTGAAATTTTGAGGACACATTCTTGATTCGAATTTTTCGACACAATCAAGTGGATATAACCGCTTAAGAAGCATATCGAGATCAATTAGGAATCGTTTTTGAAACATTTTGTTATGTTTCAGAACTGAAAAAAAATAGATTAGGTGGTAAGTAACAATGGGAGATTCACTGTGGCTGCTTTTTCTTCCGTCCATTACTCGGTCGTTTCAACATTAACTACTCAACTTTTCATAATATTTTAGTAAAAACCGTCGACTTTCGATAGTAGTAGGAAAAGTAATGAAAAGTGTTATAGTGACGTCGTAATAGTCGAAAGAGCAAGTAAAGAAATAGATGCTCTCAATGGTGCTTAGGTCCCATTGAAAATTTTCTCTAGAATTATTTTAGAGCCATAAAAAATCAATTAAGAATTATTTTGGAGTGGATTCATTTTAGGAATGGTTCCTGTATTTTTTAAAAGTTGTTTCTGAATCATTTTGAGGTTTTTAAATATTTGTTTGAACATATTTTATGAATCATCGAAAAATTATTTCATGATCAAGACTCTATTGGAAGTCGTCACGAATTTCTTTCTTATCATTTCGGAATGATTTTTGATTCGTATAGCAATTTCTCTAGAATCCCTTCGAAATCAGCAAAGAAATGATTTTATTACATAATGGATTCATGTTGGAATCATAGAAGAATATTTGGAATTAATTTCATCTTTTAAAATCATTTCCGAATCATTTGGGTATCTTTTTAAATCAATGCAATAAGAATCATCTCGAAATCAATCAATCTTCCTGGACCATTCTCTAATCAAATCGGACTCGTTGAGCAGTCCTTTCAGAATTATTTGGGAATAATATTCAAACCAAATAGAAATTACTTTCTTAAATCATTTAGGAATGAACCTGTATTCGTTTGGCAATTTTTTTTTTTTTTTGAATAAGTTTAAGTTCAATTGATATATTTTAGAACCCATTTCGATTGAATCTAAAAATCATTTTAAAATCTTTCCAGAATCAGTTCGGAACCATTCCAAGTCAGTACTACTCACTCTCAGCAGCTTCGAATGAATGTACGTAAGTCTACGAGTGTGCCTAGAGCAGTCAACCCTGCGAATTTTCCCGTAGATCTACCCTTTCTACGGATCTACGGGTTAACTCGTGGAATCTACGAAATTTTCATATCTTCTTTAGAATTCAACGGAAGTTTAGTAAAAATAATACATATTTGATTTTTCCAATTGAATTTCTATAATGTTCGCTCGATAATTGTGTCATTAAGCCATATACTGTTTTCATTTTTTTCGATGCAGTTATCATTAAAGATACGCAGTACAACTGTTTTTCGCCGTTTCGCTTTTTTCATGGGATTCATTAACTCTGACATCAAATAGACAATCGTGCATGCTTTGCTCAATTGAATTCCAAAAACAATCGAACCAGAATTGTGGATAACTTCTTCATCGAACACTATAACTGAACTTCATAGAATTTCTGAACGTTGGCATGACTTCAACAGATTATTCCAAGCGAAAGGACCTATAATAATATTGCAACACAACACTGACAACATCGCAAGCTTGTTAAAGCACGAAAGAAAGAACATCTTAAATTGTGTTCAGCTGTGAACCTGGAAGAGGTTGTTGGCATTGGTGCAGATTCTGCACTCGAGTAATAGGCGCATGTGAATGTTTTTCGTTCAAAATTAGAACAAAACCTCAGGCAGCAATCGTCATGCTAACGAAACGATGATTGGTTTTTCTTTCGAACTAACGAGAAAATATTCGACGGAATGAACTTTAGACTTTGCAAGAAAGGTATGTCTGTTCCTGTGTAGAAATTTGTGCGCATCGTGTCGCATGGGAACTGCACAATCCACTCACATTAATCGACAAATTCCCAGGTACACTAGTATCATCCAAAAATACTGATCGTGAGTAGGACAGAAACAAACTAATTTTTTTTAAAGAATCTTCCTGATCCGCTAAAGAGTCGATAATTTAATTCATACAACTTGAGACAAGTAACAGTGGTTTTTATTCATAAACCAGGATAACCAACTTTCGACCACAATTCGTAACGGCCGATTGAAATGCCATTCTACTACGAATGGCATTTCGCGCTACTTTTCACCAAAGTTTAACTAGCATACGTTCCAGTGAGAGAAAGAATTATATAAAGCACGCGTTTCTGTAGCAATTGTTATCCCTGATTAGCTTCACCATTAATTCTAAACAACTATCAGTACAATTTGTTGTCAGAAAATCACATTAGCTTTTCTCATAGCGATACGGCAACTTCTTGAAGCGGTTACATGGATTTAAGCTCTTTTCTTTACAATTCCTTTCTGAACGGTGTTGATGAATATCTTGATTGTCAATACAAATGGCAAACGGTTTCTATCACAGAGCTACATATTTGCAAAAACCATTGCCGGGTATCTTTGAAAACTTTTGCACAGGGGTTGTAAATTCGTGTTCAAGCGTGATCCAGCTTTACTTCAGCTTCTAGAAATGGATAGCATGATCGCTAAAGGTTCACATTTAAGTACATGAAGATGAAGGTCGGTTCGACTCTAAACGCACAAAAGGATACATCAGGTATCGAGAGACGAAATGCCAACAAAAGATCGATTTACTTCGCACATTAATTTGATCTTGGTCGGACGGAAATTTACAAAAGTTGTATGAAACGACGATACTCTCAGTAACTTAGCAAGGAAACTACTGTTTCCGTTTTGCCGCGAACACTCACATTAAAAACTTGGAACGAATACAGTGTCGTTGTTAGCGTATTACCCGATCTATTTCGAAATTGTCTGGGATTAATTTTGCGATAATTTGAGAATCATATAAGAATTTTTTTTAAGTATTTTTGAATAATTTCAGAATCATCTTGGAGTTGCTAGAATCATTTTGAAATTGGTTCCAGATGATTTCTGGATCAATCAAGAACCGTTTAGATATACTTCTGAATTGAAATTGTAACCATATCATCGGAATTATTTCGGAATTGTTTATCATAGTCATTTTATAATAGTTTAACAAATCATTCAAAATTATTTTGGAGTTTTTTTTTCAAAATTGGTTGGGAATTATTCCCAAGATATTTCTGATTCAATGTGGTTCAATTTCGGAATCATTTCAGCATCATTTAAGAATAATTTTAGATTCGTACTGGAAATCAACTTAGAATCATTTCAGAATCATTTTGACAATTTTTTAGAACCATTCGTAATCAATCAAGAATAATTTAGGAGTCATTTCAAAATCCCTTTGGAATCACTTTGGAATATATTACGTTCACAGGTTATAATGGCTCCAGGAATGTCCAACTCCTGCCGAATCTCCTCCCACAAATTGTCAGGAAACCGTACTTGCTGACTGACGCAAATTGAGGACGCCAACACATCCTGCTTCGGGTGGAGTGACCTCCATTGTAGTCCATTGTATTTCTGGGGAAGATGTAGATTAGGACGAAAGTAACCATGAGAGATTCTCTTTGGAGTCTATCTCTTCTTTTCATTACTCGATCGTTTCAACATTTACTACTGAATTCTTCGCACAATATTCTAGTGAAAATGATCGGCTTTCGTTTCGGCACTGGAAAATTAGTGCAAAGTGTTATGGTGACGTCGTAATAATCGAAAGAGAATTGTAAACAAAGAGAGGCTCTCAGTGGTACTTACGTCCTAATCTAAATTTTCTCCAGATTTCTTTTATTTATAAAAGCTTCCAAAATAAATTCTATGATGTACGGTGGAGTAGTAATTCTAATTACTACTTAAAAATGATTCGAAAGTGTAGTGTTAGACTTGTTGCTCATACTCGCCAGAATTAAATTGTAGACGAATTTGTTTCTAAATGTTTCACATGAACAAATGTACATGCAGGCCCGATGAGAGGGGGAGGCAGCCAGGGAAATTGCCCTGGGGCCCGGATCGTATTTGGGGGCCCGCGATCTTACCCGAAAGATTGGCGAACACGTCCGGTATTCATAAAAGATCACAAAATAGCATTAGTAATTTCGCCTTAATAAATTGTTATATGATGAAAGCACATAAAAATGAAAACTTTTTTTGATAGTTGACATTTGTTAAAACAATCGTTCTTAAGGAAGTTGTCTACTTTCTGTACAAGTTTAAAAAACGAGTTTTGTAGCTTGAATCGACGGAATAAACTACAAAATATTGAGAAGCCAATTTAATGTATTTTCAAAGAAAGCAATAGAGCGTCAAACAGAAAAGCGAGCGCACGGACAAACGCATTCGTCGTCTTCTACGTTCGCTTTTTTGCTGGTGGTGCCGGTTGTTGGCTTGGAGACACTGGGCGTGATTGTTGTTGAGTGAATATTTGTTCCTGTCAGATCCGTAGATATTGGTTTTGTAGCCGTTTGTGGTTTGGCATAAGATAACAGTGTGCTGTTTACGGTTATAGTAGGTGTGCTTTTCTTAGCTGCTTTTGCACAAAGTTTTCCGTGGTGCAGTGTCTTTTTGTAGAATTCGTGCATAGGAATCTACCATGGTTGCATAACCAGTATTGTCTGATGAATCGTCCCATTTTTGGTTGATCCGCATAAAATGGTTACATATGAAAAAGTTGATTTGTACGAAAGTATTCTCACCACAAGAACAAAGTTAGGGATACACGGGAAAATGCCAAGTTACAGCTCTTATGGAAGCCACTTCTCCGTATCTTGACATAAATTTGTCAATCACGATGTCAGAGGCATGTGGATATAATTCGTGTAAGCACATCTCTCTGGAGTCCTTGCCTATGTATACGGGGATGATGTTGTTAACGTGGCAGCTTTCGTTGATGTGCTGCACGTTGTTCCGCGAATGTTTCTTAATGTTTGATATGGTGCATTTACAGGGCGTTTACTTCTCCTGGTTTGAGCACAATCTGCACATTTATAAATTATTTCACTTCCCGAGTAGCTGGTCTTACAAGACATTTCCAAAAATCAATAGCAACACAATTCGTCTGCAGTCGTTTTTGCCGTGTATCTATAGCGGAACGATTTTCAGTTACTATTCTGGGCGAGATGAGAAGGTAGACTGACCTTAATTAATAAGTGATTAAAATGGATAACCTTTTTGTATTTTTGGATTTTTATAGCACGTTCAGTTCATCCAACAGCAGCAGTACTCGGTTGCCCACTATACTCGCAGTTGTTTAATTTGCGTTTTCTTATGTCTTTCTGTGTCTATATCTTTGTCGGGTCCTACATATTCTCACAGCATATTAAAACCGGCTCCTGCGTTAGCCAAATCACATTGTTTATTTTTTAAACCTGCATAAAATCTACGATTGGTAACGGTTTTCTTGGATTCAATATGAAATAAACTTATATAAATTGAAAATATTTTTGATGTAATAATTTTAAGCGAGAATTTCGAACTGCATCTGCTACCTTCTTACTTTGCTTACAAAAAAAGCTAAAACTGCTCCATTGCTACTAGCAAATAAATCAGTCCGTGTATCGCTTTGTCTGCACAGTAGAAGCAAAATGTCGTGTTCCAAACCACTATGGCCAATGTTTACACCCTACAATTTCACCATGTTAGACATAGCGTACTGATTATGTTCCAGACCATCAATCAAGTAGACGTGTTTGTTTCACGAAACGAAATATATCCGCTCACTGTTAGAATAAAAATTCCAAATTCCTCCGGGGGTTTGAAGAATTATTCCTGCTATTATAACACTTGAAGATCGTTCAGAGGCGCAGAATGCTCAGCTTTAATTGTTTTGTGTCGTTACCCAAATAACCCTAAGCACTAAATTAAAATTCTAGATAAGCTATAAGTTAGCATTTCCATTGCTAGCTGGACGTGTACAAGTATTTTTTGATGCTTCAATGCACCTAAAATGTAAAGCATTAAATCTAGAACTATATCGACATACAGAACATAGACATCGTGCTAAAAAGCTTTTGAAGATAAATGCTATAAAACTTTTAAAGAAAACTCTAAGTGCTAATATAGAATCTTCTTATAGTGCTTTGAGACACCGAACAATATCAAATATACGTATGTGTTCCAATAGTCACCAAACTAGTGGTTTTCGACTGCGGATTAAATCCCATTTCTATAGGCACTAATTCGTCAATTTAAAGAGACGGTTTGTCAAACAAAAAAAGAGAGGAAGGGTGGGTGGGGATTCATGGTAAGGCGCAAATCTCCGATCAATATGGCGAACGTGCCATTTGAGCAAGACGCTACTGCTTCCTGATTCCTGAGTACCCGCAAATTGAAAAACTCGTAGCTGTGGCAATTTTACCCGATTTGGATACCACGGAATAAGAAGCTGTCGAAATTCACCTGTCTGGCACGCTATCTGTGGATGTGGCAATATGAGTCAACGGGAGACTAATAGAAACCACGGACTCATGAGTTTCCCACGGCTGAAGAGGAACTAACTCATACTGAACTAGAGGGCTAGGGATTAAAAGGGTCCGGCAGTAATACAAGCCTTGGGGCCCGACGCGGCTCTCGACGGCCCTGTGTACATGTCATATACATCGTTTGTAATTCGATCGCTACAACAAAGGCAACAAATTGAGGCTATCTTCATTGATTTCTCAACAGCTTTCAGTATTATCAACCACCAAATTAATATTGACAAACCAGATCTACTGGCTTCGATCTTATTGGGCGTGAAATATCTGTGATATTCAGTGAAACAATAGCACCTCCTTCAGTCGTATCATCCGGAATTCCTCAGGGAAGCCATCTCGGCTCATCTATTTTTTCCCTATACCTCTTTTTATAATCAATTGTTTTAGGCTGTCTTACGCAGACGACTTTAAACTTTTTCGTTGCTCTTATAATACGAAACACGCTTTGTTTTGGAATTGGAGGTTAGTTTAATCGCTGACTGGTGTGAAATTAACAAGATGTCACTGAACGCGGCAAAATGCTCGATCATCTCTTTCTCTCATAAAACATCCGCTGTTTCATTTGATGGAATAATCCTAATGTGAGACACAGTAATAAAATACTTAGGAATCATACTAGATTCCAAGCAGTGGCGGATCCAGGGAGAGGGTCTTGGGAGTCTGGACCCTCTCCCCCAAATTTTTTTAACTTCATGAGAAATTTTAAAGTAGTTTCTATTTTAAATTCATTCTAAATTCTAAAACATTCCAAATCAGATTCGTTCACCAAAACTGATTTTAATTAACCCTCCGGAAGTCGCGCTTATGGCCCACTGAACGAGCAGCCGCTGGTGCCGTAAGACGATTTCACTAGATTTTCAGAGCAGCGTGCACTCAGTGCACTAGCGCGACTGCCGGAAGGTTAAATGAGGGTATTACATGTTACGTATTGTACAATGAATATTTCTAAATCGAAATTTTGGACCCCCTCCGAAATCAGCTCCTGATTCCAAGTTAACTTTCAATAACTTTTTAACCGACATTTTATCTAATAATTCTCATTTTATTACTCAACCGTTTTTGCGATAAGTTCTATTTATCCCTTTAACTTTCAAGAAACTATGTTCGCATACCCTTTCGAATAACTAGAATAAGCGGTATTGTAATTTTATTATGGGTTACATTGTGCCTGCAGATTTTCTTTATTTTATGAGATTTTCACTAAAAATTGAGAAAATATATGCGTGATATAAAAAGATCGTGAAAGTATAACTATTCCATTAAGCTTTTCCCTAGCGAACTCCATGGAAAAAATAATCGGAATAAAAAAGAAAACAACATAGTTGTACGACATTCTAGCAGTTGTTTAGAATAGTGATAACTATATCGGACCACAGTCTCAGTCTTGTGTTGTCCAATAAACGGCAAGACAAAACAATACATGATTGATATCGAAGATGAGATGAAAGCCTTAATTTTAATTCCACAGCAGCAGATCGCTTGCCATATCGTAAGTATTTTTGCGAAATTATCGGCAAAGAAAAATATATACTTACCGTACACTTCTCCACGACCAGTTATCAGCTAGAGCTTTTCACCAAGACGTTGTTTATAATCTATTTTGACGCATGTTTAGCCTCAGAATGCATCTATTAATTGGAATTGAAATTTGTTCGTAGGGATGTTTCACTCCTCTAGTTATTAAAATGGTTTGAGTGATGCTGATGCAAGGAGAATCAGTTTTGGAAGCGTTTAGGTTGGTAGTACACGCTTTATTTTTATGCCGAATTTTAGCATTTTTCATCAAGGTGTGCACAGCCAAGTGCACATAAATAGTTGCTTAGCGCGGAAAACCAGCAAACAATATCGCTTTGTAGAGACATAATTTTGCAGACTACATTGCAGCGTGGAAATTGGAGAGCTGAAATGAGGGTGCGGAGTACTAATAAATAGTGTTCCTCCTATCTAGTAAAAACCTGGCCAACAGGAAATCAGTTAAGACGGCAAACAACAATTTAAAATATAGTTCAGTAAGTCTGTCTGCTGTGAAACATGTTGGTAGACAATGAATCGTAGTAACTCGGCCTAAGCTCGACACCTACCAGCAGAAGACAAGAGATTAGTCTGTAAGATTGTAAGCCTGTTTCTAATGACCCTACCACTTCTAGTTTTTCGATCTGTATATTTCACATCATTGCTCTCCCCTGAGTACTATTGCTCTAAAATTTTCGTAACTTTCGCTACTCAGTAGACTCTGCCTAATTGAATGTCGTTAAAAGGTAAACAAAAATGTGATTATATTTTAGTCGAAATAAAATTTGGATGTAGTTAACCCTTACATGCATGAATTGCATTTTTCTGAGGTACTCATTTTTTGGATTAGATACAATCTATGCCTCTTGTTTGGGCTTTATATCACGAAATTCGGTATGTTGCCAAATGGTAACAGTATGCATTTTAGGGTTAAGTGTCGGCTGTACATTTTCCCGCTTACCCATTG
Source organism: Topomyia yanbarensis (assembly GCF_030247195.1). Classification (NCBI taxonomy): domain Eukaryota; kingdom Metazoa; phylum Arthropoda; class Insecta; order Diptera; family Culicidae; genus Topomyia; species Topomyia yanbarensis. Next base: position 449,063,399 of record NC_080671.1, on the reverse strand, counting down.
TTTTTCGTAATTTTCCCACCTAGACTACAGGTTTCGTAGTGGCTGAGAAAGTTACGAATTTCTCCGATTCTGTTCTAAGAGATCAACTCTAAAAAAATAAAATAAAACCAATAGTACAATATTTCCAACTACTCGTTTTAGAACACGAATTTCAGCTTGTTTTTAAGTGCAAAATTTATCTAGATTTTCACTACCATAAAAATTTGAAAAAAGTTATGATAATCAATGTGTACTATAGAACCTATTGAAATGTTACATCGTACCTCCTGCAGCATACGCAAGGCCAACTCAATCGTTAACCATCCCAACAGCTGGTACTCAACTAGCCAACCGTACCCAGCACATCCCCACCAGCTGTCAGAAGCCCCATCAATTCATCCCATTTTATCGGACCACCGAGGCTAGTTCCGAGCATCATCAACGGCACAAATCACGCACATCCTTGCTCTTTCCCAGCCTGGAACCGAGTGCGGAAAGCGGAACTTTTCCCAACGACGTACGGTGATCAAATGAAAAAGGTGCACGGAAAAAGGTAAATAAACCACCACTTGCTCATTCGATGTGTACTACACTCTCTTCCTTCTCTCTACATGCGGTCTAGCTATAGCAGAGCAATCCGGCATAGTATAGCATTTTTCGTACTACGATTACCAGAATCCCGCCGCTCATCGGGTAACTCAGCAGGTTGAGACCAGGCAAGCAAAAAAAAACAAACCACTACGAGAAAAACAAACTCGATCTACCACCTCGTGAGAGAGCGAGCGACCTACCCGTGTAGTGGTGAGTTGTTTTGGTTCGCACCGTGTGGTGTGTCACCACTATCTCACGAGACCGAGCGGAGCACACACAGCGAAAGCCACGGCGCGCGCGAGGAGGCAAGAATCAGCAAGAAAACACGAGCGTGAGCAAAAAAAAACACACAACGAGACCGCGCTCGCCAACAGTGTAATATGATTGAATTGGATTAGTCAACTGCTGGTATTATACCAGAAAACATCGTTTTTTGATAGGGGTTCGATAGGCGATTTGTGTGTGCGGGGTTCGCCAAAAAAAGAGGCCCAACTTGCGCCACCTCTCGAGTGCGTACACGGCGACGACGACGAAGGGTCGCGCGATTAAGGGGGCCCACCCGCCGATTAATATGACGAAGAAATTGCGGAATTTATTATGAGTTGTTTCGGTTTCCTGAATGCTTAGTTTCGAACTCGACCACCGCGCAGCGGACGTGTAGTGTGCCGTACCGACGAGTCCTTGTTGTGATCGATGATAGTTCAATTGATCGGATTTTTTTTTTCGTTAACTTTCAACGGATGATCGAATCGTGATCGGTTGAGTTCTTTTTTTTTACTCTCGATTGTTTGACAGAAGACCAAGAATGATCGTGGCCGATGATCGATGGGTTCAGTAGTCGGAAATGACGGCCGTGTGACAATAAATGAAAAACGTAACGGTGCGTGTGATTTCTGGTGTCGGTTCACGAAAATATCGAACCCGTTCACGTTGCCTGTTTCGGATTTTTTTTTCCGTTTCTCAAACTGAAAATTAATTAAGACACCATCGGAGGCAGATTCGAAGGCAGCCGAAGAAAAATTGTGACAAAACTCAAAAATAGATTTCTGCGTGGGACACTTTGTTGAAACAGAAGAAGCGAGAAAATAAAGTGCTAGGGGAAATTTTTGGTTTTGGTGATGTTTTCCGACTGATGTGAAATTAATGTTCGATTTCCCATTGAGAAGAAAAAATTGGCTGATCGAAATCTACTTTTTTTATTCGATTGAGTTCCGTTTGCCGACTGGACCCGAAACTGCATCGCAGTGTGCCCTGGCGAAAATAGAGTTGGAAGTGATTCAAAATTACCCCTGAACGGCAGAGTCATAAAGTCATTTTGAAAAGAAGAGAAAAAACAAAACCCACTGTACAAAAGTGCAATTTTATGACGGCTGTCAAAATGCAATAAAAGGCCAATTTATCGACCGCAAGAAGCAACCGAGCAGGTGAAGGTAGAGAGAGAGAAGGATAGAGAGAGAGCGAGAGAGATAAAACAAAACAAAACGTCCAATGAACGAAACGGTGCAGTTTCGAAGGCGAAGAAAGAAGAGATGTTGGTGATCGATATCAGTGAATGACCCTGAGGTCTGTTTGAAGGGAAGAAAAAGTGCGAAGAAAAACGTTATCGATTGAAGCGAAGAAACGAAGAAAAAAAAATTGTGTTTGACAGGGTGAACCCTTCCGGATCGACCGGTACAGCCTAGAGACCAGCAAACTGTTGACCGCGGTTTTTTCATCTTCCTCTTGGCAAAGATAGCCGGAACAACGACGACGACGACAACGACAACCACGGCGGAAGGTTTTGGCACCACGCCGTCGTCCACTGCTGGCGGCCGGCTGCAGCTGGAAAGTGTTGGCGGTGGTAGGCCATCGCCACCATCACCGTCGTCAGCCGCCTCGGAAGTCGATCTTCACCACCACCACCGAATGCAGCCAACCGTACCGCAGAGCACGGGAGGTGGTGGTGGCGGCGGTGATATGGACCTCCCCACCGTACAGTCGATGGATTGGGTGTTCCAGAACAAGCAGCTCTACTTCCTAGCGCAGTATCTAGCACAGGTACGTACCTAGCCCCTTTTTTGTTGGGTTGGCCGTCCCGGAAGTGTCACCGAAATCTCTGACCCTGACCTCGTAAGTTTTCCCGGGGAATGGCGGCGGTGAAGATGGTTTAATAATTAAGAAGTGTATCCGTCCTATCCCGGGAGTCAGGATTTGTAGGGGGTTGAAAGCGTTAATGACGACGACGACGATGACGGGTTGTTGGCTCGGTTGATGATAATTTTCGAATGCTCAAGTTGGTGGCGTTTTGCCGACTTTTCCGTAGAGGGACGGGAAAAGTGGTGGTGAAGTTTTCAACACGCACTTTGCAGGACTGGGTGTGAGATTCAGTGTAGAGCTTGAAGCATCAAATAATTCGGTTAAAGTGTCGTCTCTTGAGATGTCGTTAGTTGGGTTAATTGTTTCGAAAAGTTGAGTTTGAATTGGATGAGACAAATTACTGTGTTTGATTTGTAATATACTTGAAAAGAATTTGTAAAAAAAAGCTAATAAAAATTATAAAATTCCAAGAACTTGTTCCACCGCATCTCAAAACTCAGCGTAACATTCCAACACAGAAGCTGAACGGACGGGAACAGCCAAGTGAACGGAATTGTGATGATACACAAGTAGCGTCGGCATTTTGTACGGTCGTCTCGTTCGGTTACCACACTGAAGCTACTGCTACCAGTGACATTTTTGACATTTCAACGAGTGTCTTAGCGTATTTTGTGTGATGTTTGTTGGTTAATTAACTAGGTTAACTTAAAATACTGGTGTCAAAAGTAATTATATTGAATTTAAATTACGCGAAATTGACTGAAATAATATTTTAAATATTGAAAAATTGAAATCAAAAATGACAAACAACTTATGTGTACGGTTAAAAAAACTGGTCAGGACTGATGTCCCGATATTATAGAAGTTTTAAATTTTACTGATGAGACCATCAGGAAATTGACTTGTTTCTTCCTAAGAATCAAGTGTTATTTCAAGAACCAGATTTTTCTTGAAAATACTTGAAGTTTTCAAACAAGTTTTATTGGTGCCGAATAATTCCATCTGAAGTTCAAGGAATTGTCTGAAATAGTTCCTTTACAAATCTATCGCTGCTCAGGGAAGTACTTTGAGTGCTATGTTGGTTTAATCTTTTACTAATGCTAGCAGTTATTTATTTTTTTAATTTATCTGTATAGTACACTAAAGACTCAATCATATTTTGATCGAATAACTAACATTTGCTCGCATAATTTGATAGTCTGATTCTTTTGTCTGGTATAAGATAATCGAGTGAAACTTTAAAAAAAAAATGTCTATCATGCATCACTACCATCGCTTCCTCAGAAAACTGCAAAAAATGTTCAGCAACCTAAAATGCACAGGAATTTGAATTGCACAATTGCTACACAGCTTTGCCCATTGTTGCTGATATTTTCACTTTTCTAGTCATAAGTCAAATTGCTTGCTAAACGAAGGATTTTTTTGCATCTTTAAAACTTTTTTGTTCTAAAACTTACAGATGCAACATTTACCGTTGCACTTTATAAAAAAAAAGTTTTCAAGACGTTTCCTAAACGACTCTTGGAAATATTAAATAATCACAGTACATTTTTCGAATGTATCATTTTGTTGTCAAATTCAATTTATCGTGGGACACGATGAATTCTTTTGAAGGTTTGAGTCTTTTTACAAGAACAAATCCTAATCGTAGCATCGAAAAAATAACAGAACTTCATAACAATAGACATTTACTGATTGGAAATCATTCAATTTTTCCATTCTTTATTTCATATTTATTTTTAGGATGAATATTTTCCTCCTATAATGCCAGCATGTATGCATGTAAAAACGAATTGAAATAGACCATATTTCCGTAATATCCAAATGCAATCAACATTTCAGCATGTTAAAATAGCGTCTACTATCTTCATTCACGGCATTGGCTTGAATGGTACGAAAAAAAGTAGAAAACTCGATTAAAAATTTTGCTCTACTCTTACATTTCTGTTTGTTTCTTAGCGTGGAAGCAAAGGCATTGATATAAATGCATGTGCAATTCATTTGACGGAGGTGCCGTGTCAAGTATGCTAGCTGTTTTTTCCATTGAACATCGCCATCCTAAAATTACAAAGTTTAGGACTTCCTGCATGTCAGACTAAATGAATGTAGTCCTAACTCTTCGATGGTTCCGCCTTCGTGAATCTAATAAAAAAAAACGATGCCAATCACACTCAATATGTCCGTCCATTGGCACGTCCCGCAAGGCAGTCACCTAGGCCCACTTATTTTCACTTTGTTTCTCATCGATATCTCAACGGGACTTTAGCGCTCCAAACATTTTTTTTAATTAGTTTTGGCGAGACAAGGAGTGTTAGTATATCAATTCAATTTTTATGCCACAATTGAACAATATTTCCTCAAACGTTCATTGCCAATTACTGTGAATTGAGCAAGTGACAGTAAGAAAACTTGTTTAGCGGTATTTTTCATAGCATATTTGAAGCCAGAAATCAAATTTTCGGTACAAAAAAATGAGTTGATTATTGTTAAAAATTATAATAATTCTTTAAAATGCGAAACTGATTATGAAAAGATCTTTAAGTTTTTAAGTTATGACGTTATCTCCGGAAATTTCGAAGTTACCGCCTTCAATTTCCAGTGGTTTATAATACAAACTTGGGAAAATATTATTCAAAAATAATAATTATTTTCAATTTGTCGTGCTTGGAACACGTTTGGAGGATTGTCCTTTTTCAGAACAAATAATATTGTCTATTCAGCTAATCCGTCATTTTTTTCGCAAAATGACAGATTGAAAGATCGGGCCAATGCATGATTTCTTCACGAGCCAGATATTTGTCGATGAATTGCATCAATTCCGTTTTAGTTTTGCGTGAATTAGAGATATTTAAACATCATTTCAATAGGCTGGCACATTTAACATAGTCTGGCATTGCTTCAATGTTATTAGCTACCATTACCATCGTTTCCACTTAATTTATGATGGAAAAATGTAAAATACGTTTCATCATCCAACATCCATTCGACTAGTGTTTACGGTGAAGTGTACGGTAGCAAATCGGTATTTTTGTTTCACAGTATGTTTTGGTACTAGCTTACGTTTATGTTATATATCGTTATTTTTTCTTGAAAATACAGTGGACAGTTGAGCTTGAAATGCCAAAGTTTTGTACCAAATTCCGTGTTGAGTGTTTGGACTTTGACGAAGGCATTATTTTACGGCTGTTTGTCGAAACATTGAAATGTGATGGATAATTGAGCAAAACGGTAAAAAATTGGCTATCGTACAACACTTACTAACTGCATCTTTACAATGTTTCAGCTACAACAGATGCATTGGAATTTGAATTGCGCAGTAGTTACCGAATTTGTGCATTTTGTTGAAGACATTTTAGCTTTTCCAATCATAAGTGCTAATTGCTTGCCAAACGAGGTATTTTTTGGTAGTTTTGAAATCTACAGATGTTCGTTAAATAGAAAAAAATCAAGACGTCCACTTGTTCGACACTTGGAAATATAGTGAAGTAATCACGATACATTTCCCGAACACGTCATTTTGCCATCAAATCCTATTTATCATTTCATTTTTAGCAGCTTAATCTTAGTAGTGTCTTCAATCTTTAAGTTTTTACTATAAGTTTTGGATAAATCCGAGACATTCCTATTTTTCAAGCTACCGCTTCACCGTTAGTTTCATTAAGCAATAAATATAAGGGTATAATTCAGAAGCATATTTTCTCAGTTTTCTATTACTTTTAAGAGATTAAAAATCCAAAGAATATTTTTTGATTTAGAAGAATTTTAAGGCAATCAAGTGAAGTACCTTGTTTGTTTCAGCAAGTTAACGGATATAGCTCTCTTCCGCATTAGTAGCCGAACCTGCAAGCGTCTCACATCACTGGTAACAAAATCTAATCATGGAATCGAAAAATTTACGTGAAAGCATAGCAGAACACATTAGCTGATCGAAAATCATTAGATTTGCCATTCTTTATTTCATGAGCTGTTGTACAGGACGAATATTTTCTTTCTTTAATAGCAATTTATGTAGAATCGTGCGATCTATTAACTACGTCTAAATCGTTAGATTTGGATCAATGATGTCTTCGGAGGAATTTGTGAAAATTACAAGTCCTTTAATATGGTGTTATTATTTTGATGATTAATCTAAAAGTGAGATACCAACTTTCTTGCAAGTGCATATATTTAAATTATGTCTTCTGTAAAGTTGAAGAGCTTTTGTCAACTACTTTGCTAAAGACACAAAGACTTCATCATCAATAACTTCAACATTATTGCTGGTTTTCTTGTGGATGATCCCTTCAAAGCCAATTCATTACTATAACTTTTGAATATCATTCTGACGAGTTCGGTATGTTCCGTAAAAAGGTTTGTATTAGCAAAATGCACAACTTTCTATATAACAACAGCGGTTTATCTCGAGTATCTTCTAAATTACGTTGCAAGTTTTGAAAAATAAAGTGATTCAGTGGGTAATGTAGTTCGGCATGCAGTCTTTAAATTAATCCGGACAGATTTTCTCTTTCTCTCCTACGTTTCGACAGTGTATTTTTGTCTTCCTCAGGAATTTCTATAAATGATCGTTTCACACGCTATCAAGAATATAATATTTGTTGTTCTTGGTCTACCCGCAATGTTTGTGTTTCAAATTTATATTGAATAGTTGTTATTGTGGAAACGGCTGAGCTTACGTCAATAGTGTTTTCGGACTATTTATCAAAAATTGCAGGGTCTATCATTTGCTGCCATGATTTTCGTGATTAATACTCCTAGTTAAAAGTTGTCAAAAGGTAAAACAAATCACTTCATTCAGTATAACGAGCGTAATCAGCGTTCAATTTTATGCACTAGCTAGCCCGATGGAATGTGAAGTGGCAGCACTGCCGAATAGCTTGGATGTGTCTTTTTGTTCGTCCAATGGTTTTCGAAGGTTTCATTCGTTTACTCCGACGCTTCTCATGTTGAATTGAGTGTTAATTCGTTAAAATGTCGTGGGAATAGTGAGATTTTATGTAGTGATTTTATCGTTACATACTAACAACTTTTCCATTGACGTGCACGAATCTAGCCAGCAAAAATAAGCCTTTTCTTTCCGCGTAGCGCCATCTGAAAATGACTAGATAATGCAACGACTTCACTGAATAATTGAGCAGAATTTTCAATTAATTCCTAGGTTGCTACGGTCGCGTGGATTTCGCGATTTTGGCGGATTTGGCGCGTTTTTGTCCTCAATTTGACGCATCGCGCGGATTTGGCGCGAATTCGAGTTTGGATCGTGTTTTATTTATCGGAGTCTCCTAACACGTTCATTTATCATTTTGTTTAAGGTGTTTACTAATAACTTTCACTTCAATCGCTGGGAACACTAATCCCTCAGAGAAACGAGTTATGGTTATGAAAATTAACCTGAGACTCCGTTATCCCGCTTTGTGCATATTTAAGATGACTACGAGTAATGAATGAGTTCCAGTTATAATTTTTGAAATTTCATTTAAAAATGTTGAAACATGAATGGCAATATATTTGTGCATACAATGTTCTGCGTTTTTTTAGTTTGTATTCAACTATAAAGCTCTGCATATTTAAAATCGGTCCGCTGTTTTTTGACCGGGAAAGTGATTCTAGTGGTGTTTGCTCGAGTTTCCACGCGATGGAAAAAGAAGCAAATTAGTTCTGCCCAGAAGTAATGAAATCATGACATGGTCGGGTACAAGGATCGCACGGGAATTGAAAATAGCAAAGTACCACCGTCTGTGCAGTTCTGAAACATTTCAAGGAACGTCTGTTTCCCAGAAGGTGTAATCAAGGCGTCGGACGTTGTTGTCTTCAACAAACTCTGTACTTCACAGCTTCAAATATGCGCATTCGGAAAAGTTTCAGAACCGGATCGTAAAGCAAAGCGGCACGGCAAAAAATGCGAGTTGTAAAGCTGTATGCTCAGGTGCTGACCAAATCAAACGGATGCATCCTTATGGACGATGAAACGTGTATCTAATTGGATTTCGAATAGAAACAAGTTTTATATTGCCAGGGGTCGCTGAGATGTTCCCAAGAAATACAAGTTTTTTTTTGCGGATAATGTTGCCGGTAAATTGTTGATCTGGCAAGGAATCTGCAACTGTAGCTGAAAGACATCGATTTTCATGGCAGTCAACCAGATAATTAAGGTTAGATTCTTAGAAATGTTGTATTTTCAAATGCATGTATTTGCTTAACTTTTCTTTCAATCAAATAATTTTAAAAAACCAAAACCAAACAAAACCATTCGTCGTTATTTCGAACAAATTCACGTACTTTTCTGTTGCTGTCGCTCTTCATTCGGCGCTCATCTCCTGCAGTCACGGCCTTGGCCTGCGGATTTCACCAATTCTTCATTCGACTAATGTCGCTGGAAATTGCGCTTCATTATAATGATAATTATCGTCCAATACTTCGCTTTTGGGATGAACTGGACTCCATTGTTGTATCATTGTAGCACACCCTTGCTGTAATGGCAGCTGGGTAAGTTTGTCCAAACATAACGATCCATAGTGGGACTTAATGAAGGTTAACAACCGTTCCTTTACTTCCGAACTCGTAGTATTATCTGTCACGAAAACGCTGGTTTTCTTGCTACACGAACAGGTTTCGTGATCTAATCGGCGAAAAATTTGAAAACCCGGATTTATTTGAAATCGGTTATCGCATAGGATAATAAATTGGAGGAAAAGTTTTAGAACGTTAGTAACTTTCATTGTACTGAACGGAATCACATTATATTTGCATAAATCACTTGGAAAATAGTCACCAATTTTGTATTAAATTTCGAAGTACAAAGTACGACTTCTATGGGTAGCGCGAAAAATTCCGAAAGAGACGCGAAACCCACTCGAAACATTTGATTAATTAATTGAAAATCTGCCACACATGTGTTTCGGGCACACAAATTCTTCGCGTTAGAAATTCTCGATGTACCACGATCCCCTTTGCACAAACACATTTTATGTGAATGCAATGCAAGCGTGTGTATTGCAAATAGTTGTCAGTACTACAGTTCTGAGTGAAGATATAAAATACGGTTAATTCAGACATTATTCCTATAGAAGACAAACCAGCAAAAGGGAAAGCAACAACAAATATTAAATAGAAAAAAAACAAGAGTGGAAACGACTTGGGGTTACAACTAAACAATATCGACCGTTTTCGTGACTCTCATACATGACTGAAGTCATCAGTTCACTCAGACAAGACCATGCGTCCTTCCCATGCACAACTTATGCCCCGCGGATCAATTCCCTAATTGGTCAAACAAGCACCAAATAAACATAGACCTTAGTCTGCTCAGTCCAAAGCACTGTCAGTCGGATTGGCATCAACCGGCGAATACGTCCTCCCTTACAATGCCATCAAAACAACGAATATTTAAAATTGCATACGACAAATTATGTGCAACTTTGAAAAAAAAAATAAATCTACTACTTATTTGCGACAAAATAAGAGCGGAAAAATAGTTGCATAACCAAAGTGACTCCTCACTTTGACGAACAGCCCCAACAAAAATAGGTTATAAGTGACACGGACGAAAAAAGCTGACCACCGCCCCAATCCGAAGTGTACAGTTACCGTGTTTTGGCAGGTTACACACTGATGGAATCAGCACAAATCGTCTCGTTTCCAATAGATCTACAAAATGTGTGTATCTAGTTGGTGATGGTCGTGGTCGATGACTGACCGTATCTTCACGACGAAGATGAAGTTCGAATCTTAGGATTTCACTCAACTACTATTAACGGCAAGGACCAAAGGTAACTCAATCTGGCCTCAGCTTGAAGAATGTGGTATGATGTGTGTGTGTGTGTGCGTGTGTGGATGATTCCAATTGCATGTTCGCGTTCGTGACCAGGTTTGTGTCATCGCGAAGGCCACGAGCGTTAGTACATTTGTAAAGAGAGAGATTGTGAGTGCATATGAGAGAATATGCAATAATAAGGGACCATTCATAAATTACGTAACGGTTTTAGGGGGGGGAGGGGGTACAACAAGTTGTGACATGTTGTGACATAGGGGGGAGGGGGAGTTAGCTAGATCGTTACGTAACATGTTTTCACCAAAGAAAAAAAAATTTTTCTTGGAATTTGTTACGTAACAGGGGAGGGGGGGATGAAGAAATTTGTGACAATTTGTTACATGGGTGGAGGGGAGAGTCAGTTTTGGGCAATTTTTGCGTTACGTAATTTATGAATGGTCCCTAAGTGTTAGTATGAATCTAATTTAAGATATAGTTATAGAAGAAAACAAAACACGCCGAACAAAGAAAAAAGACACAAAAAGGTTAATTAGAAATGTATAAATTGACCGATATTATTATTAGCAAACGAATAGAGATACATAAAAAATAAACTAACGAAGTAGTTAAACTCCTTGAACTTGTCTAAATGCCAGCAAATGTGCTTTCCAAACGATGCCGCTATCCGCTATGCCTGCTTCACTCTCCTTTTTCTGTTAGTGGTGAAGGAGAGCAGTGCTCGTTCGGTTTATCCTCCACAGCGAGAGTGGTTGGTGCTTTTACATTCTTTACTTAGCCGGGGATTTACAGCTTTATCTGAACGGAACCGAGTGGTACACATTTCCAAAACTTAGCGCTCTACGGTTAACGTGAGTTAATTTTGGCAACTTTCCAAACGCCCAGTGTTGACGAGTTACAAAAGGAGTGAATGTGTTGATAGTTGTCATTCTCATACTTGATTCGAAATATGTGGTTTCACTTCAAGTCTATCCCCAGGTCTGAAGACATAAACTAATCAGAACAAATGAAGGAAACAAAATTAATTTCACAATGAATGACTAAAAAGTTAAGTCACTCTTGAACGTGTAGAAAGTTATTTGAAGACGCATAGAGCCGCTAAAGGCCATAAGAATGGTTTAAAGTCGCGAAAATACCTGAAAAGCACAATACAGACACGATAAATAACCGAAAAACGATTTGAAGACGTCTAGAGTGACTGAAAAGTGAGAAATTATCTGACAATTGGCCCGAAGGTTATTCATCTACCTGAATGTCTACGACACTTTCTCCGCTCGAAATAACGTTCGGATTCTAAACCGTCGCGACGATTCCTTTAACACGAAAAAAAGAACAAAAACGACACAACGACCGCACCCAGGACCAGTGCAGCAGTATTTTTAGACCCAGAAGCCCTGCGCTTATCCAATCGGTCACACATTTAGCCGAAACGTACGATCGCAGGGCTGCGCGCCACTTGATGTCACGGTAAACCCGGCGCGAAAACAATTAAATCCGGACCAATAAGCACCCAATTGGCGGGTCCTGTGACAGTGGTGTGACGTACAAATGAAAGCAGCCAGCCAGTCAGACCAGCAGCGCCGCGGCGAAAGATCCCAGTCCCCGGTTTGTTCGAGCTGCCTCTAGTTGTCACACTCCATTAGGACAGAATTCAATTAATGTAAAATAAATAAATACGAAAAGCGGTGTGAAGAGTGTGTGTGTGTGTACAGTTTCTGCCGAGGTTCTACAAAATATAAATTGTCCCATCAGCCGCTGCCACCGGTCGCCGTCGTCGTCGTCTTCGCCGCAGAGAGCGGCTGCACTTGTTCGGCAGCGACGCGCATCATAATTATCGCAAGATTGCAGCGAAGCGTTGTTGTTTTTGTGAAATTTACAATAAATTAAAAGATCAAAAACCACAAACGAACGCACGACTTTCAAGTGCAGCGGCGTTGCCGCCCGTCCTCCCTCCCTCCCCGGACGGCTCGATCAGGACCGAATCACGAAGACGCGCATCCGCCGCTTCGTAAGTCGCAAACTTTCTTCCTGCCAACCAACCGAACCGGGCCTGAACAGGGGACGGCTGCTGGTGAGTACAATTTCTATAATATTTATTTCGACACTAACGAGGTGAAAATATACATTCTAATAATAAAAGACTCGAATAATTATAATTTCTCTCATTCTACGTGCGGGGGGTGGGAGTGGTGAGTAAGCGACGACGCAGACTGCGGTGAAGCGGCTAAGAATTCCGCGGCGTCGATGCCTACGGCCATCTCTCGTGGCGACTATGTATCTAGTGTCTTTTTTGACAGTTAGCGACGTGAGCGCCACGCTCAATTTACCGCTCGTTGCGCGGAGTGAGAGTCTACCGGCTGCTTTGGACACCGCCCGGTCGAGTACCGATTTATACCTTGCACTATTTTACCCTTTTGGCAGAAATGAAGACTAGAAGAGGAAAAAAATAAAATAAAATAAAAAAACATAGCCGCATTTTTGTACACGTGTTTGTAAACATTTTTTTCTTCTTGTTAGCCGTCGCCGCCGCTGCCGCTAGTTAGTCACCGCGGGTCCGATCGGTGTGTTATTTCAGTACCCTCGGTCGGAACCTGTTGGTGGTGCCACGGAGGGAACAAAAAAAAAGTGTATGGCACAAAGTATGTGCGAATGGTGATTATTGTAATTATTTTCGTAGTATTTTCCATTTTCTTCTTCTCGCTCTTGCATGCACATATGGGGTTTGTGGGGCGCGCGAGCGCGAAACAAACAAAAAAAAACGGGCAAACTGACTGACCCGTTCTGGTATGTTGCTATGTTTACAGCCGCCGCCGTCGTCGCCGTCCTCGATTTGAGTGTGTGTCTGATTGAAAATATTTTGGTTTCGCTGGCTCTTCCTGTTCCGATTTTTGCCATTTTTCCGGGTTGCTTTGTGAAATGTTACACTATGATTCACCGTGGTCATCGATTTGGATTGTTTTGTCAAACTGTCAACGTGAAGGTACATCTGTCAACCTGGATAACCGCGCCCTTGATGTCAGATCGGTGCGGGCGTCGTACTTTACGAAGGTTGAGATCCGCTGAAGCGCCTCCGATAAGAACCTCACGGCGGTTAACTCACGAACGGATGTGTTTGTGTGCCTCCCTACCGGCTTTTATTATCGAACCGGTTAATAATTATTCATAGTTCGAACTTGTTTAACATTTCGCTCAACCAATAAACTGCGAGCGTTTAGGTGTTTCTGTTTTTTTTTTCGCAAACGCCGCCGTCGCGGCCCCTCCGTGCGTCACGCTCCGATCGCCGCCGCCGCCGACACAGAAAACTGTAATGCCATTCTGCGCCGACAGTGGTGGATCGTAATTTATTACAAATTGAATCTCGTGTACCGACTATTAGAGATATTATTTACGATCGGTTCTCTGTCTCTGTTTGTGTGTACAGGCGTAACCACCGATGTAAAATGGGTGGCGTCGCGACGACGACGACGACGGCAACCATTACATGGCCGCCAAAGTGTGTGAGATGAATTCTAATGAAGCGTAATTAAGTTGTCGATTGGCTGCAATTGTCGCTGCATTCGAGACGTGCCAAAGGCTCCGAACCGAACAGATCCGGCCGCCGCGGAGGAGAGCGGGAAGCTAGCCACAAACAAATGATCGACGATTTATTTTCCGCCGCTCAGTGCGCTTGCTTTGACGTCCCGCGATCGATGGGGCACTTCAATCGAATCCTTCAGATCCAGAGAGCCCGGTCGCCTGGCAACGTGTTATTAAAATCGTATCAATTTCAATAATAAATAATGATGATTACCAATACACACCGACCGAGATGGAGTAGACGGAATGGTATCATTCATCGAACTTCCCTGGCGAATCCCCTGGAGCTCTCCGCTGCAGAGGGCTGTGGCCATCTTCGGCAAACCGGAGAGGAATCGGAGGATGCAGATAATGATGATTAGTTTTTGCCTCCGCCGCGCGTCTCTCTCTGTCGGGCGCGGGCAATTTCGACTGCTCTTTACGTAGGTTTTTTTTGCGGCTGACAAGGGCGGCTAAAGCGCATTAAGACCAGAGCGAGGGAAGAAATCAAAAGCATATCTTTGAAACAAATGTCGATAGATTAATCAATTTATGGTTGTTTTTTTTCACTTGCTCTCGTCGGGTTCGGGGTTTCTTATCCCTTGGCAGAGAGCGGGGTTGAACATCCGTACGTAAGGAGAAGAAAGTCATTTAATCAGTCCCGAGACGAGATTTTCCCTTCCTGGCAGACGGCTGCGTTCTCGTCTGCAACTGCAGTGGAGATCTTTTTTTTTTTCGAAATGTGAACAACCGCACAAGGTTCATATTTATAAATCATGATTAATCTTGTACGCATCGAGGTAAAAAGCCGTCGTGTTTTCAGCGATGGTTGTCATTCCTCCGAATAAAAAAGCTTGGGGGAAAAGATCCACAAACACATCACAAAATGGTCGATAATCGGTGTGCAAATTACAGCCATCTACGATCATCCGTCCGAGAGAAAGAGCTGATCACCAATGCCGCAGCCTACTTTGACAGCTACACACCGTACCACACAGTCGACTGTCGATCGATGATCGACAACCTGACCCGAACGGAAATGCTCAGCTTCACGCTCTAACGAGAATTTGATTAGTTATTAATGATGACGACGACGACGACGACGCTCACTTCGATTATTTCGGAGTCGAACGTTGGAACGACGGTGGCGGAATGTCATTTGTCGAACAAACGCACAAAAATAACAAAAATTTATATCATCAATTTTGTCGTCTCTCCGCCGGTTCGTCTTCTCGCACGCTCACATCTTCCATCACTGTTTCGTGAATGACTTTTCGATCATCTATAATTACGATATCCGGTTCGGGTTCGACGTCTGCTAACTTCGAAGTCGAAGACGAACAAAATTCACCAAACACAATTGAACCGCAAGAAACAAATTTAAAACTAGTAGTTTCAAGCCCTTTCCTGCTCCCTCCCGCTTCACGCTTCACTTCAACTTACCACTCATTATGGTTGGAAAATTTGACTTTAAAAACACGCGTCCAAAACACCAACACCGCCACAAACATCATCATCGTCGTCGTCATCGTCTGATGACCGTTATCATCATCACATGTGAGATGAAGCATGAGACAAACACTTGACGCCGGACTGCCTACTGCTACTGCTGTCACACACATGATGGTCACTTTCTGTAGGTAACAAACAAGCACACAACACAACCATCCCAGTAGTCAGTGGTTTTTCACTGACGATCGACCGTTCCAACGAAACCGGGAAGCGAACTTGAAATTCAAAATAAATTAACTACACGCAAAGTTTGCGGCGCCGGGAACCGATGGAAATTTTAAGGAACTCCCCGAATCGATAGAAAAGATCCATTCCGTCGTCATCGTAGTCGTCGTCGATCGTGACCTTGCAACATCCCCCGTTCAGCTGAACTCGCTCTGGATGACGACAGGTGAGAAAAGTTTGAACCGGATCAATAGGGCTTCGTATGACGGGCATGGGGGCAGACAAATGGGGGGGGGGATTTGCATGTTACGTTGTTGCAATGCAAGTTTGTTAGGTGGGGATGCAGTAGTTAATGTGCTGGAAAAAATGTAAGCTATGTAACAATGGAAAAGGTGCAAATGAAGTAGGGTGAACGGTGTTTGGAGTTGTGTAGAATTTTTTGATTGGTGCTGGATGGCGAGTGAGTGAGTGCTACCGTCGGTTTCTCGCTAGGAAGTAGGCGCTGGATGTTGCAAAAATTCTGCTTCCTAATTCCATATCAACTTTTGAATAGGGCTAAGAAGATTTGTAAACAATCTTTTGTTTCGCTGATTTCTCTTGATTTGTTATAATTTCAACACAGAAAACATTTGAAATTAATTCTACCAAGGGTGAAGATGTTGATTCATGTGTATCTTTCATGAAATTCAACTCCGCAGCGGAATAATGAGCGAAACAAGAATGTAATTAGCCCTTTTGAAGAATTAATATTGAATTATTTTCTTCGATTGCGACTGATATGTTCGGCGTATTGAACTTGGTGTGAACTAGTTTGAATAACTATGTTATTGTTAGTAGAATTATGATGAGACTCGTTTTGATGATCGGTGGATACCCGACAATTGTGTTCTGTGCCGACAACTGATTGATTTCACTCGTACATTAGGTGTCATCTCAATTTTACAATAAGCATTAATGAAAATAGCTGCATCTCACAAAAATATTTGATTCAAGTGATAGAGATAATTCCATCAATAACATTGGAAATACATCAATTATCTCAATCAACACAAGTTAATTCCAATCTACAACCACTATTAGTAACGTTATAAGTCACTACATTGTAAGGAGGAGCATTTTCCGACAAAAGATAATTAAGTAGAATTCATGTGAAATTGTATAAAAAACTGGGGATAGATAATGTCCGAAGCATAACCGGGGTGCTGACGTAGGACAATTATTTGTGTGAAAGTTTCTGTATAGCCTTAGAAAATCCTGACTAAAACATGCTGCTTTTAACAGGTGTTCAATAAAAAATGAGAATGATTTCAATACCTTTCTGTAATTAAAGTAAAGAGCATAATTTTTTTTCTCTTCAAGAGATTTTCTCTCTGGATTTCCTAGAAATGGGTTCTTTTCGCTCGGGTGCTGTCAGTTCTATCGAAGATGGCGTCGAAACAGCAAAGCACTTCGCGAGTGTGTTGTACGGTTTTACGAAACGCATGGTCATCGTGGAAAAAAGTTTACGGTAGACCACTTTCGAGACGAAAACGTGCCTGTGTGTACAGTTTACCGAATCCTAGCATGCATTGAGCGTGGAGAGGAAGGCCGGTAGTGGCCGTCCGGCGAAGATAATGACGAAGAAGAAGAAGGAAGTGTTGAAAAAGCTGTTCGACAACGCCAAGAAGACGCTGGAGTATCTTGAGCAGAAAAAGAAACCTTACGTGCCGAGCCCCAGTGCCGCCCCATTGCAATTTTTTTGGCTCCCTCAGTGCCTTAGGGTACAAAAATATTTGGCGAGCCAAGGCTACGAAGTAGTTGACCATCAGGATCCGGAATTATATCCGAAAGTCAGACGTCAATGCCGTCTAGCGCTCTTGCGAGAGCATCGCGAAAAAAGTTGCGACGTACGGCTGACCAGGGCCCTCCAATATTCATTGACGTTTTTTGGAAGAATAATCATTATGTTTTCAATAAAAAAATACTGAAATCGTTGAAAATTTTGGTTTTGTTTTTTAACTACATGACTGAAAAAAATCTAAATTTTTTGAACCCCCGTTAGTCAGCATTCCTTAAATTCTATCGTCAGAAATCTACCGAAAACTGTCAACTCTTACTGATATATATTTTATGTGGTGCATCAAACTTAATGTGTTAATTTAACCGTTTAATTTTAATAATATGATACGCCAACGAATAGTCCTACGTCAACTCCGCGTCTATGTTCCGGATATTACCCACCCCTAGTTTTTTGTCGTGACTAACGACTTACCCCTCAATATAGGGGCCCCTTTTCAAAATTTAGAAGGGTAAGTCGTTTAAGATTTGGAACGCTTATATCTTTTGCTGTGCTGCATGGCTTTAATCAATTTCTTCGGCATTTTGTAAAATGTGGTATTAAATTTTGGAGTTTGTATCACATGCATCAATAAAGAAAAACTATTCTGAAAAATCTTTCGATAACTACTCGGAAATGGTGGAAACTTTCTACTCTTTTCGGTCAGGGTCGTCAATATAGTGCACCAACCCAACACTTAATTGATGAAAAGTTTTTAATATAGGTCCGCTACTGATTTGTTTCATTATCTTACGTGTTGAGCTGTTTCGAGAAAACGCGCATCGCCTCAAAAGGCTGTACAATACTGAGAAGGAAATATTTTTGTGCTGTACACGGCTGGTGGATGAATCAGTTTATGTCGTTACCTACTACTAGCAGAGGCATTTCTGATGGTGAAAACCCGGATTTTAAAATACCCGACCGAAGCCAGTTCGTGATTGGTTATCGCTAATTTCATGCAGCGAGCCGTAAATCTTGAACGGAAAGAATTGTGATTTTAATCGGTTATTATTACTCTACTTTGTTGGATGATCGGTGACTACATTTCAACATCGGAGGAAAAGGTGATTATTAGGATTCAGCTGGCTCCGTGGACTAACTGTAATAATTAGTTTGTATAGCTCCGTGCTAGTAACGGAGACCAATTGGAACAAAAATCTCCCACCCAGAGAACGTTTTCTTTGGCAAACAAACTAGCTCTTATCAGCGCCATCAAACCATCAACCAAGAATTAAATTTGAAAATCCTTTCTTTTATCAACTATTAATATTTTTATTTCCGACGGGTCGAAATTAGCGTAAGCCATCTAAACCATCGGACGGAAACTCATTCCTGATTGGTTCTAGCTAATTATATGCATCGAGCAGCAAATCTTGAAGTTTCTGCTCGAAGCTCCTCCTCTTTGACGATGGAAGTAAACTGATTTTATTCGATGGCCAGCCCATTTGGCTTCGAACGCAAACGGAACCAAGCACAAAACCGGGCGTCGCACAGCGGCGAATTTCCCTGGAAACCTGGCCAAATGTCGAAAATGGTTTTGATTGACCTGCAAAGGTGCATACCACGGTTTTTTTGGGGCGCAGATTGCGATTTTGATGTCAGATTTTCAAAATTCAAAATGGCAGATGCAAAATGGCCGACATTTAAATCTAAATCTAAGTAAATTTTCACGAATGAGGATTTAATGGTTCTAGTGTGTGCCAATAACGTTTATAATGTATCAAATTTTAAATAGTGTGTAGTTAAATGATAGAATTTGTTGATTTGCACGCATCATAATGTTTGGGTGTCTGGATAATGCAGCTATTATGAGAATTGATGTTATTAGTCATTTCATACTCGCAACTTTCAGTCAGTCATGATATGAGAGGTGACTCAACTTTCGATTCACCGAAAATCCGAAAAGAAGCGAAAATAGAGTGGGAATTTACATTCTAGCAAGGTCCACACAACTAAATCCAATTCTGTACTACCACTTATTCAAAATTGAATTATTACATTGTCGAACCGAAAAATGGTGCTGCATCTAGACGTTTGGATGAGATCAGATAATGACGGGTCGATCTCGTTGGGTACGTGCCAGTTTGCCAACTCATGCGTAATACCGTCAGAGCAAAGAGTTACATCTAACACCTCTTCTCTGCCAGATGGCGTGCAAATATTGGGCAATTACCTACATTAATGTGAAGATTTCTGCTACTTAAGTATTCCAACCCATTCCAACCCATATCATTACCGAACAGTTTTTTCTCTTTAATGAGGACATATGTCAGCTCTAATCAAACCTTTTAATATTGATCAGCAAAACGACAATTTAAGATAACCGCTATCAACTCCGATTGTGCTAAAAGGAATATTTTAACTATTAAATTGAAATTAATGAGAACGATCTTGTATTAAATTGTAGAATATTTACAACGACCCGAAAATAACGAGAAACGATTTAGTTGCTATGATTAATAATAAAATCCACTTGTCTGCTTCTTTAGTTTTTAACTGTTCTCAGCGAATTTTCACAAACTTACAATGTTCCCCGAATATGTTCAGAAGAATACCTTTAGAAATATATAGTGTTCTCATGAATCGTTTGATGAGGTGATCTTTTAAGAATTTATTTTCTATGTTAACCTTTTTTCCATACTAATTTCCATATAAACTTTGAAATTTCGGAGG
The DNA here is from genome assembly GCF_030247195.1 of Topomyia yanbarensis. Classification (NCBI taxonomy): domain Eukaryota; kingdom Metazoa; phylum Arthropoda; class Insecta; order Diptera; family Culicidae; genus Topomyia; species Topomyia yanbarensis. Next base: position 449,043,267 of record NC_080671.1, on the reverse strand, counting down.
GTCCTTAGACACAACCGATCGGTACCAAAATTAGCGCAATTACTAAGGGCTATAAAAGGAATCAGTAGAGTCTGGTGGAGCTAATAGTCTAAAATTGAACCGGTCGATGTAGATATGTGATATGTAGAACAGCTCATGTTGGAAATAAGGAAAAATATAATAAGAAACGAAATATCGTTTCATCGGATACATAATAGCGTAATGGAATCACATTTAATGAAACAAATGGTTCCTGACTTAGCTGATAAAATTGAAGACAGTTGAGATATTTGTGTTTTAATTCAGTAAATAGTGTTACGATCAAAAAGTGGTCAACTACGATTTAACGCATTTTTTGTTCTATTTTTAAACCTGCGCACTTCTAATTTTAAAGATGCATGTGCGTAGCATCGCGCCTACTAGTTGATTTTGACACTTGCTCTTTGCTTGTGAAACTGCCATCGTATCAAGAGGAACAACGGAGCCAAATTTTGCTTACGCATCGCGAAAATGTGCACTACTCGAACGTCATGTTAGCAAAATTGTTGAATGTTACCGAATCAACAGTCAAGTGTTCGAAAAGCGTTTGTCGAAAACCAGGAAGACTATTTTAAGCGAAGCCCCTACATCTTTGTCCGAGATGCAGACTTTAAGCAGCTTCCTGGACAGGAATATTGCACGTTGACTGCAAGAGGAAAGGTGAAACATTTTCAAATATATTAATTGGAAGTTCGCGAAAAGAAACATCTCGTGTGGCAGGCCATATGTTCCTGTGGCTTAAAGAGCGACATTTGCATCGCAACTGGAACCATCAACCAGGAAGTGTATGTACACTGTACATTTGTACAGGAGTAGAGTGGTAAAGCGCCTGTTGCCTTTCCTCTAGCAACACAATTATTTCGCTCAGTATTGGTCGGACTTGGCATCCTGCTATTATGGAAAAAAGTTCACGAATTGTTATGCCGGGTGGTACTCAAGAACATGACGCCATAACTTAGCCCAAAAGAAAAAAAATATTGGACAATCGTCTACCGGAACCATAAGAAGGCACAAACGCCAGTTATCAGCGAGATGAACTGCAACACGCAAACTGGCGTTCTGTGGCGTGAAAAGTGACTGACGAAGCTGTGCAAAATTTGATGGAAGGAGTTAAACGAAAGGCAATTCGCATCAAGAACTTGATTTTATTTTTTAATAAAAAAATTTGACCGATTTCCATACAGTCTTGTTTGACCAATTTGTGATCGTAATACCCTTTACTCCGATTATATAATTATTCCCAAGCACGTCAATAAAGTGCAATGAATTCTGGAACAACCACGTTTTACGTTACGAAAACAGGACCATGAAGAAAAATCATGGCCTTTAAAATTATGTTCAATCTCCCTTCAGTAACGCCCGTGGGATGCTTTTATTAGTGGAAATATTTGTTTTCGTTTTGTGAACTTAAATCGTGGTTTCTCGTGAACTATTTCACGAAACTCGGAATTTTTTTCATGAATCTATACAATCTTCGTGAACTAATTCATGATTCTTAATATATTTGTCACGATCCAATATCCGTGCTCGAGAAATAGTTCACAAACTCATGAAAAATTATTCATGTGTTCGTGAACTGGATCATGATCCCTAGTATACTAGTCACGATTTACCATTCGCGTTCGTGACATATTTCACAAAATCATGCAATATTATTCATGTATTCGTGAGCTGGTTCATGATTCCTAGTATAATAGTCACGACTGACCATTCGTGCACGTGAAATATTTCACAAAGCCATGAAATATTATTAATGGGTTCGTGAACTAGTTCATGATTCCTAGTACTTGACCTAGGACCTATCTTGTGCGCTTGTGATATTTAGAAGATATCCCTGATCATTTTCAAGTTTGTGCATCATGGTCATGAAATTTTCACGGGAGGTATTTCACAAAATCTAGAGTATTATTCGTAGAATCATTTTTGTTCCATGCACAATTCCATGAAATGTCATGTATGTCCAGCTGCTAGCAACCAGCAAGAGGCACGAGTAGTGGATATAAGAAATCTGTTAGGACCTAGAACATCATTACTCATTTCATAAGATTCAGTGTGATGAAAAAGAAAACTGCGCTGACCACCAAAAATACATTATGGAGCCACAAATCGTGTTCGTGATATAGTCAGACATTTATGTTCCTGTTTATATTGTCGCAATAATCCGAGTACACAAATAGATAATTATCAAAAAAAAATAGCAGATTGCGATAAGGCGAAGATAAATTACGAATATTATAATAAAACTGCTGATGTCATTTACATCTGTCACATCCAGTGCTACGAAATTTCAAAATCAGCTACCTATTTCTGCTTGCATTTACTGAAACCGACATTCAGATTCAACGCCTCCCTCATTCATTCACTTTCCAACTGACTAAAATTTCATGCAACATCGAATGCTTGAGTGCAGAGGAAATATAAATTCATTCACCAACCAAAGCATTCATTTGTTATTATGACGACAGTTTGAAGAAGTTAGCATTCATCGCAGCGGGTATGAATTGAATTTCGGTTTCTTTCAAGTCCATGCAGCGATGTCAATTTTTTTTAGCTCTGGTCACATCACGCCACGTGTCAAATTCGAAAGTAGGCTCTAGAATAAAATATCATGATAATGTGCAAATATATTACGAAAATCGTGACTTAAATCCCAAAATCAAGAATGTAAATCACACTATTCAAGGACAAAAATATCAAAAATCGTGACTAAGATCCTTATATCATGAACATACTCGTGATTAAAATATCAAGATAACGTGAATCAAAATAGATAACGTTAATCAAAATTACGAAAATGGTGACTAAGATCCTGTAATCATGAATTTCAACCACATTGCTCGTGATTAAAATATCACAAATTTTGACTAATATCATGAATTCATGAACATAAATCACTATATTCGTGACTAAAATATCACTATAGCGTAAAAAGAAATTATGAAAATCTTGACAAACATCTTTAAATCATGAATATAAATCACATTACTCACACAAAAATAGGGACTAATATCCTGAAACCATGAGCATGAATCACTCTACTCGTGATCAAAATACCACGAAACAGAAATTACGATAATTGTGACTAAGATCCTGCAATCACGAACATAAATCACGCTTACTCTGACAGAAAATTCCGACAACAAACTCACGAATAAAATATCACGGTAACTTGATGAGAAATCACAAAAATCGCGAATAAGTTCCTGCAATCGTTAACATCTTCGAACTGTCGGCTGTGTATTCCCAAATTGTGAATAAGGATCACCACAAAAACTAAACATGCTCAGGGTAACGCCATGTATATATTCGATGCAAATTAGTTTTCTGGAAACACAATTAGTTTCATGAATACGAGGTTTATTATTCATAGTTTCAGGAACTTGGTAACGGTTTTCGTAAATCCTTCAGTTCATGAAATCGTGAATTTATGAACGGATTATTTTCCGTGAGGTAACGCAACCGCAGTGGTCTTTGACCAGTATACCCAAGCCCTTAAAACCCCCATGCCCGTGATCCAAATTTGCTCCTCTGCATGATGTTTTGATAAGGCTTGTAAAAATATATTTTTGTGTATTTGTCGGATCTTGAGACCGTTTTATGGTGCTAAGATGGATGTGAAATTTATCAAGGACCATATGGTCTTTTTAAGGGCTAAATGATGTCTGAGCTCATGAGGATTTGCTAGAGAATGTTATTTGACAACAAGTGTTACCTGGATATGTCTTGAATTAATTCTCCTTGTATTAACCCAAATGAAGATATAATCCAAATAGGGTAAATATGTGAAAGTGGGTATTTTCCTTCTTTCTAGCATGAGGTGTGCTTTTTATACCTTTCTATTAAATATGGAATTTACGTAAAATTTTTATTACTTTACTTAGAGCTTGATACGGTTTGAGTTCAGGTTTTAAAGAGAGAACTATGGATAAACGACATGTGTAAATTTCGGGTATTTGAGCGTAATGTTTGAGCTTATTTTAATGAAATCTAATAATTACACTAATTTACAAATATTGGGGCAATAATGTTATATGCTAATCGTATGTCTATCTATGTATGTATTCGTATTAGTATTTGTGACAGTTGGGTCAGGGAATGGATGCAGAACTGACGTATATGATAGAATAGTGGCTAATACTTCTGGTGATCAATCTGAGCATTTGGTTCTATTCATTCGGAAAAATCGGGTTGGATAAATTAGGGTACAATAAATTTACCGACGCACGCGAGTCATCCATTTCGACCAGCATAGCATGATGAAAGTCTAACAGCATGCAATTGGTCGATGTTAGGTTAGACCGCACTAAGTGACAGTGCATTGATTTCGAGAAAAACGCGTTTAAAGTTTGAATCGCAGCATCCTTTACATTATAATTGGAAAATGATTTTTACCATAGCTCTTGTTTATTGTTTCATATTTCAAATCTGATAAAAGTGGAATGTAGATGAAGAAATTCTTTATCCAGTGCTATCATTTACTCATTTTTTGATGTTTTGCGACTTGGTCCGGGCTGACTTAACACCGACCAATTGTCGTTAATGATAAATATACAATATTTGCTGCATTTAGACGAGTTTGATTGCATATTACATATGTTTTTCTATTCTACTTCATTAGTCTGTTTCTTTTGTACATCTATTAGTTTGATTTTCCATTATTTATGTATACCAAAATAGCATTATTCAATTTATACACTTCTAGTCAAGCTCTTTGCATCTTTTTTTCTTTATTCGGCATGTTATGATTCCTTTTATTAGTATATCTCTACTATACGCTATCTATACTTATATAGGTACAAACGCTCGTGGCCTTCGCGATAACACAATCCTGGCCACAAACGCGACCATGCAATTGCAATAATCCACATATACTTACACCCGCGATTTCGCCTACATGAAAGCACCCCGGCAGTTAAGTAAACGTGGCATCTTTAAACTTCCAAACGCGGTCTCAAACATTAACCCACCACTCGCGCGATCATGAAACGGTCACGTCCGAAAGTTTTACCAGTCTGGTCTAATGCCTTCAGTTGAACCAGTCAAAAAAGTGACGCTCACATTCACTAAACAACACGTTCCATGGTGACATGACCTGGAACTTAAGTGATATGGAGAAACGGACTACCATCTGTACCATACACTAAAAATTAAGCTTCAGATTCACGGTCCGCGCGCGATCAAACAAAAATACACACTACGTCATTATAAAATCGAAGTTATACACGCGAAGTCACTTACACGTGACAAACACGTTAATATACAAATGCTTGAGCCCTTCGCGATCATCCCCGGCATCTACACCCGCGATCTAGTAAACATGATGGCATCCCAGTGATAAAGTGAATGTCTCAGCTCCTATAAATTTTCAAACGCGGTCTCAAGCGTGAACTCAAAAACTCCCGCACTCGCACAATCATGAATCGATCACTTCCGGATGTTTCTATCCTTGATATCAGCAGACTAGGTCCATGCCTTCAATTGGATCAATTAAAAAAAGAAAGCTCTCATATCCACTGGACACCACGTTACATGGCGACATGTCCGAGGACTCTAGTGATATGGGGTAACTTACTCCCTGTCAGAATGTGAATTGTACACCAAAAACTAACTATCAGAATGAAGGTCCGCGTGACCATCCAAGAACGCACGCCTATATAGGAAATGCCACACGGTTACAAAATCCAGTCTTGTACACGCGAAGTCACATGAACGCGAGCACACGTGACAAACACGTTAGCATACGAACGCTTAAGGCTGTCTCGATTAACAACGCACACCTACGTTCGCGATCGCGCAAACTTAGTAACATCCCGGTAATAAGGAGAACGTTTTAGCACTCACGAAGTTTCAAACGCTGTCTCAAACACGAACCTACAAACGTCCGTTTTCGCGCGCTCATGAATCTGTCACGTCCTGAAACCATTACTCTCTGTCCTAAAAACCTAGGTCCATACATTCAGTGGGACCAATCAAAAAATAAAGCAAATATCCACTAGACAACGCGTTCCATGGCGACGTCACCGGGCACTCTAGTGATATGGAAGATCTCACACTCTTTTAGCATCTTCTTAGCAGTACACCAAAAAATAAAGTATTAGATTCACGGTCCGCGCGCGATTATCAAAGAAAACACGCGAATATGCGAAAGGAATTCACACACGCGAAGTTACATACACGTTAGCACACGCGACATACAAACGCACACGCGATCGAACACGTTAACATACACATGCTCGAGCTCTTCGCGATGATACACGCGATCGCGAGTCGCTACGCCAGCACATACTTGAACCGTACAATGAATATCACATTCAGAATGACGGCCCGCTACAATTGGCCTAATAAAGTGTTTTAGTGGCCGACATTGCCTGTCTCGTCTGCAAATTGTAGTATTTGATTCTGACGGGGAGCCCTTCCGAGAACCTAGCTCTACAGCTCCAGTAGGACAACTCTCGAAAAAAAGTATACTTTTAAAGTTAGAGGTATTTTAAGACAAATATGTTTTTTTACACAAAAAGTTTAATAACTCTGTAACGGTTGAGATTTGATGGTATGTGTAGAACAATTTTTTTCTCCAAATATGGCAGTCTATCACCCCCCGAGAGATTCTTAACGATGAACCAAACACCCTGTATTAGTTCAAAATTAATATTTCTTCTACTCACAATACTTCCTGCTTATACTATTTACCCCAGCTTCGCTGGCAAGAAATAAATGGGTCGGCTCTTACCTCAAAAGCACCATTAGCAATACATTGTAAATAGTTTCTTCCTGTATTCTCTGTTATGGATTACACTTCTCCGAAGAGTGATGTCATTTTTTTAATGGAGACATGTATATGCCCCCGAATTGTGCAGCTGTACCCCCATTTCCCCATCATTCATATACACGCAGATTAAGGCGTTGTCATACGTATTTTAGATTTATAAACGAAATTGATTTTTCATTTGGGCTATGTTATTGAACGTTAAATGTACTCTACGGCTGACATGGTGAAACTGGATAAAGTTAACATTCGTATTGCGTATCTTCCGTATAACGTGACCTCGTCGAATCTTCAGTATTTCAAGAACAAATCTTCAGAGTAATTTGGAACAGCTTATATTTTCAGTCATTCAGACATATATTTTATTTTTTTTTTGACAGGAATACGTATATATACAGGGTGTTTGGTTCATGAGTAAGAATCTCTCGAGGGGTGATTTACTGTCATATTTAGAGCAAAAAATCGTTCTACACATACCAGCAAATCTCAACCGTTACAGAGTTATTGAACTTTTTGTGTAAAAAACTTGTTTATCTTAAAACACCTCTAACTCAAAAAGTATACCTTGTATTTTAAAACTTTTAGTGCCAATGGAAAGGTGAGAAAATTTTCTATTGAATAATGTTCTCATATCTTTCAGATAATTAGTTTTAATTACCTTTTAGTTGTAAAGTATTTAAAAGTTAGTGTTTTTGATGAGGTTTTTGTTAATTTTCTCAAAATAATGAATTATGATTATAGCAATATCTTTTATCCAAAAGTTGGGTTCGAGGACGATTCATAATTTGTTCCTCAACATAATATTCCTATCTCTTCTCGTTTCCTTGTAATTTGACTTCTAAACTTTTCCTGTAATTGACTTGCAAGTTCTTAAATACTTTAATCTAAAAAATATGCTTTATATCGCTATTATCAGGGCTTCTTTGGAAAGCTGAGAAAATTTCCTTTCGATGTATGTACAGTTAGTTAAGTGTACTACATGACTTTTTACTAGTAAAATAACTCAAAATTTGCGTTTTTTGGTGATTTTTGTAATCATTCTAATTATTAATCAACTAAACTTATCGTCACTATTGTTCATTTGGTGCCCCTAATATTCTCTACAACTTGTTATTTGACACTTTATACCTATCGCTTTGCATTTCGCTGCAATTTAATAGTTAACAAAGCATGGCCTTATCACAAATGCAGTGGATTCGAAATCGTTGTTTTTGCATATGAAACGAGAAGATAAAAATGATTTTGCTTCGAAACTAAAAGAGATAATTGAATGGAGTCAAAGGAAGGATTGTCGAACTTGCTGAGATGCATTGATTTGATGATAATAATGGTTAAGTTTATTATTTACTATTTTAAGAAAATAACGAAAATGCTAATAATAACACTAACTTTAAACTAATTAACTTCTAAAAGAATACTAAATTCACTTAACTGAAAGGTATTAATACATTTTTCTCTGCAAAATTTTCCTGGCTTTCGAATAAAAATAAGAAAATGTACAATAAGTGCCATACTTCTTCAATAAGAGCTAGTATAAGTGAATATGAGATAAAAATATCCAAGTTCAATAACCCAAACACATGAAAACAAGACAAGATAAGTGTATCATGTCAAAGAACAAATTATACAACTTTTCAAGACTAACAATTTGAATTATTATAATAGTGATGTTAACTATTAAGATTTTCGCGAAGTGAACGAAAAATCGATCAAAATTGTTAAATTTTAAATAATTTACCGTGAAAAGATTACTTAACCTCATTAGCTGAAACATTTGAGGACATTTTTCAGTGGGAAATTTTCTCACCTATCCAATGGATCTAAAAGATTTGAAATACAAAGTATATTTTTTTGAGTTAGAGCTATTTTAAGACAACTAAGTTTTTGACACAAAAAGTTGAATAACTTAGTAACGGTTGAGATTTCATGGTATGTGTAGAACGATTTTTTTCTCCAAATATGATAGTCAATCAACCCTCGGGAGGTTCTTAACCATGAACCAAACACCCTGTATACGAATACGACATATCTCGCACTGCGTACAGTATATTTTACGTAATATTCAAAGAAAACTTATTGTGAACTTATTTCAACATCTACCATTTTCGAGAACATTGTTGTATCAATCAGTTTACTTGCATTTCTTTAACTCAAAGCTACTATCGATAGATAGCATATACCCGAGCAAACGATAAGCCCATAATACCCCCATGAAAATACCATCTTCATGCTCCTGTAGATCACACATAAAAACCATAGCAAAAATATTACGTTACCTCATAGTTGAACTTAAGTTCGGACTGATCTCACTGAGGAGCTGGTTAAATTTATCGAATGCCGGTTGGCCGTCTGTCATTTTGCCGAATGTCATTCGGCCGATAAGGACGTTTATCCGAATGAGTCATTTGGCAAAACCCAAGCAAACGAAAAGCCCTTAATACCCCTACGTTCGTGGTCCAAATTTCCTCCTCTGCTTTATGTTTCGGTAATGCTTGAAACGGGAATACAAAATTAAAAAATTCAATACATTTTTGTAGGTTCTTAAGATCATTTTATAGTGCAAATATGGATGTGAAATTTACCACAGACCATATGATCATTTTAAGGGGTTGTATGATGTCTGAGCCCATGAAGATTTGCTAGGGAGTTTATTATTAGGTTGGATGTTACTTGAAAAGATATAATTCAAATAGGGTAAATATGTAAATGTGGATATACTCCTTCCTTCTAGCATGAGGTGGTATTTTTATACCTTTCTATTAAATATGAAATTTACTCAATATTTTTATTGCTCTACTTAGATCTGCGGTTTGAGTTCAGGTTTGAAAGAGAGAACGATACAGATAAACGACATGTGTACATTTCGGGTATCTGAGCGTAATGTTTGAGTAAGTATTTATATTTTAATGAATTTTAATAATTACACTGACTTACAAATTTTGGGGGCTAAGAAAAAACTTCTTTTAGATTAATTTCCATTTTCTTTTCCACCGAAGAATTTTCAAGATTCTTTGAAAAACATGTTTTGGATATCCGTTGCAGTTATTTGTCAATATCTCATATAAACATCCGATCGTCGTGCATAACAGACTTACAATTTGATAAGTAATGATCTACCCTTTCCAAAAGTATGCAGTATATGTAGATCATTCGGTTTGTTTATTCAAATGCGTATTAATTAATCTATTAAACATCCGATGGAACAGTATTTTATTTCTAATTAATTCTAATTATCTAATTCTAATTATTATTCCTTATTTACAACATGAGCTGCTCTACAAGGATCATAAAAATTATTATTGAATATCTTATTTGAGAATCATTTGATGTTGTATGTAGACTACTGTGGACCAAGCAGTTCCAGAATAAAATTATCCATCGAACCAACGTCAGTTATCAGAACACTTGTCGCTATGCATAGTTTACATATGCACATGAGATACGATTATTCAATATATTTCTATATACCGAAAAAAGCGTTAGTTGGTTTTAAACTGTAGTTAATAGCGCAATGAGAGAAAATTAACTGAAAAATCATTTAATTTATTACCTATAGCTTACCTGGGTTCGAGTTCCGACCCCGCACATAGGGTTAGAAATTTTTCATAAGAGATTTTTCCAACCCGACGAGGCGAATGACCTTAAGGTTAAAACCTCTATAATCGAAAAAAAAGTTTCATTAAAAAGCGTACCTGTTTTTCTACGGGCATTCTTTTTCACAGAACTCTGCGAGCCTAGAATAATCAGCAAAGTTTACTTATTGAATAAACACCAGGAAGTAGCATTTCTGAACTGTTGTGAAATTTCCAACAACAAATCCACGAATATCGAATCCTTACATTCAAGTAACGACCTATCATCCAAATGGCAGTACAACTCAAAAATCGACGAGTGTCCTTATGGTACCACACCTCCGGCTGACAACCAACTGACAGTTTCTTTTCCGTACCATGTCAACCAATCCGAAAGCCAATTTTGCATCTGTCCATTACCCGCCGGACTAGCATGTTTGCAACTAATTTATCTACAACTATGTTCGATGCTATTTTTGTCCATCGTGTGCCGCCTTCGCGGGTTTCTTTGTGCGCCAAAGGATTAATTAGTTCGAAGTTTATAATCACACGTGGCAGCAGCGCAGATTTGTCATGAGAAACAATACCGGTTTGGCGTTTCGCGGGACCCGACAGCTGGTCCTGATCGATCAAGAACTCAATCCGACCGGCAGTCTGTGATACATGGCGCAACCGAAATGCTAATCAACTCAGCATCTTCGGTTCACGGGATTTTTTTTCTTATTTAGAACGACTAAGAAAAAGGGGAAAATAGGTGTAGCAATCGTACGGACTCGAATTGATGCGAAAGAAGGTTAGCTCACAGCAGGGCCACTAATAATTTCCCGATCATCATCCGCGTGAACCCTTGTCTCTCTCGAGCACGCAGGAGCTAGAGAGAGAGAGATCCTTGGGAAGTGGCGCACTTCGCTGCCGAAGGTCGGCCTGATTGACGGCGGTGATTGACGTGTGACCGGTGAAAGCGATCTTTGCGCGATGTGATCGCAGCAACCTTCGGAACGCGCGAGACACGATCGGGCGGAGAAGCTGACAGCTGGTTTGTTTACGTGCTCACATTGTGCCCGAATCCAACTCATCATCAACATCCATCCTCCGACGGCAGAGCTCGGGTGACATGAGCTGCAATAAAAATAGAAAAACCCCTTTGACGGTTCTACGCCGTCGCCGACGCCCCGGCGGTGTAACGTATGGGATCTGCGGGGTTGGTAACCGCACATAACTCGTTTAATTATTCATACGCACTCGGAAATCGACATTCGGACTGGTTGCGGAACCAGGGGCGTTTTGAACTGCGCGATAAAGACATTAAAAACAAACATTCGTACACTGTTTTTTTTTTTGGTTTTATCTTCCTTCTGCTGCTCTCCGACCTACCACGCAAAGAAACAGTAGAAACAGAGCCAAGTTATGATTATGTGAGATATGCAAAGCAGCGGAAAAATTGGTCTCTTGTGCGTGAGGAAACGAATCCGACCCGTATCGGCTGGGTTCTGGGAAGGCGATACGGTTCGAGTGCGATATGTGTTTCCGAATCGGAACTGTTTGTGTGTGTGTGTGCGAATCAAAGATAAACTGCCCCATCGGGAGTGAAATGTGAGTGAACGTTTTTGAGCGTCGCGAGAATATTCGTTCAACAAGGATGTCATGACTATTGGATCAAAACAGTATTTTTTTTTCAACCGGTTTTGTTTGGTATGGATTAACTTGACAATGCAATCTGTCAATTCTGTCAACTCTGTGAAATAACCATCCGACATAGTTCAGTATTCTGCGAATCAACGGAGAACCACGCCCAATCGCCGTTTGTCTGCCAAAACGTGTAAGTATCCCTGGGAATCGGAACACGAAACGCTCTGCTATTATCTTCTATTTCCATAGCTGGTGCGCTATCCGGCGGGACTTGCTTAGAGCTGTACAGCCGGAGAGCAGTGTGTAATAATGCGAAATGCATTTAAATATTTTCAATCTATTTGAAAGCATATTTCAGCGATATTTTTCTCGCATTCTACTGTTTCCTTGGTGGGACCGAGCAGAGAGCGGTGGGCGGTAGTCTCGCAAGCGCTAATATTTACAATTTACTCGGTTCAATTCCAATATTGGTGGCGGGAATGAGGTAACGGGACAAGCGGAACGCAGCGGCAGCGAACAACACCACGGTTCGGGGCGTCGCGTCGTTCGGATTGTGCTGCATGTGACATTCGACGGGACGGGCGTAAGAACAAGAGCGAGATGCTGTTCAGAGCAAAGGAACAGTCAGTCGGATGGACGGACGGACAGACGGACGGATAGACTGGAAACTGGCGGGAATTATAGATGTAGCTTTCAACTGCATTCTCGGCGAGAGCAAGCATGAAAGCGTACATCGTGTGCCATCCCGATCCCGGAGCTTGAAATTGCAAATTGTGTCTTTCTGCATACACCACCACCTAGCAGCACTAGACGAGAATAGTGTGTGCAATTGCCATCCGGTAAGGATTGTAACGATTGCTTGTCTCGGGAACCGAAAATAATTTCTTCAAATTGAGTCTGATTCGGAAATTCTACGCTGTCATGAATATGCAAAAAAAACGAAACATACGGAGCTTGACGGGGAATAGTAGTGGTGCATGGAGCGGGGGTGCGGAACCAACCACAGATACTGATGAAATCGTTTCTTTGTTTCAATCGATAGTGTGTTCTCAGGATTTACGAAAAAAAGCAACGGTAACGAGTCATTGTTCTCGTTTATTTTCCCAAAAATTAAGCGAAACGGAAGGTTCACGAACAGCACTTTGGTGAACGGAGTTCGCGGGGGGAATGAGGGAAGGGACGGGAGAGGTGAATGGATTTATTATTCCATTGCTGAAAATTCAATAATTAAAATTCTCTCGCGGTGTCGGTGTTTTTGTGTGTCTGTTTGAGTTTCGTTGTCTTACTGTTGAGGTCCAAGGGAATCTTGGCGGGTTGTGCGCAGACCGCGCGCAGGTGACTTAATTAAAGTCATTGTTCCAGATATTAAATCACACTCCCCCATGTTTTGCAGGTTTTATTTTTAGCTGGAAGGTGGGGGGAGGGGATCATAATTTGCTGAATTTATGTAAAACTATTTGCCGAGGATTGAGTGACGGACGGGTTGATGGACGGATTGCAAGCGAAGTGATAGCACCTGAATTAAGCTTTTTTCGGGAAATATCTATTGTTTTGGTCGAGTGGACAAGCGAGGTTGGGAGAGGGGCACATTTTTGTTTAAACTGATGGCTTTTCGAAAGTGGCTGGACAGATTCAGCATCTATCGCTAGGTAACGGTACATTCTAACGATTAGAGAGTGATTTTTTCACCGTTGAAAATTTGGCATGCATTGCTAATTTTTTAAAAAAACAAAATTAGCTATCACAAGTGGCGGTAGAAATTAGGCAATAAATTGGAATCTTCCAACTATAATTTGAGATATATATTGGAACGATCAAAGTGATCTTTGAAATACAAAATAAATATCATTGGATTCAAGAGGCTTCCCTGAGGGATCAGGACAGTGATATTCCAATCCAATTCCAAATTTCCAGCGTGGTCTGAGCACAAGTAGACCCAATGCGCAGGGTCATAAAGGAAGCAATGACCATTTTAACCACTCGAATACAATTGCCAAAGCCTGGAAAAATGTTCCACTACTTATAGTCACTAATGAATTAGCAAATATCATCATGCAGTAGCACTTCGATTGCATTATCTATATAATACACGGGGATCTAGATTCGTATTGTTATGGGAAGCTTGTTGTACTGCTAGTTCGTAACTATTGATTCCCACGATATTACATACATGGTGGAACTGATCACCGTCAAACTGGGTAACTTGCACTTGGCAGGTCAGTTCTAGCCGAATCCAATCAGGTTAATCTGGTTTTCTGCAGATTTCGGGTCTGTTCTATATTCCTATATAACTGTATGTGTTTTGCATGGGCTCCCCGGTATATCACATTGTGATGATGTAATTTTGATAGCGAGTGTTTTATACGCGTGTGTAGTTTCTGATGATGCTATGGACTTCACATACTGTGACCTGTGTCTATGGTGTCGTTCTGCTGTTTGGAGATATCTAGATACGGTGACCTTCCTTCCATTTCCTCCTCGACGGATAATTGGAAATTGGAGTGAGATGAGTTGAATACTATGTTGGCGGTAATTGTTTGGTGTTCGTTTAGCAGTACAACTCGCTAGTTGCGGTATTATATGCTCGAAGCTGAAACACAAATTTTTAATTTCATTTCCAATTGCTCTTGCTATCTTAATGCTACTTACAATTTAGTATCCGAAATGCCACGGACCGCTAACAGAAACTTTTCCTTCACCTCAATTAATCCAATCTGTAAATTCAACGTTTATCAATTCTGCCTTCAATTAATCAAACAAATCTACCTGTCCGATCTATACTCTACTCCACGATCTTCTCTGCTTCACTTCCTATAATTCTACAAATTATATATTTTTTATCTTTACGCCTTAAAACTTTTCTTCATTCGCCGTATATTTTCTATTTCATCACTCTGACACTTCACTTTGTTTTGCTCATTTCCTCGTCTACACTCTCTATCACCATAACCCATTTTAGGGTAAATTCAAATGTGGGCTGACTTGCCGCACCACGAAAGGGGGGGTTTAGGGAACTTTACACTCAACATTCTCCCCCTCGTGTCGCTAGAGCTTTTGCCTCGGCGTCACCTACATCTCCAACATCTAATATAGCGAGTTTAGTCGCCGGACGTTGCAAAATTCCACTACTCGTTTGAACATCTGCACGACGAGCTGATCCGTCCTTTCCGGGGTATATCCGGACCACACGTCCCCTCAACCACCGATTCCTGACATTCTCGTCCACTATCAGCACCAAATCACCTTCCTGGAGCGATCTTACATCCTGGAACCACTTTGTCCGTCTGGTTTTTGTAGGCAGATATTCAGTTATCCACCGACGCCAAAAATTGTCCAATGCGTGCTGGATCATATTCCAGCTCCTCCTAATTGCAGCCCTCGCGTCGACGGGATTTTTTACCGGCTGCTGAACCCCATTGGAGCTTAGCAACAAAAAATGGTTCGGGGTGAGCGACTCGGTATCAGCAGTTTCTACCGGCACGAATGTCAGGGGACGAGAATTAATCATATGTTCCGCCTCTGTCAACAACGTGATGAATGACTTTTCGTCTAATCTACGCTCCGTCGGAAGGGCTCCCAGTGCGACTTTCACCGACCTTACCATTCTTTCCCAACAACCTCCCATGTGCGGTGCCGCAGGTGGATTGAATCGCCACTGCGTATTGGCATCGGTGAACGTACTCGCTAAATCCTTGTTGACCCTTTTCAACTCTATCTTTAGCTCCCTACTCGCACCGACAAAATTGGTACCATTGTCGGAGGAAATTTCCTGTGGGGCACCTCGGCGGGCGATAAAGCGACGAATGGCCTTTTTGCAAGAGTCTGTAGACAAGCTCGCAGCGAATGAATGGCTCTGATCGTTAAACAGGTGAAAAAGGCCACCCACCTTTTAACTACACTCCGTCCGATTTGTATTTGATATGGACCGAAGTAGTCGATTCCCACAAACGTAAACGGTCGCAAGTATGGCGTCAATCTAACGCGAGGTAATGGACCCATCTTGGGTACAGCAGGAACAGCTCTATGTACTCGACACCATGTACAATTTTTTCTAGCAAGACGTACTTGAACTCTCAACCTTGGCACGTAGAGTCGCTGCTTGACTTCATTCACGATAGTTTCGTTGTTTGCATGACGCTAAATACGGTGGTACCAATCAAGAAGAAGTCTGGTCATCCGATGTTCCTTCGGCAGAATAACAGGATATTTAGCCTCATAGGTTAGGCATTCTGCTTTTTCCGACGGTCCATCCACTCGGAGAATCCCGAACTCGTCCATCGCTGGCGTGGCTGTTGCGATCTTGCTGCTTTTCTCCAATGGCTTCCGATCCTCGTTTCTCACTCGTAGATTGCACTTCAACGTAGCAACTTCGTCCGGAAACTCGTCCGATTGCGCCAACCGCCATAAACTACGCTCTGCTTTCTGCAACTCTTCTTTCGTTAAACCAGCAGTTTCCAACGGTATCTTGGAGTTCGCTCGTCGACAATTGTCCACGAACCGATGGACATACGCAAAGCATCTATGCAGACGTTCCCACTTCGAGAAACGCTCAAAATCAACGATCGGTTTCAAAATTAAATGCGCAAATAAATAGGCTAAGCCGCCCCTTAAAAAACCCACATAACGAACAATACAGAAGAGAATACGACCCAGAACTATCGGCAACGACCCAGGCGACGAATAAAGGATCACGATTGGATACTCGGAACATGGAACTGCAGATCGCTCGGCTTCGCAGGATGTGACAGGATAATCTACGACGAGCTACACCCCCGCAACTTCGATATCGTGGCGCTGCAGGAACTTTGCTGGACGGGACAGAAGGTGTGGAAAAGCGGGCATCGAGCGGCTACCTTCTACCAGAGCTGTGGTACAACCAACGAGCTGGGAACCGGCTTCATAGTGCTGGGCAAGATGCGCCAACGTGTGATCGGGTGGCAGCCGATCAACGCAAGGATGTGCAAGTTGAGGATCAAAGGCCGTTTCTTCAACTACAGCATCATCAACGTGCACTGCCCACACGAAGGGAGACCCGACGACGAGAAAGAAGCGTTCTACATGCAGCTGGAGCAGACATACGACGGTTGCCCTCTGCGAGACGTGAAAATTGTCATCGGCGACATGAACGCACAGGTAGGAAGGGAGGCAATGTAGAGACCGGTGATCGGGCCTAACAGCCTGCAGTCCGTATCAAATGACAACGGCCAACGATGTGTGAACTTCGCAGCCTCCCGTGGAATGGTAATTCGAAGCACCTTCTTCCCTCGCAAAGATATCCACAAAGTCACCTGGAGATCACCGGACCAAGTAACAAAAAATCAAATCGACCACGTTCTAATCGACGGTAGATTCTTCTTGGACATCACAAACGTCCGCACTTATCGCAGTGCGAATATAGATTCGGACCACCACCTGGTTGCGGTATGCTTACGCTCAAAACTTTCGACAGTGCATAGCTCTCGTCGAAGCCGAACGCCGCGGCTAAACATCGAGCGGCTACAAGATGGCAGAGTGGCTCAAGAATACGCGCAGCAGTTGGAAGTGGCACTACCAACGGAAGAGCAGCTAGGCGCAGTTGCCCTTGAAGATGGCTGGAGAGATATCCGATCCGCCATAGGTAGCACCGCAGCCACTGCACTAGGTACGGTGGGCCCGGACCGAAGAAGCGACTGGTACGACGGCGAATGCGAGCAGTTAGTCGAAGAGAAGAATGCAGCATGGGCGAGAATGCTGCAACACCGCACGAGGGCGAACGAGGCGCGATATAAACAGGCACGGAACAGGTAGAACTCGGTTTTCCGGACCAAAAAGCGCCAGCAGGAAGACCGAGATCGCGAAGCGATGGAGCAGCTGTACCGCGCTAAAGACACACGGAAATTCTACGAGAAGTTGAACCGCTCGCACAGGGGCCACGTACCACAGGCCGACATGTGCAGAGATATAAACGGGAATCTTCTCACGGACCAGTGTGAGGTGATCCAGAGGTGGCGGCAGCACTACGAAGAACACCTGAACGGCGATGCAGCAGACGACGAGGATGGCACGGTAACGAACCTGGGAGCACGCGCGGAAGACATTACACTACCGGCTCCGGATCTCCAAGAAATCCAGGAGGAGATCAGCCGGCTCAAAAATAATAAAGCCGCTGGGGTTGACCAAATACCAAGCGAGCTACTAAAACACGGTGGCGAGCCACTGGCTAAAGCGCTGCACTGGGTGATTACCAAGATTTGGGAGGAGGAGATTTTACCGGAGGAGTGGATGGAAGGTGTCGTGTGTCCTATCTACAAAAAGGGCGACAAGCTGGATTGCTGTAATTACCGAGCAATCACCCTGCTGAACGCCGCCTACAAGGTACTCTCCCAAATACTATGCCGTCGACTATCACCAATTGCAAGAGAGTTCGTGGGGCAGTACCAGGCGGGTTTCATGAGCGAACGATCTACCACGGACCAGGTGTTCGCTCTTCGTCAAGTACTGCAGAAATGCCGCGAGTACAATGTGCCCACACATCATTTGTTCATCGACTTCAAAGCCGCATACGACACTATCGATCGAGATCAGCTATGGCAGATTATGCACGAGTACGGATTCCCGGACAAACTGACGCGATTAGTGAAGGCGACGATGGATCGGGTGATGTGCGTAGTACGTGTCTCAGGGACGCTCTCGAGTCCCTTCGAATCACGCAGAGGGTTACGGCAAGGTGATGGTCTCTCGTGTCTGTTATTCAACATCGCGCTGGAAGGTGTAATAAGAAGACCAGGGATCGACACGAGTGGTACGATTTTCACAAAGTCCGTTCAGCTACTTGGCTTCGCCGATGACGTTGATATTATTGCACGACTCTTTGAGAAGATGGAGGAAGCCTACATCAGACTGAAAAGAGAAGCCAAGCGCGTCGGACTTGCCATCAACACGTCGAAGACAAAGTACATGATAGGAAGAGGTTCACGAGAAGAGAATGAGAACCGCCCGCTTCGAGTTTGCATCGGTGGCGACGAAATCGAGGTGGTTGAAGAGTTCGTGTACTTGGGCTCACTGGTGACCGCCGACAATGATACCAGCAGAGGGATTCGTAGACGCATCGTGGCAGGAAATCGTGCTTACTTTGGCCTCCGCAAGACACTTCGGTCGAACAGAGTTCGCCGTCGTACGAAGTTGACCATCTACAAGACGCTGATTAGACCGGTAGTTCTCTACGGGCACGAGACCTGGACCATGCTCGTGGAGGACCAACGCGCACTTGGTGCCTTCGAACGGAAAGTGCTGCGTACCATCTACGGTGGAGTGCAGATGGAAGACGGCACACGGCAGCTGTTGGGGGAGCCGCCCATCTGTCATACCGCGAAAATCGGACGACCACGGTGGGCCGGGCACGTAGCCAGAATTTCGGACAATAGCCCGGTGAAAACGGTTCTCAATTGCAATCCGACCGGTACAAGAAGACGTGGCGCGCAGCGAGCACGATGGATCGACCAGGTGGAAGACGATTTGCGGACCCTTCGCAGACTGCGTGGCTGGCGACGCGCGGCCATGGACCGAGTGGAATGGAGGAATCTTTTGTATACGGCACAGGCCACTTCGGCCTTAATCTGTTAATAAATAAATAAAGTGTTTCCATAAAAGACCCGTTTCGAACCTCCCACCTCTCATCGACGCAGAGCTTGTTGTATGTTGCGCAGTTACTAGCTGGACAGGACTCCATCCTCCTCGTAGTAGCGGGAGCTGAAGTAGTAGAAACTGATGGTGCATTATCGTTGTCCCGATTATCATTTTCGATATCCTCATGCTGAATTCGCTCCGATGAGTGTGCATTTACGTAAGCTTTCTCCTTTCCTTTGTGCTCATCTCGCAAGGGCTTCGTTGTAGCTCCGCTCATAAGTGTCACACTGCTAGTAGCAGACGCAACTTTTGCCATATAGTCGTTGAAAATATTCAGATCTACTATCGGAATTTGCTGCTGATACAATGCCCAGTTGAACTTCACAGCTGGCGGCAGTTTTTCGATCAGCTCCTGCAGCAACACTGGGTTCGCCAGATGATTGTCTAATCCAACCGCCTTCAAATGTCCGCACAAGTTCTGCACCACCAATTCAAAACTCACCAGTATGTCCAGTCGATCGGCTTTTGGGGCAGGAGTTGCTCGAACCTTTGCGATTATATTTTGCACTATCTGTTCCGGACGTCCATACAGCATTTGGAGGGTGGATATGACTTGAGAGACTGTTGACGGGTGAAGAAGGAAGCTGCTCACTGCTTCTTTCGCACTTCCCTTGAGGCAGCGGTGAAGCCTCAACAAGTTCTCCGAATCAGAATATCCGCACGCATGTGTTGAATGTTGGTAACTACTGATGAAGAGTGGCCAATCAACTGGATCTCCTGTGAACACTGGCAATTCTTTTGAAACTACATGCCTGGCAGCTAGTTGCTGCGGTGTTGGTCCTATTGAAACTAGTTGCAATTGACTCTTTGTATAGGGGTTTGCTGTGGGGGGGGGGGCACGTGCATCTTCAAGCAACGTTAGAAGCGGCTGGACGCTTACCGACGGAAGTATCGGCGAGATCAGATCGTGGTACGACTTGTCCTCAATACCAACGATTCCATCTAAATCATCCTCCAGATTTTCACCAATTGTAATACTTCCCGTTGTACGTATAAGGGAGTTCATGTTACTAACGGTAGCTATGTCACCTAACAGCAGAGAATGCACACCCATCTTGCCTACTGATGCACTTTCTGCCAACGAAGTTGACGTGAATTTCACGTTGCGTGTATCGACCGTAGTTAGTTTTGTTAAAATTTGAAGTCTCTGTCTTGTTTCCTTTGTTTTTATTCTGGACTAACAGGACCGTAGCGTTGTTTCCTGGTGTCTTTGGTAGAGTCTCAGTAATGCGCCTTTTTTCTGTCTGCCTTGGCTTTCTTGTTCAGTTCGACTTTACCTCACTTATTTTAAAAAGCAGATCAATATTTTATGCGCTCTCCTAAGGTTGGCCCCCTTGGCGGGGTCAATCTGGCCAACCGCACGCTACGGCTCTGTGCCCTACGTACCTACAAATCGCCGAAAGCATTTTGGCATAAGAATTCCCTCCGTATCGACAACCCAGCGCACACATAAACATAAAAATAAATTAATGTGTACCAACGCAAACTCATAAGTAGCGCGCATACGCCGCACCCTGCAGTGTTGAACTCAGTTCACAAAACTCACCCTACCAACAAACTTTGTAAATCATCGTGTGTACACGACTCGCTCGCACCTATCACATTTCTATACTCGTGTATGCGTCTACAGCGTCTACCACTTATTATACCGTCCGAACGTGATAGTCATGATGCTGCTCGTTTGGCATGCGAGCAACAAATGATTCAAGCAGACACGCTGTACTTCTATTTATAATCTCTCGTATTTGTTTGAGCCACTTAGATGCTTCCTATTGACGGCTCTGCCTGAAAAAGCCGCTTCATCAATTTTTAATAGACTACTTTAGATATTAAATTATTACCAATATTTAAGTAAGGCGTTTCTGGATAGGCTTGTATTTGAATGATCGAAATCCATTTAATAATGGCGGCGTTATAAGCGTGCAAACCTTACATAGTTTCGTTACGTCCGAGATAGTGGAGTAAGACATTTTTAACGTCAAAAGTAGCGTGAGATTTTGACCGGCACCTACTCCCGTTATACTGAACGGAATAACATATTCGTTACACTATCTGATCGAGAATAGCTACAGCAATTTTGTATTAAATTCGAAAGTGTGTACGATTAACATGGGAAGCAGAAAAATTATTTTTTTCCAGTAGCATGGCCCGATAGCGGGCAGATCCGTACCAAGTTTCAACTGTGTAGGAAATCTCCACTCCAAGTTTCTTTAATTACAAAAAAATAGTTCAACCAAATCTCCCACATTTGACTGTTTGCTGTGTTTGTATACTCCCATCACCTCAATTCGTCGAAAAATCGACAGCTCCAACCACGAGGCGAATCCAGTGTCCACCACTAATTAAGCCCTCGCTATGGCAATTAATCAATAATTGCCCGTGATAATGTTTATTATTTTGTAATTTAACACCAACCTCTCACGGGTGGGTAGCCTGCTGTGTTTCGTAGCTGTTGTTGTTATTGCCACTTTTGCCTGCCATCGACCATCGGCCATCTCTCGCGTGTGCCCCGATGTGTCAAGCGCGAGAATCGGGTTTTGGAAAAATAAACAAACGATGTGCTGCTGCTCTGAGGTTTGTGCTTATTTGCCAGTTTTTTTTCTTCTTTTTCTGTTTCTCTACACTCTGATCCAAGTATGCCATGCTGACGGTCCGTGCGAATAATTGGCTTCTAGTAATGCATGCACCCGTTGCACACAACACAGACACGGAGACAAAACCAGCCGCCGCACACTCACTCGCACGAAGGGATGTTATTAATTTCCATGTGTGTCTCTTCTCAGCTGACTGTGTTTGCATACAATTGTATAAATCAATATCACCTTGCACACCACCGGTTTTGTGCCGAAGACCCGCTCAGCTTCCTAGAATCATAATTTATGATTTAATTGACAAATAATTAATCTATTAGGCGAATCGGTATCAAATAACACAGTCTCTCGCGGTGTGCGGTATTTTGTTGGGACGCGTCGAAATTGTTTACCGACGACGATCGTCGGGTGTGCGGGCGCGCGAGATAAGTGCAATCTTCGATTCCTGGCCAGTTGCAGAGAAATATTGCAGAGATGACAAATCTTCCCTAGCACAGGCAAACGATTCACGGTCGATTTGCGATCGAGAACGACCACCACCACCACCAGATCGGATCGGAGTTGGTTGAGGGGGAGGAAGAGGAAGATGAAAATATTTTAAGCGGCTCACGGCGTGACGACCGTTTGTCACCGACCGACGATCGGCCGAGCGATTTGTCCCCTCCGCGTGGGATTACAATCGAGTGTAAAAATGCGATCAAAATTTTGTTTGAAAGCAAGTTAAATTAAATTTTATTGTCTGTGGCTGGCTGGTCGCTCCGTCTCCGTCTCGAAAGGATCCCCAATATCTACTACCACGGTAGTATTAATAGCTGTTGTTGTTTCGGCAAAAGATCAGCATCGTCCCCTTAGACTAGTGGCGGGTAATAAAAGCCGAAAATAAATAAACTAGAGATTACACCTGTTATTAGAGATCTGCTTTCGTGTGACACCGAACAATAGTGAACCTGTCACCAATAAAACGAATCGGCGGCTGATCTGGTGTAGTGGAAGCGACTTATTTTTAAACAGCGCCCCGATTGGTGTGTAGTTCGTTCGTTTTGCGACAGTTTTTCTTTCAAAATCTATTCCCTTTTCTTTTCGTCACAACCGCAACAACAACAACATCGCCGAAACTGTCTGCAACTGTCAAAGCACACAACGCGCCGCTTGCTGTGACGATTGCACATTCTTCACGTTGGGGCGGCTGTAGCCAGCGGGTACTTGCGGGCAAGTGAACGATCATTAGTCTTAATTGAAACTTCCGCGTTCTGCGTTTTTTCGTGTGTCTGTGTACGCGTATTTGCTGCGCGGCTTGGGGAAACGAAAATCAAATCATTTCCGATGTGCGTTCTCGGTACCCGTTTAAGGGAACACATCACACTGGCCGGGCCGGGTGGAGTAATCGGAAATGTGAGAATGATTGAAAGTGAGCGGGTGTGTGTGTGATCGTTTGGGAATTGGATTGCTTCACACCATCGGTTGTGATCGGGACTGCGGAATTCTGCTGCGGGAAAGGGTGACGAGATCGCGACGATGCTCTGGAAGCGATCACATGTTATTGGAGAAGCATGGAAAGACCGGAATTTGACATTAATTAGACACGAAAAAAATGATGGGAAGAGAAGCGTCTCGTTATTAGTTCTTGATTTTTGTTTGATGTTTTTTGTGCTTCTTGATACGCTGCAGACGGTAGAATTGTATCAATTCCGGCTTAATTCTCCCACAATGGCTTGGAATATTGACGGGTTTGTAACGGGTACGGGGGATGTACGCAGCCAAGCAGAAACCCATAATGTGCACCACCCGTTGCGTCACGACAACCGAAAGCGAGTTGGCGGGGGAATTACACCACTTGATTCACTTGCTTTGGCTCAACTTCCCGTGCTTGGCCGTGTCGCTGTCTCCCGGTGTGTACAGTCAAATAGCAGGAAAAAGCAGCTATGGATCCGAAAAGGTTTTTGTCCGTCTGTCTTCGATTTCCACTCTCGGAGACTCTCGGGATTGCATGTAAGCAAGCAGTAGTCGTTGCGTGCCGGTGGATTATCGATGTGTTTTGTCTCCTTGTACCACAAGCTGAGCATAAAAGATGCGGGGAAACACTTGAAATCGAAAATCGAAGACAACGACACCACTCTGCGACTGCGGACAAGAAGAAAGCAGACGACAGACAACATGTGGCGTTTGTTATTGTTCGGATCCTGGCGGGATCTGACTGTGCGAATCCCACACACCCAAATTCCTAACCTTCTCCTCATCCTACTCGGTGGTGCGTACAATATGCGGCGAGTGAGTGAGTGAACGAGCGAGCGGCGAACGGATAACGGCGCAATTGACGACGAGTCAAACAGATTCAATCAATCCTCAGGAGGCCATGCCAAATCTCCTGAATTGACTCTAATGATATCACCGCGAGCCGCCGACGTGAGTGGGCTGATGATGCTTATCAGAGCCGTTCGTGTTTATTCACTTGATTGACTTGATTTAACACGCCACTGCGCGGTTGAATTTGTGCGCGTGTGTATGTGTGTGTATTTGAGTTTGCTTATGTCACACTCGAACCCAAAACCGAGTGCGGATAAATCTATAAAATCTCTCTTTGATGAACGATTCAACAGAAAGCGAAGCGAGCAAAATGATCTCTATCGCCACCATCATCATCATAATCATCATCGTGTTTCATCTCTGTCACTCCTGCCCGCATGCCTGCCAGCGAGTTCGTCGTTGAATGAGAAAATAACTGTTTGTCATTGATTGAAAGCGGATGTGGCGTCACTCATTCAATCTATACCCACACATACACACACGCACACGAATCACTCGGTCGAGAAGTGGCAATTTTCTAATCAGTACCGGTCCATACAAATTGGTGTGCTATTGATTGAACCCGGAGACTGCCTCCGAACATTCCGAATGTAATATTTTTATTAATAATAAAAAGATTTATTAAGCACATAAATAAGGCAGGATTTCCTACCTCCCTCGTGCACACCGTGCACTGGTCAGTCAATCGACTAGAAGAAGCTCATTAGGAGAGCTTCTTCTTCTTCTTCTGACGACTGCACACAGTCACGAGGGAAAACTTTTCCCTGGCACGAGCAACTTCGCAGTAAATTGAACGAGTAATGATAGGTTTATTACGGCACGAGGTTACCATTCCATGCCCCGGCCTCGGCCTGAACATTATCGTCCTCTAATGAGATAAATAAAGCAACACTGATAAATCATAGATTAAGCTGCTTTGATGGCCCGATCCATGAGAGGGAGATTTTTCTTTCAAATGCTATTCAATTTTTCTTCAGCTGCACGCAACAAACAACTTTCGAAGCGACGGCTGACTGAAGATACACAACTGTCAAACTTCGACGAGGAGGGGTAGGAAACTGACCCAGTGAACCAATCAGCAGAGTAAACAAACCGTCAGCTGGCACTCAGAGTAGCTCCAGTAGGCCGCGCACGAAGCAAGCGAATCAAAACAAAGCTGCATGCATCCCCTCGCTGGTTATTTTTTAGGGAAAAACACACGCACATGTTACGCACACCCCAGAAGTCAACGGGGGGAAAACCACAGCAGCTGAGAACAAGTGCCCATTTTCTGGGTTTCTCGGTTTTATCGGAATGCCTACCACCGGCACCACTTTCTAATGGACCTTTGACACAGTTTTCACCCTCCTCCCGGGGTGACTGTGCCGGAGTAATGATCCCCAGTCCCAAGTGGAAGTGGAGCAATAGCAGCAGCACCAGCAGGAGAATGTAGGCCTACCCAGTCGCTATTACATGTATTCATGTTGAAAGGAGGCAACAGTAGCGAGAAAGAAGCAAAAAAAAAAGCGTTTTCAGGAGTGTAGGACCGAGTCAGCTGGTCCTGTCCAGGACCGGAGGCACTTTGTATGTATCATGTTTACACACTCATTGACGGAGCCGTAACGTCCAAAGGGGTTGTGCGGCGGCGGCTGCGACCGAAGTGGCGAAACGCTATTATTGCGATGATTATTCAAATGCGTGAAAATGCACTCTCTCTCTCTGCCGTGTCCCGTGTCCCGATGATACCGGTGCTCCAGATTCACGCACCATATCCGTTCGTCCGTTCATATACAATTGCGGAAAGGACCCTCCTCTCGTACACTCGTTCGATTCAAACCACACCACGATGAATAGGCCCGGCTGCTGGTGATGATGATGATAGCAATTGGTGGCTCTCTCTAGCGGGAAAAATACCCTGTTCGGCCAAACATCAATTGCGGACAAAAAATCACCATCGCCGGCGGTGGATCAGGACACATACACGCTCTGACGTTTAACGCCTGTTACCGGACGCCGCCGCCGCCGCCGGTTGAGCAGAAAATGCAGCATTGCAAATAGCCACAGCTTCCCCGTCTTTCTGCTGCGGTGGTGACCACTTGTGAAGGGCACTTATTACGAGCCGTGCTGGTGTGGTGGTAATAATCCAATAAAAGGTGCCACTGGATGGACCTACTTTACACTCGGTTCGCTGCTTCCACAATGCTGCTAATTTCTTTCAAATGCTGACACTTTGCACCTCCGCGAAACGTTTCACGGCACACTGCGATCAACTGACAAACTCAAACCGCCCGTGTGCGAGGGGTACGACACTGCGATAGTGGAAAGTTATGGTTGAAAACTGTCTGAGAGCGTTAAATCAAATTTAACATCCCATTTAAATGAACATTTTTAAATAATTCGATTGAATAAAATGGTTCAAATATAAAAATTTGACAATCTGACACCAACTATTTTCCTTCTGTTCCAATCTGCAACAATCTTTAAAAATATTGTTTGAATGTTATTGATGAAAAGCTGAAAATGCGTGTGGAAACACTGGTCACTAAACGTCGTTTTGGTTATGCTAGCATTAGTCTAGTCTAGTCTACACATACACAGCCAATACATGTAGGGATCCTGGAAAAATGCAGACGTTCGTCCACAATTTTTCTTGTCATTATTAATGGTCAATATGTGATTGAATATAACACAAGCATTGAAGCGGCCAGGGCAACTGTGCAGCGTACAAAATAAAGATGATTCAAAATTATACGGCAATCAAATTATTCATTCAATGAATAATTTAATCAACGGATTATTTTGAACCTTGAATAAGGAAGAAACGTGGACAACCGTACACAACTGGTTCAATTTGATGGGGCTTTGATAAATCGTTGGGAGTGACTTTGCTAAGAGGGTTAATGTCACTTCTTTGGTCCTAGGTTCCTGGGATGGAACAGAAGTATTTAGCCTTGCCCTGGCTAATGAGCCAGGGTTATAGCGCCCTTATTCGTTCTCTGAAACAATAGAGAAAATTGGCGAAATCGGTTAATTAGTAGTAATATAAACAAAAAACCATTCGTTTTCGAGCTCTCCATCGAGACAGAGGTTGTTTTTTCTAGTCCGTAGTGCTGTGTGAGGCGATAAAGAATAGTTTTAATCCGCATTCAAGGTTATTTTGCCAGTTCGGTTCGGTCCTCAGTCTTTTGTTCGCGTGTGAGGATTAAACAATAGCCAGCTGTACAAGCTGGATCGGTTCGTCGTTGGACACCAGTTTAAAGCTAAGTGGTTTTTGTCTTTTGTAACACATTTATTGCTTTCTTCCGTCTGCGCGGGCGCTGACCCCGTGCGTTGACGTTTTCTATGGTTCCCTCTCCGGATGGTCAAATGGAAGTTGAATCGGGTTCAACTTCTAAGGCTCCCCCCCGGCCCAAATGCTATCCAGAACTCTCAACTGGTCCATTTGTGGTCTTCTTTCGGCCCAAGACTAAATCACTGAATCTTCTTCAGATTTCTAGAGACCTGACGGAACGGTTCTCGGCTGTGACCGAAATTTCAAAGGTCCGCTCGGACAAGATAAGGGTGTTGCTAGCCAACTCAAAGCAGGCAAACGATATTGCTTGCTGTGAGCACTTTACGCGGGATTATAACGTGTATATTCCGGCTGTAAGAGTACAATCCGAAGGCGTCGTAACCGATGAGAGTTTGACGTGCGAGGATCTGCTGAAGTACGGGGTTGGCCGATTCAGAGACCGCTTACTTCAGCCAGTTAAAATACTTGAGTGCAAACGTTTGCACTCAGTAGTAGTTGCGGGGGATGGTTCAAAAACGTACCCCCAATCAAACTCTTATCGGGTGACCTTCGCTGGTACCGCTTTGCCAAATTTCGTCCTCTTGCACAAGGTTCGTCTGCCTGTGCGTCTGTTTGTGCCGCGGGTCATGAATTGCACAAAGTGTAAACAACTGGGTCACACAGCCACCCATTGTAGCAACAAGGCCCGCTGTGGAAAATGCGGGGAGAATCATCTAGATGATTCGTGCAGTAGGCAAGCCGAAAAGTGTCCTTACTGTGCGGAGAGTCTGCATGATATCTCGGCATGTCCCGCGTACAAACTACGCGGGGATAAACTGAAACGTTCCCTTGCGGGACGATCCAAACATTCTTTCGCAGAAATGTTAAAGAATGCTACGCCACCATCCTCAGCAAACATCTATACTCACTTGCCTCCTGACGAGGGCGAGGCTGGTAACCCACAAGAGGGAACATCTACTAGGGTGCCTAGAATTTATAGGAAGAGGAGGAACACTTCCTCTCGTAAAGTTCCTTGTAAAGGCCAGAAGGTGTCCCTTGAGGGGGCTCCGAAAGTCACATCTATTGGAAGTGTTGCAACCAAACCGAAGCAATTAGCTCCTGGTCTCGGAGGATTAAGCTCAGAGAAGGAGTTCCCAGCACTTCCAGGAACATCAAAAATCCCAAGTGTTCCTTTGTTTCAGTTCGAGAGTAATCACAGCACTGGAATTATAAAACTCTCGGACATAGTGGACTGGATAATAAAAACTTTCAATATTACTGATCCTATTAAAAGTCTTATGTTAGCTTTTCTCCCTACAGTGAGAACATTTTTGAAGCAGTTGACTGCTAAATGGCCCCTCCTCTCAGCGATTGTATCCTTCGATGGCTAACTCATCGAACGAGGTCACGGATTTGATCACTGTTCTACAGTGGAATTGCAGAAGTATCATCCCGAAAATCGATTCCTTCAAAATTTTAATAAATAATTTGAGTTGTGATGCATTTGCATTATGTGAAACTTGGTTAACTTCCGACATAGATCTCAACTTCCACGACTTTAATATTATTCGCCTGGATCGAGACACCCCCTATGGAGGAGTGCTTTTGGGGATCAAAAAGTGCTATTCCTTCTACAGAATTAACCTTCCCTCGATAACAGGTATTGAAGTTGTCGCTTGTCAAGTAACAACCAAAGGCAAAAGCCTTTGCATAGCTTCCATATATATTCCCCCCAACACCGCGGTTGGGCACCGACGGCTACAAGACATCTTAGAATCTCTGCCAGCACCGCGACTAGTTTTAGGAGACTTTAACTCTCACGGTACAGCATGGGGTTGCCTCTATGATGATAACCGGTCTTCCTTAATTCAGGATCTTTGCGATAACTTCAATTTGACAATTTTAAACACGGGTGAAATGACACGGATTCCCGCTCCTCCAGCGCGCCCGAGCGCCTTAGACTTGGCCCTTTGCTCAACATCGCTGCGGTTAAATTGCACGTGGAAGGTAATTCCTGATCCCCACGGCAGCGACCATCTGCCGATTGTAGTCTCAATCAATAACGGTTCAAGGCCATTGAAATCAATCAATATTTCGTATGACCTCACACGAAATATCGATTGGAAGAGCTATGCTGCCGCGATATCCGACAACATCGAATCTACCCAAGAACTTCCTCCGGAGGAAGAGTACAGCTTTTTGGCTGGCTTGATTCTCGACAGCGCGAATCAAGCTCAGACTAGGCCAGTACCCGGCGCGAACATACAAAAACGTTCTCCCAATCCCTGGTGGGATAAAGAGTGCTCAGACGTGTACGCAGAGAAGGCCGCCGCGTTTAAGACCTTCCGGAACGACGGGTTACCCGCCAGTTTTCGACAGTACGCGACGTTAGACAAGCGAATGAAGAGTTTGATGAAAGCCAAAAAACGCGATTATTGGCGCCGGTTCGTCGACGGATTAACGAGAGAAACATCGATGAGCACTCTTTGGGGAACAGCCCGACGTATGCGAAATCGAAACAGTACTAATGAGAGCGTGGAATATTCAAACCGTTGGATATTCGATTTCGCCAAGAAGGTTTGTCCGGATTCCGCCCCGGCACAGAAGATTTACCGCGCCGCGTCTCCTCACGATAGCGCGAACGAAACACCTTTTTCGATGGTGGAGTTCTCACTTGCTCTCTTGTCGTGTAACAATAAAGCTCCGGGGCCAGACAGAATCAAATTCAACTTGTTGAAGAATCTGCCTGACTCTGCCAAGAGACGCTTGTTGAACTTATTTAATAAGTTTCTCGAGGCTAACATTGTCCCACTCGATTGGAGACAAGTGAAGGTCATCGCCATCCAAAAACCAGGAAAACCAGCCTCCGACCACAATTCGTACCGTCCGATCGCAATGCTATCCTGTATCCGGAAGTTGTTCGAGAAAATGATCCTATCCCGCCTCGACAATTGGGTCGAAGCAAATGGCTTACTGTCAGATACACAATTTGGCTTTCGCAAAGGCAAAGGGACGAACGATTGTCTTGCGTTGCTCTCAACTGAAATTCAAATGGCCTATGCTAGCAAAGAGCAGATGGCATCAGTGTTCCTAGATATTAAGGGGGCTTTTGATTCAGTTTCGATCAACATTATTTCAGAGAAGCTGCACCAGCATGGTCTTTCAGCGACTTTAAACAACTTTTTACTAAACTTGTTGTCGGAAAAGCACATGCATTTTTCGCATGGTGACTTATCGACATCACGATTTAGCTACATGGGCCTTCCCCAGGGCTCATGTCTAAGCCCCCTTTTATACAATTTCTATGTCAACGACATTGATGAATGTCTTGACAATTCCTGCACGTTAAGGCAACTTGCAGACGATGGCGTGGTGTCTGTTACGGGACCCAAAGCTGTCGATCTACAAGGACCATTACAGAATACCTTGGACAATTTGTCTGCTTGGGCTATTAAGCTGGGTATCGAATTCTCCACGGAGAAAACTGAGCTAGTTGTATATTCAAGGAAGCGTGAACCAGCACAACTACAGCTTCTATTAATGGGTCAAACCATCGCTCAGGTCTTCACAGTAAAATATCTAGGGGTCTGGTTCGACTCGAAAGGTACTTGGGGATGCCATATTCGGTATCTGAAACAGAAATGCCAACAAAGGATCAACTTTCTTCGTACAATAACCGGAACATGGTGGGGTGCCCACCCAGGAGACCTAATTAGGTTGTATCAAACAACGATACTGTCGGTAATGGAATACGGAAGCTTCTGCTTTCGCTCCGCCGCGAACATACATTTCATCAAACTCGAAAGAATTCAGTATCGTTGTTTGCGTATCGCCTTAGGGTGCATGCAGTCGACCCATACGATGAGTCTCGAAGTGCTGTCGGGCGTTCTCCCGCTGAAAAATCGATTTTGGGAACTCTCATATCGATTGCTCATTCGATGCGATATCTTGAACCCGTTGGTGATTGAAAATTTCGAAAGGCTTGTTGAGCTCAATTCTCAGACCCGTTTTATGTCCCTGTACTTTGACTACATGGCGCAAAATATTAATCCTTCTTCTTACAATCCCAACCGTGTGCATTTCATAAATACTTCTGAATCTACTGTTTTCTTCGACACATCCATGAAAGATGAGATTATTGGAATTCCGGACCACATACGCCCACAAGTGGTTCCAAATATTTTTTATAATAAATTCCGAGAAGTCGACTGTTCTAAGATGTTTTATACTGACGGATCAAACTTCGAAGGGTCCACTGGCTTCGGTATTTTCAATCAAAAGTTCACCGCCTCCTACAAACTCAGTGACCCTGCTTCAGTTTACGCCGCAGAACTAGCTGCTATTCAGTATACCCTTGGAGTCATTGACACATTACCCGCAGACCATTACTTCATCGTTTCGGATAGTCTGAGTTCTATTGACGCTATTCGCTCAATGAAACATGGAAAGCATTCCTCGTATTTTTTGGGGAAAATACGGGAGCTACTGAGTGCTTTATCTGACAACTCTTTCCAGATTACCTTGGTATGGGTCCCTTCTCATTGCTCCATTCCGGGCGAATGAGAAGGCGGACTCCTTAGCTAAGGTGGGTGCCCTAGAAGGTGACGTTTTTGAAAGACCAATTTGCTTCTACGAATTTTTCAGTTTTACTCATCAGAGAACCCTCGAAAGTTGGCAAACTTCGTGGAGCAGTGGAGAGCTGGGAAGGTGGCTACATTCGATAATCCCTAAGGTATCGACGAAACCTTGGTTCAAGGGGATGGATGTGGGTCGTGACTTCATTCGTGTGATGTCCCGACTCATGGCAAACCATTACACGCTGGATGCACATCTCCGGCGTATTGGGCTCGTGGATAGTGGTATCTGCGCTTGTGGCGACGGCTATCACGACATCGAGCACATTGTCTGGGCGTGCACCGAGTACAGTTCCGCTAGGTCTCGGCTAATGGATACCCTGCGGGCCCGAGGAAGACCAACCAACGTCCCGGTTCGAGATGTGCTGGCAAGCCGCGATGTTCTCTATATGTCCCTTATATACACCTTTGTGAAAACCATCAATATACAAGTCTAACTGCCCCTTGTTATCTCCTTATCATTCTCAGAACGCTCTTCCACCTGTATCAAACCATCTGTATCGAATGAGCCAACAAACACGGGACCTACGGCACGAACATAACACGCTTAACTCGAAATGTAGCCGATCCACATCTGAGCCGTACTACGAAATCGTCTGGAAAAACCCCTGCCATCTTGAGGAGGACCACCCGGCGTCCCAGTACATGATTCCCCTGATGAAGGCCACCCGAGTTTGTAATCCATCCGTTGATCTCACGATGCCTGAAACTGAAATAATTTTCTCTCCCTGCCATCTTTGTCTACCCTCCCTCCCCTGACTCTTATACCCAGAAGTAACACTCCTACCCCCCCCCCCCCCCCCCCCAATATCATCACGAAGCATTTAGCTCTTCTTGTCTCTTCTAGTTTTAACTATTATATTATATAATCTCGTTGAAATTGCCCAACTCTACTACCCACAACAATAACTATAATTACGAATCTTTACAAAATTCAATCATGCCCTCTAGTTATTCCTAGTTTTAAGTTAGTCGTAAAAAATTGTCCCCCTTAATTAAACATTATTTGCTCCAATAATCTCACTGATAAAAATGTCAAACCATATTGCCACAAAAACTAAATGACCTCCCTAATCTTACGAAAACAATATTATCCCCTTGTGTAGATATATAAGATAGCTAAAAAATCGCATTAGTTTCATTTTAAAAAAAATCAATATGTAATCCCCTAGTTTTAAGCAATTTAAAATGTAAAACAAAACAAAATTGGCACCTTTAAGCTAACGCAACGTGCCTTATCAAATAAACGATTTGAATAAAAAATAAACAAAAAACGCATAAAAATACAAACCAACTGAAAATTCACCTTCGACAAAAATCCAGACAGGACTTCTAAGTCCTAATAGGCAGTACAGGATCATGAAAACAGAAACCTTCCGCATTCGTTGAGCGTTGACGAAAAACACAAATAGCTGAAGTACCTCTTTTACCGACACATGTAAAACAAAATACCTAAACGCAGCTCAAACCAACATGCCAAAATACGCCTATTAGAAAATATAGCAAAAAATATCAAAAACAAAGAATTCACATACGGAACGAACCTGCATAACAAAAATCACATTGTTCAACTAGTCTTCTTAAAAATAATTGGAATTCTCTCACCCGATGAGTTCCGTGATGATTTCGACCCCCTCGCAACAGTGCATAAAGAGCCACTTCCGGATGCTCGAAAACTCAGCTCCCACTATAAACATCCAAACACGTAAACAAGAATCAACTGGCTCAACCGCTTTTCGAGCACTGAACACAGTGCCTGGATCTCTTCGAGACCAAATACACTTAAGTTGCCTATTACATTCTACAGCACTATCGTTTTGGTTATGCTAGCATTAGTAGCAAAAAGGGATGAAAAGGCACCGGACAAGAAAACGAACGAGACAGTGATAGTAGTGCGTATCCCCGCGAATCGGTTTTTTCTCGCCATTCATTTGACTGTCGTAATAGCAACCAGCATCAGCAGCAAGAACGAAGAATTATTTGCAACGTGGCCCCTGGTGAAAACAATTAATTCTTTATGCGAACCAAATAGTTTCCTGCCAGCTCAAAAACGATGGCAAGATATTCACTGCTACCAGGTAGACGAGTGCTTCGGCACCGACACGCTCGGCGTAGTGACCCTTTCTCAGCAAACGATGGAAAAGAAACTGGAGACCGGTACGAACCAAGCGGGATTTTTGTTTTTCCTTTGCCTTTCCTCCTATACCGCGACCAGACGAGTGCAAGTGAGCGCCAGTACGGGTGCAACACACACGAATGATGCCGCACTCGCGTACGATCCCCGGTGTTGTACTCTGTTCAAGCCAAAAGGGCAGTAGGGTGGAACAAAAATTAGATTCCAGCTCCGAGCAACTTTTTAGGTACCAACTGGTAGAACAACTGTGCAAATTCTTAGCTCGATCCCTGAAACTATATTTTTGCGCCCACTGTTTAAAGTTTACATGGGATTTTGTATGGGAAAATTAAATTTCACAAAATAATTCCTCCAGGAGCCGCCCATTACGTACTAAAAATAAATCGTTAAGTGGCTTTTATAGGAAATTTAACAAAGAAACAAAGTCTCGAAAACCACGAAACAATCGGATGCATGAGAAACAAGTTATTAAGCAGAAACCGGTTGATGCTCTGACGATTGATGAAATATTCATTTTTTTCTAGCACCACTGCTGTTGGTTGTCCAATTATACGCAATTTTGCTTTCATCTTCTTTTAATGTGTCCAAATCATTTATCTACACTGTTTGGCCACTTTGCAAGAGATTTGAGGGATAAATTGAGGCTTCTTTTGTACATAATTAGAAAAAGTTAAAAAAAATTGTATATAATTCGACCGTCAGCAGCAGTGATGCTATGAAAAGTGAAATTTTTATCAATCTTCAGGGCATCAATCGGTTTATGCTTAATAACTTTTTCCACATGCAGCAGATCGTTTCGCAGTCTTCTAGACTTTGTTTCCTTGACAAATTTCCTATCAAAATCAGACATCTATTTATTTTTAGGAATTTGGTTAGTTTAGCGACTCGTGGAAGAATTATTTTGCAAAAGACGATTTTCCCATAGAAATCCCATGTAAACTTTAAACCGTGGGCGCAAAAATATAGATTCACCGATCGAGCTAAAAATTTGCACAGTTCTGGGAGCTAAATGGGACCCAAAAAGTTACTCGGAGCAAATTTTTTTTTTTTAATATAACCATGTCCCACTCTAATGGGCAGGCCAACGAATGAAATCAGTTCACTTGCATCGAGAAAGAGGAGGCGCTGTTCAAGATTTGCAGATCGGTGCGTGCACACCGTGCAAAAATCGTGTAAATTTACGTCTTCTAACCCGGACATATACGAGCGCAAAAAATTACTTAGTTTTACGTTTGATTTTAATATATAACATTGAATTTCGCAAATCATGTAATTTTACTCCACATATGTAATGTTTCGTCATTTCGTGAATTACGATTTGTTAAATTGTGTCATGTTTGCCATTACGTCAATGATAAAATTTATATTTTTTTTGGTGTGTGTAATTATCGAAAATAGCTTTAGTCAGATGATCAAAAATTGGGATTTTCCGTGTGTGTATGCCAATTTTGACCCACCGGAAATAAAAATAATAGTTGGTGAAGGCAATGGTGTTCAAATTTAATTTTTGTTTTACTGTTTGATAGCACTGATAAGGGATAATTAAGTTTCCAAACAAAAGTTCTCTGGGTGGGAGATTGGCCTTCGTTACTAGCACAAAACTCATTGTTACAGTCAGTTCACGGAGTCGGATGAATCTTAATAATCACCTTCTCTCCTAATGTTGAAATGTGGTCCATTCAACCAGGTTAACTAATATAAACCGACCATTCCAATCAAAACATCTTGAAGATTAGCGGTTCGGCACATGAAATTAGCGGGAACCAATCAGGAACGAGCTTCGGTCAGATAATCAGGTTTTTCCATTTGTATGCATTATTCTCCGGGTGGGAGATTTTTATTCCAATTGGTCCGGGTTACTAGCTGCACAAATTAATCAACGAAGATGAATCCTAATAATCACCTTCTCTCCTGGTATTAACATACAGTCTTCGGACATCTGACAAAATTTGCTGAAATCGACTAAATCACAAGTTGGCCATCGAATGAAATCAGTTTCCTTCCATCGAGAAAGAGGAGCTTCGAACAAAAACTGTTCAAGATTTTATCGGTAAATGAAATTAGTGGGAACCAATCACGAACGAGCTTCGGTCAGATTATTTGAAATCGGATTACTTTGGTATTCATTTTCAGTTCCACCTTAAAAAAAATAATTTTTGTGCATTGGGATGGCACACCTACTTCTTACTTAATTCATGTTTGGCTGCTGTTCATGTCACGTAAATTCCAGCCACAAATCTTTTAGCGTCTATTTATGAAATCAGTTGACGCTAGTTGTTTGAAGGCGACGGAGGGAGCATCTATTCAGAAGACTGTATATTAGGGTGTCAACAGCATGTATGGCAACTAGACGACTATCGAATTCAATAACTCAATGCACCTCAACAGCATTAGCACCTCCAAAAAAGTCTCTGCAAAATTTTAATCTAATCGGACGCGATTAAGGGATCGCGCAAAATTACAAATTAAATTTCAAATAAAAAAAAATGTTTTTTTTTTTCGAATTGGCACCAGTTTTTGACAAAGAGCGAGTAAGGGCGCTATAACCCTGGCTCATTAGCCAGGGCAGGGCTAAATACTTCTGTCCCATCCCAGGAACCTAGGACCAAAGGAGTGATATTAACCCTCTTAGCAAAGTCACTCCTAACGATTTATCAAACCCCCATCAAATTGAAACGGTTGTGTACGGTTGTCCACGTTTCTTCCTTATTCAAGGTTCAAAATAATCCGTTGAATAAATTATTCATGGAATGAATAATTTGCTTGCCGTATAATTTTGAATCATCTTTATTTTGCACGCTGCACAGTTGGCCTGGCCGCTTTAATGCTTGTGTGATATTCAATATGTGCCACAAACATTAATAATGACAAGAAAAATTGTGGACGAACGTCTGCAATTTTCCAGGATCCCTACATGTATTGGCTGTGTATGTGTAGACTAGAATTGACACCA
Source organism: Topomyia yanbarensis (assembly GCF_030247195.1). Taxonomy (NCBI): domain Eukaryota; kingdom Metazoa; phylum Arthropoda; class Insecta; order Diptera; family Culicidae; genus Topomyia; species Topomyia yanbarensis. Next base: position 449,005,751 of record NC_080671.1, on the reverse strand, counting down.
GTTTTCGACAATTCATGGATTTCTCAAATATTTTGAATACAAAAAATGAATGCTGCATTTCCAAACTCAGGTCCCATTTCAATTCAAAAAAATTCCTTGTTCAATATTAACAGTTTTTTCAATATTACACCAGACTCAACGCTTTATGACATTTTTTGATTTTTCAGATTATATCCCCTTCGTTCATATTTTTCAGTTTTCACTTTGCGTCTGACTTTAGGCCCCCGTGCATAAATAAATTCTCCTGAAATGGACCAAATGATCCTCAAATGAAGGTCGAACAAGATTCGTTATCAACGACTCCGAGTTTGTATTTAAAATCAAACACATTGAACTAGGTTCGACCATATCTATATCTTCTTTCGAATCAAAGGTAAGTATTCTAATATTCCGCAAGACACTGGAATATTCAGCTGTGTCAGACATCTCGAACGTTCACTTAGATAAGCTCAGAACTGTGATATTTTGTCTAAACAGCAAACAAATGGCGTTACTGGCGACTGGGAACTTTTAAGAAGAACTAACGAGTTTACGTGTCCGCTCACAAAGTTGAGATCGATGGTGTAGTTATCGATTCGAACTTGGTATGCGTGGATCTACTGAAGGACGGGATTGCTGCAGTGAGCGAAGATTTTGAATGACAATCGCACCGGACGGGACAAAATGGTGTGTTCCTTCAAACTATGTAGTATCAGCTTTGGCGAGACTGCTTTGCGTTTTCTTCGACAAGGATCGTTATGGAATTTACGTTTCGATTTCGCCTCATCAGAATCCGACACTAACTCCAGCTCTTCTCCATTGTCGCAAAGAGAGAAGGAAACAGCCGTACGAAACCGCGTGAATTTCTTGCCAGATACCGAGCTACTCATGGGCACTCGATAGAGGACTGCATCGGTTATCCAATGCTTCAGCGACTGCCATTGTCGTTGAAAACTGCCATGTCGGAACTCTTCATTAGAATATGGCGTTGTGGCGTATTCCCGCCCTGTTGGCGAACTGGACTCATCGTACCAATTCCGCTGCCAAACTCGAATGACGCGGGCCCAGCTGCATTCCGTCCAATCACCTTAACGAGAGCAAATAGTCAACCGACCGGTTGACCACCACCGAACTAGAGTCGAAAGGGTGTCTCGATAAACGACAACATGATTGAGACACTGACACATACTTTGTGAAGTTGGACAGGTCATTGCCCAAACCATGACGTGCACTGTCTGATAGCGTCGCTTGACTTGTCCAAGGCTTACAATACGAACTTACGAACACTGCAGAAATGACAGATACGCGGTAGACTGATCAACGTGCTGAACAGTTTCCTAGCAGAAAGATCGTTCCAGTTTAATGTAGAAACTTCAAATTGACAAAGAAGGCATGCGAATCTAGGCTGCGCATCCTGAAGATGATCGGTGCCAAGCTGCCTCGTCGTGGTCAACGCTCTTCTTTACTGCAATCTGGAGCATATGTCACCAGTCCGATCATAGCCATTATGGCCGAGATTCTACCGTTAGATCTCGCTCATTTTCCAAACTGTAGCCCAATTAGCCATCAGAATGTTGGAAAACAACAGGGAGTATACTGACCTACCCCTGGTACACCGAGCTTCCGAACGACTGACAGAAATAGTCGGAACGGCTCTTCCAAACATCTACACACGAACGCGACTGACGCGCTGATCGAAAGTGGTACAATGGCACGCCTCAGATCCTTTGGGACATCAAGTCAAGTTATTCAAGAGGTGACAAATCGTTTCGGCCGTTCGACAATCGTCTACACCGATGGTTCGAAAGACGCTACCGCAGTAGGCGCGGTAGTATTTGGAGAACATTTTTCCAACAGTCAGTTGGCCTTCCACTCCAATAAAAACAGCGCTAACAACATACATTCAACACGGTCAGTGATCTAGTGATCATGTCCGACTCGGTCAGCTGTTTATCGAAATACGACTACGAAATCGTCGAATCAAGCTTTGCTGGATTCCAGGTCACGCTGGCATCCGTGGTAGCGGGGAGGCTGACAGACTCGCAGGAGAAGCGAGGAGCTATATCTGCACCTGTGACATTTTATAAAGTTGACAGAGTGGCTCCATCAAACCACCACATCAAGTGCTTCACGCAAATTTTACTCACTAATTGTTCAAGCTAAGTCTCGCTACTAGCTTGTGAATCATTCCCAACTTTACCATGCAAAACATTGAAGAAAACATTGTTCTACGTAACTCCTACCACAATTCGTATTGGCCGATTGATTCTTCATTATTTACTCCCAATCGTTTCAATCTTTGAGATGCGTCTAACTCTTTTGTTTTTCGCCACGTCAATTCAAGAGCAGACTTGCGAAATATCGTATTAGTACAGCAAAATTTAGGCTCTTTAGTCATGGGAGGTCGATATTCACTGCCCATATTTTTTCGAGGAACATATGAGAATCCCTGAATGCTTTATCAGGAATATTATATCACTTGATCAGAATATGATTTTTCAACTGTAGTAAATGAGAGTTCAGACGTTCTGGCTAAGAAGAAGAATACGAATAGTCTTATTTCCCAGAGATCTATCGTGTTCAATGATTTTTTAGCATAAAACAGAGAAAAGGTTGGTAAACCTCACGAAACAAGGAGGAGCTGGACCTACCGGTCTATGCTCAATAGAGAGACAAGAAGAAAAAAATGACCCCAATCGGTCCACCCCGGAGTCGATTTCTAGTCGCACCAGGAGCACTTGCTCCAATTTTGATATTTCGACAATTTACATGGAGAAAGCCCCAATTAGGTCGCATTTTTGCCGCTAGGTGGCACTTTATGCATCGGATTAACACTGTAAGTAAAAATAAGAAGACTAGACTTAACAACGTTTGCGTTCTTTTGTTGGATCTGAAGCAAGCTAACGCGGTTGCTTTCGATCAGCTTCTCTGCACGTTCGAGTACCGCGAGTATATGTACATACCTTCATGAGAGGTGGAAATTGACGGCGTGGTCAGCGAGTCGAGTCTGACCGGCGAACTGAAGCAAGTAGTTAACGACTCCTTGCTGCAGTCAGTTAAGATACTTGAATGCGAGCAATTGCGTTTCGGTGTTGTTCGTAGATGAGATGAAGACTGATTTCCCCCTTTCTTCCAGCGGTTTTCGCTGCATAGTGGAGCAGGATGCTATTTTTGACGAACAAAACCTCGAGTGCTCTGAGTCTGTATCCTAGAGGATTGGAGGCTTTAGTATTGGTGTCAGTAACTTGCATGAAATTGGGCACTATTTTAACAATGTTGGTCTTGATCTAAAGAAGTGGAAACTGATCTAGATCAGTTCTACCTTTTGATCGGGGCATCCTATCGGAAAACTTTTTTTCGGTAAGTTTGTTTGTTTTAAAGTTTTAACGCATGTACCAAAGACTGTTATACTCGAATACCTCTGTAAATGGCGCTAAATCACATGGCTTAGCACCATCATTACAATTCCACGATTTGTGACGAAACAGATGTTCACTGTATCAGAGATCGACTTAACACAGCAAAGATCCGTGACACTCCGTGCGCTACTGATATATTTTAGTTCTGCCAGCAATTCAGTCTGCTCGGTACGGAGAAACACCTTCACTTGGGGACCTCTGTTTTCAGTCATGGAAGCAAGAACCCAGCTGATCAATTTTTGACTGAGATATTTGAACCCACCGGATGCCACACGGCCTCTGGGCTCGTTTTTGTCCGGAAAAAGATAATAATTTGTTAATTGTTAATCTATTAATCACAGCTCCAGCCTGAGTAACTGTTAAACAGCCACCCCCGTGCTCCAGCAGTTTTACAAGCTTCCATGAAAGACTTTTCCAATCTTCCGTGGAAGCCTTTCCAAAGTACCGTGAAACCCTTTTCCAAGCTTCCGTGGAAGCTTTTTCCAAGATTCCGTGGAAACCTTTTCCAAGTTCCTTTTCTAAGCTTCCGAAGAAGCCTTTTTCAAGCTTCTGTGGAAGTCTTTTCCCAGCTTCCGTGAAAGTTATTTCCAAGTTTCCGTGGAAGCCATTTCCAAGCTTCCGTGGAAGCTTTTCCAAGCTACCACGCAATCATTTTCTAAACTTCCGTGGAAGCCTTTTGCAAGCTTCCGTGGAAGTCTTTTCCAAGCTTCCGTAGAAGTCCTTCCCAAGTTTCCGCGGAAGCTCTTTCCAAACTTCAACGGAAGCCTCTTCCGAGCTTCCATGGAAGCTTTCACTAAGCTTCCGTGGAAACTATTTCCAAGAATCAGTTGAAGTCTTTTCCAAGCTTCCGTGGAAGCTTTTTTTCAAGCTTTCATGGAAGCCTGTTCCAAGCTTCCGTGGAAGCCTTTTCGAAGCTTCTGTGGAAGCCCTTTCCAAGCTTCTGTGGAAGCCTTTTCCAAGTTTCGTGGAAACCTTTTCCAAGCTTCCGTGAAAGCTTTTTCCAAGCTACCGTGGAAGCCCTTTCCAAGCTTTCGTGGAAGTCTATTCCAAGCTTCCATGGAAGCCTTTTCCAAGCTTCCTAGGAAGTCTTTTACCAGTTGCCGTCGAAGCCTTTCCAAGCTTCCGTGGAAGCCTTTTCCAAGCTTCCGTGGAAATCTTTTCTAAGCTTCTGTAGAAGTCTTTTCCCAGCTTCCATTTAAATATTTTCCAAGCTTCCGCGGGGGCCTTCCCCAGGCTTTCGTGGAAGCCTTTTCCAAGCTTCCTTGGAAACTTTATTCAAGCTTCCGCGGAAGCTTTATTCAAGCTTCCGTGGAAGAATCAGTTGGTCTTTTCCAAGCTTCCGTGGAAGCCTTTTCAAACCTTCCGTGCACGCCTTTTCCAAGCTTCCGTGGAAGCTTTTTTCAAGCTTTCATGGAAGTCTGTTCCAAGTTTCCGTGGAAGCCTTTTCCAAGCTTCCGTGGAAGCCTTTTCCAAGCTTCCGTGAAAGCCCTTTCCAAGCTTCTGTGGAAGCCTTTTCCAAGTTTCCGTGCAGGCTTTTTCCAAGCTTCCGTGAAAGCCATTTTCAAGCTACCGTGGAAGCTCTTTCCAAGCTTTCGTGGAAGTCTTTTATCAGCTTCCTTCGAAGCCTTTTCCAGCTTCCGTCGAAGCTTTTCCATGCTTCCGTGGAAGCCTTTTCCAAGCTTCTGTGGAAGCCCTTTCCAAGCTTCCGTGGAAACCTTTTCCAAGCTTTCGTAGGAGCTTTTTTCAAGCTTCCGTGGAAACCTTTTCCAAGTCTCCATAGAAGCCTTTTTCAAACTGCCGTGAAAGCTTTTCCAAGCTTGCGTGGAAACCCTTTTAAGATTCCGTGGAAGCCAAACTTCCGTGGAAGCCTTTTCCAAGTTTCCGAAGAAGCCTTTTTTCAAGCTTCTGTGGAAGTCTATTTCAAGCTTCCGTGGAAACCCTTTCCCCTTCCGTAGAAGTCTTTTCCCAGCTTCCATGGAAGTATTTTCCAAGTTTTCGTGGAAGCCTTTTCCAAGCTTCTATGGAAGATTTTTTCAAGCTTCCGTGGAATTCTTCCCCAAGCTTCTATGGAAGATTTTTCCAAGCTTCCGTGGAATTCTTTCCCAAGCTTCTATAGAAGCCTTTTCCAAGCTTCCGAGGAAGCCTTTTCCAAGTTTCCGAAGAAGCCTTTTTCAAGTGCATGGAAAAGTCGAATCGGTGACCACACCATCGATCTCAACTTTGTGGGCGGGTATGCTGACGCTATAGTCTTTCATAAAATACTTATCGTCAGCAATGCCATTTGCTGGCTTCAAGCAAGACATTACAATTCTGAACTTATCTGGGCAAACTTTCGAGATATCTTCTACTTAGTGGATGCTCTTTGATCCGAAAGAACATCAGGTATGATTCGACCGAGTTCAAGTCGAAGTCTTCGATGGCGAATCTTGTTCGACATTTTTTCCAGAAGAGATAATTTATGTCCTAGAGCCCAACACGAAGTGAGAGCTTTAAGAATACATAGGAAGCGGCTCAAAATATGGCAGACACAAGTAATTAAATGACGAATCAGGGGATAGTACAGAAAATATAGTCACGTATCTATACTTGATGTGTGGTTGGATGATATCGATTTTCTTAGAAAATGGCACAAAGAAAAACACTTCGAGCTGATCGTGAACACTGATTTCACGAATCTACAGTTCAAAATTTGCGACAGAAATTTACATTGAATGAGCGACGGTCACATGCGGTCAAAACGTTTTTAGGTATTTTTACATTAAATATAACGATAGTGAAAGCACAAATATTAAAATAAATCGTTCGTATTTTTTGTATGATATAGGACAGTTAATTTCCCCTGTAAATGGTCTGCTCACTAAAACGATCTGTACGTAGCTGTCTCCCGGAAAAATTGAGTCCATCCGTCGCCTTCAAATACCTAGCATCAACTGACTTCACGATGTCGTCCGAGAGCATCGTCTTCAAACACCGAAATTTTCTGAAAATTTGCTTTCGCATTGGTTTATAAAAGATATATGTACTTCTTCCGTCGCTGTATTTCGTCCTCTGTGCACATTGTCGGAGGAAATAATAAGCCTGCGTCTGCAAGGGACGTTGATTCCAATAGTTTAAAACCGAAACTACCTGAAAAAATCCTATAAATGAGGAAAAAATAAGGTGCAGTATATAGAACAACTCAAGTTTAATTGCTTGAATATGATCTCTGTTAGGGAAGATTCTTGGAGGAACTTCTTCGCAGTTGTCCACAAAGGTGTTCACATGGTGAGAATACGTCCGACGAAGCCTGTTTCCTCCTATCCTAAAGACTGTTCTGATGCTTTTGCGTTGCACGGCTTCGTACAGCTTGTTTAAAAGCTTGATTCGTGCGAAAATAAAACAGTTATTGGGACTGATTCGTCGATGGTTTTTCAAGAAAAACATCTATGGAACACTGCTAAAAGAATGCGTATTCGAAATGTTTACAGGAAGGTACGCTCGAACTTGAAATTGACTTTCCTTTTTCGGAGATAAAATACTCAGTTGCACTTCTGTCCTGTAAGAATGATGTCTCTGGGTCAGACAGAATAAAATTCAAATTTATTGCAAAATCTGCCGGACTCTGCAAAAGGAGACGTTTGTTGAATTTGTTCAATAGTTTTCCTGTACAGAACATTGTTCCACGTGACTGGAGATTAGTGAGAGTGTTTACTATCCATAGATCAGGGAAACAAGCATCCGACCACAATTCGTATCGGCCGATTGAAATTCTTTTCTGTATCCGGAAATTGACGGAAAAAATAATCTTACGACGCACAGTGGTCGGAAATTGAAAAAAATCGTGTAATAAATTAATAACTGGTCGTAGTTATGTTATAAAAGTATGTCAGCGTAGTTCGCCATTCGACCCCTAAGGCGACACCAAACTTAACTTTCGAAAGAGACATGATAGAAGGATGCTGTCTTCGGAGAAATTTTAGAAAATGCTATTTTAAACAACTCTTCTGAAGGTGACCACTTCTTATTACGAGCCGTGGTGGTGTGGTAATAATCCAATAGAAGGTGCCACTGGATGGACATACACTCGGTTCGCTGCTTCCCCAATGTTGCTAATTTCTTTCAAATACTGACACTTTCACAGATCTTAATTTCGGCTAAGCAGTCTCTTATGGATTAAAACGAATTATGTTATAGTTACTCCGACGTTTCGATGCAGGGTTCGCATCATCTTCAGATTTGTCCCCTGAGAATGATGCGAACCCTGCATCGAAACGTCGGAGTAATTATAACATAATTCGTTTTAATCCATAAGAGACTGCTTAGCCGAAACTAAGATGTTTGAGTACGTTACAGTCGAATTCTTCAATCAATAAAGGTGACACTTTCCACCTCCGCGAAATGTTTCACAGCACACTGCGATCAACTGTCAAACTCACACCACCCGTGTGCGAGGGGTACGACACTGCGATAGTGTGGAAAGTTATCACTGGTGGGGCATCGCCGCCGCCTACTTGCTAATTTCACTTCCCGTGAACCTTTGTTTTTTTTCATTGCTTCTCTTTTGTTTTTGTTGTTGCAAACCCGTCACCATCAGCGATTAGTCCATCGGAAATCTACACGCAGCGCCATCGCTAGCGCCAATTCGTACACATACACACACACATCATGTTTACAGATAATTATTTATAAATAACTCATTGAACATGCCTCTAGCAAATGTTTTAAAGCGCACCAATAGCGTGATGTATCTCCATTTAACCATCCGTCATAGTCGGCGGCTCAACCTGCCTACCTACCTTTCGAGGGCGGCTTCGTGTGCCAGGCCGTTCCGTTCCCGTATAAACTCCGTATGTGTGGTAAATAGAAAAGTATTGATTAGAATCTGTCACGAGTTGCACACATCACCAGCCGGAGAAGCCAATAATTAATTTGCGATATCGTTCTAGTAGTCCCTTCACCCAACGACGAGCAGAAACCGAAGCTTCGGGTGAATGAGTGCAAATGCGTTTACGCACACCTTCTTCACCACCAGCCTTCTGTCAAGGGGTTCGTTTTTTGTTCCGTTATGATGGTAGATTATAAATAGTTTCCAACTTGACTTGACTGGTCCCCGGGACTGGATCGAAAGAACATTAGATTGAAAATTGATGTAATTATTGTTTCAGGGTGGCACTCACAACGGTTCGGAGGTGAGATTCAACAATCACGATAAGCCGTTGGTATCGCTCGTTAGTGTTGGTGCCCTCGTATGATTTGCGTTTCACGGCAAAAATGACACAATCGCATGCTAGAAGAGAGGTTCAGTTTTGACGGACTATGGAACCGTCTTACGAAAGGGGGGAAGGGAAGTCCGGGTTCGCATCAATCAATGAATAAATAATGATTAATTATAAATGTACAGTTGACGGGAGGGAACGGGGGACTGAGCAAGGATAAAAACTGATTTGGTTTGAATTGCTTCGCTTTCCGGAAGCAGGGGTTCGGGAAACGGGAGCAATTTCAAGATAGCCGAACAGCGATAAGCATACATACCGACGCGATTCTGTCACGCTAAGCGGCACAAAGCTACCACCAATCCGTTGTTTTGTTCTATCGAAAACAAACCATTTTCTTTCAAATCAATTTCAATTTCGATTCGATTTCGAACTGACTGAAAACCGAGTTGACAGTTTAACCGGCCTCCTACGATTTGTTCGCGCCCCATACCGAAGCAAGCAAATCCAAACAATTGACAGTCGAACAGTTGGAAACAAAACCGTAAATAAGCAGCTTATCTGCTATGATACCGAAACCCGGTCGAAGGCGAGGCAAGGGGACAACCAATCATCAAAACAAATCAATTAATTTCTGTCACATTTATGACGAAAACATGATCGTCAATACATTATTATTGGTATAGGGAAAAAAGTCGTCCGAGGGGTTTAAATCCTTAACGACCAACCGTGTCCGGTGGCGTCGGGTGCTGGCTGAAGGCGAAACAAACATAAAAATCGAGAGGGAGTGCGACAATATTTTTCCAATAAACGATTATTTGAAAATAATACGTGGAAAAGCGTCGTCGTCGTCGCCGTCGTCCTACATGCGGGTACTCGGGGACAGGGAAAATCGCTTGATAGGAGGCAAAATCACATATCTCGCTGCTGGAGGATAAAAATCTATAGCATTTATGCGTATTTATTGGTTTTCAGTATCGTTTAGACGTGGTTCGGTAGCCGAGGGGTTCTTCAGTGGTTGAAATGACATACGTCACTGGACAAATAATTGTTTCCCGTTTTTTCGATTTTTTTGAGAACAGACTCGAGATGTTTTAATACTATTAACTATTTCTCTAAAATGTATTGAAATATAGTTTGAATATTGATAAACGTATATTTAATACGCCGTCTATCCGCCTTCTATCAGCCTTTGACAAGATGATTTGTTGACAAGTGCAAGGCTGTTTGCAGTTAATCGATCAGCGACTATTTTTTTTTTTAATCAAATGACTTAGAAGGAATATGTCTCAAAAATTGAAGGGGCCCAACAAAAAATCGTAAAAATCGAGAGACCCTTCGTCCTGTAGGATACTATCTCCCAAGTATCCAAGCATCTGCTGCTATTCCGTTTGGGGGGATAAAACATCGACCATCAGGAGCAATCTAATATGAAAGATGATAAATTATCAAAGTTTTTTTTTGCTGTTCGCTTCCTTCGGATGGTCGTAGTAGTTCCTGGGGGCAATTCGCGTTCGTTCGACTCCGTCGTCACCACAGTCGCCACAGTGTGTGAATCATAATCCTCACATTGACGCTCTCATAAAGAAGAGCCATTGCCTTCTCACTCCCGTTCTCTTTCTCTCTCTCTCACTCTATCGCTATCTATCTCCGATGGTTCTGAAAGCGATCCTTTATGTGCGACAGATGATGATGTTTTATTAATCCAGGCTGTAATACAGTTCAGGACATTCACTCCCAGGGAGGGATCTCGTTCTTCGGTTATTTATCACCCATCGAATGTTATAGAAAACTAGTTTTTCCGCCCCACCCGTACCCGGTTCGCATCGTTTAGGTTCGCAAACAACCGCACGGTCTCAGTCCCTCTCGCTCACTTTAATGTCCCGACTAGTTAGCTATTCATCTTGTTACTTCTTCTTCCTCCTGAACTTCTTTTTCCCGCAAGTTTTTCTTTTCAATGCTGCTGTTGGGTTCGTTTTTTTTTCGCCTGTTCCAATTGCAACAAGCCATCTCACCGGGTACTCGTACTCGACAGAGATCACGGAGATGATGATGATGATGACGGAGAAAAAACCGGTTCTCCTTCGTGACCAAACCCAGCCAGTCAGCCAGCCAGCAACGTACAGGAAGAGGGCTTTGCCTCCGCTACTCGAATTAAATCAATATGGAAGAGCCAAAGGCCGGGCAAAAGAAGCTGAACATGAATGGATGGAAAATAGAGTAGTTGATCGGACCCCAAACCCCGGGAACGAGCCGTAATTTTTGACAGCTCGAACAATAACGGATAATTTATGTGGAAAATATGGGCAATTTTTTTTCGTTTCTGCTGGGTTTCTGAAAATGGCTTCCCGATTGGATGTGTACGGCTGAGGCTGCAGGGCTGTCATAAACTGACAGACATTCGAACGCCATCAGTTTAAGAAAAAGTTATACGGTTTGGTTACGTTAAACGCCTACTTTGATGGTGTTAGAAATTTGTAGAAGGGAGACTATGACTATGATCAACTGTCAACGATGACAATTAATTCACCGTTATTCTTGAAGTAATTGTGTCAACTGTTGTAAATTGATCCGCAGTTTGAGTCACTTAAAAAATTTATCGTGTCGGAAAAAATGGTTATTCATGGACCCTGTTCTCACAGTCACGTCACCTAGATTGCTTCTCTACACACAATACCCATAAGTATCCCATATCTGGCGGACACCCATGCCTGTTAAACACAGCACATCATGCTTGAACGCCTACCTTGATGGTATTAAAAAGAAAGACTGCGATCGACCGTCAACGATGACAATTGAAGCTTCCAACGAGACTGTCCTTACACTGTTAACTGGATGCACGGTCGCAGAGGTAGTTTTGGAGCAACTGTCCAAGATTTTCAATAACCCTTCTTCTCAATAGATGGTATAACACTTCTTCTCGTAATACCGTATTATAGGCCTGGGCAATATCTAGTATCGCGATCCCGAGCCAATGCTCATGGACACAGACACCATAGTCCTTTAAAAAGGCCATGAATATCAGAGCTCTGACTATTGACACGATCCCCATGTGATTCGTTGATTTGTGCCGTGTCGTCTCATCACTTTCCTGATAGAAAGGGAAAGGGAGTTGAAAGAAAAAAGGTAGGGTAATGGAAAATTACAACACGATACAATCACAAAACAATACACAGCCTGGATTCTTTACTCGCGAATAAATAGTGAACCCTACTGATAAAGACTATAGCTCTTTACCACTTCGGGATAAGAACAATAGCATATCCTTGAGTTTTATCTCCCTGTGCCTAGGTCCATCTATGTAAGGAGAACCAAAAATCCGGATAAGCAATTGCACTACTGCAGGGCATCTACATCAAATGATAGGAGGTTCCGTAATCGGATTCACAAAGATCACACGAATAATACTCAGCACGCTGAATAGTAGCCATGTGATAATTGAGTTTGCAATCTCCAGTCAGTGCCCTGACTAGAATGCTACAATTGAGCTTGGAAAAACAATAAAATTCTTTGACATTTTCAGACTCACATCCAAGCTACGCCGCGAATCTTGTGCTTTATCCAGCTAATCCGGATACGCGCTGGTACAACTGGTTCTGGACCAACGAAGTCAGCCGGTCTTAGTAACCCATAAATGCACCAACATATTCTATTTTCATAGGATCTACCGGTCTATGGTGATGGTGTTTTCATGGGTTGATCCCCTCGCAAACACTATCAAAACGTTATGCAGTGAATTTGGACCACGAGCGTAGGGGTATTATGGGCTTTTCTTTTACTCGGGATGTCATGCTGGTTCACGGAAAGGGCGTGACGCACTATATTACCGAGGTGCCTGAGGTAAATACCGGTTCCGAGATCAGGGATTGGTAGAAGGAGAAAGATTTTTCAGCTGTCCAGCAGAACGCCGCTGTCCCATACCTGGTTGAAGCTTGTGAACTCTTGGCAAGTTGTGACAGATGTTGTCGTAGCGAATTGTCGATATTCTCTAGGGCGGCTCCTTCTCCTTGAGTTAGTTGGTTTAGCTCGAAGCCCGAGAAGTGTTTAACGAAGTCTTGCCTCGAGTGCATAGCAAAAGTAGTTTGGGTGGCAGTCTACGAGAAATATCTCCTCAATTCGTTAGCGCTTTTCAAAGTGTTCATAGTTTTAATCCCTCTTACCGTTAACAGCGTTAACTCTGCTCCGCAACTCTCTTCCAGACCTCGGTGATCGGTATGTAAGGGGAGATTCCATGAAAATGAAACTGCCCAAATTTTTAGCTTCCTCGATCATTTTTCGGGAAAGGAGAGTTTTGCGGAATGAGAGTAACGCTTTACGACAAGTTTTGATTTGCATCTCGATTTAGAGTCCCCAATTGCAAATCGCGCTCCTTGCGGCCATCGCACTGTTTTTGGCGATGCAAGACTGAGTCCAAATTCATTTGGTGTAAAAGAACGGCCAGTTGTATAGACAAAGAAGCTGTCGTGATGTAGCTGGAATATGTATATTAGACCGGCAACAATTTTGACTTTTTTTCGAAGCATTGCAAATTCAGCTGGTAATTGGATGCAAAAATTACATGCAAAATATGAGCTTTATCCGATAGCTCTAGTTCACCCACAAGAGGTTTCAAGTTTCTATGGTAATAAGTATGGAAACTCGGAAATAACTCTACATACCTCAAAATTTTTGATCACATAGCTTATTTTATAACGAACAGCTTTGTTGAAGGTTGTATATTGATGTTAAGTTCTCCAACAAAGTTATTTAACTTTGAAGACCAACCCATTTTTTTTTTTAAATTGGCAATCCTAAGCATGTGCGAGAAAGAGAGGCATATCGTATGTATATCGCACGGTAATTGTATTGGAAAAATGGGTGCTGTTTCCTGAGTTGCCGATTACGGTCCTACTACAAGACTGGACAAAGGTTCTGGAGGCGATAGACAGATCCAGGTCGGAAGTCCTGCTCCCTAAGTTGAAAGAAGTGCTGCCTTGATTGAGTACCACAATATTGTGATGTTCGGCGATCTCGACACGGAACGGAATCTTGGAAAAAAATTCAACAGATGTTTGAAAAAGGCTTCCATGGAAGCTTGGAAAAGGCTTCCAAGGATGCTTGGAAAAGGCTTCCACGAAAACATGGAAAAGGTTTCCACGGAAGCTTGAAAAGGGTTTCCACGGAAGCTTAGAAAAGACTTCCACGGAAGCTTCGAAAAGGTTTTCCACGGAAGCTTGGAAAAGAATTCCTCGGAAGTTTGGAAAATGCTCTCACAGATGCTTAGGAAAAGCTTCCACAGAAGGTTGGAAAAGGCTTCCACGAAAGCTTGGAAAAGGATTCCACGGAAACTTGGAAATGGCTTCCGCAGAAAGTTGGAAAAAGCTTCCACGGCACCTTGAAAAAGACTTCCAAGGAAGCTTGAGAAAAGCTTCCACGGAAGCTTGGAAAAGGCTTCCAAGAATGCTTGGAAAAGACTTCCACGAAAGCTTGGAAAAAGCTTTCACGGAAGCTTGAAAAAGGCTTTCACGAAAGCATGGGAAAAAGCTTCGACAAAAGTTTGGTTCCATGGAAGCTTAGAAAAGGCTTCCACAGAAGCTTGGAAAAGGCTTCTAGGGAAGCACGGAAAAAGTTTCCACGGAAACTTGGAAAATAATTCCACGGAAGCTTAGAAAAGGTTTTCATGGAAGCTCGTAAAGGCTTCCACGGAAGCTTGGGAAAGGCTTCTACGGAAACTTGAAAAAAGCTTCCACGGAAGCTTGGAAAAGACTTCCACGGAAGCTTGGAAAAAGCTTTCACGGAAGCTTGAAAAAGGCTTCAACGAAAACTTGGCAAAGGTTTCCACGGAAACTTGGAAAAGGCTTCCACAGAAGCTTGAAAAAGGCTTCCACGGAAGTTTTAAAAAGACTTCCACATAAACTTGGAAACGGCTTTCATGGAAGCTTGGAAAATGCTTCCACGGAAGCTTGGTAAGTGCTTCCATGAAGGTTTAGAAAAGGCTTTTAACGGGAACTTGGAAAAGGCTTCCACCGAAGTTTAGAAATGGCTTCAACGGAAGCTTGGAAAAGGCTTCTTCGGAAGTTTAGAAAAGAAACTTAGAAAAGAATTCCACGAAAGCGTGGAGAAGACTTCCACGGAAGCTTGGAAAAGGTTTTCATGGAAGCTTGGAAAAGGCTGTCACGGAAACTTGAAAAAATCTTCCACGGAAGCTTGAAAACGGCTTCTACGGAAACTTGAAAAAAGCTTCCACGGAAGCTTGGAAAATATTTCCACGGAAGCTTGGAAAAGGTTTCCACGGAAGCTTAAAAAGGCTTCCACGGGAAAAGTCTTCCACGGCACCTCGGAAAAGGCTTCGACGGAAGCTTGGAAAAGACCTCCACGGAAGCCTGGAAAAAAAATTCTCGAAAGCTTGGAAAAGGCTTCCAGGGAAGCTTTGGAAAGACTTTCACGGATGATTGGAAAAGGTTTTCACGGAAACATGAAAAAAGCTTCTACAGAAGCTTGGAAAAGACTTCCACGAAAGCTAGGAAAGTCTTCCATGGAAGCTTAGAAAAGGCTCCCACAGAAGCTTGGGAAATGCTTTCACAGAAGCTTGGAAAAGGCTTCCAAGGAAACTTGGAAAAGGCTTCCAGGCTTCCACAGTAGCTTGAAAAAGGTTTCCATGGAAACTTGGAAAAGGCTTCCACGGAAATTTGGAAAAAGCTTCCACGTAAGCCTGGAAAACGCTTCCACGGAAGCTTGGAAAAGTTTTCTACGGAAACTTGAAAAAAGCTTCTGCAGAAGCTTGGAAAAGACTTCCACGAAAGCTAGGAAAATCTTCCATGGAAGCTTAGAAAAGGCTCCCACAAAAAAAGCTTCTACAGAAGCTTGGAAAAGGCCTCCAAGGAAGCTTGTAAAAGGCTTCCACAGAAATTTTGAAAGAAAAACTTCCTCAAAAACTTCAAATGCTTCCATGAAAGCTTGGAAAAGGCTTCCACGGAAATTTGGAAAAAGCTTCCACGTAAGCCTGGAAAAGCTTCCACGGAAGTTTGGGAAAGGCTTCCATGAAAGCTTGGAAAAGGTTTCTACAGAAATTTGGAAAAGGCTTCCACGGAAACTTGGAAAAGACTTCCGCAGTAGCTTGAAAATGGCTTCCACAGGAGCTTGTAAAAGGCTTCCACGGAAACTTGGAAAATGCTTCCACAGAAGCTTGAAAAAGGCTTCCACAGAAGCTAGGAAAAGACTTCCGCGAAAGCTAGGAAAATCTTCCATGGAAGCTTAGAAAAGGCTCCCACAGAAGCTTAGAAAAGGCTTCCAAGGAAACTTGGAAAAGGCTTCCACAGAAATTTTGAAAGAAAAACTTCCTCAAAAACTTCAAATGCTTCCATAAAAGCTTGGAAAAGGCTTCCACGGAAGCTTGGAAAAGGCTTCCACGGAAATTTGGAAAAAGCTTCCACGTAAGCCTGGAAAAACTTCCACGGTAGTTTGGGAAAGGCTTCCATGAAAGCTTGGAAAAGGCTTCCACAGAAGCTTGAAAATGGCTTCCACAGGAGCTTGGAAAAGGCTTCCACGCCTTCTACGGAAACTTGAAAAAAAACTTCCGCGGAAGCTTGGAAAAGACCTCCAGGGAAGCTTTGAAAAGGTTTCCACGGAAGCTTGGAACAGCCTCTCAAGAAGTTTGGAAAGGTTTCCCAGGAAGCACGAAACAGCATCCCAGCTTGGAACAGCTTCCCAGGAGGCTTGAAACAGCTTCCCTGTAAGCTTGGAAAAGCCTCCCCGTGAAGCTTGAAACAGCTTCCTTGGAAGCTTGGAACGGCGTCCCATGAAGTTTAGAACAACGTCCCAAGTAGCTTCGGGTGGCGATCCGATAAGCTTGGAACAGCGTCCTAAGAGGCTTGGGACAGCTTCTTAAGAAACTTGGAGAAGCGTTCTAAGAGAATGTACGAATCGCCACCGTTTCTGGCCGGAACAGATCATCTGAAAGCTGCGATAACACTATCTTCCAACCTGATTTCAAACAGTTGAATGCTTTCAGATGCCGAGACATGTTCCTTCGTCAATGCCCTAATTTGTTTAATTAGTCGAATATGCAGAAATAGGATATAAGTCCTTTGGAACGAAAGGAACATTCTTGGTCGTATACGATTCCGTTGAATTCGTATATTGGCAAAACGTAAGATCCGGCCAGAAGATAATATGATGCTTGTCATTATGAATCATAGGTAAAAGACGTTTTTGTGAACATTCCTTGATGTATATCTCGCAGTTCATTGAAGCAGTTGTAATGAAAGGTAGTGAAATCTTATCGCAGCCACAAATAGCTTGCCAGACGATAGATTTCTTATCAAATTTTTACGACTTGAATAGATATCTCAGACTGGTTCAATACTTGCTCTTCTCGCACCGTATAATATTGTGTTCTCGACAAGGATTTGTAGTCGAGTTTCTCGTAGGTTTTGTGGTGCACGATTATACAATTCGAATATTCCAGCAAGCATCGTATCGTACAGTACTCTCGGCCTGATCGATGCTTCTTGCTTCGAAATGTGTCTATTCTTTTTGGGATAGTTATATAGTCGGTCTTGAAATAAACTTCAGCAAAAACGGAAATTTAGGAAAATAGAACATGATAACGTATCCTGCAATCGGTTTTCAAACTTCTTGAGATAAAAAAGATACTTTTTGGTGAACTTTTATCACACTGTGGATCGGTGTCTGCGGTGGTTTCGAACAAAAGTAGTGTTTTGGATGTAGCGTATATCTGTGTGTTCCAAATTGGTCTGCCAGATACTGATGAGATGAAGTAAAGTCACAAATTAGCCGATGGATTTGCGATTTGACTTCGTCTCATCAGAATCTGACAAACCGACTGAAAAGGTCACCAAAACAGAATCGTTAATATAATAATCAATCGAAAAATCGAAACCAAAGAAAAGTTTAGCAATCATTAAATGCTAAGAGATTGTAAATAGTCAAACATAATTGATGATAAAAAAAATTGAAACGCAAAAACATTAAATTGAGAAGTGAAAGATACAAAATTGGAAAACAAGCGGCTCTGAGAGAATGAAGTTAATAGCGAAATAGTTACAATTAGCCATCCACTTGTCAGTGAGTTAAAAAACAATTTTCTCTGCTTTCTTGAAATGATACATTTAACCTTCCTAGCTATGACAAGCGGTGCAAATTGATCGATTTAGACGCTCTCAGTTGTCGTCGCAGTTTTGTTTGTTTCATACGATTCCATCCGTTTTTACACCTTCCTGGAACAAGCACAAATCATGGTTATAATTAACCCTTTGCCAGTAGGTGCCGTCTATTCAATCAATTCAGTTATATCTTTGACTTTAATCTATCCAATCCGTTTTGAAAAAGAAATTTCCCAGAGCTATGTTTACATTTTAGTTAATCTTTAGCACCTAGTAGCATTAACTGTACTTTTATTGCATAGCCAGAATTATTACTTGCACCGGTATATAATGATTGTATCATCTTGTTATATGTAATTAGCCAATTATTGGTGATTAAAGTTGACATACTGGCTGAAAATTACGAGAATCGAACCTGTCCCCATCGCTCACATCCTTCCGCACGCCAGCGGAATAACACTGTGAATCTGGACGGGGTTTCAGGTCCTCTTTCACGCATAGGTCTGTCGTCCATCAAAATGCATGCACCCGGTCGCTGTAAAACTTGCGAATACAATTTTCGAGTCCTCGTTGCTTTCGTTCTGCACTTTGTTTGACGATTTTCTGCTTTGTATAGGTCTTCAGGATGTTCCGTTTTTCTTGATACGTTGGATCATTCCGACGCTCGTTCCCGCTTTTTTGGATAAAACCCGCATCGACATTGATTTATTCTTCCTCGTTGGAGGTACCAAACTTGTTTATGATGAATATTGATTAATCCAAAGCACTTCGTCACTTCAAAAACCTTAATTTTCACTTCATTTTCAACGTGCGACACTTTGTAAACGGTGATTCTAAGCTGTACACAAGCGAAAAATGACATTCGAACGCACAGCATGCTGTGATGAGCATACTGAAACCACCACTTATACGTGCATCCATCCTACTGATTTATAATTCAGAATCTAAGGAAAACGAACTAACACTATCTAACCAAATGAGTCAAAAAGGTATCAAATTCAGCCGGAAAGAGGCAATCAGAATGAAACAGTTTACCTAAGATTAATGACCACACCGAAAAAAGCTCGTTAAACTTTGCCAAACCCGCCACACACACACACACCGACCGGCCAAGAAATCAAGAACCGTGCAACTCTTCGGCGCTCGACAAGATCGCGCTGCACTCTTCGGAAACTTTTCCTATTAATTTCATTAATTCCCTGTTAATTATCTTGTCGCTCCTCTCACTCCCGGGTGGAGTTAGCAAATCCCGTTCGGCACCCACCTACACGCGCGTGTTCCATCCGCAAGCACTCGAGCGAAGAGTCGAGTCACTCGAATCAAGTGAGCAAACGTCACTCTGACAGATCGTTAACCCCTTTTTGTACAGGATCCGCTCCGGAGCCGGTAACAAAAACGTGGAGAAAAAATGGTCCCCAAACAAAGCCAGGGATGTAATAAATTAAATTAAACTCTTATTGATTTATTCGTAAATCCGTGTCAAAACAATTAGTAGCAATTTACGGTGACAGCGCAAAGGAGGTTATCCCAATTCTCCGTCTTGCGAGGCAGCCGGCGGTAAGAGCGACAGCTCTCAGGGAGATGCGAAACCAAAGCCTACTACTATTTGCCGCCTTTTCCTCCGCCAGTCGGCTAGTCATTCTATCAAGTGTTTTTCCGGGCATTTGAGGGCTAAGAAACACAGCAAACAAAATCACTTGGAATTAAATCATAATCAACCCTTCTGCCGGGGAAAATTGGTGGCCGCCGCGGTAGGGAGATAGGGAAAACCCCATGTTTTGTCTCGAGACTGTGTGTAGGGCCTCCTCGCAAATAAACACTATACAGTTAAGCCCCGGTCTAGCAGAGCGACAGTAGGACTGTCGACAAAGGAGCACCCGCAGGACTCGCTGCGGCGGGATGGGCACGGTTGTAAGAACAAAAGACCGAGAACCGGAGCTTCTTTTGTCCCCCTCCCTCGACTGAGTCTGGGGGCCGAGAGGGATAAAGTTGCAGAAGAGTTGAAGGACCTTCCTGCTGCTACTGCGGCGGCGGCGGCAACATCATCATCGTCATCATCAACATCATTGTCGTCTTGTGTCCTTTTGTTTTTGCCCACCCGTTTGAATGTCCTGATGATGATGATGATGATGCTGCTGTTGCTGCCATCGGAGACCAAGTCCAAGACGACTTTATTTGCGATTGTGTCGTGTGTCGTCGCCCTGCCGGCATCAGCCACAGCGAGTCCTAGAGCATTTTCGGGTACGGAAAGTGAGAGTGAAAACTCTTTCCCAGTCCTACCAGTTCGTTGGTTCGTGCGTCCGAAAGCTACAACAGGCGGCGGCTACGAGACGGCTCAGAGATGATGATCTTTTAAGTAGCCCTGACCTTTGCTTTTGTTCTGCACGCCACTCGACTAAAAGACACCAGAAATCCCCGTTCCTTCTTTTCTGGTGGTAGGCGAGCGGGCGGAGCGGGGATACGTTCAGTTTCAGCCTTAGCAGAAGTGTTTCAATGTTTGTATACATGTGTAACTACTGCTGCCGAGTGTCTCCTTCCATTCGCAGGATTTGCCTTTTGTGTCCAGTAGCAGCAGCAGCAAGCGTAGGAGGCTGTTGGCAATTCGAAAATTTTCGAAGGAAAATTTATGACACGGCAAAGTAGCCGCTGCGCGCGTGGGTATGGGTTGCGACGAGGGGTAGGAAACTATTTCTTAACCCGGAGGGTCAAATACTTTCACTTTTCTTGTCGAGGCTCTCCCCGCTCCGTTCCGGTCGGATGTTTCGGGAAGGTATCGCTTTAAGAACATCAGGCCCTCCCTGGCTTTGCCTAAATGAGAAATTAATGAAGAATGTGTGTTGCTTGCTTCTGATGCGAACTTCTGGCCTCTCGGCAAAAGGTCAGTCTGTTTGCGTCGGAAGCGGGAGAACGAATGACACAGACTGAACTGAAGAAGGCAACATTCTTTTGTGAAACAATTTCAAGAGCTCCTTTAAGAAAGTAGACCGAAGAATGTGATGAATGTAAATAGAGCCGGACGTGTTTGGACGGTCGGTCGGTCCGGGAGGTGGACTGGGTATTGAATCGAGCGAGGGAAGGCGGAAAAAGATAAACACAAGTCCTTCGGGATGGTCAATTGTGGGACGAGCTTGATCCCTTCGGAATTCAGCGTGGTTGACCGATATTTGCATAGGAATTTGATTAGGATTCCCTCCATTTACCGCTGTCATGCGTATCGCCTTTTCTAGTCCGAAGCTTGCCGTAGCTAATTGGGAAACTGTCAGCTGACACACATTGTAAACACAAAGCAGGCCGTGCGCCGCCGTGCTGAAATAGAAAAAAAACTCATCATTTATCAATTAACTACCACTTCACACCACCGGCGTGCATCTTTCCCCGGCGGTGCTCTGGAAGAAGAAAGTGCATGAATGGACTTCACTAATAAAAACGAGGACCTATTAATAAACGGAACTGATGCCAATTAAGAGCCCCCTTCGCCATTCGTTGTGTGTGCGGTCAAGCGTGCGAGAGGATGGATGATTCATTTCCATATGTGTGCGCCCCGCAGCAGTTAGTGGCGGCGGCGGCTATTTTTAAACAAAACAGCAGTATCGACCGAAAACGAACAAAAAAAAAAACCTTTAGACGACGACCCGCACGACATCCCGCAGCAGAGTGTGTGAATCGAACTCATTGTGGTTGTCTTTATTGATCTTCGGTCGGTCGGATTGTCGGCTACGTTGGTTCGGTTCGCTTGGTGGCGACGCGGCGGGGATGGTTTCGCTTCGGCGGCCAAGTGTTTGTATTTTAATTCGGTTTGACACTCGATAAGTGGGAAAATTGCACAACAAACAAGCGACAGCGACACACGAGGGCGACTCGGTATCGATCAACAGCAATAACAAAGGCAAACACAGGGGCAATGTATCATCATTAATCAGTGATTTGCCGATTGTGTGTGTGTTCGATTGTCACCACGTGGTTTTGAAAGGGGAAGATGAAAAAAACGAGGGAGAGTTGTGTTTTTTTTCATTCGCGATAAATTGCACGAAAACGATTAAATATCGATTATGAAGGGATTTCAAAACACTGATTTTTCCGTGTGGTAATTAGTTTCCTGACCCTCTCGCAAGCGCACGCAGTGTCATCGAAGGCGGCGGCGGCTACTGCGATCTAGTTTGACAGTTGTGTTTCAAAACCATCAACAAGCAGGTAACGAGTGCGCAAATGATAGTAGCATTTGAAAGAAATCCAGTTCCAGTGATGATCTTCCACATCAAGCGCCATTGTTTTTCGTCTAGCTTGGAGTGCCGAAACAAAGTGCAGTTCTCATCGGTCGGCGGCAGCAGCTGTCGAACGTAATTTTTTTTATCGATCAACGGCCTCCACTGCCGTCGTCGCTCGGCGGTCGCTTGAGCTAATACAGTGGGAAAATCTTTCGCGTGATGGCATTTTCTCAAGCAAACCGCGGACGGGGACCGGGGGAGGCACTGTGTAAGAATTTTTCCTCTTCGGTCTGTCATAGTGATTAAGACGCGACCGAGAATGTGTGGGTAAATCGTGGCAACAAACGGTGGCAGTGGCGGTGGCGGCGGCGACGGCGTGTTTCAAAATGAACTAGATAAAACATAATAATGTTTCAATAATTTATGTGTATTACCATTGTGTGCTTATTATTTCGATTTTTCTCCATTCCGCGCGGTTTCGACTTGAAAAGCATTCTAGTTTTTTTTATATGGCGATTATCTCACCCATACATTCACAGTGAGCAATGTGACGGATCGAAACGCTAGTTTTATATTATTGTTTTTCCCATTAGGTGGCATGCGGGGTCGGTCCCGGACAGGAAAAATGGAACCTATTTTCCCATATTAATAGTATGGATATGTGCATTATAATTCATTCAGCTGCCTGGTTGCAGCAGCTACCGCTTTTCTGTCGTCATGTATGTTCCGTCGGTCTCATTCGAGCCGTTCAACGGAGAAATAAATAATTTTTGATTGAATATTCATCAAATATAATGATCTTCGTGCAGGCTAGGGCAATATTGGCCTCATAAAGGCAACTGCAGCGGGTAGTGTTAATATGAGGACTCCCTCCTTGCGGTTTCGAGAGAAGTTCCTGTTGCCCGCATCTGGAACCCCGTGTTGACCGAGGAACCCCTCTACGGTGTACACGTGTTCTGACACGGCAGTCGCCCACGCTCTCAAGAGTTTCGAGCTAATTTAGATTGCCGAAGAGATTAGAAGGAATCAATTAAAAATCTGTAATCCTGAATCAGGCTGTGTGTGTTTGCTGTCAACCGTTTCTCCCGTTACAGCGACCATGGCTCCGGCAAAAGTTTCCCTCTGATTTATGCTTTTGTTTGTTTTTAATCTTCGGGCGGTCTTTGTCTTTGGCGTCGGGTTGGAGTTTCTAAAGGTTAATCAATCGATCGCCGAAGCAACCCTTTGACGAATGGTGGTAGTTCTGCACCAACAAGGACCAGAATAAACATATCCGAACGAAGACCTCTTCCCCTTGTTTTCTTCGATAAGAATCTCTTTGAAGTTACACCAGCAGTGTTGGAAAACTCGATGATAGATGAGCTGCAAACTGCCATTGTTTTGTACGGAGGGGCGGCTGATTAGGCACACACACACCCCAGTTACAGTACAGTCAATGTTTTTGGAATTATCGGTAATTAACTTCCTGTTTTCCCCTTACTGGTGCTGAAAACGGGTCGGGCAAAAAGTTCCCATATGTGTGTTTGTTGTAGGTTTGAGCTCTCGTGGATCTAAATGAATTTTAATTAACAATCAGCAATACGGGAGAAAATGAGAAGTTCATTGATCGCGCCCGCATGTTTTTATACTGACGTGTTGTTCTTTGCGAACGACGTCGACGGCAGCGGCTCGTAAAACGTACTTAGTCTCGCATTTCGACTGGAATCGACTGGTTCGTAATTCAATTAAACGTTAATGATTTTTTTGATATTTATTGGAAATAGCGCTTCATTGGCACCGGGGCGCTGTTTTATGGCTTTCGAATGGAGAGGAATGTAGTAAAATTAATAGTCTTTTTTCGCCGCCGTCGCTATCGAAGTATGCGTTGAGTGATCGGGTTGGCTGTGCGAGACTGATGTTTTTAACACCTAGGTGTCATATTGGCGTAGGAGGCGGTGGCGGTTGGAGGATGTATCCCGCAGCGTCAAAGTGCCCATTAAGCACCAATAAAAGATCGAAACTTATTGGTCTGATTTGACATTTAAGGAAGAAGCTCGGACGTCTCGTGGTGAATAATACATGACCGGATCACGTGATTTCCCGATAATTTCCTATACCAGAAAACAAACCTTACCATTCAGTCAAATGTCCCTATGACAGAGGAGCTAAAGTGAACAGCAAACTCGTAAATATCGCTTCTAATATTTATTGGAAATAAATATAAATTTCTAGACTTTATGATCGCTACCGCGCACCGGCTGCCGCCGACAGTATCAAAGTTTGCCCCCGGGCCGGGCGGAAGAACGAGCTCGGTCGACAACTATATTTTCGGGTTTTACGATTTGCCTCCCCGCGTGCCGAGCGTCGTGTGATATTTTGTTTCTTCTTTCACATTCTCTCTAGCTGTCAAACCTCGAATAAGCAATAAATCGATCGACGATATGTTTTAGTGATGTTTTCGTTCTCTATTTCGTCGTTGGTTGGATGGCTGCAGGTTTTTCGTTTGAAGATTTTCTTTTTTTTTGTTATGCGTTTCTGAATCGTATGCCCGAGCCGATCATTGCGTAGCGCCGAGGGGGGATATTTTTAATATAGGCAGCTCGCTCTCTGGGGCCTCTAATTTACAAATGTTTGTCACCGGCCGCCGCCTGAGAAATACTGCGTCCCAAGCGACCTATTTCTGTGCCCGAAATTGAGCAATAAATTTCTAAATTGAAAGCAGATGATATTGACAGTCAAGTGGATTAGATCGGATTTGAGTCGGGGGAATAGCGTGGTGAGACAGAGCGAGAGAGAGAGAGAGAGAGAGAGAGAGAGAGAGAGAGAGAGAGAGAGAGAGAGTCAGAGTATAAAATATTTACGGCCACGCTTGATTTATAAACACGCGCGAGCGCTCACACACCCATCGATTTGTGCAAAACCGCAGCAAAAAGGCGGCTAAATAGGTACAATTGCGGTTTCCTATCCCCCGAGCAGCGAAGCGTAAACGCATCAAAGCAACCGTCGCTTGACAGTTACACTTGTTCGTCGTTTTCAATCGAACAGTTCGTGTGATCAGATTGAGGAGGGTAGCATTTTGAAAGAAAGTCTTCCAACGGATCGAAGAAGTGTCACGAAGGATCCGACCAGCCAGCGAGAACGATCAGTATCAGTCACCTGCGGTCGTTATTGATCGTTGATAAATTTCTGTTAAAATAAATTTCCATTAATTAGTGTTACTTTGCTGCCGCTGCCGCTGCTGTGAAGGGCGTCGGGTGTGTGTGAGTGCAGCGCCGAGTTCGTGCGGTAACCAAGGCGAAAAGAGGGTGCAAGAAAAGGAAGGCAAACTACACCTGTCGATTCGGTTGCTTGCCGCGTCTTGTACAGCGTCTGCACCGCAGTTGATGCAATTTGACGTTACTGCCAGTAACATGTGTACGGAATGCCTGCTCATCCTCCAGCCCCGGACCCCAGCGCTGATTAGCGCCTTCTTCGTGATGTGAGAATTCTTTCTGATCTGCCTATATGTACGTTCAGCCGTACACACGATGCACATATAGGAGAAGCTGAAATACTTTCATCATAAAATTTTATGTTAATTATATGTATCTGTTCTGTTTCAGAGAGCATCTCCTCGCCCGCCGGCTGGCTTAAAGTATTGCACGACTCGCACGCTTGTGCCTCGTTAAAGGAGACGAGCGATGGCGAAAGATGCGTGTTTCGGTGTCGTTCCATAGAATTTACCCCCCTTCTCCCGGTCTCGTTCCCACAACCCAACGACGGCGTCGTTGCAAAACGTCATGATTTTTCTGTGTCATTGTCATTCCACGGAAAACCACCCTCAACTCATCATCGTTTTCGTCATTTTCTGACTTCGTGTGTGCGTGTGTGTGTATGTGTGCACGCGTGTGGTGAAATTTCATCTAGTCATAAAACTAAGAGCAACTACCACCGCTGCCTGGAAGCCCCCATCAGCAACCTCAGCTACCCGTTATCCGGAAGTGAACTTAATGCAGTAGCCAAACGCGTCTAGTAGCTCTAGTTGGTGGCGTTAGCTGCTGCGATGTCGTCAACTATTATTTCATTAAAATGAAAGTGAGATTTATCCAACACACTCTATCTGTCTCTCTCTCTCACTCGCCAGCGTTGATGGCCTGCTGCTTCTCCGGTGGCATGGCTGCTTCTGCCTCATTTACTATGGGACACACGGCGGAACAAAGTTTGCCTTCTGTCGTCGAGCAGTACCTAGTGCTTTAATTTTCGGCAAAATCGTGAGGAAAGTGCGTTTTCCTCGCTCGCTTCAGCTTGATGTGTGTGTGTCAGTATGTATGTGTGCATGTATGTGAGTGGTAAAAGTTTTCAACATTCCTGGCCGCAATTTAAAGTTCTGTCTTCCCGGCGGCTGTTGAGACTGTGCGAGCTTTAAATAGGTGACAGCGGGTTTGCAGGTTTGACAGGCGACAGGCAGCTGGTTGAGCGGGTTTCAAATATTATTATATTCTAATATGGAATAATGGCATTAGCACCCGATAACGTGCGGTCGTTGTGTGTTCCTGTGTTCGTATGTGTGTGTATGTGGTGTGAACAAGCACTTGTTAGCATAACCGATCATAGCAGGCGGCTGGATTCTTTTGGCGTTGGGTGCGAGGGGAGGATAGTGTCGGATCATCGCGTGTCGTCGTTTGCTCTCGGTAGGGTCCAAAGAGGCCAATTAAGTAGCCGACCCTGGATCCAGAATGAGGGGGTGTTCACCAGACAGCAGTTTCGGCATTTTGATTAGACGAGCTATCCGAGTTCCGAGAAGTGGGAACTGCCTGGCCGACGACTTCAGGCGAAAACGAGCGCGGCTAATTGATTACTAATTGATGGTGGCTACTGGCGGCTGTTTTTTTTTCAACGCCTATTTTGTTCTGTTGAAAATCAAGTCTCAATTTGGATGGTTTAAATTTTTGGGTAGGACTCGTCTGTGTGGCGAATAAAATTTTAAATATTTTTTCCTATTTTTTTCTCTTTAGGAATAAATATAGCATAGTGCATCTTGATTTGACTTGCTAAACCGAACCAAGTTTCGATTTCACTACTTCTCATCAGTTTAAGGGAAACGGCATTGGTCAAGTGCCGTGGTTCTGAAGAGACGAAGTCTACACAAACACCTTGACTAATTAACAGAACTCCTTTGCTTGCGGAACGCTTGTTCGGAGGTATCTTAGTCCTGGAGCTAAGTTAGTGTAGGTTTCTGGCCTTACATTAAGTCAATGAAGACATCCGCGGAATACCGATCACTCACACCCATTATTTTCAACTTAACTTCACGGTGTGTCGGAATAACAGCTTTATTCTTGTCACCTAGATTCTTTGCAATGGTTTCTGTCTGATACTGATACTGATTGCTTAATCTCATTAGTATCTGGCGGGCCAATTTGGAGCACACAGCTAGACAAGTTCTAAATCAAAAACATTACTTTTGTTCACAAGCACCCCGCAGACACCGATCCACAATGTGGTACAATTATCGAAAACGCAACCTTTCTTAAGAAGGCTGGTAAAGTTAACCAACAAATATATTTTTTATCTCAAGAAGTTCGAAAATCGATTGCCGGATACGTTATCCGGTTCGGTTTTCCCCAATTTACGTTTTTGTTTAAGTTTATTTCAAAACCGACAATATAGCTCAGAAGAAAGCTGACTAAAGTTAGTAAAGACTGTTCCAAAAAGAATGGACGCAGCCGAAACGCAGTTCGAACCAAGATTCCAGCCAGTACAATACGATGCTTATTGGGAATATTCGAATTGTATAATCCAGGAAGACATTTACATGAAACTCGTCTACTAATTATACGGTTCAAGAAGAGCAAGTATTGAACCAGTCTGAGATATTCATTTAAGTCGAAAAATTTGCTAAGAAATCTATCGTCTGGCAAGCTGTTTGTGGCTGCGGTAGGATTTCGCAACCCTTCATTACAACTGATTCAAAACGACAAGGATCATATTTTCTTCTTGCCAGATCTTGCGTCTTACCATTACTCGAAATCAACGGAATGGTATACCACCAAGAATGTTCCTTTCGTTCCAAAAGACTTAAGCCCTCTAACTGTCAAAGCAACCTGGTATTGGAATCCAGTCACCTACTGGACTGATTCTATAGTTGTGCTACACTGGATCAATTAGTAACCCAACATCTGGATGGTTTTCGTTTCATATCTTGTGGTAGAATTTCAACGCTTAGGATTAAAGGATGTTGCTGAAAAGCTTCGATCAAGTGTGCGACCGCGGCCTACTGGAAAACCGTCCTGATTGAACCAATCCCAAAAAATGTGGAGATTCATGGATAATAAAAGGTTTCCATCCATCAGCCCAATATCGTGTATAGTAGGCTGTGTAATTCCTGGAGAAGAGTAGTCTAATGGATGTTTCAAGCTACTTGGGAAACTGTTCCAAGCTCCTTGGGAAGCTGTTCTGAGCTTCTTGGGACACTGTTCAAAGTCTTTTGGGATGCTGCTCCAAGTTTTTTGAGACGCTGTTCAAAGCTTCTTGAGACGCTATAAGCTTTTCGAGACGCTGTTCCAAGCTTTTTGAGACGCCGTTCGAAGTTTCTTGGAATGCCGTTTCAATCTTTTTGGGATGTCGTTTCAAACATCTTATGACGTTTCTTCCAAGCTTCCTGGGACGCTTCTTCCAAGCTTCTTGGAACGCTTCTTGCAAGCTTCTCGGCACATTACAAACTTTTTGGGATGCCATTTCAAGCTTCTTGGGATGCTGCTTCAAGCTTCCTGGGACGCTTCATTTAAGCTTCTTGGGACGCTTCTTACAACCTTCTTAAGACACGTCTTCCAAGCCTCTCGGGACGAGCAGTTTCAAGCTTCTTGGGACGCTTTCAAGCTTCTTGGGAAGTTCCAAGCATCCTGGGAACCTGTTCCAAGCTTCCTGGGAAGCTGTTCCAAGCTTCCAAGCTTCCTAGGCAGCTGTTTCAAGCTTCCTGGGATGCTTTTTCCAAGCTTCCTGGGAAGCTTTTTACAAGCTTCCTGGGTAGCTTTTTACAAGCGTCCTGGGAAGCTTTTTCCAAGTATCCTGGGATCTTTTTCCAAGCATCCTGGGATCTTTTTCCGAGATTCCTGGGAAGCTTTTTGCAAGCTTTCTGGGAAGGTTTTCCTAAGGAAGCTTTTTACAAGCATCCTAGGAAGCTATTTCCAAGCTAACTGGGAAGCTTTTTCCAAGCTTCCTAGGAAGCTTTGTTCAAGCTTCTTGGATAGCTTTTTTTTCTAAGCTTCCTAGATAGCTTTTTCCAAGCTTTTCCATGCTTCCTGGGAAAATTTTTTCCAAGCTTCCTGGGAAGCTTTTTACAAGCTTCCTGGGAAGCTTTTTACAAGCTTCCTGGGAAGCTTTTTACCAGCTTCCTGGGAAGCTTTTTACAAGCTTCTTGGGAAGCCTTTTCCAAGCTTTCTGAGAAGCTTTTATCAAGCTTCCTGCAAAGCTTTTTCCAAGCTCCAGGGGAATTTTTTCTAGCTTCCCGGGAAGCTTTTTTCCAAAATTCCCGGGAAGCTTTTCCAAGCTTTCTGGAAAGCTGTTCCAAGCTTCTTGGGAATCTTTTTCCAAGCTTACTGGAAAGCCTTTTTCAAGCTTCCTGGGAAGCTTTTTCCAAGCTTCCTAGGAAGCCTTTTCCAAAATTCCTTAGAAGCTTTTTTCAAGCTTCCTGGGAAGCTTTGTCTAAGCTTCCTGAAAAGCCTTTTCCAAGCTTTCTGAGAAGCTTTTTTCAAGCTTCCTGCAAAGCTTTTTCGAAGCTTCCAAGATTTTTTTTTTCAAGCTTCCCGGGAAGCTTTTCTAAAATTCCTGGGAAGCTGTTCCAAGCTTTCTGGAAAGCTGTTCCAAGCTTCCTGGGAAGCTGTTAAAAGCTTTTTCCATGCTTCCTGGGAAATTTTTTTCCAAGCTTCCTGGGATGCTTTTTACAAGCTTCCTGGGAAGCTTTTTACAAGCTTCCTGGGAAGCTTTTTACCAGCTTCCTGGGAAGCTTTTTACAAGCTTCTTGGGAAGCCTTTTCCAAGCTTTCTGAGAAGCTTTTATCAAGCTTCCTGCAAAGCTTTTTCCAAGCTCCAGGGGAATTTTTTCCTAGCTTCCCGGGAAGCTTTTTTCCAAAATTCCCGTGAAGCTTTTCCAAGCTTTCTGGAAAGCTGTTCAAAGCTTCTTGGGAATCTTTTTCCAAGCTTACTGGAAAGCCTTTTTCAAGCTTCCTGGGAAGGTTTTTCCAAGCTTCCTAGGAAGCTTTTTTCTAGCTTCCTGGGAAGCTTTTTCAAGCTTCCTGGGAAGCCTTTTCCAAGATTCCTGGGAAGCTTTTTTCAAGCTTCCTGGGAAGCTTTTTCCAAGCTTCCTGAAAAGCCTTTTCCAAGCTTTCCGAGAAGCTTTTTTCAAGCTTCCAGGAATTTTTTTTTTCAAGCTTCCCGGGAAGCTTTTCTAAAATTCCTGGGAAGCTGTTCCAAGCTTTCTGGAAAGCTGTTCCAAGCTTCTTGGGAAGCTTTTTCCAAGCTTACTGGAAAGCCTTTTTCAAGCTTCCTGGGGAGCTTTTCTCAAGCTTCCCAGGAAAAATTTTCAGGCTTCCCGGGAAGCTTTTTCCAAGCTTCCTGGGAAGCCCTTTCCAAGCTTCCTTGGAAGCCTTTTCCAATATTCCTGACAAGCTTTCTGACAAGCTTTTCCCAAGCTTTCTGAGAAGCCTTTTCCAAGCTTCCTGGGAAGCCCTTTCCAAGCTTCTTGGGAAGCCCTTTCCAAGATTTCTGAAAAGCTTTTTCCAAGCTTCCTGGGAAGCTTTTTCCATGCTTCCTGGGAAGCTTTTTCCAAGATTCCTGGGAAGCTTTTTTCAAGCTTCCTGGGAAGCTTTTTCCAAGCTTCCTGAAAAGCCTTTTCCAAGCTTTCTGAGAAGCTTTTCTAAAGCTTCCTGCAAAGCCTTTTCCAAGCTTCCTGGGAAGCCCTTTCCAAGCTTCTTGGGAAGCCCTTTCCAAGATTTCTGAAAAGCTTTTTCCAAGCTTCCTGGGAAGCTTTTTCCATGCTTCCTGGGAAGCTTTTTCCAAGATTCCTGGGAAGCTTTTTTCAAGCTTCCTGGGAAGCTTTTTCCAAGCTTCCTGAAAAGCCTTTTCCAAGCTTTCTGAGAAGCTTTTCTCAAGCTTCCTGCAAAGCTTTTTCGAAGCTCCCAGGAAATTTTTTTTCAAGCTTCCCGGGAAGCTTTTCTAAAATTCCTGGGAAGCTGTTCCAAGCTTCCTGGGAAGCTGTTCAAAGCTTCTTGGGAAGCTTTTTCCAAGCTTACTGGTAAGCCTTTTTCAAGCTTCCTGGGGAGCTTTTCTCAAGCTTCCTAGGAAATTTTTTCCATGCTTCCTGGGAAGCCCTTTCCGAGCTTCTTGGGAAGCCTTTTCCAAGATTCCTGAAAAGCTTTTTCCAAGCTTCCTGGGAAGCTTTTTCCAAGCTTCCTGGGAAGCTTTTTCCATGCTTCCTGGGAAGCTTTTTTCAAGATTCCTGGGAAGCCTTTTCCAAGCTTCCTGGGAAGCCCTTTCCAAGCTTCTTGGGAAGCCTTTTCCAAGATTCCTGAAAAGCTTTTTCCAAGCTTCCTGGGAAGCTTTTTCCATGCTTCCTGGGAAGCTTTTTCCAAGATTCCTGGGAAGCTTTTTCCAAGCTTCCTGGAGAGCCCTTTCCAAGCTTCCTGGGAAGCCTTTTCCAATATTCCTGAAAAGCTTTTTCAAGCTTTCTGGGAAACTTTTTCCAAACTTCCTGGGAAGCTTTTTCCAAACTTCCCGGGAATCTGTTCCAAGCTTCCTGAAAAACTGATCCAAGCTTCCTGGGACTGTTTCAAGCATTCCAAGAATTTTCCATTTGACTAATTAATAATATGTGTAACCCTATCGAAAGACTTTCTTTTTCCATTTGAGAATAAAGCTGATTTTCTCGGCATTTTATGCTGAAAAGCAAAATGCTAAAGATTTTTACGAGTAGGTTTATTGAAATATCGTACAGCGCCATCTACCTGCACTCTATACTATAGAGATCTGCGGAGCATATATAGAAAATGTAAAAGCAAATAATTTTGTGGAACGTTCTTTTGAACTAGGAAGCTGCTGTCGAAAGATAGAGCTGATCTAAATAAGTTTCGACTTACCTGGATCAAAATAAAATTGGCGAGTTCGTAGAAAAAGTACGTGCAGTACCGTATGAAGTTGTATACAATTTAATGCGTTCTTAGCTAACTATTTTTAATAAAAGATAAATATTTTTAGAATGGGGTTGATGAGTACATGGCAAAGATCGAAGCCATTTTGACCCAAAATGGCGACTGCCGGTTTAGATAAATTATTTATAACCTAAACAATGTGGGTATTGTCGGAATGAGACAGATGAGTAGATGACGGAAATCGATGTCTGAAGCCATTTTGCAATCCAAAATGGCGACTTCCGGTTTAGATAATTTCTCTATCATGTCAACAATGGCCATATTTTCGGAATGGGATTAACGAGTAGATGACGGAAATCGATGTGTTGGAAGCCATTTCGTAAGCGAAGGATGAGACATCCGGTTTAGATGAATTCTTTACAACCTCAGCAGAGACAGGAATAGAAAAACCATGTATAGGGATAGGTATAAAGAAAATTTTGTGCAATCAGAAGTCCGCTGTCTTGGCATTCAAAATGACATTATCATTATCTACTCGTAAGGTCAATTCCAAAAATGCTCTTATGTTTATGGTTATCGAGAATATTGCTCGACAGGAAGTCACCATCTTGGATTTCAAACAGACACCAAACATCCATTTCCATCTATTTCCAAAAATACCCATATTACCCATATGCTTTCGAAAAATACTCGTATTGTTATGTTATATTCATAAAATTTTATGAACCGTTTCGGCAAAACGAATTGGAATAAGAATGTGAAGCAAACTTTTTTTACGTACTAAATCCCAAATAACGACCACTTTTTTGCGAACTAAATCAACTTTGACTTAATTTGTAAATGGAGGTTCCAATGTATCTAATTTCCAATCGTTTATTCGATGGCAATGTAAGAGAACACTTATCCGCCAACATTTCTTTGGACTGAGCAAACTAATTTCTTTGTTTGTTTAGTGTTTATTTGACCAACTAGGAAACTAATCCACAGGGCAAACCATGAGCATGGGAAATACGCATGATCTTGTCTGAGTGGGACGATGATATGTATGAGGTTTGAGAATTGATAATTCACGAGAAGGATCGAAAACTAGATACCAATTTGCGGAATGTTAAATCATGCTTATTATTCTCATTGTAATAAGTGCTCTCACATACTTTTGAGATGTACATGGGCTATATTATTAATTCCGACAAAGCTAGGAGTTTCTTCTTTATTTCTTGCATCTTCTGCATTTTTTTAGTTGTTTTTAATTAGTAAATTAAGTTCTTTTCATTCTTAATGTCGCCAATCTTGTTCTAGTAATTAGCATAAAAACACGCGCGCCAGGTGCTGGTATGCACTAGAAAGGCTCTGATTTCCACTAGTAGGTTTACATAACTATTATCCGTACAAACCCATCCTAGAGGCCGTGAGGCATCCGGCTGCAGAACCCAGGAATTGATCCAATGAGTTCCTGCTTCCATATCTTAAGAAGTGACAGAAACAAAAATCGCTATAGGATAAAGTGCCTATTTTCACCCTAGTAGAGAGGGTGCCTCACTAACTCATCAATTACTCGGTCAACAATAGATGGAATTCCTTCAAATAAGCATCAGCAGCTTTGCTTCGTTGTTAAGAACCAAGATAATGGCATGATTGCCCTGAAAACGGTAAAGTAACGAAATCTTGAATCGAGCGCTCAAATAAAACACACAGGCAGGTAATTTGTGAGGGACCAAAAACAAAAAAAAACTAGCTCATTCAATGAGTTTCAACGTCGCAAATGCTTAGTGTGGAAGTTTTCCGCGACTTAACTTTTTGTCGGTTCCGACAGCATAAAGAAGAAAGCTACTTTAGGCTCGTCCGGTCATGCCGCAGACTCAGGTGATTCGCATTTCTAATGCCAAAAGATCCTGACTCCTGCGGTAGCACACAAAGGATTAAGTCGCCGGTAATCTCTAAGCTTGCTAATATGACCCTTTCCACGCTTTTCTAAACTTTCTTCCTTCAACTCCTTGCTCTCCCTTGAGTACTATGGCTCTTAATGTTGAAAAATATACTTTACCTTCCAGTCCCTTGCTAATTAAATGCTGTAACAAGAGTTGAGTGCTCCTATTGCTGTCCTACAGTATGACTTAATGGATTATACAAAGGTGGCTCTAACCAACGGCTTCAAATGGGTAGGGTGATAATAGAAATATGGCGAAAATAGGGTTATTACCCTACTTTATTTACTGCATATGTTAGACGTTCTAATTTTTTGTATTAAATTAATAAATTAATTCTGATTATTCTTATATGTTTGTGATAAACCTACTTGCCTCTCTTTCTAGTATGTCCGTCATACAAAGCACGTATTTCAGTGCAGTTAATGCTTATTTTGGGCCGCTCAAAACTGTTTCCTATTTTCGTCACGAAAACAATCGATTTTTGAGTTTGTTTTCCATTTTTAAAACTTTCTTTCGATTTTTTTAGTGCTTTTCCTTTTGCTAGTTTGTCTTTGGTAAAAATGATATTATAGTTAAGTATTTTTCTCGCTATTCGCCGTTACGATATTCCTTAAACGTATTTTGGGCATCTGATGAGTCCTGGTGGCCGAGCATCCAAACACTTGAGCAAATCTTGAATCGCGTGCAAACTCCAACACAATTTCGAACCCCTCTTCTTACTAACAATATCCCTCCTCCCGTGACACATGGTGTGCTCCGTAGTATATACGAACGCTAGTAAAAGCTAGTGTCGGACTAACATTCCTTCCCTTTCCTGCTGCGATCTACGTTTGGGTCTGGATGGCGGCGGTTTTGACCTGTAAACTGGACTCGATGCTATATTCTACTATACCGTATAAATTTCGTTGTGGATATAAAAAATACCTGATTATTAATTGTCTAATAAATTCATGATGCTAGACTAGAATTGTGGAGCGTCCTGCTTCTATCTGAAAACAATATTATCCCACAGAAATCGCATCTGAAAACAGTAGATTTTAGCTATTTTTCGAGTAAAGATTGAACCAATAATACCGTAAACACCTTCCCAAGAATGTTTCTCGCGTCATGTCATTCTCCCGTCAATCCAAACTCTCCCACGGTTTCAACCCCTCCCAACACACATCAAAGTGACCTTCCAATGTGACAAGGATTGCCTTCCCGTAAAACATGTCACTTACCAGTCAATTGGCAACTCATCAATCATTCAATAAGCAAACACAAATAAACAATCAACCGCGCTAACAACGCGAGGGTCCAACCGAAGCGATACGGCGGCGACCGATAGTAAACGGTCAGTAAAAACATACACACACACACACTTTTTCTCGCCACACACCGCCTACTACTGTACGTGAACGCGGCAACGTGAGCGTAGAAAAAAAAATCGGGGGATAGGAAGGCTGTCACTTTCCACTTACGGGTAGTCCGCCACTGCCTATGCACTCTGATGTCCGCAGCTAATTGGCTCTGATTGAATTTATTGAATTGATGATACTTGCTTGAATTGAACTTCCTTCCTGATACGAACTGCGTTTTCCTCTCTTCTGTTAGTTGTTTTTTCGTTGTTGTTGTTGTCATTGTACCAAGAGAGCTTCAAATTAAGGTCAATTATCGAATTTCGGGGCAAAGGAACACCCGTTGATCGTAGCAGCAGCAGCAGCAAAGGCAAAACGTAAACAAATCCTCACTTGAAGCGGAATGTGATCCTTTCAAGGATAAACAACGGGACCCCGTTTGTAAGGGAAAGAAAGTGAGTGTGGTGCAAAACAAAGAAAAAATCGGTCTTCGAAACGCACTTAAGCGAACCAATCTGACCTGGTTTTTTCCGATCCTGTTTCGTTTACACCATGCGAGGGCATATGGCGTTCCGGGAAGCGCAACAGTTTGGTGGTAGCATCAGTCTTTTCGTGTAGCCTGACGTCAGAAGAGATCGAGATCAAAGGCAACTTCGATTATACCAATTACCTACCACCGGTCGTCGTGGTGTGCCGGGGCGCGTCTGAGCTCTAAGGGTGATTGACAGTTGAACCGAAGAGCAAACCCAGATCAGCTGTCAATGTTGTGGTGGTCGATCGGGTTAAGAGTTTCCGGAAGAAAATAGGCCGACTAGCCGACTTCTCCACCCGCAGTCAGTGCCAGAGTAGCGATAAAATTTAATGGTCTACCCCCGTCTTGATACAGACACACACACACATTCGAACAAACACCGACAGCATCGTTTGGTTGGGACGGTGGGAAGGAGCAGGAACCGCGAAAGAGAGCCATATTCAAATATGTTTAACACGCCGCAGAATGCCAGCAGGTTACGCCGCATTGTTTTTCCACGCGCTTTTCCCATACCTTGAAAGCGGCGTGGCGCGATACCACTGCCATCAGGCGGAAAATTACTGCCTCGTTTACACACACACCGAATGGTGTAGAGCGTCTCTGGTTGTGTTCTGAGGACGATAACGACCCCCCGTTGAAGTTTGCCATCTGAAATGTGACGTCAGCAGTCTAAGGAGGCCTGGTTCGGGCCCCCGGACGAAAATAGATTGCTACTCCTTTTCGAACCGATTGGGACATTCATTAGTGATCCGCTGAGCTAACTTTTTGCTAATGTTTGTGAAAAATGATGAGTGTATTTGAAGCGGGAAAGTTCCAAAATCGATTTCCTTCGCAGTTCTCAAAAATCCGCCATCAGGATGCACTTAAAGTTGCTTCTTTTTTTTTCTCCGATTAGTGTGTCCTACCGCGTCAAGGGGCTCGAAATTTATGAACTTTTTCCATTAGTGGCAAGTTCTCAAGTATGCTCTTCGGACTACTGATGTTGCTGCTTCTGCCGCTACCGTTGAAGATCCTGTCGATAGTTCTCGTTTCTTTTTATTGCCCTCGAACCACACGAACCGCAGGATTGGTTCAGCCGCCGCGTTAATGGATTTTCCCCCGGTCCAGCAGCCGTTGCTCTTTAATGGGTGGCTCGCGTAACCGGAGTGCAAAGCCTCAAGTTCTCGACTTTAATGAAGGAAATTTTCAGCAGCCATTAAAACCAGCTTCGGAGCCTTCGCCCGAATGTGTCGCGACCGTATTATTAGATCCGGTTCCGAAAATATGATATTTTAACGGAGGCAAAGTTTCACTTCACGAGATTCGTCCTCGAGAATCGGTCCGAAATGGGGCAACATTTAATGAGGTTATCTTCTACGGCCGCCGCCGCCGCCAGCAGCAGCCGCCGCCCCCGAGTCGGTCGTTTGTTTACAAACATTGTCTTGAATTTTTCGTCGTAGACGACGGCGACGGGTTGAATGGAACGGAATCGATTTTTTCCTTGCTCCGACGTTGGACCCGCAGCAGCTGGCTGCGGGAACGGATTAAAGAGTTGTGTCTCTTTAAGATTCTTTCAAACACTTGTTTCAACTTTTTGACTGGTGATTTTTTTTCGCACTACGCAGCCTACTGCGATTCATCGCGTACGCATTTGCAGCTGTCAATTGTTGAGCTGTGCGAGGGGTCCGACACAAGTATAATTGATGTTTCGGAAAATATTCTCTCATTGAATTCAACAGTTATTTTTCCCCCTGATTTGAAAGACACAAATCGAGGCGATAAATATGAAAGGATTATGGATCGCACCGTCTTTTTTTCTACTCCCTAATGGAATCCTATTCAAATGAGTGCCGTTCCGTAAATCATAGAATAATTGAAAGAAAAGAACAGTTAAAAAGCCTTTCGCGCAGCGGCGGCTAAATTAGTTCCATATGGGGTCCCCGGACGCACTCTGGTTTCGATGATTGAAGGAATTTCGGTTTCCTATTACTTAATTTTCCAAGAGAACGAGCCAAAAAAAAAATAACGAGACGGAACGTTAGCTGCCAGAGAAAAAAAAGGTGACAAAATGTAAGGGCCGCTCCCATAATTTATGACACCCATCCATTCACCGCTCCGTGTGCTACTTCTGTGGCGAAAAGGGGTGTAAATTGAGTACTTCATTTCTACTTTTATCCTTCTTTTCGAGCCGTCATCTAGAAATGAAGTTCTGGCACTTTTTTTCTGCACTCGTTTCACCTTTCCAAATCGCCAGTCACTTTTTATCAACTGTTGGATTGTCAAACTGGAATGGAGCGAAGAAAAAATGGCGGATTGTCGCAGCAGCAGCAGCATCGGATAGGACATCCGCAATTTTTCACGACAATCGGATGAAAAATTGCTTTTTTTCCAATTTATTTTCCTCTTACCTTAGCGCAGGTTTGGCAGGAGAGGATAGGGGGCTTTGGCTGGGAAAATTTTATAAAATGGTTCCTTTTGTCCTGGGATCGGTACGGGCCCGGGCACTCCCAACCCATCGCATCGGTCCAACAAACACACGAACAAATTTCCGAAGAGCATCGTCATCTTGGGTTTCCACTTTTTTTTTCATTCATCTATTTTCTACCGCCACTGGCCTGCCTGGCTCTCGAACTGTTGCCATTTTCTTGTCGATGATAAAAATCTCTCATTTTTCTATAATTTTTTCCTCCAGTCTCGAAGCTTTTCCATTTTTTTTCTGCTTCTGGCAATCGCAGTAGCCGTCGTTATGTACATTGTGGGGGGTATGCCACCCAAAAAAATAAAATGAAGCGAATAAAGCAAAAAAAAGCCAGCAGCGCTTCGATGGATGGATGGCTCTTCTCTTTTGGAGCTCTTTGTGCACGTGTACGTGCACGGAGTACACTTTCCATCACCCGAGAAGCATTGGAGAGTGTTATATAAGACGCTCTCCTATCCTATCCTGTGCTGTCCTGTCCCGTCTCGCGCGCATCATGAAAGCGCGACCGATTCGATCCCCCCGCAAACCCACGGCGAGAAGCTCCCCAGGAATGGGAAAAAAGTGTATATATAGGAAATATAGGAAAAAAAACGAAATGAAATAAAAAGAAATCAATGAGGGTGGAGCCAGTGTCGTCTTATCAGAACGACGTATCGTGAACGAAGAGACGAATAAATTTTATTTTCTATACACATTTACGATCCCGTTTTTCCTCCTGTCCCCTAGTCCGACCCCGGACCGAGAAAACACTTGGCGAAGCTCGCCCTGGTTTTCTATGTGCGATTTTGGAGGGGGGATTGGCGAAAGGAAATCACATTCAATGACATACCCCCGCAGTTTCGCCTACTTCGATCCCGTTTCTCGTCAACAAATTTTGTTGCTCATCGTCGCATCCTTGGATTTTTTTTTTGCTTTTCGTGTCATCGAATTCGATTCCAGTTATCACATTGGCTGTGGACGGACGGTAAAAGACCACGTTCTCCCATCCAAGCAAGCCTCGGTACATATTTTCCTTTCGTTATCGCTTGAAAGCTCCCGTTCGAATTTTTTTTCCCGCACACACTCTCACACCCGAAAGCGAAGAATTCGCACACATCGACTTCTTTCGGTCCCGCTTTTATGTGTGCAGATTTTCGATAGGATGACAAACGATGGGGAACACATGCTGCTGCTGCTGCATGTGAGAGGAAGTACGGGGGGTTGGCAAGCACACACATTCACATACATCGAGAATATCCTAACATCCGAAACCCATCGAAGCAAGCATAAAACTGTGAGTGGGGTAGGAGTAGGAAAACCGTCAAGTATACATGGGAAAAAGTCGTTCAACAGCTAAATCAATACCGAAAACGAGCATGTGAGTTTCTTCCATACACGGTGAGTTCGATCCCGGAGCAGCATCCAACACCCGTCTCGCTCTGGCGTGCTTTTCCCATCGTGCGGTGTATATGTGGTACCAGCAGCAGCAGCAGTCAGGGCATTACCGAGTGCCGGAAGCGACGAGGCGAACGCGTCACTCGTACATATGCGCTTTTCCGAAATCTCCACCTTCTTCTTTTTGGGGATGGTGATGGCGACGGTGATGAGGATGGGGGGCGGAAAGGGGAAGACGGAACGGATGCTATTTTTTTCCGTCGGCTCTATTTCTTTGGTGCCGCCTGGTGCTAGCTAGCCAGCCAACCAACCAACAGACCGACCGATCGATAGCTCGGGGCAAGATTTTCTAATCTAGGTGCACATCCATACTTGAAAAGAATGCGGATTTTTTTCGGTTGCGGAATCGAAAAAAAAATGTCACCTTGGATTCCGGTGGAGTTGGAATTGACTAGCTACATTTGAAACTAGTGAAACTTGTTTCCCGAAAATCCCTGCCACACAGTTGATGGAAAAAAGTGGCATTTCCATGATGGCTAGCGTCATTACCATGTCATTATCCGGAGCTTGCTTTGATGCCGTTAGTGCGAGGGGTCCAACAGACAGTCAGTCAGTGGTTGGTCGCTGGTTTGGCACGTAACTCATTTTTTGTGTCGTATATAACTTTTTTCGAGCTTACTGTGATGTGACAGTAGGCTATGGTGATGGAGTTACAGGGTTGATCCAAGGAACAGTGTTTGATGGGTAAGCGACTGAATTGCTGGAATAATATTTATTAAGAATATCAGAACATTTCTAGCTGTTTGATGAATTAAAATTCAATTGAGCCTCAAAAAGCGGCCATCTTTGACTACGAAAAAAGCATGAAAATTTCCATGCAGATTCTACTGACATGTGCAGTAAAACTGCATTTTTCGTTATCAAAGATGGCCGCTTTCCAAGACTTTCTCAGTAGAACCTTAACCCATCGAATGTGTCACAAGCAAAACAAATCAATTCTTAGCTGTTCCTTTACACCGACATAAACCCTTACCGTCTCCAAAAATCTTCATTTGTAGATAGATCATCCTGTGTGCCTCAGGGTAATCACCTGGGACCGTTTATAATCGTATCGTTTTTCAACGATCGACAAACCGACACTGATTTACACTAATTATTTAGTGCTATATTTCCAATTTTCTACACTAAACAAAATTGTTCACAAAACGCAAGAACAAACCAAACTGACAGCTATATTTTAACGACACAGAGAAGTGGTGAGCATTGCAAACTGTCAAATAAAATTCTATCGTGGATGGGAGTTAAGTTTGTAATTTTGAACCCTGTGCTAAATTGGTACCCTGAAGGACTGCAGAAGGAAGTTCTATATTTAACTCATTGGGTAATAAAAAGCGTTGAAAATGTTGTCATTTTGATGTGGAACTCCAAAATAAAAGCAACGTCAAATGCCGTGTGAAAACCCGAAATTACCCAATCTATTTTAGACATACCGTAAATATAGAACATAGCTCAGACCTAATGGAGAGTTGTAGAAGTACCCCCCCCCCCCGTATTTTTGTCTTTCATTCGTTGCTCGTTAGTCAAACGAGAAGCATGTGGATGCACGTTCAGACGGTACAGTAAGAAGGTACTTTAAATTTAGTCGCCCATATGTAGTTCCGCATGTAATTTTTGTATATTTTAGCGGGATGCGTTGGATTAGTATAATCGAATCCCAATGTTTAGTTTTTTTTGTGGGAAGTTCGGTTGCAAAATCGTTTTAATGAGTAGACTATCGACCGATTTTTACTGTTCAAAGGCCCAGAAAACCCATTTATTAAAACTTAATGTGTAAACTCCGGTCGGATGTTTTGTTGATCTTTTTTTTGCATGAAACTACCAATAATTTCAACTATTCACAATATTATTGATGGTGTAAGGACCTCTATTAGATTTTAATTGCCAACCTTAAGTGCAGTCACGACACATGGGTTATGTCCCATTTGACATATATTTTTTCCGTCAGCTTCTTTCTGCAGTGAATGTGGGTTTACTTCCCTTCCAAAGAAAGATTCTGATCCACTAGGATGAGAAGCGTTCATACTTATCACTCAACCACCGCCTGCGCCGTCGTGGATCGCTTCTTGTATGCATAAACTTAAAAATGTATACATTTGGGTTATAATGAAAAATTTCCTTGCATGGTACTGGATTAAACCCTCACCAATAGATATTTTGAAAAAATTGACATAAATAATGTTACACATATCAATTTGCTCGTAATCCAAAACAGATAATTCGAGCCGAAATATTTTGTCGAGTTGGGGCAATCATAGAGTCAAGACAGATTTCTTGCCGAACAAGACACTTTTTGATCAAGTTCCTTAATAATAGGGGCCAAATCAGATCCTAAAACATTTGTTTTCTAGGATCCAATCTTGTTTGATCTTCTAGGCTGTCACCAAAAAAAAAACAAAACCGGTTTTCCAATTTTTTTTTTCGAGAGTAGAATGAGTTAATAAACTCACAATAAAATTCTGTTCAGATTAGCACCATTATCATCACTATCGTGGTCGAATAATACGGGTGCTTCGAATCATAATTTTAGATATTCAGGTTACACGATCTTGGTCCGTCATTCTCCAGTTTCTTTGAAAGCCACCAAAAAAAAATGATCAAGGAAATTGACGACCTCTCCCACGTTCTCTGTTGAGCATAACTCTAGCTAGTGCCTCTTCCAGCATTCACGCAACATGTCCAGCTCACTGTAGTCTTCCGATGTCAGCAAGTCTCTGTACTTGGTACAGCGTCGCCGAACGTAGAAACACAGCGAACACTCGCTAGTCTGCTTCCTTCAAAACGCATGCCTGGTGGCAGTACCAGGTAACAGGGAGTATCAGCGATTCGTATAGAGCAAGTTTTGTGCGCGTTTGTAGGCTAGTCGGAACTGACTAGCTAACTACGCAAACCATAGGAAGTCTTATTAACAGCTGAAACACCTGCCTTTACCTTGCGGCTAACATCGTTATTACACGTCACTAGTGTCCCTACGTACTATGAAGACCCGTTTTTATTTTGGTGTGTTTCAAGCTGACAAAATGGGGATTTTGACTCCTTTCTATCAACGACCATGCGGTACACTTGAGTGGAACGCCCAACTCCTACTAGCAGAAGGCAAAGGATTTTTCACATTTCTTTTCGATCTTGTCCATATGAGCATGCCTAGTCCTAGTTTTCCGTTCTAAGTTTAGAACTGATTTGCTCTAGAATACCTATTCGTCGTTCAATTTCATTGCTTTCGTTTCTCCTAGTCTTTAAATTTGCCGAAAAAAGCCAACAAAATAAATTCTTAATGTATCCAAAAAAACTGTTTTTGCGCGTAGATCATCCTCAGGGTAATCACCTGGCACCGCTTATAATCATATCGTTTGTCAATAGTCCAAACTGTTATGAAAGCGAAAAACTGTTTTACACTAAGGGAAATCCCTTAAAAATATGGGCAAAATTAGATCCTAAATTCACAAGAAAATTCTGTTCAGGTTATCATCATCATCATTATCGTGGTCGAATAATATGGGTGCTTCGAATCATGACTTTAGATTTCCAGGGATTCACGATCTTGGTCCG
The DNA here is from genome assembly GCF_030247195.1 of Topomyia yanbarensis. NCBI lineage: Eukaryota > Metazoa > Arthropoda > Insecta > Diptera > Culicidae > Topomyia > Topomyia yanbarensis. The sequence goes on along the minus strand of NC_080671.1, from coordinate 448,962,515 downwards.
CCATTCTCCAGTTTCTTTGAAAACCTGCCGCACGCGCATCACCCTGGATCCTGTACACAGAAAGCGAAATTAGCGATCTCTCCCAGGTTCTTTGTTGAGCGTAACTCTAGCTAGTCCCTCTTCCAGCATTCACGCTACATGTACAGTCGACTGTAGTCTTCCGATGTCAGAATGTTTTTATACTTGGTACAGCGGCGCCGAATGCAGAATTCTGTTCTCAAACATAGCGAGCACTCGATAGTCTACTTCCTTCACAACACAAGTTTTATGACGAGCGTGCAGTACAAAGTAACAGGGAGTATCAGCGATTCATATAGAGCAAGTTTCGTGCGCGTCTGTTGGCTAGTCTGGACTTTAGCAGACTACGCAAACCAAAGAAAGTTTTATTAACAGCCGAAATACGCATTTTACCTTGCGCTAACATCGTTAATACATGCCACTAGTGTTCCTACATAGAGTGAAGACCCGCTTTTATCAGCCATTTCAGGCACTATTTAAGGCTGACAAAATGGGTTTTTTTTGACAAAATCAGGACATATTTTTTTCTTTGGAAATTGTTAAATCTTCTTCTTTAGTCCCTAAACATAACCTCGTAACATTTTCTGCTTATTTAGATGAAAATTTCCAAACCGATATACCAAAATTCAATGCAATATCAGCTTTTCTATCACGACAGATATCTCCCAGAAACAGTAAAATTGTTCGCCGGTCGTTTGAAACATACTTGTTCCTTTAAGTATACGCAACACTCCCGATAGCCGGCTGTTCGGAGTTTAGGTTGCATATTTTACTCAACGAGAAATTCTGAATTGATACAACAAACAATAAATTCACTGAAAATTCTCGGCAACCGGCTACCCAGAGCAAATAACATATGATAACGCTGCTGATAGTTACATATATATCGTATCACTTATCAAGGTGAATCCAGATTTGTGAAACTCTACCCCATCCTACTGCCAAAAACTCCTTCCCGTGGCAAACGCGGAGATGCAGAGGTATACACGGTCTCCATAACAACGTTTGTTACACTAACATTTCTTTCCTTCCCCGATGACTGTAAGGATCGCTGCCTGGCCGGCGCTGTTCTTCTCATTTCAAAGTATAGAACTCTCGATTCGTGCACATTGAGGATGAACAGCTACTCCCAGGTCTAATTCGTTGATTCGCTGTGCAATTTCGCTAGTTCTGGTCAATGAATTGTACAGTCACGAATTTTACTTGGTTCGTCTGCTAGAGCCCATCAAACGAATATTCATATGAGACTGATAAAATCGAAGGTGTCTACCTTCGATTTTATCAGAGTTGGGTTTTCGTTGTATATGGATTCGTCGACTGCCTCGTACTGTACTCCATCGATTTCCGTCTCGGAACCAACACCGTTCAGACTGACTGCAGCGCTCTCTACCAGCTTCTATGTATATTGTCTTGTTAGAGTTTATAGTCTACTTTTTAAAATGCACACATTCCTCTTTCACTACTCTGCGATCAACGCTAATCGTCATTCGCGAAGCCAGAAAGCATGTGAGGTATCATCATAATGATGCTTACGTTCCTTTGCACATCAGATCGCCGTATCACACCTTCGAGTGCAAACAAATGTTCGGAAAATTTTTAGACTTAATTCCAGTGTATTTCACCTCTCAATGGCATTTTATTTTATTTTCAAACTGTCCAAAGATACAATGGACCGTTGTCTTCCATTTTACGCATCGTGTAACGAACATCTCGATTTAGGTTTTGAACGGTCATGATTTCGTTTTCTTTTAACCTTCGCTTGATTCGAGAAAGCAATTGCTGCTCGTTTGAAGCCTCCCAACCCTTGTTGTACACTGCACGTTTGACAACAGTTCTAACAAATTCCGATTTGGCGTGATTGTGGCACGTGTGAAAAATTGCCCCTTTTCGACAAAAATGATATTCTTTGACTATCCAGCGGCTCCGTCGTTTTTTCACTTAATGGCATCTTGAAACATCCCACCAAAATATGATTTCTTCACGAGTGTGATATTTATCGATGAATTCCTTAAAGTTCGATAAGGATTTACTGATATAAAGATCTATATCGACCGTTTAGCTTTGTTTGGACGGATCAGTGGCACTGGAGCACTGATGCGGAATTGTTAAGTTCGATTAATCATCCTAAATGATTAATTTTCCATTATGTGTTTACGGTGAAGTGTACGGTAGCAAATTGGTATTGTTTAAAAGTAGTTTCGCTGGTTTGGTGTTTACTTTCTCTCATGAAAAATTACGTTATTTTTCTCTAAAACACAACAGACAGTTGAGCTTGAAATCAAAATTCTTGACGCGTCAATTTGCAAGTTTATTGTCCAATCTTGATTTTTGCCCTTGATAGTGCAATTTCGGTTTGCCTGTCATCTTTTTTTTATTTCCCGGCTTTTTGCGACCACTATAGTCCTTCAAAACTTTTGAAGAAACGACTGTTGGTGGAGTTCCTTTTGGGGGTTATGTTCGGCTTCCAGTCTTTGAAATATTTCACAAACGGAATATTTACTTTCCATCCGACGTTTCGGCGGCATGTATTGCGCCTTTTTCAAGGAATCAAATTAGTTACTGTGTTATCGTCAAGCACACCTTCGTATGTTGGTTCAATAGTCATATTTTGCCACAAGAGTAGTGGATACAGGAAACAGATAACACAAACTAGATTTCTGCATTACGAACCGTTTTCGGATAATTACTAAACCGCCACGTACGTGAGCCAGTGGAAATACGCAAAAACAGTTAAATACGACTATTAGACCAATACACGAAGGAGTACTTGACGATAACACGGTAACTAGCTTAATTCCTTGGAAAAGCCGCAACACATGCCGCCGAAACGTCAGATGAAAAGTACATTTTTTTCGTTTGTTAAATATTTCAAAGACTGGAATCCGAACATAACCCCAAAAAAGTCCTTTAAACGTTGAAAATAGTTTCCCGCAAGATTGATTGTTTTAACACACTTGAAGGATTTTTTTTTTGTACTGAGTCATCCAAACAAATTGGCGACAGATTCACATAAATTTAACTAATTAATAAACAATTGTGCAATTTGACGTTAACGGTGCAGTCGAAGTATAATTAAGTTTAACCAGTGCGTAGGTTAACTTTTTTCTTCGTGCAGTAAAATACACGCCTGAATTTCGTCTTAAAAATTTTCCGAACAGGTGTTTCGTTGAAAATAGACCAGAGAGTGTATGGGTCCACTTCAATCCGTCTAACATCACTACAGAGTTGAATGTCGAATTTTAACCTCTCCTGACATTAGGGGTCCAAAATATATGAATTCGTCGACAACCTCGTATCATACTCCATCGATCTCCACCTTGGAACCAACACCGTGTGGATTCCGTCATTCTCTACCAGCTACCAGGCACTGTCTTGTCAGAATTCAGAGTCAGTCCGAGTATTGCAGTCTCCCTTTTAAAAGGAACAATTTTCCCTCTTCCAGTACTCTTCGATCAACGTCAATGAGGTCCATGTCGTGCTCGATGCCAAGAAGCAGGTAAGCTCTCGTGATGATAGTTTCGTTCCTGTGCACATCGGATCTTCGTATCGTACCTTCGAGCACTATGTTGAACAATAGATCAGAGAGTTCATCGCTCTTCTTTTAACGTTCAAGTAAGGAAACCTCGAAAAGCGGTCATATATGAAAATGAAAAAGCAGTTTTGTTTATACTGTTGGCAACATTTTCATCAAAACCAATCAATTGTATTCCAACAGTGATTTTTATGAATATTGTGTAAGGGATAGCGAAAAAACTTGCGTCTTCAGATTGCAAAGATGACCAGTTTTCAAAGCGTTCTCAGTTGAACTTTAATTAACCTAACGACACAAACAGGTCGGATATCTGTCCAGAAATTTTGACGCATCCAGCTCCATACGAATCCACTCAGGATCAGTTTCGTCGAAAAGTCATGCTCAAGCATTGTTTGTCGCAGTTCGTTAGGTTCCAGTGAATCGTACGCCGCCTTGAAATCCACAAACAGGTGATAAATGGTATTTCATATTTGAAATCAAAAAAGCAGTTTTTTCACACGTCTTCATGAAAACTAATAGGTAGTATTCCAACCATGATTTTCATGAAAATTGTGTAAAGGATAGCAGTTCTTCACACTGTTGTCAAAGATGACCGCTTTTCAAAGCTTTCTCGCTTGAGCCTTAATGAATTCATCGCTTCAAACGAGTGTCGGATGTATCTCCGTCTATTTCTATGTTTGATTTCAGCCCATTCAGCGTCCTACGAATCCGCAAAATCAGTTTTGACGGAAAGCCAGGTTAAAGGATTGCTGACTGTAGTTTGTTTCGTTTCACAGAATCGTACCGCGCCTTGAAATCTCCAAACATATGATTAGTTGTGCTCCCGAAATTTCATCCAGGCTTTGTCGCAGGGTTGAAATCTGATTCGTCGTTGATCATTCTTCTCGTTACTCACTTTGGCATTCGCCCATAAAGTATTCAAGCAATGGGCACAAACTGCCAAGCAGAAAATGGGTGAGAACCTTATCAGTGGCATGGAGGATCGATTGTTACTACACTCGAGTTTGTGGCCCTTCTTATTAGAAGGCTTTTTTTCAGATCAGTGAAGCACGATTTAGATAAGCTAATGTGTTGCTTCGCAGGGCGGTCATCCAGGACACCTTATATTCTCACTATTTGGTGACAGCGTTGCCAAATATTTTGACTGTGTATCTGGTGTCTCCTTTTTAAGCTAGGGAGTAATCAATTTGCCATCCTCCACACCATCACTCATTTCCATGTCGTAATCACTTGTCCATTCTCAATTTATTGTCTTCAATTTGCTCAATTGTTGAATTGGAGGTACTAGACGCAGTCTTTTTCGTCTTGGGTTTTGTGGATAACTTAATAGTGGTGGCTGGTGGCGGCAGCCACTAGTGGTTTCACGCAAGACATGAGTGATTCGTAGTTATGCTGCCTAAGCTAGACCCTCACCAATAGAAGACAAAAGATTAGTCCGTAAGATTTTAAGTCATTCTCTAATGAACCTGACACTTGTAGTTTTCCGATCTGTCTATTTCACATCCTTGCTCTCACTTGAGTACTATGGCTCTAAATTTTCATAACTTTCCCTACTCAGTAATCTCTAGCGTATTGAATGTCGTTAAAAAAATCAAAACAAACTAATCAAACCCGTTCTCGTAATTTACATCTAAAAGTTTTCTGTGTCGGGTGATTCAGAATTAACAATTGGACTAGATATTAGAATCTCTGATATCTATATCTAGAATTCCATCACCAGGACCCGGATCTCAAGGTTTATTTAAAATTTGTCATAAAAAAAGTTGTATCCGGGTATTTACCAACTTATCTGTTTGTGATCTCAAAGGGGTATATGAAACCTCAGCTTCAAAACTATTAAAGCACTATTATTTGTTTGGTTTACTTGACACTCTGCGTTGGCTGGAGTGAGCCGCGGAATTTTGTAGAGTTACAATGTCGTCATTATGTGAGAACACGGCTGCGTCTCCTTTTTAAGCTACGGAGTTAATCAGTTTTTTGCATGTCATCACTCACTTCCATGTCGTCATCACTACTGGTGTCTTGGAGTCGGCTAATCCTACTTCTCTTCTGCTAACGATATAGACCATCCTCGATGCCGTTTACTTTCTTGCCGGTTGTTGAATTGGAGGTACTAGATGCAGTCTATGTTCATTGGGTTTAACAGTAGTGGCTGGTTGGGTAGCTGCTAATGGTTTCACGAAAGATATCTTTGACTGCAAAATTGATTGATTTTCAGTTTGAAAAGGCATGCTGTGATCGCGTGAGGGGCAGCGTTCGATGTGTAATTGGAGCGCTTAAGCGGTACTCTCAGGAGAGTGTTACTGTTCAAGCTTTGAAGTTAACTCATTCGCTTGAGGCTAGTGCATCAATACGTACTGACAACAAATCGGCTAAAATTGGATCTACATTGGTGAAGGCTGCCAAACAGAAATAATTGATAACAGCTCGCACAGTCGGGAAGCAGGAACTGATCGTCGTCTCAGAATGAACCGTACAAATTTTCGTTGTGTAGCTTCAATTTGATTGCAGCCGTTCCTATAGGGTGGGTTTGACATCGCCGAATAATACTCCAAAGATGACCAAACTAGGGAGCAGTACAAACTTTTCAAATAGTATATATCCGCGAATAATTTGGCAGTACGGAAGATGAACCCTAGGTAACGCGATGCCCGCGATTATATGTGAAATTCAAGAACTTTCACGGAACTCTCTCTCGGAAAATAGGTAATCCTGATAGATTGTAGTCGAAGTTAATAGTTATCTTTTTCTAGAGAATGTTAATGCAGACATGTGGCGTCATTTGTACCGGCTTCCTCGATTATGGTGCTGGCTGTTGATTTGGGAGTGCTGGATGCGGCTTCATCAGTTGGTATTATCACTTGAATTGTACACACAAACTTTGCACCAGTTTGTGATAGTGAAATCTGTATTATTGAGTTGGTTTGCCGAAGTTGTTAATGCAGCCATTTTGCGGAATTTAGAAACATTCGATTACTACTACACTAAATGCTAAAGATATAAAAATTATGCGTCCTATAAGGTCCTAATACGGTTGAAGTTTTTGAGATAATCGAACGTGATCTACTTATTCTGTAATTCACATCGTTGAAGTAAAGAAGAAAGATAAGTGGTCCCTGCGGGGTGCCAGATGTAGCTGCAAACATTCCGTAGTATTCGTTTCCTATATCGACAGTTACGTTTACGGCCAACGAGATACGACTGGAACCAACGAAGAAGTTATCCGTTGAATCTAGGATTGAGTTTGTGGTGCAGATTGTACCGGTTTGTAAACTATCCTCGAACGTTGCCATTGATAGCGACAATTCGATTAACCGATGAAGTGGATCGACTAGGTCGAAAATGCATTTTTTTTCAAAAGCATCTCCGGCCAGGAGATGATAAGTAGATTACTTTCTTTAAGCTCACACATTGAACGTTCCAGCTGAGCTACACTATTGATGGCTGCGGCAACCTGGTCTGCCGACAAGGTTTCGGCGAATAAAACGGTGATGAATTTGGATGCGAACATTTACTTGTTTGTGAGATTGCTTTGCTTTCTTGCTGGTTGTTGATTTGGAGGTACTAGGCGCAGCCTCTGTTGGTTGGGTCTTGCTGGTGCCCGAACAACTGGTTACTGGTTTGCATACCGTGCGTGGTTTGACAAAAGATATTTTTAACTGCAATGTTAATTGTATTTGCTGTAGATAGACGTACTTTGGCAGTATCCGAGTATGATTTTCAGTTTGGTATAGAACCTGATTATAAAGCTGCTTCTTTAGCTTTCAAAGATCACAGCTTTCTCACTTGAACCACCATGAAACTAACGACACACACACAAGTCGGATGTATCTCCGCCTATTTGTACGTCTGAATTTAACCCATTATGTGCCATACGAAGCCGCCGGATCAGTTTCGTCGGAAAGCCATATTCAAGCATTATTTGCCACAGTTTGTTTCGCTTCACTGAATCGTACGCAGTCTTGAAATCCACAAAAAGATAAACTTAAGTGTGACCCTTCTTGAAGGTAGGTCTTATGAGACCGTCCAACTAATTCGAAAGTATTTTTTCAGATCAGTAAAACAGCATTTAATGGGTTGATGTTTGTCAACAGCGTTTCTCACTATTTTAACTGTACTTTCGAACAAAAAAGTCTGAAATAAGCTTGCATACGATAACTGGCAATGAAATTACTTTCATTCCTAGGATTTATATTAAATTTCTGGAGAATCCCATCGAGATACTCGCTGAGTCCATCACAATAGAGATTACACCAAAGTAGAGATTACAACGGCAGAATGTTCAAACCCGTTCTCATAATTTGCGGAAACAAATTCTACAATTTTTTTTAACACCACTGCAAAAAATGCAGTAGTTTTTGGTATCGCGTTATTTTACATTTACAATGGGACTCGGTATTAGTATCTCAGAATATTCAGAAATCTGTTAAAAAAAATCCATCATCAGGACCCGGATCCCAAGGTTTTTTTGAACTTTGTTTGCAAAACTGTATTTAGGAGTTTGGTTTATAAAATCTCAACTTTAGCTCTTATATTTACTTCATTTTACGTATATCGTCTTGGTCCATACTACCGGCATAAAGCAAGATAGTCCAATTATTCGACAGCCTTCCCAGTAATGTACATTTTCTATAAACATATGTCGTTAAGCGCATTCGATATTACCCTCAGTCAGCTACTGGTATCCGCTGAGTTGTAGAAAAGCTTCCAACCAGTTAAAGAGATTCGCAAAATCATTTATAGCACACGATAGGTGTTGTTTGCCAACCAGAAAACGCAAACAGCGTAATGTACAGTGAACATTTGAACAAGTGTACGTTCCAGGTAACAGCGTCGAAATCGATGGAGTCATAAATCGATTTTTCCCATGTTGTGAAGGAAGGATCTGGTAAATTTAAAGATCAATCAATGAATATTCCTCCGTCGTCACTACTAATACTACTTCTAGCATTGAAATGACTTTTTTAAGCTTTTTTAGTGCACCATTCGAAAAAAGTTTGAAGCATTGGCAATGCCTATTAAACGCTAATATGATGCTGCTTGTTGGTAAGAAGTATTTAAATATTTATATTAATATCTAATCTAATGCTAATATACAGTAAGAAATATCTGAAATGCAAATTTAAAGTTAAATTGGTTTGCTGAGGAAATAAGAATCTGTCCTTATTGGATGCATGGCGTTGTTTTCGGTATTTTGCTCCGTTCGTTCTGAATTGTATAGACAGTTTCGACTTGTATGCTCACCAGCAAAAAAGCACCGTTTGGATTACTTGAGAGGAAGTTTCTCCAAGTAGCAGTTAGACCGGATTCCACTAGCGACACGTATATTTTAATGAACTTGTGACAAGCACGTGGTACCAGATCATGTAGTACCTCTAATTTATCTTCTATGTACACGGGAATTTTGATTCCAACGTTGTCATTTTCCACCACGTTTATTAGGTTATTCTGCCAAACGAAACTTTCTGCTTGGACTATCGTGTTGAAAGGTATCAGTACTGCATGGCGCAGATGGTAAAACTGAATATAGGCCATTTGCTTTGGCGACCTATTTTTGGAAAATATTCTACCTTTCGATAACTCGATGATGGAACATACAATTCGAAGTCGACGGCCACGGTGTTGCGTAAGAGCCGCACTTTATCGTGTTTTCTTTGTTCTTGATACGATGTACATTAGAGCGTAGAGGTTGCTAGTTATCGTTCACTTTTCTTGTTTGTAGCTCTCACTGCGGGGTAGAAGTAGAAAGTAGACTGATATTTCTGATATGATGGAACTGGATAATTTGTTTTATATTTACACCTACCAACGAAGATGTGAACAAGACGGAAGATGGAATAAAACCCGTAATTTAAAAATTTGAAACAAAATTTACAGATTTCAATAAACTCTAAACACCAAATGTAAAACAAATTGTACTGGACAAAGGACTGGATTGGAAAGAGGACTGGACTGCACAGACGACAGAAAACAGAACAGTACAGAGGATAGAACAGAGTACGGAACATAGCATGTCATGGCATGACGGAACATGATATAACATGACATGACATTGCGTGACGTGGCATGGTATGACATGGCATGACTTTGCATGACATGACATAACATGGCATGACATGTTATGACATGACATGAGCTTCGCAGTCCGAATTTCTGAAAGTTCCAGTATGCCTTAACCCTTTGTCAAGGTTTTATCAATGCACTGTGTTCGCAGAGCAGATCCTCTGTTGTTTCACTTTATGGTCTGCAGACATACCATGCATCGTTTGTAATTTTACCAACCTTCGTTCGATGATTTCTACTAGGACCGTATCCAGTATATAGTCCTGTTATGATGCATATCTTCAATTATTTTCTATGCTCGTCGTGATCTAGTTATGGCCCGTCATTCGATTTTACGGCTGTTTGCCCACTTTTTTGTTCCTTTTTGAGGACACTCAATGAGACTCCACAGGATTGTTCTGAGCCAATACGATCAGTTAAGGCCATTTTTCTGCTAACGCATCGAATCTTTAGAACTATTAAGTGGATTATTCTCCGTCAACTGTTGGCGTGCAAAAACACACTTCCATACCTATTTCGAGCGACTTGTAGGAGTCGTCAAGCGATTTATGGGCTACCTCCGAAGAGGACTGCTTGTCACGTTGTAATTACCCAGTAAGAGTATAAACCCCAAGGTGGGTTCGAGAACGATTCGGCAGACCTGGATGACCACCAGTGACTTCGACTCGGACCGAATTCCAAGAGTTATGAATGTATAAGAAACTGGCAGTTCAAAAGTCCAGAATTTGGAAGTTAGAGACTATTCAGAATTCCAAAATATCTCAGCTAGTGTCCATAAAACCATGGATCTGAGCCTTACACACTACAAAGTACTCGTAAGTGAAACTTGAATCCTTCTTGGTCGGGGAGCGACGGTGATAGCTGGCTAATCAGGACAGCGCCTTATCCCGGAACAATCGGACCAAAGTGATGAAAAATGCTGGTATAAATATTGAATTCCACGGATGGAATTCAAATTCACCATCATTTTTAATCAGTTTTTAATTTTATTGACAGATTGACTGAATTGACAAATTGACTGAATATTGACAGAAAACCAGCTAAATTTCACACTATCATCACATATTTCACATTCACTAATTTCAACCAACTGCTTCCAAAACCTTCCGCCACCAGCAAATTGACATTCCGGAAGAAACCCGCCAGCCGATCTAACCTCCCTCCATACCAGATGCGCAACACATTTAGCAAACGCGATGCTAGGCAACAAAAGCTCCCCTATAAGAGCTATACATCCTGTCTCGCTTCTTTATAGATGCAGCAGCAACACCAACAGCGCAAACTAGTTACTCCTTCCCAAACCAAAAAACCGGGGCTTCGCTGCAGCTAGTAGCTCCTTGTATAAATATATACGCCGCTTCCACTAGAGTAGTGCATCGCACCGAACACGGGGTGCTTGCGCTTCAATAGATGAAAAACATAAAGAGGCAAGAAAAATAAAAGAACTTTTCACTTCGCCACAATCAGCGCACAGAGAAGATATCGGGAAAAGTCCTGCTGCCGAATATAAACGTGTGCGCGCGGAAGAAAACGGAACTTTTTTTTCGTTGCCTGTCGCCGCGCGTTATTCACGGACACACGGGGACACCAACACCAACGCAACAACAGACGAGGAGAGTCAGTCCAATCGACAGGAGAGAAATCACTCACATCCGCGCGCATACTGCGAGTGCACCAGTCGATGAGCGATGAGCGCACACAGAGGTAACAGAAAAAAAGACAAAAAAATAATCACACGAAACCGATCCAATGTTGCTGCTGTTGCTGTTGCTATTGCTGATGCGGTTCGAACAGTGTTCGATCTCTCCAATTCATCGTTCTCGCTCTCTCTCTCTGTCTCTCTCTGTCCCTCTCGCCCGCACCGAAACCGAACTATTTCGTCTAGTAGTCGATTCAGTCTCGAGACCTCTATAGCAGATGCGAGAGAGAGGGAGAGAGATTTGTGTGCTGGTATGTCTCCTGCAGACGCCGCTGGTTGCATATGTACGCAGACAGCTCAGCAGCAGCAGCAGTAGTGTGCCTTCTTGCAGGAAAAGGAGCATATGCAGCGCGAGTCGAGTTCCCGATCGTGTTGTCCGTGTGAGACGCGCGAGAGATTTTTGCACACACACCCGTCGTTCAGGCAGGCGAAAAAGAAAGCGAAATCGAACTCGTAATGTGCTGCTGCTGTCAATGGAAAGGGGAGCACAGCAGGCAGGCAGGCAGGCGAAATCGAATACAGATTCTCGGCTGGGTTAAAATGTGCATTGGTAGTGGTAGTAAGGTGGCGATGGTGGAGCTGCCTTGGAGAGCTATCGATATAAGGATTTGTGGGCCGTTTGCGCGGGTGGTGGGGGATTATTATTGTTTGTTCGTCTCTCGAATTGTGATTCAGAAGAAATCCGAACACGGAGCCGATACCGATCGCCGAGAGCACAGGATTGAGGAAGTTGGTCTTTGGTTGCCTCTTTCAATGCGCGCTGGAGGGGAGCGAGTTCTATTGAGTGTTTTCTCCGGCGAGGGGCGGGGGTCGTTAGATGTATATAAATCGGCTATCGGGAAGCTTGGAATGAAATATGTAAGCTTGTGTCTATCCCCGTGATCCTTTCCTGCCAGGACCCCGCTCGTGTACAACCACGTGCCCATTCGTGAATGGATGTAGTGGTATGTGAAGCTTCGCCAGTGTGGACTCGGTAGCTTTTTTTTCTTTCCCATTTCCTTTCATGCTCAATGCTTTCCTCGTCGTCGTCGTCGTCGTCAATAGCTTTGGTAGTTGTCGCTGCCTGCTGCGATATACTTTTGCGATGCAGTCAAAAAGAAAAGGTGTGATTTTTTATTACGTTCGTTTTTTTTTTGTTCCGATTATCATCATCATTCGGTCTCTGTCACTCGCGGGCCGTAATTTCCACGTTAATGTTGAAGCTCGGGCAACGGTTTTGGTAATCGTCGTTTCGATCACACATATAGGTTCTTTTCTCTCGCTCCCATTCCGCCGTGCTGTATAGATATGTGTGTACACACAATAAATATCGATACGCTTTGGCTCGCTCGTCACAGCACAGCGCGGTGCTCGTTTTTTGGGGTCGACGGGGGACCCGTCCGAAGAGCATGTGATTGTATGTAGCCTGGCCCCGTGCAGAGGTGTGATGGTCCCCCCGGCACATCGTCCCACAGTGAGGCGGAGCAGAGTATCGCTTATTGGTAACGCCTCTCCAACATCGATATTGGACCGTTCGTTTTTCGTACTTTTTCCTGCTTCCTCCTCTTCGTCAACCCGCTCGTTCTCGCTCACTCGCTCGCTCGCTCGCTCATCATTTTTATGTGCGCTTGAATCGTTCTTGCTATTTTTTATTCCTCGTCCATATCTGTGTTCGCATTGAAGTGCTAGAAGAAAACGTGATCATATTTTAGATTCGCCGTTGATTTGATTTTCCTCTTGCGCTCGGTACTCGCTTCGAACTCGATAAATCAAGCCACACGTCGCGCGGGCACAGAAGCCCAATTTGTTCACCACTCGAAGCCACTCTCGTCATCCGGAAAGGAATATTGTACCTCCCCCGCAGCGGACCTATGAAATATGACTAATTCGGAATCAAATTTCGTCCTGCCCCCCGTTCCGGCCTGTTCTGAGGCGGGCGGGTGGGCGAAAGAGTTATATCTTGAGTTGTGGTCGGACTTACCCCCGCTCCTCCTCATTCTTTTCGGAACGGCAAACAATTAAATGGACCTACGACGTTTCACTAATTTTATGCGAGACCGTTCAGCTTCTTGGTAGTTGGTACGATGTTATCGTCGCGATAAGCGCGAGCGTTTGCGGAAAGTACCTACCTACAACCAGAATGGTGGGTCATTGTTACGAGTGGAGCACAACGTAAAAAACAGAACAATTATATACTGGTTAGCTAAACTGGGAGAAAATTGACCAGGCGGTTATATGGCTTAATCCTTTCCGTTGTCGGGGGATTCATAGAATGGTGCTAGTTGGTTCGTTGTCGGATTGAATTGGAGATCGAATTGTAAACTAATAATTCAATTTTTTTGTCTTTTGACTTAAGTTCCAATACCTTATTTAGGACTGGTGGTATCCAACGGGGAAAAATGATCGGAAATGGTGAGTGAACTAAGCAATCATGTGAAAAAAATTCCCCCCAGAGGCGAGACTCGAACTCGCAACCTTTGAGACTCCGGCCCAATGCACTAACCCCTATGCTATCCCTGGGTATGGCGACATCCCAGATCATATGTTCTTTCTGGGATGTCGTCATACCCAGGGATAGCATAAGGGTTAGTGCATTGGGCCGGAGTCTCAAAGGTTGCGAGTTCGAGTCTCGCCTCTGGGGGGAATTTTTTTCACATGATTGCTTAGTTCATTCACCATTTCCGATCATTTTTCCCCGTTGGATACCACCAGATCGAATTGTGATTTTTTTACTGATTTCGATTTGCACCGTTCGTCAATGTCAACGCACACTAACTCAAAATAACTCAAAAGTGAGTGACATGCATCTTAATTTCATGAACAGTACACAGTGAATAAATGTGCTATTTCGACTCTTCGGTTTTGAATTTGAGGCGAAATTGTTGAAATACATGGCCATTTAAAATTTCACTCGTTTGAATTTCTCGTCGATTTTGTCAGCCTCATACAAAAATATGTTTGATTGGCTCTAGCAGGTGAACCAAGCCAAATTCGAGTAATCTAGAGCATATTTTCCTTATCTTAAAGATTTTGCGCAGATATACCAAATAAATAATAAATAATAAATAATAGATAATAGATAATAGATAATAGATAATAGATAATAGATAATAGATAATAGATAATAGATAATAGATAATAGATAATAGATAATAGATAATAGATAATAGATAATAGATAATAGATAATAGATAATAGATAATAGATAATAGATAATAGATAATAGATAATAGATAATAGATAATAGATAATAGATAATAGATAATAGATAATAGATAATAGATAATAGATAATAGATAATAGATAATAGATAATAGATAATAGATAATAGATAATAGATAATAGATGATGGATAATAGATAATAGATAATAGATAATAGATAATAGATAATAGATAATAGATAATAGATAATAGATAATAGATAATAGATAATAGATAATAGATAATAAATAATAGATAATGGATAATATATAACAGATAATAGATAATAGATAATAGATAATAGATAATAGATAATAGATAATAGATAATAGATAATAGATAATAGATAATAGATAATAGATAATAGATAATAGATAATGGATAATAGATAATAGATAATAGATAATAGATAATAGATAATAGATAATAGATAATGGATAATAGATAATAGATAATAGATAATAGATAATAGATAATAGATAATAGATAATAGATAATAGATAATAGATAATAGATAATAGATAATAGATAATAGATAATAGATAATAGATAATAGATAATAGATAATAGATAATAGATAATAGATAATAGATAATAGATAATAGATAATAGATAATAGATAATAGATAATAGATAATAGATAATAGATAATAGATAATAGATAATAGATAATAGATAATAGATAATAGATAATAGATAATAGATAATAGATAATAGATAATAGATGATAGATGATAGATGATAGATGATAAATTATAAAGCTCCCAGATGCTGTTGAGATACAAGATTCCTTTTTCAAATGGTTTTTTTCTTTTAAATGAATTAAAATTTATAAATTTAACTGATTCTTTTTGTAATTCTCTTCTTGTTAGCAACTGTACTCAATAAATAATTCCATCGTTCATTTTAATGCTTTCCTCTCAATTCATTTCTGAATTTCTTTTTAATTCTATTTCTCAGATCTTGTTTACAGTTTTAGTTAGCTTTAAATTTATTTTATTATGTTTTTGAAGTTATGATGTTAGTTTTGTTTATTCTTCGTTACACGGTCTCACACGTGAACCTACAAAGGCCCGTGTTTGCGCAATTATGAATCGGTCACGTCCGGAAATTTACCCTATGGCCACACGGTTACAAAATCGAAATCATGCACGCGAAGTTGCACACACGCGACTTACAAAAACCCACGCCATCGAACAAATTACCATACAAACGCTCGAGCTCCTCGCTATGATACACTAAGCCGAACATGCAATCGCGACCTTTCACGCGCATTACGCTCAATATTGTGAAAACACAAAAATGATCAACGCGGTCTCAAGCACCGTACACTCAATATCACAATCAGAATAACGCCCCAATGCATTGGGCTTAAGCAGTGTTTTAATCGGTGACATTTCCCGTCTCGTCTGCAATTATAGCGAGTGATTCTGACAGCAATCCTTTCCGAGGACCTAGCTTTACAGCTCCAGTAGGACAACTCTCAGAAAAAAAAACTTCACGATTGTGTTTCTTAAATGTTTCCCGGTTTTCCTTTCAAGGTGTCGTGAGAGAAGATGTGAGCTGTTAGTGTAGAGAGAGAGAGAGGAAAAGTAAGAGGTAAGACATTTGAAAAGAGTAGTGAGACTGACTTATGACTTAGCAGCGATATGTGAAAATGGAGAAGTTATGCCAACTCAAGCGATTTTTCCATAAATCCTCAGATTTTTGTCTTTTTACGAACCTGCGTTTTTTAATTTTTAAGAAATCTACGGAAATTAGTCAAAAAGTTCTTCGCGAATTTTGTCTATCAATCAAAAATTCAAAGGTATTTTTACATAGAATATGTGTGTAAAGTTTGAATGAAATCGGTTAAGTGGTTTTTGAATGGCAGGTAACACCGAAAATTATGTTTTTTTGGATTATTTCCAATCTTGATACTGCGTGACGTTGTAGTTTAATTTAAAAAAATATGATACTCCAACTAAGGAGAGAGAAGAGATATCACTCTTCATGCGAATGCGAAAACATAATTCTTTTCGGTTTTCTTTGTCAGCCAAATGGGCTACACACCATCCTCAATAGTCACGCCGGAGAGCAATTTGTTCAATTCCATCATTTCGGATGCCCAGCTGCAGCTGACGGGGGATAATCCAGGTCTTTTTGTTTCCACGGGCTGCGTTTCCTGTCAGCTCCACTATTTCGGTGGCGGAATATTACTTTACGACCGCCGGCTCTCACGGTAAAGAGGGAAGAGTCTGTCTTTGCCAAGCGACATGCTGGTGAACTTGAGTGATTTGTAGTTATGCTGCTAAGCTCGACCCCCATCAGCAGAAGACAAAAGTTTAGACCGTAAGATATTAAGCTTGTTATAATGACCCTGCCTCTTCTAGTTTTCCTATCTATATACTTCACCTCCTTGCTCTTACTTGAGTACTATGGCTCTAAATTTTCATAACTTTTCCTACCCAGTAATCTCTAGCTAATTGAATATCGTTAAAATGTAAAAATGAAAATGTGACTACATAGTCGAAATGAAAAAAAAAATGAAAAAAAGAAAAACAGACTTGTCCTTCTTTACCGATTCTGCATTCGGTTCAGTTTACATTCGAAGCTTGGGCTGGCCATCGAATGAAATCAGTTTACTTCTATCGTCAAAGAGAAAAAACTGTTTAAGATTTGCGGCATGTAATTAGCGGGAACCAACCAGGAATGAACTTCAGTCAGATGATTTAAAATCGGGTTTTCCCGTGTGAGTGTTGTGTGTATGCTAATTTCGACCCGCCAGATATATTTATTTATTTATTTAGGGAAAAACCCATTTGAGACAAGTTAAAATCAAAGGACGTGTAAAAATAAAAATGTAAACAATAGTTGATGAAGGAAAAGATTTACAAATTCAATTCTTGGTTGATGGTTTGACAGCGGTGATAAGGGCTGATTTGTTTTCCAAAGAAAATGTTCTCTGGTGGGAGATTTTTGTTCCAATTGGCCCCCGTTACTAGCACGGAGCTATACAAACTAATCATTAGTCAGTCCACGGAGCCGACTGAATCTTAATAATCACCTTTTCGCCCGATGGCGAAATGTAGTATCCGGTCGATCAACAAGGTTGACTAATAGAAACCGACTAAAATCACAATTATTTTTGTTCAAGATTTGCGGCTCAGTGCATGAAATTAGCAGTAACCGTCTAACCGATCCCGAACTGGCTTTGGTCGGGTATTTCAAAATCCGGCTTTTCGTCGTGTATGCTACTTTCGGTTTAACTGATACTGAGCGAAGTCGAGACGAAAATTTTTGACGCTAAAGTTATTGGTATTGTGCCTTATTTACAATAGCCGCCCTGTAGCAAAGGTTCAGAAACTCAGAGTCGAAAGAATGAATTAAATCACCCCCATGATGCAGAAGGCTAACAGACAAATGTTTCACCGCCGCGAAAAAAGATCTCCGCGTGCAATATGAAGTTGCGTGCATCAGAACCAACGGACGCGAATAATATTTGTTTTTGTGTTTATTTTCTACAAAATGTAAACATATCATGGACGCACGGTTCCGTTAGGCTATCGCTATGAACTGTGTCGAATTAACGAATTTATAAAAAAAATAATAAATTTTTCTGTTCTGCCAAACGCAGGAGTGGAACTCGAATTTTTTGCTATTCGACCGAGTCCGAGTACCGGTGGGAACGGAGCTTAGGCTTACGGGAATTACTTTCATACAGTTTCATCAGCTACGCGAATCAGTACTGATATCATTCAACACGGTAGCCCTAGTAGAAAGTTTCATCTTGCAGCACAACCTATAAAACGTGGTTGAAAGTGAGTGCGTTACGATGAGAGAACAGAGGTACGACTACACAACTTAGCACCGAGTACACCCCGTGAGTTAATTTCAAAATACGTGTTGCAATACGGAAAAACGTAATCTGTCTCTTCTGATACTGGGAGAAACTTCTTCTCGTGTATTGCCAACGGTCTTCTTGTGGTGACAATGCAGGACAACAGACTTATTCCTTCCTACCTGACTATACAATTCAAAGCACATGCAACTACAATTACGCAAACCACACTAGGTACCCATCAAGGACAGATTCCAACGTGCCATTTTTGTTATCAAACGACTGTGCCAAGGCGGATACACGGCCGTGACCCATAAGATCAACAGACCGAAACAAGAACATCCATCAGGAGATTGAGCCACTGTGCTCGCTGCATTGCTGGTGCTCATCAAAAACACAACTAAACAAGTCTATCCTACTGTGTTTCATCACAATTCAATTTAGGCGCCTTAGCCTAAAGGTTTTTGAACTCCTGTATATTTCCAACAGCTTTAAATTACTTTTAGCAGATCTTCCCCACAATCACCTCGTAACGTTCGATGGCTCTAAGCTAAGGGCTGTTTGGTGGTTTGATGTCTTTCTCACCGAAATCTATACTCTTTTCTGTGAGCCAATTGAGAGTTCTTTTGTGTAGTAACTCGGGAACTTCAGATGCGCATAAAAAGTTCCGGTAGTGTAAAAAATGGTAGACTTCATACCGTAGGAGCATATTGCTTCCCATACAAGTATTTTTTCATCAAATTTCTCCGACCGCTTCGCTTACATCCTCCCTTAGGCCGGCGCGTAGGTCTCGTCGTTCATCAAATTTTGATGATTGAAATAACTTCGTTGAATATATGAAACCGGTAGCAGTGATAATTGAAAAAAATATTTTTGTGGCTAATCCAAATATAAAGAACTATAACATCTTCAGCACTTAAAGAAGACACTTCGTGTATTCAGCAAAAATATTCGTAAAGGTAATCTCCACAACTTTTCCAAAGAAGTAAGCTCATTTCTTTTGCCAAAAAAAATAGCTGAAAAATTTCACTTACAGGAGAATCACTAAAATCGTCCATTTTGTTAATTCAAACTGTTTTACGGAACATACCGAACTTGTCAGAATGATATTTAAAAAAATAGATTAATAAATTGACTTCAAAGGGATCATCCATAAACAATAAGCTATAAGGTTGAAGATATTACAGATGAATACTTTATGTCTTCAGAAAAGTTGTTGGCAAAAGCTTGGTCTACAACTGTGCTGTAGACATAATTTTAATATATGGACTTAAAAGAAAGTTTTCAGATATATCTCTCTGTTAGGGAGATTAATCATTAAAATTACAACATCATAATTAATGGATCGCACAATTTTGGCAAAATACACTGTGCTTTTCAGCCCACATGTGTAAATTGCTTGCCAAACCAAGTGTTTTTTGGGAACGTTGTCTACTTGTCTTGAACCATTCCTTTTTCGGTAGCCGTTGGAAACTTTTGATCTGGCAGGTTCTTGAAATCCGTTTTGATGTACCATGGTGTTTTGCTTATCATCTTGATGCCGATATCTCCAATGAAAGATTACGATTACGTTGCCACTCTTCTTCCGGTTACCGTCAAATTCTGAATTCAGTTCGCGTATGCCTCACCCTTATTCGATTCATTCCGAACAAGGCGTCTATAATTCGTCTTTTTAGCACGCTTGGTTTTTTTTATGTTGCGATTCTAACAGAGGTCTAATAATGCCAAGTGGTGGAGTTATCATCGCAGTTTTGTCTCTGTTTTAGTCTTATTGATTTTTTTTCATCAAAATTCAAAATAATTGAACATGTTACAAAATCCATATTTTTACCTCAGTGTATTTTTCGCCGGATCAAGCTTGCAAATCAACATATGAAATCTTCTTCCAAGTAGCTAACGAATTAATATCGAACTTACCTCCAGAGCTTTAAGTTCATATTTATGATGATTGCAAGCTAGTCAACATAAGAGGATTTTATTCCTGGCTCTGAAAATGAGAAGATTCTACTTCCAGTCGTTGGTGAAAACTAAACATGAGAATATATGTTTGAGAAAAATACAGTGCTAAGGGTAAATCAAATAAACCATATAAAAATCTATAAAACCGTTACTTAGATCTGTTATTAGCAAAAATTTATCAAGATTTCTGTCTTGATGAATCTCTTTTCTACTAATGGAAAACGTAGGCCATTTACAGTAATTTCCTGAATGTTATATGTAATAAAGTTATGAAAATATTGGGTATAAATTGTGAAGCGCAAATTGACAGTCCTCTTTACAGAGTCAAGAAAATACTGAATGTGCAGTAGGAATCTTTTATTATATTTGTATAGTAATACAGGAGAAATCTCCACCTGCAAAAAATACTGTCGGTAGCCGGCTGCCCAGAGCTTTAATAAAACTCAAAAACTAAACAAAATCAACAAACTTTTTGAGTGACTGTATACTCGAAGACTAAACAACTGGACAAAACACTACATTCTACATGCAGTTAAGGTTGTAATATGGGTCGTATTGGTATTCAACTCCCAGTTGCCATTTTTAAGTAACTCATTAGATAATCATCAGTGAAACATGATGAAGTTGGTGTGGAATCCGCCAAAAGCATCGTGTCACAACGCATCCTTTCGATCAGTTCAAATAGTTTCTTAGATATACGTGAAATCAAGCCACTATAATGGAATTGATTTATTCTTTTGGAAACCTTAAATATTGTAGTCCAATAATCAACAGAAAACAGGGTTTTCGTTGCTAACTTCTTAATTTCCACTATTCTCCTGAAAAATTCTGGTAAAGCGAATTTTCTTTTCTTTTGGGACATAACAATAATGAGCATGACTGTATGTAATTTATAGAACTTTGCGATCGTTATTTCTCTTTTCGATTCAATGATCTTTCTAATCAAAACTACCTCGACAGCAAAAATTGAAAATTTACACTAAAATAATTTAGTTTTAATAAATCTAAATAAATGTTCCCTCGTTTTACGGTAGCGTAGATTCAGCAGCAGCATAATTGGGCGAAGATAAGGCTGTGATTGATAAAATTATTATTTTTTGTTTACTGCGTTGTAGCAAAGAAACTCACAGTCCTTAGAGAATTAAATGACCACCAAGATGTAGAAGGCCAGCAGACAAATGATTCACCGCCGCGAAAGAAGGTCTCCACGCTCAACAGAAAGTTGCGTACATGAGATCCAATGGACAATCAATACTATGTGGTTTAGAGTCGATCGAGGCGCTGAAATTTCCATTAAATCAAGGATTTTCACGAAAAATATTTTTTGTATGGGAACTATAAAATGTAAAATTTGATATAAGTATTTTGTTAAAACTTCTTTTTTTATTAAAATGTGGTCTTTTAAACTTTAAAACATGATAAAAATGCAGTTTTTTTATTTGTTACGTTTCAAAAACTACTAAAACTTTTTAATAAAAATCGGTGGTTTAGTGAAAATCTCGGAACCCACTTGACGTGATTTAACTCCTTTAGATACATATATTTTTTACATATTTTCAACATACGGCTCTGTTTAACTATCACTATGAACCGTGTCAAAAAAGAAGCGAATTTAAAAAGTAATTTCTCTTATTTTTGCGAAACGTGGTAATTTTGTGCTATTCGACCGAGTACTCAGAATGGTGGATACCGAACATAGGCTTACGGAAGTTGCTTTCATACAGTTTCATCACCTACGCAAGTCAGTACTGATATCATTCGACACGGTAGTCCTAGTAGAAAAATTACGAAAAACCTCAATCACGTGGTTGAAAACGTTCAAATTAAGACTTTCGCGTATATAAAAAATAGAAGAGGTACGACTACACTACTTAGCACTGCGTACATCCCGTGAGTCAATTGCAGAACACATGTTGTAATACGGAGAATTGAAATCTGTTACATCTAATACTGGAAGATACCTCTTCTCGGGTATTCCAAACGGTGTTCTTGTGGTGAGGATGATGGTCGAAAAACTTATTCCTTCCTACCTGACTACACTGACCATGATCACAAATCAGTCCCATAAAGATAGGAAATCCTATAGAAAATAGGACAAATATGTTATCATGAGCAATACACAATTCAAAACATATGGAACTACAATTACACAAACAACACTAGGTATTCATCAATGACAGATTCCTTCGTGCCAGTTCTGTAATTTACAGTGTGAAAAACTTTGTGCGGAAGCTGTTAAGGAAAAATGCAGCTACTACAATCAAATCAATCCTACATTCCTCGAAATCGTCAGTTAAATCACAAGCAGCACAGTAGCAGCCATTCAGGCAGCTGTGAATAACCGAATCAAGTGTTTATGTATTCAAAAAGTCGCCAATTTAGGTTCTACTGGAGCCTCATAGACATTTCTGAGACTCCTCAGATAATCATCAAACTCCATAATTTGCAATGGGCGACGCGCATGCTTGTACTCAAGCCCATTTTAATTTCTGTTAAAAGCAACGCAAAACAATTGTTCATCCCTTTACCTCTACGTAAACCAAATTAAGAATCTAATAGTAAGACATTTACTTCGACTCAATAATTTTCTCAAGCAATTTTCGAATGCAGGAAAGCATTGTGATCGGCCGATATGAGCTGTGATCGGAGCTGGGTTTTCCCGGTTTCGGAATGACGAACTTTCATTTGTCACCAGTCTCCAGATGAGCATTTTAACTCGCCAGGAACTTATTGAATAAAGTTAACAGGTACCTTTTCGCGGAATCTTCAGCAAGTTGAATGTGATTCTGTCTAACTGCGGTGCGTTATTGGTGCCCGGTAAAAGAACTCCACCTTCGGAAACCGGTACTGTCTTCTGTGTCGGCAGAGAGTCCCGGCATACTTTTTTGGCGAAATTGGATTTCCAGCGGTTGGAATATTCCATGCTCTCGTTGGGCATACGTTTCTCTCGTTAACCCGTCGATGAACCGGCGCCAATAACCGCATTTTTAAGCTGTTTGTTTTAGTTTCTCATATGTCGCATATTTTCTGAAGTTGTCGGGCATTCAAACCTTCTCGAGGTCCTAATATGCGGAAGCTTTCTCCGCCTACACGACTGAACACTCTTTGTGCCACCACGTGGTGGAACAATGTCCAAGGGAAATTAATTGTGTAGGCTAGATTTTTCGGATATCCCGGTCACGTAGCCCTCATCAGTATTTTGTGTGAACTTATACGAAACATTGATTGTTTTCGGCGCTCTTGAATCGATAGCAATTGTAATTACGTTCGAAATCGTGGGGATCAGGTATTACCTTCCATATGGAATCCAATAGCAACGATGTTGAGCAAAGGGGTAGGTTGTCACTTCTCCTGTTTTCAAATTGGTCAGTGGAGTAAAGTGGATCGATTATCCTACCGTGGAAGTTGCGTTTTGAAAGAATATCCTCATTCCGGAGAGTAGTTCTGCAATATCATAAAGCCGTCGGTGGCCAACCGAGACTTTAGGTGGAATGAATGTGGAAAAAATGCAACGATCTTTGCCTTCGATCCTAACTTGGAAAGCGATAACTTTAATTCGTGGTATCGAGGAAAGGTTAACTCGATAGAAATCGTAGCACGTTTTGGTCCCTAAAAGTACTTCTCTATAAGTGTCATCTCGGTCCAAACGAACATCATGCAAACCTTTAAAATCGGGGTCTAAAGTGAGCCATGTTTCACTCAATTTAAGCTGTTAGAGTTTTGAGTGTCATTGGAAGCGCTAGGAATTTCTTGTTTGATCTCAAATCTACAAGACCAGGTGCTGTTTACTTCGGATTTGTGGCGGCTCTTCCTGGATCTATTATATTTGTTACCTTTTGGCTTTTACAAGGAATCTCAGGTGAGGAAATATTCTTCTTTTTCGTGTAGCCTCTAGGTACAGTAAACGATGTCCCCTCTTGGATCAGTGACCTTAAGAAAACGCTCCAGTTCTCCTCGATTGATCGCGAAACATGTCGCATTTCCACCACAAGAATCATCCCCATGATTCTCTCAATGAAAGTCAGCGTGGCGAAATGGCTTGCAGTTAGTGCATCTCATGACCAGTCGTACCTTGTCGAAGTGGACGTAAATTGCTAAAGTCACTAAAGGATGAAAGTCACTCAATACTAGTCTAAATGGACATAGTATTTTGTTCCGTCCTTTGTGACTGATCCGGAATGTAATCGCTTGCATACCAAAATTATTGCCGACTAGAGCAGGGGTGTTTTGAAACAGCTAACTTCTTACTTCGGCAGATCCACTTATGGCGAATTCGAATCGGTGACTACGCCATTTATCTCTACTTTGTGAGCGGGTACATAGACACGGTATGTTTTCGTGAGGATCTTGTCTCCAGCAATGTCATTTGCTTGATTTAGACTGCCAATAATTATAAAAAAGCGGTAAAAGGAATGGAATCAACACACAACAATCCGACCGCAAAATTTATTCAATATTATGTGATCAAGTTGTGATAAACCCCTTAAATTAATTGCCAACTCATATAACATATAACGATTCCAACAAACAAATATACCAAAATCTGTTTGATCACTCTTCCAGATCTCCGAAAAAATGTCCACATGTGTAACACAATCCAACCCATTTTCTGTAGCAAACTTATCTGCCCCCTGCAATCGACTGCACAAAAGCACCGAAACTCAATTTAAAGCTAACTGAATCCATCTTCCAATCTATCTCTCTTTCTCTCTGGCGAGCCATCAACTTTAATCCAATTTCCCGATCGCCATTAGCAGCAGCAGCACCAGCCAGCAGTCATCGGAGCAACAGCGCCCCGCATCCCGAAAGCTGAACTGCGTCCGTGTTCACAGCAAAACTTTTCCCCCTCCCGAGACGTGTCATCGTCTTGGCGTCTCTTTCCGTTCGTCGACGAGATGCCGGACAGAATCCAATTCCGATATATGTTGTACATAGCCGCGCAAGAAGTGCAATTTCATTCCATCTCGCGCGCGCATCCATCGCTCTATGCACAAGCAATTTTATCGGAACGGCAACGGGCGGGTGGAGGTGTGGAGGACCAAACAAAACACAAGAAGAAGAAGAAGCAAAAAAAATGTGCCCTGTCACCAGTGGAAAGAACCCGAACCGATCCGGGGAAACTCTCATCCTCATCCTCCGCTGTGCATCGATTGGTCCTCGATCTATAGTGTTATTTACACACAAACGAATCGGCATCTCGCTCTCCGCCTTACTGCTGCAAGCCAGGCCACGCGGACTTTGGAATCGAATGCCAGGATGCTACACTGCAGATCACACATACAGGCCCAAAGCTCGTAGCAGCACCTAAGAGCAGCAAAGGCAGCAACAGCAACAGCAACTACATCCGGTTCGGTGGCGCGAGTGCGCTTTGATTCGATTTGGCTTTGGGAAAATCGAAATCGAAAAAAGCTCCTTTTCCTGTGTGCTCTATGTTTTATCTTTCCATCCTTCAGTGCTTCGATTTTCCGGGCCCCGCCGCCATCGAAGGTGTGTGTGCTGTTGCTGCTGCTGCTACTTCTGCCGATACCAGAGAGCACATCCTTCTCGATTCTCCTCCGATGATGATGATGATCAGCCTCGCAGCCAGCAATCGGAGAAATACAATTCCGAATATCGCTTATCTATATGTTTGTGAAAGCGATTTTACGAGCTTTGAAGAACGAGAGAGCGCGATACTAGCGCTCTTCCTTGCTCGCTCTCTCTCTCTCTCTTCCCAATACACATACTCGATCTCTCCATGTCGCGCCGAAATCATCTCGAAGTTTATAAACATTTTCTTTTTTTTTGTGTCGTTCCTTCTTCTCAACCCAGTCCGCTTGCCCTTCTATCGCTTCCTTTTTCGATTGAGTGAGTGCTTTTTTTGCAACGGCAAAAGCATCGAATGCCACCCAACCACCCAACGATGGACGCCGATACGCTACGGTAGAGAGCTTTCCGTTTCAGCTGTATTTCAGCTCTCTCGCTCGCACCCGGCACTGACTTAGCACCAGTGCAGTGGATGTCCTGTTCTTCACTCCCCCCCCCCACGAATGCTTTCCACTAGCAGCAGCACACCGGCGATTCCACCCGACGTCTTTCTGCGGTTATGTCGTACATGCAATACTACTGCTTCTTTCGTCGTCGTCGCCGGAGTCGTCTTTTTTGCCTGCCTGTTACTCTCCAAGCGGTAATAAAAATTGATTTTCCATCACCGAGAATGGAGCGCAGCGGGAAACTCACCACGCTCCACTTTCGAGGCAGAATTTTGCACTGTACCCATCGTGTGGATAGTGGCGATGGTGACGGCACCGGCGGCAGAGTGAACGGAGTAGTATGCTGTGCTTTTTCCCTGTATTTTCAAAGTCTCACTCAGCCTTCAACAGATGTTGTTTTGGGAGAAAGTCCGCGCGCCGTTGCCGCTTGCTTCGTTAAAGAGTTGAGTTTGGTTGCCGGGTTTTATTAAAGACTTTTTCGTTGGAAAGTTAAGTTATTTTCTTTTGTTTGTTGTAGTTGTTCTGTTTGTCAGATTTTGGTGAAATGAGAAAAAAGTCCAAAATTACCGATCGGATACTGATGACCATGTGTCTCCTTGAAATCATAGTCCAACGAAAACGCATGGTGTTTTGTAAAAACTCGCATGGTGTTTCGAAAGAATGACCCAAACGTTGGATACGATCCGGTAAATTTGTTAATTTTAGTTAGTTTTATCGCTTGATTAGATGAAGTCTTGGTTTATGAAGTTTTTACTAAGCCTTTTGGAGCGTAATGGCCTGCAAAGCGCTTCGTATAAAACTTTGCTAAGTTTTTATGAGGATTTCTGATTTTTTCTCTTAAAACTCAACATGATTTGAAATCGGATGAAACCTGCAACATGCTTCTTTGGCTTTTTATGAGGCCCAATGTTAGTTTAAATTGCAGTACTTCTTCATTAGAGGATTAGTAAATGGCTCTAAATATGTAATTTTTTTACATTTTCCAGTCCCTTGGTGTTTTGAGAACTTAAAATCAATAATAACGCCACATTCCTGTCCTGATAAAATAAACTATCTTTGTTTCGTAGAGCAAAAAATGTAAGATTTACGCACGCACGAAGCTTTCTACGGACTCCTTTACTCAACCAGATAACAGTATTGATAACTTTTAAATCAATATGAGGGTCATTCAGAGACTTCTTTTTTGAATAGAATACTCATTTGAATTGCGGTTATTTAGATTAGATTTGATATTATTTGAACAAATATCTGACTAAGGGCCGATTTCTTCACCCTAGCTTAACTTGATGACGTACACGAGCTTTCTAGTTCCAGCTGTAGAGAAACGTCAACAAGTGGACGCTCTATATTTTGATTTCGCAAAAGCATTCGACAAGGTGCCCCACAACATTGCTGTTTTGAAGCTGGAGCGACTAGGCTTTCCTGAGTGGGTTACCAGATGGCTGCATTCTTACCTCTCACAACGATCTGCCTTCGTTAGAATTGGCACTACATGCTCAAGCGCATTCGTAACGCCAACCGGTGTGCCTCAAGGAAGTCACCTAGGCCCTCTGATCTTTCTCTTATTCATCAACGACCTCTGCACCCGCATCAACTCTGAAAAACTGCTCTATGCTGATGATCTGAAAATCTTTCGTTCAATTGCTTCAGCACTGGACTCTGCTGTGCTTCAAGACGATATAGCCAATATAGAGGAATGGTGTTTGCTGAACGGTATGCAGATCAACATTGATAAATGTAAGATGATAAGTTTCGGACGTTCGGCAAATATAAGGCGTTGCGAATATACTCTTCAAGCCTGTGTCATCGAGCGGGTGGATTCTATCCGTGACCTGGGAGTGTTATTCGACAGAAAACTTCGTTTCGCCGACCACATCACTGCAACAACGGCGAAGGCTTTTGCAACATTGGGTTTTCGAAAACGGAACGCTGTCGATTTTGTGGATTTCTACGCACTGAAATCTTTATACTGCGCACTGGTCCGGAGCACTTTGGAGTATGCTCTACAAGTATGGGCGCCATACAACGCCGTTCAAAGCAGCCGACTGGAGCGCGTTCAGAGAAGTTTTGTACGATTTGCTCTCAGAAAATTGCCTTGGAACGACCCTATCCGTCTTCCGCCGTATAATAATAGATGCATGTTGCTAGATTTGCCAACGCTGAAGTCTCGCCGCACGTTCTTGCAAAGAATGTTCATTTTCGATATGTTGTCGAACAATATTGACTGTCCCGACATTCTCTCAAGGATTCATTTATTTGTACCCCCTCGTGATATAAGGAATCGTCCGCTTCTGTGGATTCCCAGGCACCGCACAGTATATGGCCAGAACAATCCGCTAGACAGATGTTGTAGCAGATTCAACGAAACTGTTTTAGCTTATGACTTCCATACCACTAAATCTAATTATAAGTTAGCAATTAGAAATTTTTAACATTGACACTAGCAATAGCATTAAGTGTAATCTGTACGATATATATCGAAGATGTAATAAATAAATAAATTAACGCTTAAACTAGGTTTAAACGTACGGGTAAACCTGGTTTAAAAGTTAAGCGAGGGTAAAAAAATCGGTCCTAACTCATTTACTTATTTACCACGGAGAAGCGAAATTGCCACAAAAAGTATATCTCGATTCTGTCAGTGTCCCAACAATGTTAGCCTAAAATATATCATTAACAATATTGGGCAATCACCTTGGCTGCACCGAAAACGGCGGTATTTAGGAATTTGCTTTTCTTAATCTTTGTTTTTTGTTTGCGCAAATTACCTAAATAATCGTTAAATCCATCCGTATTTTCGTGGCTAGGAATCGGAATTTTGATAATAATACTGGCTATTGGGAAATCGTTAGAGCTAACACCTACTACGTTTCACAACTAAGTTTATCAACCTTTTTCATAATACCACTGCCATCCGGTGGGGATTTGGAGGCTAAAACATGCACACGCACTCACACATTCTACATCTGAGATGAGACTATTATCAAAGAAGTAATTTATTTGATAAATTCTTAGTTTTTTTTATTTTCAAATCATTAGTAAATTTGCCAAAAATGTCTTCATTTTTTGTGGAAGCAACACTAAATTAACCCATATTCTATTTTTCGTAAGGAGCTACTTTAACCCTTTACAACTTATTATTATCCAAATTTCATTACAACCAACAGATTTCGGGATATGGTTCTACGAAAAACAAATGATTTCATAACGCATACGCGTTCTGTAAAAGTGAGTTTCGAGCTGAGAAGGTCGATCGAAATATAGATTAACTCCCAAAAAAGAATACACGTGTGACGCTTCTTCTAAATTGTAGAGCCTGACTATTGGCGAATTTGACTGAGCATTGCTCATGTACTGACAGTTAACGCCACATTTGAGATAGAGCTACTCTCCTGGTTTCTAGTTGGATGCGTTAACCACTCCTCTATCGAGCAACTGAAATGACTGCGTCACATATTCCTAACAGTTTCAATCGCCAGTTAATTATTTATTTTTATGGGTTTATTTTTGTACTTAGGTCCTAGCTCAATAGTTTTCTTATTGATTTATTTGCTTTCATATAGTATAATTAACTTCTATTTTTTATAATTTCTGCTTTCTTTATTTTTGCATTTTTTCATTTAATTTCTTATGTCGTTCTATTGTTTGCTCTTCCGATATAGTATATACTTATTTGTGTTCGATTTTTGTTTTCTCCCTTTCCAATTTCACTCGCCTTGTTTTTCTTTATTTTGTTATTTACTTGGTTTAAAGCTTTTTCGTCTCTTAATTCCTATCATTCTGCTTTTCTTCTTTTTCCTTGTATTTTTATGCTTTGTTTCAATTATAGAGATTCTGTTCCATTCCCCTATTCTATCGAATTAGAAAAATCTCTAGCCCTATGTGCGAGCTGCTTACGAAGCAAATTAATTTATCTACTATGCTATAACTGCTCCCATTTTCCTTTTATGTTCTATCCTTGCTTCATCTTTTTCTCAGTTTCTTATTTTGTTATTTTTATTATTTATTTTTATTCCTAATTTTATTTTATTTTCTTTTGTTCTTTATTCTAATCTTTCTTCCTA
Organism: Topomyia yanbarensis; assembly: GCF_030247195.1. NCBI lineage: Eukaryota > Metazoa > Arthropoda > Insecta > Diptera > Culicidae > Topomyia > Topomyia yanbarensis. The sequence continues at coordinate 448,932,207 of NC_080671.1, read as the reverse complement.
GATTTTATACATTTTCTTTATTTTTTTCTTTCTTTTATGTCTTTCTCTTTAAATGTACTTATTTATCACGGAGAAGCGAATTTGCCACAAAAAGTATATCTCGGTTCAGTCAGTGTCCCTTTAATGTTAGCCTAAAATATATCATGTGGTTAACAAAAGCGGCTGCAATTTGGAATTAGCTCTCGTTATCTCTTTTTATGTTATGTCTTTCTCTTTTTTACTCTCTTTCTTTATCTCTTTTCTTTGTTCTTCTCTTCTATGCTTTTTTTCTGGCTGGATCCAGTGGCTGGTTGTGGTTAGTGCAATTGCTGTCCTATACACTAAGAATCGAATACGACAACGGTTTTTGACAACAGTGGGCCGTAACAAAATGTAGTACCAAGATTTAGCTTGTTTGTCTTTCGAATTTACTTCCATCATAACTTCATTTTATTCGTTCATCATTCACTCGTATTTTTTGCTTGCTTCTTCCTTTCCCTTCTTTTGTTTTTCCCCTCTTCCTCTTTGTTTCTCCATATATCTACCTTACTTTTATTCTTTTATTTTTTTATCATCCATTCTTTCGCTTTTAATTTTTTTTATTTTCAGAATATTTTCTTTCTCCTTCTTCTTAGTTGTTTATTATTTGTTGCCTTTCTTGCAGTTTTCAATTCTTCTGTTCTTCTCTTAATACATACTTCTTTTAAATTTTCTTTTTCTCTTTTCTTATTTTCTTCTTTTCTTCGTTTTATCCGTTCTATATCTTTTTCCTTCGTTTTCATGTTTTCTTTCTTCCTTACTTATTTTCCTCTTTTCATACTTTTTTCCTGATCCATTTGTTTCTTTCTGCTTCTCCTTCTATCATTTTTTGTCTTCTTTCGTTTATACTTTGTTTTTCTTTTCCACTTTTTTCCTATTTTCTTATCTCCATTTCTTTTCTTTTCAATCTTCTCTTCTGCCTGTTTTTTCATCCTTTTTCTTCTTTCCATTCTTTTCTTTTTATACTCATTTTTCGTTCTTATATTCGTCTTTTTAATCTCCTCTATTTCTCCATCATTTCATAAATTAAATTTTGGATTGAAAACGCATTCGTTTTCGCAATTTTCTTACTTCTTTTCCTAAATTATTTCTTTATCCTCCATTTACTTTTTTTTCCATTTCCGTTTCTTTTATTTCTCATTCTTTCCCTCTTCTTTATTTTGTTTCTTATAGCTTTTATTCTTGTAATATTTCTCTTTATTTTTGTGTCTTAATTTCTACCTATCTGTTTTCCTTCTTTTCTTGCTATCTTTCAGGCTCTATTATTCGATTTCATCCTACCTGAGTTGCTTTTTTCATATTTGGTCATCTTCTGCTTTCCTTACATAATTTTTTTTTATTTTTTCCCGTTTTTTCCTTAACCCCATCCTTCCTTCCTACCTCTTTTTTGCATCCTTTCTTTCTTATATTTATTTCTTGTTACCTTTCTTTATTCTCGCTGTTCTTAATTTTATTATTTATATAATTTTTTATATTTTTCAGATTTGCTTCTACACTATTTACGCTTGCTATTTCCTTAGTATCTTATGTTTGCTTACCTGATTTTCTTCTTTTTCAAAATTCCTCTTTTTCTTTATTATCGTCGGCATCTCCTTAATCTCAGATTATTGTTATCATTCTTTCCCATTTCTTTTTTGTCTTTCATTTCTTGTTTGCTTCGTGCTTTCTACGTTTTCCTTTTTATTAGTTTCTCCCTTCTACCTTTATTTTTTTTTGCCATTACCTTACCTACATACATTTTTCCTCATTTTCTTCCTTCCTGTCATGTCCCTTTCTTCTAACATAGTTTCATTTTTTTCCTTCCTTCTATGCTTCCTTTTTTCTGTTAAACCTTTTTTTTCTTGCTTCCTCAATTTCTTTCCTTTATGACATCCATTCTTTCGCGTCTTACCGCTGGGGTTTATTACTGAACTGAACTTGTCCTTCTTTCTTCCGGTCTTACTTTCTTTATTTCTTCATTTTTATATTTCTTCCTGTTTCCCCTATTGTTTTTTTCTCCTAAAGGAGGATCCTGTGTGGGATCGTAACACTAGCCCCCCCAATTGCTTTGTAATTCGTTTTGGAATGAAAGGTCGAATTCCGCACCGGCACCGCATCGCCGGTTTGGTTATTTGCCTGTCTTTCGATCTTTTCTTCGCAATTTTCTTCTTTATTCCTGTCATTTGCTTTTGGTTTCTTTCTTTCTCCTTTTTTTTCTTGCTTTTACTTTTCCTTTTTACCCTTACTTCTTGCTTTATTTTTTGCAATATTTGTACCTTCCTGTTTTACTATATATGTTTTCTTATTTGCTCCAGCGCTTTCTTCCTTATTCCTTCTTATTTCTGCTTTCCTTATCATCTCTTTTTGGCTTTCTTCATCCTTTATTTTACTATTATCTTCTCGTGCTATACTCTCTCTTTTCCATTTTCTCATACTTCTATTCTGTCTTCATTACGTCATGTTTTCATTAACGCTTTTTTCTTTCTTCCATTTTTCTTGTCTTCCTATCTTTTGTCGTCTTTTCTTTCCTTTGCTCTCGTTGTTTTTTTCACTCTCTTATGAAATTTCTTCTTTTTTATTCGTTTTTAGCTTTTACACTTGTTCGTTTTTTTTTACTTTTTGTACTTTTTAACCTTCCTTTCTTTCTAGTTTTATTTCTTCTTCCCTTTCTTTTTTACCATTTCTTCCTTTTTTTCTTGCTAGATCTCTTTTAATCTTTCCTGATTTCTTTCCTATTTTATTCTTTTATTCATTTCTTTTTTACTTCCTGTCTTCGCTGCTTCCTACATTATTTCTTATATTGTTTTTTCCCTTTCGCTCTTGTTTCTTTTTCTCCTTACTTGATTCTTCCTATTTTTTTATTCTTCATTTTTAAAATATTTAATTTTGCTTTTCTTACTACCTTTCTTCTTCCATTTTTCTACACTTCTTTTCCTTCATTCTTTCTTCCTTTTTTTGTTCATTTCCTTCTCTTTACTTTCGTCATCCTTTCTTGCTTTCTGATTCTCTTTCTATTTCCCTTTCTTGTCTTCCTTTCTTCGTTTTTTTTCTTTTCCTTTCTCGTTTTTTCCTTTTTTCATGTTCTTCTTTTCCTTTCTTCGTTTCGTTCTTGCTTAATATTTTCCCTACTTTTTTCATCGTATTCTTTCCTTTCTAATAATCATCCTTCGTTCATTGCTCTATTTCTTCCTTTCCTTGTTGCCAGATATAATTTGGCTTTTTCACTTAGTTGATTACTCGTTATATAGATTTTTCTGTTATATTCTTTCATTGCTCGATCACATTTTGGTTTCGTTTTCGAATTTTTAATCTATTTTCCTCATTTATTTCTTCTATTATTGTCAACATCTGTTTACTTATTCCTTCCAGCATTATTTTCTTCCATTATCCATATTTTCTCTTTTGCTTTATTATCTTCATTATTATTATTCCTTCTTCCGGTCTTCTTTTCAGATTTCTTTACTTTCTATCTTTTTTGTTTGCTTTATTTTTTGTCTTTCTTTTATCTCCTTTTTCTTTATTTTCTTTTTTTTTCTTTTCTGTCTTTATTAGGCCCCGTTTTCTTTCTTTTACGCATTTTTTCTTTGTATTTTTTTCGATATTTGAACCGATTCGCGCATCATGACACAGAACTTCGATAAAGTAGGATATTGCTGCTTAGAAAGCATCTCCCCAGTAACTATTTACTAACTGCGCCTGCCCAGCTTCGTTACTGTTTTCGTCTATCGGCGTTTTTCATTTCTCTTAGGTCAATTTCTCTTTTTTATACTTTTTTCCTTTTGTATTCCCTCTAGTTTCGTTTTTTTGTTGCTTTTGTTCCTTTTATCTTTTATTGCTTTCGTTTCTTTTTTCTCCATTTTTCTACCTTTCATCCTGTTTTTTTTTGTTCCGCTTTCCTTCTTCATTTCTTTCATCCGATTGGTTTCAGGTTTTCTATTTCTTCCTTGCTTTTTTGTTTTTCATTCCTTCTGGCGTTTGCCATTTCTTGCTTTCCTGCGTCCATTTTATCATTATTTTTATAATATTTTTCACTTTCTTCAGTTGTTTTTTTTTTTCGTTGCATTTCTCCCTGTTTTCATTTCTTTCTTTCTTTCCTTTTTTCTTTCTTCGTGTATTTCTTGCATTACAGTCCAGAAAGTAAATTAATATCGAATTTTAACTCTTTACTTAAACTTCAACTAAAGGTCTTAGAATTATATGTTTCGGAAAGTTGCAGTATTTTGTAACCCCCCCCCCCCCCCGCACTCCTTTTTAGATAAAAGAGCAGCTAGGGTGGTTCTCATTTTAGTAAGATCTAAAATCGAACTTTTCCCGGTTCGAGACAGAGCTAGACTGCTTTCAAAAAAGTTTTTCCAGTCTTTCTGTTACACAAGAAATCCAACAGCCGTGTTCGTTGTTTTTATTTTATACTAAAAGTAACATTTGCAGAATTTCAAGATTATTTAATTGTGCGTGATTTGTTCGTAGATACCAACTATTAAACTATTTCCGTTTTCAATTTATGAGAGCTTTTTCATGAAAATACAATTTATTTTAAAATTGTCATCATTTCTTTCATTATTTTGTCTTGATTTTCATTTCTTCGTTTTCCCCATAGTAATAATATTTTCCTTTATTCTTCCTCAATTTTTGCAATCCATATTTTCTTTTTCTGTTTCTTATTTGTTCTTGTGTTTTTATATTCTTTTTTTTTCATTCCTCTAGTTTTTCTTTTCTCTTCACGTATCAAATTTCGGAATTTTCACGCTATTCCTTTCTTTCTTTTTCATTTCTTTCTTTTTTATTTATTTCTTCCATTTTGTTTTACGTTCTTCCCATCACCTTTTCTTTATTTTCTTCATTTTTACTATTTTTTCAATCCGTTTTGTTTTATTTCAGCCTTCAATTCATAATATCTTCTTTGCTTCTTTCCTTCTTTTCTTTTTTTCCTTTCTTTCTTGTATTTTTCCGTATTTATATAATTTCGTCCTTAGGTCTTTTTCTCATTTCTAAATTCAGCCATTCTTAATTCTTATTAACTTGTTTTCCTTCCTTCCTTCCTTCATTCTATATTCCTTTCATACTTGTTTCTTTTTTGTTGTCTTCCATTCGTTCATGTTTTATTTCGTTCTCAGTATGTTTCATCTTTCAATGTTCCTTTTTTATTTATTTCATTTTGTTTTTTTCTTTGTTTTATCGTTTTTTCTTTTTTTTTCGTTTTTTTTTCTCACATTTATTTTCATTTAATTTTGTTCCATGTTGCTTTTATCCTTTTGTTTTTCTTATTTCTCATTAATTCCATTTTTCTTGCCAACCTTCTTCCTATCTTTCTTGTTTCTTTTCACCTTTTATTTCTCTATTTGCTTGTTTCTTTTTTTCTTCTTTCTCTTCTTTCTGCGTTTTTTTTTTCTTTATTTCTGCTTTGTTTTACTTTTTTTCGTTTCTATTTTCTGCCCTGCGTCCTTTTTGCCTATTTCATTCCATCATTTCCCTATGCCTTTTTATTCATTTCTTTCTTTCTTCAATTTTCCCTTTTTACATTCAATTTATTTTTACTGACTTATTGTCTTCCCTACTTTTATTTCTTTCTTACTTTCATAGAGCCTTTGATATTTTTCTTTCGATTTCATTATTGTCTTCTCAGATCCTTCTAATCTTCCATTTCTTTTTATTTCCAACCTATCTTCCTTTTTTCCTGGCTATCTTTCTTCCGATCTTTCCTGCTTTCTTTCTTTCTTTCTTTCTTTTCTACTAAATTTTATTCGTCTTTCCGTATTCTTCACTTTTTTCTAATTCTTTACTTTTTACCTTTTCAACAACTTCCTGAGTTCCTCACTTCACCTTTTTGGTTCCTTTCTTCTTTTCTCTCTTTCTTCTTTTGTTCGCTTCTCTTTTATTTTTATTATATTCCTTTCTTTCATCCTTTTTTTTAGTCTTGCTTTTCCATTATGGTTTTTTTTCCTTTTTATAATCGTTCTTTTTTACCCCTCCTCTTCGCGTTTTGGCCTTTTTACTTATTTGTTTTCTTAAATTTTCTTTTCTTTTTGTCTTATGCTTTTCTTCCGTTTTAGCCTCACTCCCTTTTGCTTTATTTTCTTCCTCTTTTTTCTTCTTTCGTTTTTTTCCGGTCAAGTTTACTATTTTTACAACTTTTATCGTTCTATCTATTCTAACTTATCTATAAATTAAGTCGGATTTTGTGTTTCGGCAGTATAATAACAGACTGTCCTAGTCATTAACGTGACTCTAAATCTACCGTCACACCATTGCTTTCGTTTTTACACACTTCTGTCTCAATTCCCTAGCTTCTCTTCTTCTTTTTAATTCCTTCCTTTTTATATTTATCAATTTCCTCTTTCTTCTTTGTGTCCTTTTCATTATACTTTCCATCCTTTCTCCCTACGTTTTTTTTATTTTATGCTTTTAGCATCCTTCTGGTAAATCTTTCACTCTTTCATTGTCTTTTACTTCTTTTGTTCGTGTCTGTCTCTTATGTCTTCCATTCTTTCTCTCTCGTTTTTGTATTTTTTTCTTTTCTGCCCTACTCTTACCGTCTTTATCACTTCCTGTATTGCTTTTCTTCAATTCTCCCTTATGGTTTTTATTAGTTGTTTTTCCTTATTTTCTTCTTAACCTTTTCCTACGTTTCATAGAATTCTCTTTATTGTAGTTTCGTTTTATTCTTTTATTATTTTCTTTTCGATATGTCTTCGTGCTTTTTGATTTCTTTCCCTTCACTTTCTTATATTCTTGTCTTGATTCTTTTCTGATTGTTATACTTGCTTCATTTTGCCTTGTTGCCTTTCTCTTATGATCTGCCATTTCCCGATATATACGCCATTTTATTTGAAAAGGTCTTGTACACAATTTTTTCATATTATTGATGTTACCCAAAGCGGCAAGCCAAAAACGGTCTTCTAAAGGTTACTAGTGTTGACTAGCTACGAATCAGGCAAAAATAATAAACAACAGGATAGATGGCACAGCTCCAATGATAAAAAATAATAAGTTTGAAACCAGTTAATAATAATCCGAAATTTAAATCAGAAATCGAAATTCTGCAATCTGAGATCTGGAATACGAGATCTACAGAAAATATACTTCCAATTTATGCATCAGGGCATAACACCTAACTTAGATAAATTTGGATTTTATTGTTTCGCTTTTGAATTCATCTCGTCAGTAACTGGCATTTACTTGGGGCTAGTTGAATGATGCATGCAAATTAGCACCGAAATTATTACCAGTTAGACACTAAATACAAAAAGTCACACTATTTGATGTCTCGGAAAGCAAGCAGAGAAGTTCTGGTTTACTTATGAGAAATCGAAAACGAACTCTTGTTTTTTTTAGATTGGGAAACTGAAGCCTAGTACTATGGCAGTTGATTTATGCGACTGTTTGGATTTAGTGGCTAACTGGCCCAAAGTTGGTGCTAGTTACTGACGAGATGACTTCGATACACCAAATCCAGCTTTATAGTAGGTCCAAGATATGCTACCTGAGAATTCAGTAATCGACCCTGAAATCTAAAATTCAATATCTTTAACCTGAGATTTGAATCTGAAATATAAAATCTAACATTTTAAATTTGAGCTCTGAAATCTGAATTTTTAAACGTGAAATCTGAAATCTAAAATATAAAGCTTTAATTTTCAAATCGGAAATCTGGAAAAAGCAGTTGTTAATTCCTCTAAGGGTAGTAATAATGAATCTTTGTTATTTGTTTCGTTTGTCAATGACAAGCAACAACTGACTCAAGTGAGCATAAAAACAATACAAGTAAATTTTTCTACGGTTACTTGGATCTTTCAACCACACTTTAGTGAAGAAACAAAATGATTTTCATCGATTTGAAGGATTGTCTATAGCATCCGTCCGCTCTTACAAGAAATGTATCGATTCAAACCATCGTGTCATCACCAGCCGACAAACCCTTCCCTTGTGTGTCTTCACCGCCACCAATACCCATTTCTTCCCAACCGGTACCAGTAGTTTCAACCCAAAACCTAACGTCTTTTACACTTTAAAAAGCTCTTTCTATTCATTGCGACTACCTTTCCCGTCTCGGCACTCTGCCAAAAGCACCCATCCCCAACCACCCACCCACCGCACACAGCATCACCACTAATAATATTCTCTTTTGTTTTCCTTTCTTTTTCAGGTAAGCCACTCCGATCTTTTGCAGCCACAAGTGCCATCCATACAGGGTGGCCGAGTCTTCTGTTTCTTGCCCCCCGCTTGACTCACCCGGCGGTCCTCGCACCCTTTCGGCGGGGCAAAACCGACTACACGGAGCAGCCTAATTCCTAACGACTTTTTGAAGGCCAATTAATTCCAAGTTCGGAGCCAGACACTCTTTAAAACTGTGGGCCCCAAACAGTTTCTCGGACCATACGCGCATTTTCGAATGAAATTTAAATAAACAGCAATTTTGTGGTAATAATAATAAAAGCCCTAATAAACACCCCGAGGGACCCATTCGGTTGGTCCGGAAGAGTATTGGGAAGCCGAGAGGGACGCCAAGATGTCACTAACAGTGACAGCCGACCACCATCATCATCATCAGGCTGCTGACGGCGATGATAGCCCCAAGAAAGACACACTCTCTTACCGCTCAGCCGCAGTCATCATCAGATTCGGTGTCGCCACTCTCGCGGTTAAGACGAAAATTAAAGACACGCGTCATTTCAGCTCGGTTCTGCCAGGCGAGTACGCGAACGCGAGCTCCGTCTCCGTTTCGGCGAAAGAGTTAGCGTAATCAAAAACATACCGAATTGTGTTTATGTTGCGATACGGGTTGAAAATTTCCGATGTCACCGGACGCAGTAGATGCGGCGGTTGGCGACGAACGAAGGAGGGAGAGCAATGACGTGGAAAACCACCAACTGGCGGATCATTCCTTGGTTGTCATCTTCTGCACCGAAGTCAGGTCAAAGTCAGCTTCTGGCTGCAATGCACTGTAAACATGCAAGTATATAAATTATAATTATGCACTCACACACACACGCACCGGATTGTGTGACGGCGACGGAACCAAGATCGGACTGGTTGAGCTGGAGGCTGCCTCTGCCGCCAGATATTGTTGTCTGCCATCATCGGCGCAATAAGCAACGACGGAAGCGTGAGCGCGAAATTGAAATCGGGTTTCGTGCTTGCTCGCAATTGCTGTGCGTAGGTGTCCGATCAATTTTGTCACGCCGGATAACAATCGAGCTTCATTTGAATGTTGTCGATTTCGGTGCCGGAGATTTATGGTGCGATTGTGTCTGTTGCAGTTCATTGATCGTTCTTTGGGTGTTTGAAATTGTGCCCGGTTGACGGAATGAAATCGATTTCTTTCTAAATTCTGTTTCAACTTTTGTCAAAATGCAAAAAAAACGCCGCCTACTGATGGATTTTCTCGTTTGAACATTTAGGAAGGTAAACAAAGAAGTCGACTGATTTGTTTCTCAACGAAACAAAGCCTAAAACTCCGTTGCGGTATTTTGACCTTCAGTTTCAAACGACTTCTCATAACAATGTGCGATCCTACCACGAAACTAGGAAATAGGCACATGCAAATCGATCTGCAGAGCGCAATCAAACCAACCCAACGCGCTCCCATCAGAGCAGATGGTGTTCCTTCGTGTTCACCCGCACATCCAGAGCTCAGGTTTCACACCGGAGTCGGCCTGTCATATCGTCAACCACTTGACGGGACCATTGTTTCGATTTGATCGTAATTAAAACGAGAGACCCCTGGAATGCATGCAAATTTACCGTTTGTTTTTTTTTGCTCCTTTGCCTCCTCGCAATGCGCCCCGTGACTGGCGGTTGCAAATCGCACACAAGCCGCCAGCAAGGGGGCAGCGGTGAACACTAATTTGAATTTAAATAATGAATCGCACACTCATTAATATAGTTTTCGCGCACTCACCGCGGCTGGCTACCGGGCCAAGCCGAACTGACGACGTCTGGGTCCGACAATTGACTCACGTGCGAATTACCGCCTCCCTCTAACCGTGTGCTCGCTCCCTGGCTTGCACGTGGGTTAAAACCTGGTCCCGGGAAGGGGTAGAACCCTGCGGACGGACCGTGCTATTTGATTTTCAAATTCGTTCCATGATTGTTATGATTATGATTAATCAGTGGCACACGATGGTTAGCACCGCTGCTGGTTGGTGCTGGGCTCAGCAGGCGGCGAAGCGTATAGTGAAATGACCCGGTTTGCGCGGGTGCGTGGAAGAAACACAACAAAGAAACGTCAAATGTCAATCCGCTCATCAGCCTGCTCACGTTGAGGGGAAGGACTCTTTATCACATTCTAGTTCCGCTGTCGTTGGATATGTTGGTTTTGTACTCACAAAACTTTTCCAGAAAAAAAAACATAAAACAAACTCGGCACTAACGGTTGCTGGTTTGCGATAAAGGTTCTTTGTGAGCCAGAAACAATCTCGGACACGCAATATTTCGATACGTTATCAATCATTGTAGACGACGATTTCCTTCCTGAAAATAATACGTTGCTCGTATCGTTTTGTGAACACACTACTCTCTGCTGGCTGTGACCATTGGTCATGCTGCAGAGGGGGGGGGGGTGAGAAAGCGAGATACCAGCACCCCCATGATGGCTACTGTAAAATATAATGACCAGCAGGCCATGCTGCTGCTATCACGAAATACTGTCGTTTGTGTCGGAAAAGGCAGCAGACCAACAACAGGCAAAAATATGATTATGATTGCTGAGGCAGTCGGAACCGAAAGCCGCACACACCCCCCCGCCTCCATCAGTTCGGTTCAACTCCCCCTCTCCTTCCCAAACCTGACATCCGCCAACTGACGGCTTCTACAAATGTTGCTCTTCGGTCATAATCAAATTCATTATTCTGCTCTTTTTGACTATGTATTGCGCTTTGACAGCTTCGGATGAAACGAATGAACGAACAAACGGGAGAGAGAGGAAATAATTCTTCTCATTGATTTGTATGTTCCCGCTTCCTTTCATTCATATTTCTGCTCATTCACATCATTTTTAGTTTTATTATTATTTCGTTTGCACATTCGCCAGGCAGAGCGACGACAGAAGAAACTTAGCAGGTGAAGACTGGGTGGATCTACCTAGCAGCGTTCGTTGTCTAAATTAATACACATTTCTTTCGAAACTAAATTTAATTTTTTTTATCGGAAATCCACCTTTCCACAATAACAGAATCTTTTCGTTGTTTCAGTGTTTTATGATTCTTTAAAAGCCCATGCAATAATTTCTTAGATTTGTAAACTCAAACTAATTGTTTGTTTTATTCTGTGGGCAGCCGGCTGCCGAAAATGAGATCTGCTCCTTTCAAATGTGTAGTTTCTTTGATGGCAAAAATGTTCCATTATTGAACATGAGGACTATCCAATTCCATGTATTTGGGTTCGTGTCCGTAGATTTACCGCAAAAAGCTTTAGGGTCATTGATTAATATCCTTTCTGATGATAGTCTGACCTGAATCGGATTAAAATTATCTGCTACTGGCAGCAGCATAATTCAAACATTGTTTGTTTTGCGCTTAATTTTTGAATCAACTCTCAAGTCTCGGTTTAATGAAAATCATCACAAAAAAAGGTTTCAGATTTATTCCAAAATTCCACTGCACAGTTATTTGTTTCAATTTTTTTAACTTTAACTTGGATGCTCTAAAGCAATAAGAAATACGTAGCCAAATTCAATGCTCGCACAACGTTTTAACCATCGTGAAATAGAACACAAAAAGTTTGATCCCATTGGGATTTTGTTCGTTTACACCAACAAAACATATAACACAAACTTAAAGTGTACAGGAACTTGTTATGAGAAGAAACATTCTTAGAAAAGCACACTCCCAAAGCCTTCTTCATAGTTCGTAGATTAGGATATATGATATCTAACAGTATCTAACGAACAGTGTAAAGGATCTATGAAGATATACCAATACACCGACCTCAGACTAGTTGCACCTCCTATATAATTCTGTCCGAGCAGAGAGTTACATCTAAAACCTTTTTCCTTTCAGATCCTGCACATGTTGAGCGACTTCCTACATTCAAAATTTACAAATTCATGCTCCTTTAGTGTTCGATTAAATTTATATCTAAACTACTTCAAATGACGTGATGAGCATTTGTTTCAATGGTCATCGAAAGTGGAGGCCAGTATGCGGCAAATCTGTCAAACGATGTGCATTTTAGCTGTCGATGCTATCAATAGTGGAATGTGAAAATTTGCGAATTAGGATGAGTTGCAAGCGTCAACAGCCCTTTTCTGCAAGTATGCATGCTAGAGGCATTGCATGTGTTTTTTATCAGAAATTAAATCAGCCATTTGTGACAAGTCTGCAACAATTTCAGCATTTTTACAAAACATGCTGAAATTTGTCTAACAACCGTAGATCAGTTTACGGTGGCAGTTACATTCGTGATTTCCTACTTTTTGGAAGGTACAATTCTTCTTCTCTGTAATCGTCGGAATTTCACGTTAACGTAGGTTTCATCGTTTATCGGAAATGCATCTGTTATGCTTTGTCAGAACAGTTTTCTGATATCAGATATCATTTGAGTGTCCTATTGGAATGTTCTCTGGTTGGAATGCACGACCACAAATTTTCTCGCATACATATTCGGTAAACTGTACTACGGATCATCGCAGTGAACTTTTTCGTCAAATCACGTCCGAAAATTTCAATTTTTTTACTGCAAGTGAAAATAGAGCTAATGCTTACAGAAATCTTCCATTTCCATCATCTACACAATTCCGTGTTGGTATCATTCAACACGGGAGCCCCAGCAAAATATTTCGGTTTTGAAAGGGTAACCTAAAACTAGCAAGTGAATGTGAGCGTATTAAAATTAAGATTCTCGTGTATGGGAAAGTCTAGTCTAGTCTAGCCTACACATACACAGCCAATACATGTAGGGATGCTGGAAAATTGCAGACGTTCGCCTAAAATTTTCCTTGTCAATATTCAACGTCTTGGCGAAATGGCCGTTTCTCGAACAGAATTATAGGTTTCTAGGCTTCAGCCGTATAATTTCAAAATCAAAATCTTGTCCCATTTGAGAATGATTACTCCAACAACTATCTTTACGATAGGCGAATGACCTATGAGGTTAAAGCCTTCAATTAAATAATCAAACAAACAAACTATCTTTACGTTGAATAAACTTCTCGGGCTTGCTGTTTTTAACCGATGGAGGTTTCTCCGGTCAGTACCTATCCGTACAGCCAAAACGAATCGTTGGGAGCGTAAATGCATCTGTTTTTTCACTCTCGAACTGTGAGCGAAAAGTTTCAAATTATTCGTTAGTGTTCAACTAACCTCATACTTGTGCAATACAGTATCGTACCCCACAGCTGCATGTTGTTGGCTACACAGTACAGACACAACTTGAACATATACCAACGTTTCCCTGCTGTCCCACTTGTGATCGCTGCTGCAATGATGAGAAATCATTCGAACGCCTAGCGGCCTAGCGTGTAAATAGGCGTTTTAACGAGTAGATGTTGGTCGGTTCTAGTCCTGATGCTACCCATTAGTTTTTTTTTCTTGCAAGTCTTAGTTACCAGCGCATACATACAAACGGAATATTAATAATAACGGGAAAATGGTACAAAGCAAAATGCGTTAATGACAATGCTGAAATGCCGACGGGAGCTAAACTATATTATATGACTCATTATAGTGTAGCTTTTTATTCCATTTTACTACTCAACGAGTGTATATTGCCATGAGACGGGTAGCAAAGAGATGATTTTAGCGAATAGATGTTTGTCGGCTCTGATCTAGAAAGCTGAAGACCACATTGTTTTACTAGAAGTTATGAGTTATTTATAGCAGCGGAGAAATGAATGGAACAAAATAAAATGCTGTGCAGCAGCAATGGAGACGAACCACTGCGACCAGTATTCAGATCTATTGTGGTATGCCCCTTCTTTAATCTTAGTGTACTATCTACTATGATATTTCACTATTGATGAGTGATTGTTGTTATTGAGATACACACTCTTTCCAGTTAGGAACACCACTTCGTATGAAGTTTATTACCTGCTTAGGATTTGCAGTCCAAATATCAAGAGGCTCTAATGTTCCTTTACCGAGGACTCTTAGTCTGTGTTGTATTAATGCACTGTTTGATTTTTCCATTTTAATAGTTTTTCCCATTTAAAATTTGCTAGTTAATTTTTTATTTACCTGATGCACTAATCGAAACTATCGCCTATGATAAACAAAACTGCTATCGACTGACAGATTTACTTCCGCATTCTTAAAATTTTTATATAATATCGGCTATGTATAGGACAAATAAAGTGGTCCTAGTACACTGCCTTGTGGATCACAAAGGTCAATTTCGGCTTCCGATTATGTAGCGCTGTTGTGCCTTGTAACTTGCGTATGTCATTCGAAGAAAATGCGAAATCATTGAATAGCATTTCCCTCTTACGCCATACCCCTCTAATACACCAATCAGTTTACTGACGGTCGATTGTTTTAAACGCTTGTTTATCAAGCAATTTTGTATTGAAATACCTTAGCCTCGTTGGGTGCAGCAACTGCATGGCGGAAAATTGTTATTTGTTGATGATATGGTCAGTGTTAAGTCAGACCGGACTAAGTGACTAAATATTGATTTCGAGAAAAACTAGTTTAAAGTTTGGATCACAGCATCCTTTACATTATAAATGGAAATTACTTTTTGCCTAATTCTTGTTTATTGTTACATATTTCAAATCTGGCAAAAGTCGATTGTCGCTGATGAAATTCTTTATCTATTGCTATCATTATCTCATTTTTTGGTCTTTTGCGACTTAGTCCGGTCCGACACCGACCATATATTTTATTACCTCTAAGATCTCGATTTGCCGTTCGAAATACGCTTCTTCTCACAAAGACAGTTTATTAGACGAAGAACACGGTTTATTTTTTCAAATGATCTAATCATGTGGACACAGGATTTAAACCTGCAACATTTGGATCTCCGCACAGAGGAGTAACTAGAACAAATTCTTGGTCAAAAACCAAAATATTTTTTTTTTTTTCGTTTTTTTCGTTTCGTTATATTTTTTACATACCTAAGAACCTACTGTATAACGTGGCAAAATAAGGAGTATATCAAAAATTGTTAAACAATTTTTGCATGTATGCCCAATGGTGATATTTTAAAGGGATATTTTAATCGTTTTCGTTATATATACAGCAAAATCGCTTTCTAGTGATGATGACTGTATTAAATCAGACAAAATTATTACAAACGTAGTTCAACACAACCGTTTGTTTAACTTCAGCTTAAAACTAACTAAAAAAGTAGACTTGCTGTGCATTGCACCAACTTTAAAAAATACCTTTTTTAAACATTTTATTCCAAATTTGAATGATAAAAAAGTTACATTATACGGCTAGATCCGGCAAAGTTGCTGAAACAGTATTACAAAACAAGATTTCAGCTATACAAAAAATATTCGAACTCTTCCGATCTTGTCCGATCCACCAATCCCAAGCGATTTGAAAATATTGAAATTTTTACTAATTTGAGGTACACCGAAATGCTGTAGGGCCAAATATTATGTTTGCCAAAATGTATCTCTATGAAATTATGCACACGCGTCCCTTTTCTTCTCCCTTTCCCACTGATCAAATGTTTATGCAACTGGAAAAACAAATGTATTCACAAAAATCACCTAGAAATTACTAGTATTCGAAAGGATATAGAAAATTGGCCTCTGCACTGGTAGGTGGGTAGATGCCAAATTGTTCCAAAAACTAGTAATTGTCTATTTTTAGTTCATATCAAGGCATAATAACAACAATTGCAGCAGCAAATAATTTTGGCCAGGATTCGACCCCAATTACTCCTCTGTGCGCCGGCAACATGATCTAAACCCTGTTTGTGTTGTTAATCTGTTTATCAATGAACCGAACATAAGTTTCTCGGTGTGCATAAAAGCCTCATAAAGACTTAAATTAACTTTAAAATTTTACTGAACAGGTGTTTGTTTCATGTTTTGAACCTTGACTAAAACGATAAAAATACGTTATTCAATGAAGTATGGCTTTTTAGTGTTTCGGATTCTACTCGTCAGTAATTAACACCAACTTAATGCTAGTTAGATAAATCTAAACCAGCATCAATTCTTCGTCGGCACACAGAACCTCTGTGCTTACTATTGACACACGTTTAGCGTTCACGCAAGATGTGTGAATTTTCGAATTTTAGTGTCTAACTAGCGCCAACTTGGTGCTAGTTTAGACTTATCTAACTAGCATTAAGCTGGTTTTAGTTACGGACGTAGAAGAATCCGAAACATTAAAAAAATAAACTTTATCCCAAGTAACAATTGAAGTTTGATAGCGCGCTACAAGTACAATCTAAGTTTTATGAGAGGTTATAAAACTACCATAAAACCACAATTGTTACTAGGGATGTTATGTCTTGTGGCCTTATGCACAAAAACGTTATCAACGTTACTTAGCTTTTTAACCATCGTAAACTCGAAAAAGTTCTGTTCACCTATGGTCAAGCGTACATGGAAAAAAATGTTCTCAAAATCGTGAATAAAGTGCCATGAATTCTGGAACAACCATGTTTTACGTCACGAAAACAGGACCATGAACAAAAAATATTGATTTTATATTTATGTTATCAATTTCCCTAACGCCCGCGTAACGCTTTTATTTGTAAAAATTGCTTTGTGAATTTATATCATCTTTTTCGCCGATTTATTACCAAATCGATTTTCTGTACGTGAACTAGTATACAACTTTAAGAACATTATTCACAAAACCAAAGGTTGACTTATGATGTTATTCATAGATTTAGGAACATTAGTTCACAAAATCAAAACAGTCTGGATGCTTTCTGGTGAACTATTTCACGAAACTCGGGAATTTATTCATGAATTTATACAATCCTCGTGAACTAATTCATGATTCTTTATATATTAGTCACGATCCAATATCCGTGCAGGAGAAATAGTTCACAAACTCATTAAATATTATTCATGTAAATTAGTTCATTATTCCTAGTATAATAGTCCCGACTTACCATTCGTGGTCGTGGAATAGTTCACGAAATCATAAAATATTTTTATATTCGTGAACTGGTTCGTGATTCCTAGTAAAATAGTCACGACTGACCATATGTGCACGTAAAATAGTTCACATAATCATGTAATATTAATCACGGGCTCGTGAACTAGTTCATGATTCCCAGTACTTGACCTAGGATCTATCTTGTGTGCTTGTGATATTTAGAAGAAATCCCTAATCATTTTCAATTTCATTCAACATGGTCATGAAATTTCCGCCGGGACCTATTTCACAAAATCTAAAGTATTAGTCGTACAATATTTGTTGTTCCATGCACTATTCCATGAAATGTCATATATGTCCAGCTGTTAGGGACCAGCCAGAGGCACGAGCAGTAGAAATAAGAAAACAATTAGGACCTAGAACCAGAGCTTGAAAAAAATTGACATCCCTGCGTGAACTTGAAAGAAAACAAAATTCAATTCATGCCTGTCGCGATGAATGAAATGTTTGTTTCTTTTTCTTCGTCATTCGTTCTCCCGACCCAGCGCATTCAGGTTCGGACATATTCGGTTTCAGAAGCAAACTGAATTTTGTTTCTATTCTACCTATGAGAGGTATTATTGAGCAAAAGTGCACCAGATATAGAATACGCAGTTCACTTACGCTCGAAAATGTAGCCTTCAAGCTGTCCACATAATATCAAATGAATGCTTTGGTTGGTGAAGGAATTTAGGGTAGACGTGCCCTTATTCCTCTCATTAGTCACGATGTCACACTATTTCGCTGATAACTCGGCTCTACACTGATTGGATTGCGCTTTAATAGGTATCAACACCTTTGCTTGGTTCTTTAGAAGCAGGTCAATAAAAAATCTGGCTTGGAAAATGTAAAATACTCGCGTTAGAGCGAAGCGAAAGGTCGAGTACAACGCACCCTTATTCATCCTACCATTTGAGCTAATGCGTTGAATAGAGATAGCAGACACTGCTCTAACTAATATGTTCAAATGGGTGGGATGATAATGAAATTTCAGTCAGTTGGAAATTTATGAATGAGGAAAGTGGTGATCTGAATGTTGGTTTCGGTAAATACAAATCGAAACAGGTAATTGATTTTTAAACTTCGCAGCACTGCCTAGAACATCGTTATTCATATGATTAGGTTCAGTGTGATGTCTCGACAGAACAAGAAAACTGCGCTGTGCATCAAAAATGCATTATAGAACCACAAATCGTGTTCGTGATATAGTTCATGGAACAAGATCCTGTTTAATAAAACTGCTGATGTCATGAACATTAGTCACATCACTCCACGTGTCAGATTCGAAAATTAAGTTTTAGAATAAAATATTATTATAACGTGCAAATCAATTACGAAAATCGTAAATAAAATCCTAAAATCAAGAACATAAAACATACTATTTGTGACAAAAATCACGGCTAAAATCCTGAGCAGAAATCACTCTACTCGTGACTAAAATATCTAGATACCGTGAATAAAAATTGCGAAAATCGTGACTAAGATCCTGAAATCATCAATACAAAACACATTACTCGTGATTAGAATGTCAAAAATCGTGACTAAGATCCTGGAATCATGAACATAAATCACGCTACTCTGAACATCGTTAAACTGTCGGCTGTGTATTCCCAAATTGTGAACAAGATCACAACAAAAACATAACATATCCAGGGAACAACCACAGTAACCCTACCAGACATTCGAATGTATATATTCGACGCGAACTTTTTGTTGGAAGTTTTTTGGAAACACCAATAGTTTCATGAATACGAGATTTATTATTCATAATTTCAGGAATTTGGTCACGGTTTTCGTAAATTCTTCAGTTCAGGAAATCGTGATCTTGTTTTCATGAATTTATGAACGGGCTATAGGAAAAGCAGTTTCAAAAACAGAACACCATTGTAATATTAATAATCTCGAGTGAGCTTGAAAGACGCGCAAATTTCAATTCATACGCTATTGCGTTCAAGGTCATCTTTCGATTGTTTGCTTCAACACTCATTCGTTCGGTACCGCGTAGTCATTCAATTATTTTCCGTTCAAATACAACTTCAGTTGCACACTGAATTTTTTTTTTGTGCTGCCTATGAGTTGGAGTATCAATCAAAAATTGCACAACTCTTCAATCACTATTTTTGAAAATGTAAAATATGTCCAGTTCTGCCTCCCATCCAAATAAATATGAAAATAAATGCTTTGTTAGATGAATGGATTTATATTCTTTCCCAACTGAAAGTAACCGAGTTTGGGTGAAACATCAGTCAGTGTGGAAACGAATGGATGAGGTAGGCGTTGGAATTGAATGCTGGTAGCAGCAAATTAATGTGGAAATAGGCATTTCAATTTGAAAATTCGAACCCCTCTCCAGAAAAGCATACTCGTAGAGATACCAGATCGTAGAAATGTATGATTGATCATGAAAGATTTATACGAGATTAGATACCGACGGTTCGAGTTCGTTAGACACGCTAACGCTCAATTTGCTGACTGCTGCATAATTCTGTCGAAGCAGGAAGTTACATCTAAAACCATTTTTATTCCAGATAATGCATAGTGTGGGCTATTCTACATTCAGAATATACAGATTCGTGCTCCCGAAGTATGTGATCGAATTTATATCTAAGCTGCTGGAAATGATATGAGTATTTTCTTTCAAGT
Source organism: Topomyia yanbarensis (assembly GCF_030247195.1). Lineage (NCBI taxonomy): Eukaryota > Metazoa > Arthropoda > Insecta > Diptera > Culicidae > Topomyia > Topomyia yanbarensis. The sequence goes on along the minus strand of NC_080671.1, from coordinate 448,912,522 downwards.
ACTTCAATTTGACATTCGAGAACTGTTATTCAACTGAAAACCAACCACAATCTGATGTAATGCACCGTTTTACCATTGCCAAGTATTTCGTCTCTTTGATATCTATTGGTTCTTTTAAACATTCTAACCTCACTTTCAAACACTATGAAGAACTTATCAGTCGTCCACAAAACACTTTTGTTCCGAAAACACTTCCACCGTTAAACTGGTTTTATCACTATGACACTTCTTTTTTTACAACCTTCAAAATATTACTTTCATTCGTCAAATTTGATGTCCCCACCGAAAACATCGTTTGATGTATACACAAATCTAAAAAGTACGCTTGATGTAAGCAGCATTATATCGTTTTCTATTATAAAATACTATTTTACTTGTTTTAAATTGTGAACTATAATAAAGTGTCTCGTTTATGTAAAACTATCTTAAGGACATTATACAAGCGAGCCACAACACAGTTCCTACGCCACACACACCCCTCTCTTCTGCCTAACCATGTATCTGACATCAGCAAATATAAAAATGCGTTTTTCAACACACTAACCTTGCCGGTATGCAACGAAACTGCTACTTGAGGAAGCTGGACAAGTTTCCTATGCAATGGACCTGAGTTTTTGACGGAATGCCATCTGTAGTTCTTATTTTGTGCGAAAATATCACCCCTCTTCACTTGGGGTTTATTTTCGAAACACTCTTATTTTTCTTCTTCCCATTTTTATTGAACTTTTTCAAATGCACTTTTATCACACATCACTACAAAAAACACCCGCGAAACTTTAATCGTTTACTAACAAAACTTCAAATTTTCAGCCACTGTGTAGATAACCCAAAAAAAGTCCAGAAAACTCTCATTTGTGCGTTTAAATTTTCACTTCAAATTATATTTTTTCTTAATGTAAACAAGCGCGTCGGTGCCTAGCAACAAGCGGGCGTTCCTGGCTTCCACATATCTTCGCCTTAAAAGCAGTGCTCTCGTGGTAAACGTTGGACTTGACATCAATAATGTATATTTTCAGTCATTTTACTGAATGACAGGCCCAAAATTGACAATCTATTGAATCGGTCCATCCAAATAAAAAGTTCGTTAAAACTACAAGACAACTGGTTAACAAATTCAATTCCCTACCTGATTACAAACGCTTCTTCCCAACTGTGCAAAAATCGTACCCAGCCTGCTATTCACTCAGAAAAATATGAATACGCGTAGGTTTTAGGTTCATTTCATTTCCACTCGCCGTTTCGTTCCATTCGCCGCTTCACGCCCCACTCGTTGTCGAAAAGCGTCTCTCCGGACCACCCACCCCCTTTCCAGACCTGAAGACTCGTAATTTGCATTTACCTGTCACATTACCGGTACACGCGTCGCGCGCTTCTTCACGACTCATTGAACTTGTATGCTGCTGTGCCCCGGTCGGTTTACAACTCCCCGCGCGGGACTAACTCCTCTCCTTTACCACACGACGGAGGCGGGCGGTTAGAGGTTTTGAATAACCAATAAATTTTATATTTACCTGAGAAAGTCCAACGAGCAACGATTAATTTAATTTCGTCGCTCAAAAAATCGAGGGCGTCGTCGTCGTCGTCCATCAGCGCCGGGGAGCTTCCGTTGAGTTCGAATGAATTTGACTGGGTAGGTTGCCACCGGTAACGGGATCCGCTGCGGCGGTCGCCGCCCACTCGGATGAGCTTGTCTGTCAATCAACCGGCGATGGTAACTTGATTGAATTTGTTTGGTAGTCTTTTATTGGAAGAAGGATCCGATTCGTTCGGCTTGGTCAATAACTGCTTGACGGAGAGCTCTAATTTGACTGAATTGACAGAGGCGATCACTTCTTCGAGAGAGAGGTGTTTGATTTCCCGTCGACTGACACTCAGCGCAATGATTAAATTTTATTATTTTTACTATCATCACGGTACACTTCTTTCCGCGTTTTCCGCTAAACGCAATTCGTTTTCCTTTATCTTTTCCGGAGCGGGGCGGCGTTCGCTAAAGACTTCGATGCTTCGAACTCGGTCGAACTTGGTTCCGAGGGTGGATGGTGGCGGCACGGGAAAGATTTAATCAAAAAATTCTTCCCCATCAGCAGCGCCAGCGAGCTCACCTTCTCGTCGAGGTCGGGCCGTTTCGCGCCCTCCCCCGCAGAGACACGATATTGTTTTATGATGTCTCATATAATACCAGAAAATGATTTGAATAAAGAGGAAAAAAGAACACGTTTCGTGAGCGAGGCGAGGTGAAATTGAAACATTTTTTCCTTTAAGATTATTACATTTTCTCGATATCATAACTTCGAATGGAAATTAGAAAATGCGGGATGGGTCCCCCGCGAGAAGCAAGCCGGGAAAGCAGCCTAGTCATCAATGTCGTGTCCTACCCGTCACTCGCTCGAAGCAGGCGGGGTATTCTGCTGGTGCAGGGGTGCTTATTTTTTTTTATTTTTCCATCAAACAACCTCAATGAGCGAGGAAAATTACTAGAAAAATTTAATCATTATGTGTAAGCATTGACCCCCGCCCTGTAGGTAATTTGCACACTCCTTCCAGCCGGCGCATGGAGACCATTAATTGATTATCTTTCAAGAGGGCAGGGACCGCGGAAAAAGTTTCTAATCATCGGGACATGGCACGGGAGCCCGTTCCGTGGCAGGGGTGGGGGGGACTTTGATAGAAATTGAAACAAATGACTAGGCTTCCGCCGTGGCGTGAAGGGGACGGACAGGACACTGCTGATCTACTGCTGCCGATGGAAATAAGGTCAACGCGCGTGTGTGTCTATTAATAAGTTGCCATCAGTCGTGACCCACCCCTGCTGCTGCTCGGATAGCGCAGTCATCGTGTTACAGGGTAAAAAAACGTGATAGACAGGATAATTATTTTGCTCTCGCTCAATACACACCGAGAAAGTGAACAGTGGTGATGTTTCTGTTTTTTTTTTCGTTTCGTTTCGTCATTCCTATCCCCCATCCGCGGACTATCGGTGATGGACGCCCGGCAGTTTCACGCTTTTGAATATTTAATGGTGCTGAGTTGTTATCAACACCGGTAATTAATTTATGATCGCTCCCTTATTTTCCACCCGCCAACAACAACGCGGGGCTGGCATTCGTTGCTCATCATTTGCTGACGAACCGGGGACGCCGGAACACGGAATGACACACGATCCTTCGAATGGTTTCGTTTCGGGGGGGGGACGCTCATTGCTTTGGTCGAAGTGATAAAGGTTAAATGCCTAGCGCGAACCGACCTCGCTAATGATGGTCAACACGTGGCCCTGAGATGATGGGTGGATAGGTATCGCACGGTAATTACAATTTCGGTTCTGAGGCGTAAAATCCAATGAAACCAGTGATTTCACGCGGTTTCGTCACGGCCTACTTGTTTGGTAAACGCGCACCCGGCGCGCTAAATTCCGAGGTTAGAATTTCGATAACAACACGTTGTGTTGTGCTGCGTCCGTGAAAGCGCATAGAAATTTTTCGCTGACTGCGAACCTTCCGGAAAAGCAAACAAGACGGATCTCACTCCCTGTTCCGCGATATGGCAGAAACCGAGAAGCGCACCGACCATCTATCGTTATTATTACTGTTATTATCGTCAAACATGGGGTCCCGCGAAAAGCCGAACACCTCACCTCGGTCCAGTCGCATGAGTAGGCAGAGGCAACAGCCCTCGCGAAAATGTTTACACCACAGAACCGACCACACCGCAGCCCGAGTTTGGGGTGGTGGAAAGTGCTCTCGTATGTATATTTTTATTCTGTTCCCTCAGCTGACTTTTGACCACAACGACGTGGTGGTCGGGTAAACACATTCGAGCTGGCTCCCGAGGACAACGACGACGACGTGACACGGCGGCCAGGGAAAAAATCCCATCGGTACACACACAACACAGTCACTGGATAAATGTTCCCGCGGGTGGATTAGCTACTAGCCGTTGTCCGGGCGGGGGATATAATTTATTAGCCCGAGATCAAGAACATGACACAGCAGAAAACAAAGGATACTCCTCCGAGCGAACCGATCACGGCTAGGAGTTTGAGAAAGTTGAATATAACCGTGGCCGGAACATCCGGCAAATCGATGGAAGCTTTTTGCTCGATCCAGCTGTGGTAGTGGGAAATGTTCGTGAGTGGAAGTCGGCAGGGTGATTGTCTACAGCGTGGCGGGATTGAGGATACCACTCCGACGAGCAAAGTTCGGTTTGTGGCGATTTCGAAAAGAGGGCTTCCCGGGTGTGTGTCACAGGCTAGATCGGTGTAGATTTTATCGTGAGTTTGGTTGGTGGTTCCCTCCGACTCGCAGATGTCGTCGTGAAAAATCGAGACATTCCAGGGGCCGTTATCGGAAGTTAGCAGACCTGTGGTAGGAACTTGCTCCGTTGGCTTCATCAGCTCGATTGGTGCGTAAGTGAGATGGGTTAGAAACGAGTTATTGCTGTATAACTGAAATAAAAATTAGATAATGATTTGGCCGCTGATACGACAAACCGAAACTGACTCACTACTGCAAGATTGGCCGCATTCCCATCGAGTTGATAGCTCGTATGAACGCGAATCACGTCAAAAATCTGCTCGAACTGCTGGTCAATAGCTCCAGTGACTATTTCGTTATCTGCGTCGAACGGATAAACACAGGACGCAGCTGTCAAAACTCGCTTGCCATCCTGCAGCACAGTTCCTCTACAAACGGGATCCTGCGCGTGGAAAGGATCCTGTTTCCATCGTTTCCGAATTGACACAATCAATGGAGAGCCGAGCACGTCGATCACTGTCAAAGTGGCTATCAAAATGAGAGCGAGTTGACACTTTACCATGACGAGGAAGTCAATGGGTACTAGATTGGAGACGTTGTGATGTTGTGATGTGATGAGGAGAACAGTCGTTGCTTTAGTACAGAACAAACCAATTTCTATCTCGTTTCGTATAACAAAACCGAAACCCAACCCCGTTGAGTTACTGTCGCTTAATAAATTTTTAATTATGCCGAATAGGGAACCTATCACGGAATCGAACTAGTTTCGCCTTGTGAACGACAATTTTTCAGCACCTGCCATGTTCCTCTTGCTGCTACAGCAGCTACAAAAGTCGCAGCAACCCTTGCTCGACATCTAAAACACAAAAAAAATTTAAACCACATCCAATATTTTCCATATCTCGCTGTCTGTGTCCCACACCTGAACAGAAATCAACAAATAAAACAAACAAAACAGATATCGGTCGTCGCACAACATTTTTCCACTAAGCCGCGATTTTCCGCGAGACTTGGGTGCTGCTGTTGCTTATGCCGGATGGTTTGGCATTTCAAATCTCTTTGGACGCGGGCGGGGGGTTTTTAGATGTCGGATTTTGGTCAGTTTTGCACTACCCTGTGTGTGTCAACTTTCACTCGTGGCAGGATAGATGGATGGATGGACAGTCGGTCCGGTCAGTTATCGGCATCGATGCAGTCTGTGCCCCTCAATACTTCGAGTAGCGTGCATACAAAAAATGACAATTTTTTTAGTGATCTGATTTCACGTTTTGAAATGGAATTTGTGTTTGTTTTCATCTTCAACTCATCGCAGTTCATGTCGGTTCCGTGCTTAGACGAGTGAAAACATTGTAGATTTATAGTGCCTCTCGTAGGCACTGTGGAAATAATTTTGGGGTATTGAACGGATTAGTTGAATGGAGGGAAATTATCGGATTCTCAGCACAGTGAGAGTTTAAAATCTCAGTATTTTTTTCTCGCAAAACATGTACACTGAAGCCTCCATTTATGAACTCTTTAACGAAATGACAATTTCTGATAAAAGACTGAGATGTTCGGAATGGGGGTGACGAGTAGATGATGTAAATCGATGGCTGACGCCATTTTAAAATCCGAGATAGCTTCTTCCTACTCCAACATATTTCTTAACCGGAAGTCACCATCTTGTGTTTTACAAGGGTGTCACACATCGATTTCCGTCATCTACTCATACAGTCCATTCCAAAAATGTCCATATTTTTATGATTTAAAAAACGAAAACCACTCTCAAATTAGATAAACAGCAAACGGGTGCATATTTACACATATTTTGGGGATTATTGACGTAGGGCCAAGATATAAATAGTAACTACGAGCCCGAGAGCTCGGAACATATTCTCTGCCAGTGTGCAGTACTATTTCTTCGATGGGAGCGATACTTCGGAAGGCATCTTATGATGCCTCACGATGTATGGCATACCCAAACGGATCCTCAGCGACATTAATAATGTACTACCCGGTTGGGACGACACATGTGGACAATCAAACAACTCGCTTCCAACTACATTGGATTCGGGCAATTTGTAACATGTAGAGCAAACAGGGGCAGCCAGAAAAGATAACCTGAATAGTGGTCGCTGGGGCAAAGTTTCCCTAACAAAAAAGATGATATAAATAACCCCAAAATTTATTTGGATTGAATTGATCACCATCGTCAAGAACCTTCGCGTATTTTCGGTGATATATGGTATAGAAATAGCAAGCTAGGTTAATTTTGATGGAGATCTGTTAAGAAATCTAGAAAATATACCAGTTTATTTTAACGTAATATTCGGTTTATCTAATATTTTACCGAGCGGATTAAAAAAAGAAATTCTCTTATGTCGTACCAAATTCGTAGAAAAAGCCAAATCACGTACTGCACAGTATCGACTTTTATTCAATGTAACATATTCATAGCCAACCATTGCTAATTAAAGATGGATTATTTTTGGAAAGTGGGTCAATGAGTAGATGACGAAAATCCATGACTGACGCCATTTCAAAATCCGAGATGACGTCTTCCCATTTCTATATATTTCTTAAGGGATTACACCACTGTAGAACAGGAAAAAAAATAAACATTTTCCTAAACGCAATAAAGAGGTGAGTCGACATTTTGTAAAATGGGGGTTATAATACCAATTGTGAAGTACAAAATATAATTTTATCACAATATGGCAGTTCTGCAGCATTTACCCGTAGGCGCTTCTTGTTGGAAGGAGCCGGAAACCTATATCCCGTAGTTTTTAATCTAGAGCCTGAAATTAAAGTTTTATTCAGTTCCTTATAGCAATAGCAAGCGATGTACGTATAATTTTCTCGAAAGAGCGCTATTTTCAGTAAAAAACCGCTGAAAATGTTACAAAAATCGATTCAAAATTGTTGATTAATAAAACTTCTCAATATAAAAAATAAAATCCTGCTTATGACGCTGGAGATATCAATTCTAAATAAACTGTAAAGTTTTGAATACGCCCGAGGTATACAAAAGAGGCGTTGCCGCAGACTTGAAAAGTTGAACATTTAGCAATTTTGTTGCCTGCAGTTTTTTATTAAATAATTTTCAAGACTGAAGCACATTTTAAAACACCAATAAAAAATAGATTTTTCCAAAAATTTCATGGTGGTGTAACCCCTTAATCGAAAGTTATCATCTTGAGTTTTACACTGGCGTCAGACATCGATTTCCGTCATCTACTCGTCTACGCCGTTCAAAAATTACCCATTTTATTATGATTATCAAAAACATTGCATAACCGTCGCCATCTTGAATTTTAAAAGAATATTAGAAATCGATTTTTCTTATTTACTCGCCAAGACTGTTCGGAAAATATCCACATTGCTAGTGTTATCGAGTTTACATCCGAACTCGCCACCTTGGGTATTAAAAAGTCGCCAAACTTCGATTTCAATCATCTACCCCAGTTCCCCGTTCCTAAGGCATACATGTTATTTGAATTATCGCAACATTACACAACTGCAACAAGTGTTGAACTTTCGTTTCGTTGAGCTCGTTGCAAAATACTCTGTCGGGTATTCAAAAATAGGGTTTAACCGAAAGTCGCACCCTTTAATTTTTAAATGGGCGTCAATTTTGGTAGTTTATTCTGCAAACCCCATTCCAAAAATGCTTATATTGTTAGGACTGTCAAAACATTGACCAGATGTTGCCATCGATTTCCGCCATCTACTTTTCGAGCATCTGCCAACAGCACTCATGTTATTAGGGATATTAAAAAAATGCTCAAAATGGCGTCAAGCATCAATTTCCATCATCTACTCATCAGGTCCGTTCCGAAAATATCTGCATTGACTTCATTTTACTTTTGGTCTGGGGTAATAAAATGAAAATGTCCACAGTGAATCAGAAAAATTTGGTTCACGAACAATCTGCGATATTCTATAATCCATTGCGGATGTAGACACGTAGAATTATTTTCCCCGTTCAATAGTTGTGCAAAGAATTTTTCACATTGCAATTCAACTGATGAAGTGTCCAAACAACAGAGTCGCTCTCAAGAATTGATTGGAACAGTGCGTGATAGAGTGCTTCCAAGCAATATGATTCCTACCAAATGTTTGGCTGCTTTTGAGATGAGTCCCAACTGGCAGTTTGTTTTTGAAATTCTTCCAGCTCGATGCGGCTGTGGATCTGTAGAACACCCAAGTAGTCAAATATCATCTTATGCGTGCACTTAGAAATGCTTTTTGTCGGTTTCCTAGCTTTCTTTGCAAACGGAGACGATCTACAAGTGAGCGTATTGCCAAAGACAGTTTCAACTCGTCGACGTATACGGCTTTACATCCGTAACTCAACACGATCAGAATAACATTGAAAAGTACGAGATTAGTAAAGGTTCCATATTGCTCCCTTGCGGTACTCCGGAGCTACTAATAAACGGACTTGACCCACTAGAATCCTGCGTTTCTCACTGGTTTCCATCAGATAAATGCGAAGCAAACCATGTGGCGGCGGAGACATATCACTAAGGTCTATATCTCGTGTACCTCGATGGGTCAGTCACAGCGTGGATTTGTTCTATGCTATATTTCTCCTTAGAGGAGAATAATTTTGATAAACGCTATTTTTTTCTACATTAAGGAGAATTTTTTTTAAAACTATCTTTACGTGTGAAGAGTGCTAAACCTACAACTAAATTAGTTATGGAATTTGCGTTTCATATCATCAGAATCCAACACTAACTTAGTGATAGGACAAAGCTACACACCTAGAAAAAATAGTGTAAATTTACGTCTCCTGACCCTGACATATACGAGCATCAAAAATGACTTTGTTTTACGTTTGATTTTAATTTTACATGACATTTAATTTCCTGAATCATGTAATTTTACTCTACATAGAGCGTTTGTTCTGAATGGTATGAAGTGTAATTTTATGTTATTGCGCATGTAAAGTATATGTTTCATGTAAAATTAAACGGAACACGGTAATGTTCCGTCATTTCGTAAATTACGGTTTGTTGAATTGTGTCATGTTTGCGATTACGTCAACGATAAAATTCAAATTTTTTTGGTGTGTAGCGCCGGAATAGGGGATTACTCAGGAACAAAAATTGTGTCTCCGTTTTTTTGAAGCTAGCCTCCATCCGGCGCTAACTTAATCCTGTCACTAAGTTGGTGTCGGATTCTGATGAGACGAAGACGAAGTGCAAATTCCATAACAAATTTAGTGGATTTGTTGCCCTTCACAGCCACGTCGACGTGTAATACCGAGGCCAGTCTAGTTTAGTTAGTCTAGTGCTGCTCTGTGCATGGATTCGATGTGGATGCACGTTGTTTTTTTTACCATGGGTTATAACATCACTTTTTCTAGTGTATCCTTTAACCACACTAAACAGGTTGTTTGATTTGTTCGGTCAGATGACCAACCTCGCGCGTTGCATCAGTACCGCTGTACCGCTTGAGTTTTCGCATAATATGTTGATTCGGCAAGACGTCTCTTTTAGAAAATTCGATGATAACTTATTATTGCCAATGATTTCGGTAGGATAAAACTTAAAGTGCATTTTTGCAGGTATTTTTCTTGAAGCGTAATCTACATACATGTTGGACTATCGTGGTGTTGTGACATATGTCGCAACAAACAACTTTGCACAATAAATTTAACCAGTACTTGGGTTCTTACATATACCTACCCGGCAGACCCTAAATTACAGGGCGCCCTAGGTGCGCTTACCAGAATTTCGAAATTCCGTGCACATATAAAAGAGTTTACAAAAATAAACCATAATTTACCACGTTTATTGACTCCCGCAATTCTCCTGCTGCACCGTGCACTGCTGGATATCATCGATCTGCTACTGTTGGCAAGAGTGCCGGCGGCTAATTGCTACCGACTGTGATAACAACAGCCCCATCTTCTTTTGGTTGTTTCCGTTGGCTGCAATGGGAGCGGTTCTTAACGATTAGCTAGGGAAGTGAGCATAGCTCTTGTGTTAAAACCTCCCCAAGGGTCGGTCGGTAAAAGGTATACCATTCTTGAGTTATTTTTCGGTAGTCACAGGACGATAGGTCTGGCCAAAATGGCACGGAACTGCTGTGTTTCTTCAAACAAAAAGGCAGCGAACGTTTTTGCAATTATTTCTTGGCAAAAATATCTTGTTTGTATCTTTTCGCTTGTTAGTACTCACGTGCAAATCGCCTGCCATTCCAAGCGTTTTTTTTCGGAATTTTCTTGTGTTTTTCATTTTTCTGTACCCCCGTAAAATTTTTGACCTGGAAGCTGCTTGAAATTCATCTTGACGTGCACTGCATCGTCCAATGCAACCAAACCTAGCCAAACAAAGTTCTGTACAACTTATGCACTCTTACTTTCGCCGTGGTGTTTTGCTTGACATACCAATTGGGTGTCACTGTAACCCTGTATTTTGTCACAATGGATCTAAATAATGGTATCTTACTACACTGTCTGAGGCTAGGTGTCATTCTAAAATCTAAAATATCTCCTATGTAACGAAACTATGTAAGGTTTGTACGCTCTTAACTTCGCTATTACAAGATGAATTTTAATCGTTTCTACAACAGGCGATTCAGAAACGTCTAACTTAATTTTTAGTAATAATTTATATCTGTCTATTAAATATCGGTAAAATTGAAAAGTTCACAAAAAAAGGGAAAATTACCATTCATGAAGTAGCTTTCGCAGGCAAAGCCGTCAATAGAAAGCACCTAAGAGGCTCAATCAAATACGGGAGGTTATATATAGAGAGGCCGCGACTGTTGAATCATGTGTTACTCGCATGTCAAACGAGCAACATCATGACTATAACGTATGGGCGGTACAACAAGCGGTAGACACCCTATGGACCTTCGGCAGCGGTGGCATTAATTCGCACATATCCAAACCGTTTACGATTTTTTCTGGTGCCACTTACACCCGTTTCTTCGCTGTATGCAATATTTATCTTGTGCTCTTCACCCTGCTGAAACTTTGCATACATTCACGAGTATATTAATGCGGTAAGTGCGAGCCGTGTACACATGGTGTTTTGCAAAGTGGGTAAGGGGTAAGGTGGGTTTGAATTCAATTCAACACTGCAGGGGGTGACGTGGGTTAGCGGTGGGACAAATTAATTGCGTTGGGTTGACGAACTGGGTTGCCAAAACAATGAGTGTGTTTTTTTCAAAAAATATTTTAATCTCATAGAGCTTTCCTGTATTAATCACCAAATAGTAATCATTTATGGGGGTGGGTGTAGTGTAGTTAGTAAATCGATTGCCTTGTACGCAGCGCATCTGGGTTCGAGTCCCGACCCCGCACATAGAGTTAAACATTTTTCGTAAGAGATTTTAACCCTCAAAGAGGTAAGTTAAAATTGTGACTTCAAGGCGCATCACTCCTAAGACCCAATGAAATCAAAAGCCTTTCTTTGTCGTTTTATCAGTGAGAGAATCGAAAACCCGAAAACGCTCAATCATTTTTATTTCAATTTAGGCACCATAAAATAATTATTATTTTGATGAATTAAAATGCCTGTCGTTGAAAAATCCATCAGTCCTTATAAAATCTCACGAAATGGAAACAGTTATTCTTGAAAATGAAGGTGTCGTATTTATTAACAAAGATATTGTAATTTCTTAAAGTTTCAGAATATTACTCTTAGCTTTCGAGGGAACAAAATCTAGCTTGGTCTTTTATACAACTAAGCTCCAGTATTAAAATCTAATTTTAGAGTGGGAGAATATGAGGTAAAAGTTTCATTGAAACTAAAAATCATATTTCTCCCCAATCATTTTTCTGTCATCGTATTTCAAAAATCTGTATAAATTTGTTTCGACTAAAAATCTGTATCTGTTATACAGACTCTTGGTCAAAGAAGTGCTAGAAAATCAGTATAAATACAGGTTATTCTGTATATTTGGTAACCCTGTTGCCGATGTGGACGGAATTCTCTTGCCAAAATGGTTTTGGCGGTTTGTTGGTACATAGGATAATGAGCCTTTCGGCGCACACACGTTTCACATTTCAGATATATGTGATGCGTTTTTTTATCTCTAAGGCATCTGGCAACGTGCTTCTGTAGGTATTTCGAAAGCACGGACGGACTCAACTGGGTTTGTGCCTACTTAAATTGTTTCAGTTCTAGTTCCACATTAAAACAACTATTTAAAATAAACGCTGCAGAGTATGCACAAAGTTCATTGTATTAGTTTCAAACTGAACACGGTTTAATTCTAGGATCGACTGAATTTTAGATTTGCACAGACATGACACTGGAATTTACTAAATAGTTTTATATGTTTAGCCATTAATCGATTAAGAAATACTTAATCTAAAGATTGTTCATCTATGTTCATTAGTATAATATTGAAAATTCAATAAGAAAATAAAATTTCATATTTCGTGGTAGAACTGAGAATTTCCTTTGGTATTCGTGGGCTTCCACATCACAGTCCTCTATAATGCTACTCGTTTCATGTATAATTTCGGAAAAGTTTTTGCTAGGTGGATCATTTTTCACATAGTTGCTAATTGTAATCGATTAACGTCAGGAGATAAAAACTACATTTTCAATGCCATTTGTCAGTATTGTGTCTGATATCTTAAATTTGTTGCCGACATCTTTAATGGAAAGTTTCGATTACGTTTAAAAGTGCTTCTTTCGTTTACTGTGGAATTCTGCTTTTGGTTTTCTCCTGAATCAGGTTTCCTAGCAGTCGATTTGGCAACTTTCAGCGATTTTACCAAATCCACTTGGAAGTATTTTAAATTTTTCTCATGTGCGTACAAAATATTACGTTGTTCCTCTTTTCTCGACGAAATTTTGACAACTAAATGTAAAATTAAGATTCAACAATCTAATTTCTAATTCTCGCCAAGACTGTTCGGAAAGTATCCACATTGTTGGGGTTATCCAGTATATTGATCTAACGGAACTCACACCCTTGGGTATTAAAATGTCGCCAAACTTCGATTTTTATCCTTTACCCCTGTTCCCCGGTTCAAAGATAAACCTATTGTTTGAATTATCACAACGTTGCGCAACTGTATGTTTTGAATATTAAAAACGGCGTCATACGTGGACTTGCGTTTCGTTCAGCCAAAATACTCAGTTATCAGGGTAATCAAAAATACGGCCTAACGGAAAGTCGCCACCTTTAATTTTAAAATGGCATCAATTTTAGTCGTCTATGCGGCAAGCTTATTCCAAAAATACACATATTGTTAGGGCTGTCAAAACATTGAGCAAGTTTCACCATCGATGTCTGTCATCTACTCGTCAAGCACCCACCAAAAACACTCACGTTATTAAGGCTATTATCAAAGCATTGCTCAACCGGAAATCGCATTCTTGAATTTTAGAATGGTGTCAAACATCAATTTTCATCATCCATCTATTCCATCTATTCCGTTCCGAAAATATCAGCATTCACTTGACTCTATTTTTGGGGGAGTGTAGGGGGTAAAAAATGAATAAACAAGCTTACTATTGATTAGATATAGACACTCTATTACTAGTCGTTATACAAAAATCGTAAACAACTTCATCCGAAGTATATGCTCTTATCATCGCGGTTAGTGGTTCATGATATCCAAGCGCTATTTCGATGAAAACTTAGTTGTAGAATTGCTCCTTGTCGTACTGGTTTCTGCAGTATCCCCTAATCCATTGCGGAAGTAGACCCGAAAAGAATTAAGACAAGGATAACCGGTACTTGAGTTCATACATTTTCCTACTCGGCTGACCCTAAATGACAGGGCGGCCTGGGTGCGCCTACTAGAATTTCGGATTTCCGTGAATATTTAAAAAAATAAACTAAAATTAGCAATAATTTACCGCGTTTATCGACTCCCACAATTCTCCTGCTGCTGGATCTCATCGATCTGCTACAGTAGGCGGGAGGGCGAGCGTTTTTTCATCCGACAGGCCGGGGCAACAACAGTCGGGTTCTCTTTTGGCTGATTAGCCAGGGAGGTGAGCAGGGCTTTTTTTGTTGGAGCCACCCTAGCTTGTCGGGGCGGATAATCACCTCCCCGTGAATGGTGCAGGTAGGTACTGCAATGGACTACCTCAGGGGAACCTTTTGTCCGCCCGACTTCGTTCTCCTTGGCGGCGGTTAACTGTGATGGAAAGCTTGGCTCGTTCGATTGATCCTCCACTCCATGGTTCTGATGTCGCATGGATGCTTTTTGTTATTACATGGGTGCGTTTCGACTTCATCTCATCAGAAACCGACTGTTTATCGAGATAGATTAGCATGGACATGAAGGGGTTATTATTTATTTTACAAGCTAGATTCAATAAGGCGAAGGTACTTTTTTATGTTTGTAAAATCTGTAGGTACTATATTCAAGGTTAAATAAATGAATATACACGCAGAAAATTGGCAGTTCAGCTTTTATTTGATGAGTATCAATACTGCAAATTATTAAAAAAAAAAAAACAATAGCACAAATAATCCATTGACGTCATTCAGGTAAAAAAATGAGGAAGTAGTTAAGGTTATGAAAAATCATAAAACCGCTGAAAGAATCTTGAAAAAACCTGTTTTTCAGCAACTTCGGGTTTGGTACTTGCGAATGACTTCTTCGGTGTCCTCGTCGTCGCCAGAGTGTGGAATGGCAGTTGTGCATTCCGGGTCACGTGGATGCTAAGCTGTAGAATGACACCATTTGTGCAACGGAGTATTTTTTCCTTCTCTTTTTTGATAATGTTTTTTCGATTCTTTACCTTAAATTATGATATTGTTAACTCACGCGAAATATCTGATGCGCTTTCATTGTTGACGAGCACTTTCTTTTCATTCGAGCATTACTTATGTTTCGAACGTAACTTTGAATTGTTTAGATGCTGATCGAATACTGGCTCCATTTTGAACAGATGCAATTGTGTTCTTTATGTCGTCTGCACTTGATATTGGTGTTGTTTTACACAAAATTACAAACCATTTTCCTGTCAAAATAATCTAAATTTACATTATAGTAGTGACAGATAGTGCCCCCAAACGGCTGACCTATCGTGTCCCCAAGCCTATGTTTCATATTGACTTCCGCATTTTTTTCAAAACCAATAATATCAAAAACCAAAACAATGCTCATAATACAGCTGATCCACGGTAACAGCCGAAATTACTGTCGTCATCGATGTGCTCTACCATGTATCTAATTCACGCAACACGAGCGACCTCTGCAATAAGATAGCAAAGATAGTGCCATATAGCTATTAGACTACATTCTGCTCTACGAAGTAGCTTTTTCAGGCAGAGCCGTCAGTAGGAACCACCTAAGTGGCTCAATTAAATACGGGAGGTTATAAATAGAGGTGCCGCGGCGTTACTCGCATGTCAAACGAACAACATCATGACTATAACACATCCGGACGGTACAACAAGCGGTAGACGTTATGGATCTTCGTCAGCGGTGATATTAAGATGTTACGTATGTGTAGGTCGGCAAAAAAATCGATTTTTTTATTTTATCGAAGAGTTCAGGTTCTAAAAAATGTTTTTTGCCTTTCTCATATAGAAAGGTTATGCAATCACTTTGAAAAACGTCAACCTAATCCCGGCCCGGAGGGCCGAGTGTCATATCCCATTCGACTCAGTTCGTCGAGATCGGAAAAAATCTGTGTGTGTATGTGTGTGTGTCTGTGTATGTGTGTGTGTATGTATGTGCGTATGTGTCAAATAATGTCACTCATTTTTCTCAGAGATGGCTGGACCGATTTGCCCAAACTTAGTCTCAAATAAAAGGTGCAACCTTCCCATCGGCTGCTATTGAATTTTGGTTCGATTGGAATTCTGGTTCCAGAATTACGGGTTTAAGAGTGCGGCCACGCAGAAATTTCTCATATAAACCATAGGAAGAATTAAAAATAGAATTTTTATTTTTCATGCTAAATGTCTCCAAGGTGCATGAAACGTCGAGATTTGATGCAAACTCGAAAAAAAGTTTGACGACTATTCACTTTTTTGAATTTTGGCACATTTTTGCCTTTCTCATATAAAAAGGTTATGCTCTGAAAAACGTCAACCTAATCCCGGCCAAATTTTTTTTGACTCGCATAAGGTTTCTGGATTTTAACAGGGGCGTAGTTGATGGTTTAAGGAGAGGGGTTACACCCCCCCCCCTCTACCGTTCACTCCCCTCCCTTAAAAATCTCCTTAAATCACCCCTCAGCCCTCATACCCCTCCCCTTCAACCCCATCATCTTTAAACCACAATTATACCACAAAGCATACCAATTTAAGCTGGGGAGTCGTTCGTTCATGGGACTTTCGCCCTCCTCACATACCCACCCCCGCATGACAAAATGAGTTAGCAAGCAGATAACATTGATCTAATGCTGATTAGACTTATGAGGTACGATATTTTTTTGTTTCAAGTGTTTCACCGTCGACACGTAGCTCATCAAATTCGTGGCTGGCAAGCCATTGTATATAAGTGCAAAGTGTACTAAGAATTTAATGGACATTTCCACAATTATGTTGAACATAAAAAGCCTCCGTGCTATAGTTTAGGGAAATGAGAAAGGCACAATTGCACCGCTAGGTGGATTAAAACAGGTTTTTTTTACAGAAATCGAAGCTGTAGACGCAAAGTTATAGCGTTTTTCAGCTTGCTCTCTTGCGAAGGCGTGGCTTATACAATAAACTTTAAACGCGATTATCTCGACATCAGGTTTTCTTAAAAACGTTTTCAACCGATCTCAAAACTTTTTTTAATTGTTCGTTATAACTTAACTATAGAAGATATTAAAATTCAGCGTCAAGTCTCTAATCCTTGGAAATTAGACGTAGCTGAAAGCCTGGAAATTTTCAAACATTCGTCTCCTTTCTTATTAAATCGAGACCAAGGTAACGGATATTCATGGCTCTTCGAAATTCTACCTAGATGCAAAAAACGGTCAGCTTCATGCACCTAGGTACCCACCGACCACAGCCTACCCGCTTCCCTAGATAAAACGACTTTACAATCCCGTAATTTCCTATAGACTGATACAAACACTGAAGAAGATTACAAGTAGTAACCGAAATACCGGTATCTGTTAAATAGTGAAGTGCAAGTGCATCTAACTAAATAAACATAGTGGAATTAAATGGAAGAAAATCTTTGAAACATTACTTCACAGCACAGTTCCTGGCAAGTCCATGTTTGCGAAAAAAATTATGCTTTGGCAAAAAAATCTGATCCTGTGGCAAGAAAAATGACAAGAAAGTACGATTCATAAACTAGAAAGTGCCTCAACAAATAGATTTTACCCTTTATTAAGTCCCACGATTGTCCAGTTACGTCTGTGATGATGTCATCACAAATTCCCAAAACAGTATCGTGATCACCGCCACAACCCCAATAATTTAAGCAGATATTGAAATTTACGCGATTTTCATTTACGCTGCCTGTATCCCCCGCGTAAAAAAACTGACTGTATATGGATAAACTCAGGGTCGTGTTTGCCAGTCTAAATCAAGCAAAGGACATTGCTGGAGACAAGATCCTTACGAAGACATACCGTGTCTATGTGCCCGCCCACAAAGTAGAGATAAATGGTGTAGTCACCGGTTCAGATCCGACATAAGTGTGATCAGCTGAAGTACGAAGTTGGTTGCTTCAAAATACCCCTGCTCCAGTCAGTAATAATTTTGGTTTGCAAGCGATTACATTCAGAATCAGTCACACAGGATGGGACACAATCCTATGTCCTATTAGACCCGTAGCGAATCTGATTTGTAATTTATGTCCTCTTCGACAAGGTTTGTCTACTTGTTCGCATTTTTGTACCGCAGTTTATGAATTGAACTAAATGCTAGCAATTGGACTACACAGCCTTTAGTGGAGAGAATGCGGTAGGAGTAGAAACTGAAGGGTTTTCTTAAGACTACGTCACCGGCCATAGCAAACTGTAAGGGTAAGGAAGAAAGAGACTCTGATGAGGTTAGGGTTCCTAGTACCGACCTTTTTGAGTGAGAACCGGTTCTCCAGTACTATATCGCTCAGTACCGGTAGTACAGTCACGATGCGCTGGTTGAACACTTTTTAACTGGGCCAATTTTTAGTTGGACCATTATCCAACTAAAAAGCATTTTAATGTCGAAATCTCACGTCAACTTCACTTTGACAATCAAACTGACAACAATTAGAGTTGTGAACAGATGCATTTGCGGTCCAACTAGCGAATCAAATGTCACTGCTTTGTTGCTTAACCACTACACAAACAGTACAGTATTGTTCCTCCGGATGAGCAGTGAAATCAGAAAACCACAGAAGCGAAAAGTGCCTCCGATAGCAATAACGTTTGAGCCAAGATTCCCATGTATATGGATGATTAAATCAAGGTACGTCGATATGCACCGCGCACTAACTTGGAGTTCCTTAAAGGAATCATATCGAAAGAGGGAGAATCGAGATCCATTAATTGAAAAAACTTTTTTCCATGTACTTCCAACAGTTCATGTTGTGAGAATCCAGATGACGAAACATATTGTTTCTTACCTGGCTTTGGATGCGAACCACATATAATCAAACAACGCTGATTGCAAACTCAGGTCAAATCTCTACGTGTCCTATTCGGATCGAGGTTAGGTATTAAGTCGGCGTTCGTTCTTTTAAGGATTAATATTTAACAGCAAAATGTATGTAGGAGTAACTTAGATCCGAAACTTATTATTTCGGCATATAACGAATAATGCGAACAACCCAAAAGTTGCTTACGGGACATTAAAAAAAAGTTATTTTTCTCACGCTAGTTCAAAATACATATCCTGTATGTGCTGAAAGATTAAGTAAATTATATTGCTCATCAAAAGTTACCGGCACCAATATTTATGCAGTACCTGTATTTCGGTATCAAGAAAAGGTCGGTATTCCCGGAATATTTCTCACTGGAGATTTCCTGTAAATGCCAAAAGATTTTCACTAAAGATAACAGATCGACCAAGCGCTGCCGCAAATCCAAAGAAAATAACACCTAAACTTGGAAATTTCAACTTGTTGAAGAATCTGCGAAAAGGGGTTCGTTGAATTTATTCGACGAGAAAACCTATCTCCGATTACAATTCATATCGGCCGATTGAAATGGTTTCCTGAATCCGGAATTTGTTCGAGAAAATGATCCGTTGCCGTCTCGACAGTTGGGCCGACGCAAATGTCTTACTATCAGATACCGAATCTAGGTTCTGCAAAGGTAAAGAGACGAACGATTTCCTTGCCTTGTTTATAACAGAAATTTTTCGCTAAAAAGTGACTCGAGGACCACGTTGGTGATTACAGATTTCGAAATGCTTGTAGACTGTGATTCGACTACTTGCCCCGAAACATCGATTCTTCTTCGTATAACTTCAACCGGGTTCATTTTTAGATACTTTTGATTCAGCTGCAGCCTTCCACATACCATGGAATCCCGGATCACCTACACCCGCAAGTGAGCCCAAATATAAATTTAGAGACGGCGACTGATCAAATATCGACAGTTTAGGTATTTTCTGGGGAAAACACGGAAGTCTTCGCACCAAAATGTATAGCGAAAAAGCTTGAAAAAAAATACCAATTTGCTACCGTACACTTCACCGTAAACACTTTGCGAATGGAAGATTCATCGTTTTAGATGATCATTCGTACATTACATTTTTTCTCCATAAATTAAGTGGAAACGATGGCTATTGCACCGACAACATTGAAGCAACACCAGCCAATGTTAAATATGCCGACAAATCGAAATTCGAGGTCCACCATTTCTAAAAAAGATGTTTTAGTGCCTAGGTCCATCCAAAAAATCGGTCAATACAGATGTTTATACATTGTCACCAATCTCGCAACCGTGGATTTATTTCAGTTGAATAGTAGCTAAAATCGACCTCAAAATCGGCGCAATTCTATCTCTCAGTACCCTATGACTAATAGCATCGACCTGAGTGGTACTCTTCTCTATCGTTTTTCACGATGATGATGATGATGATGATGGCTGGACGTATTCACCAATGCCTAAGCTCCAATGTTTACATTTGCTAATCTCATCGATTCAGCAGACAGCAGTCAAGCATCGGCTAGAGTAGTACACTGACGGTTATGAAATATGAAATCTGTATTCGCCAACAGCTCCAAACCTGAGAGATAGAGAGAGTAGGTGGGGAAACCAAAATCCTATTGTCTATAAAACGGTGAATCGGTAGTTCGATGCAGGATAAAAAAAAATCCGGCGACCGGTTCGAGTTGCAACAGTACCTGAAAACCAGGACGACTCCCCACACATAGTGCCCAAGTGGATTTTTCTAAACGATTCGAGAGTCCATTGAAAAATCGGAATGGAAATAAATCATAGATAGATAAAAGTGGCAGGATCCCTGCATCCTAGGACAAAAAATTGATCCCGCTAAAAGCCCATCGTTGATCCGGATCCGCGTCGACTATGCATGCGCTATATCGCTTGCGAGGGGTAGGAAACTGTTTACAAACGTATTAACAGGATATGTGCAAACGTTGTTGCAGCCAGCCGGTACTCCGAAAAATCACGGCATCGGAGGATCGGTTAGGGGGGGGGGGCGGGATAGGGGGACCCAGGATGTGTATGTTTATGATTTTTTTTGCTGCACTCTTGGCGCTGCTTTCAACGAGTCGGGACGCGAGATAGATGGTGTTTGACGATATGTGGTTCACACAGAGCAGATTCCGGACACAGAAGGACCTTGTTGTCGATACCTTTGGCGGGCGGTGACCGTGGCATGCATCCGCATCCTATATATCTATGTAGCCGCATCACACCATACGGTGTGCGGAGATCGGTCCGTTTCGTGAGGTCAGGGAGAGTGAACGGCGACAGCGGAAGCGAATATGAATTGACTGATGATAGCTGTTGCAACCCCACGCTCTTCCTTTGAGTGCTGCCGGATTGCAGCAATCAGCGGAGGGAAAAAAAGCTGCGAGCCCACAGGCCTTTTTTCGAACGCCGACGCCATACAACAGGTCGTCGTCGTCGTCGTCCTTATCGTCCCCGCGCGCTAGAACCCGGGGGAAATTGGATAGCTGTTGATTTTCGCAGTCAACTGCAGGCGCAATTTTACGGTAAACAGTCCGGAATCGTTCCGTTTTTGTGGTGGCGGCGGCGGCGGCGTGGAGGTGGCTGCGGCGAAAATGCCCTCGGGTGCCGCGGAATATCAGGTTATCACTCTGCGAAAATGACCGCAATTAGTATGCACCAATATGTGGGAATTTACCGTTTTTTGATTGCTTCGACCTTGCCAGGATCTGCGCTGTTGCGCTTCTAACTGCCAGGCTGCAGTGTGGCCGTGCATTCGTCGTCGGGTTGTTGTTGTTGTTGCTGTGTGGGGGAGGGCGATAGGAAAGCAACCTGAACCAGTTGCACTTTTTTTCTCCTCTGCTAGGATATTCTTCCGCCGTCGATGATGGCGCTGGTACGATACCGTATCAAAGCTGGGAGGAGATTGTAAATGTGAGAGCATCTGCCTGCCGGATGCAATAACGGATGGTGGGCCAGAATGCATCGGTTGTAATTGGATTTTCGGTGCAATCCCCGGTAAAATTGCTGAGCCGTGAGTGGGGTTTTGTTGGTTGGTTAGTTGGTCGGCTTGGTTTGGTTTGGTTTGGTTTGGTTTGATGGGAAGCTCCTCTTATTGAATTTGTTTGCATTTGCACACTTGCAGAAGCGCATCGCATCGTGAGATGCATCGTCATTCGAGCTGTGGAAACGAGAGACGATCAATTTGGTGGGGTTAATTTGGACAATTGGGCATTGTTTTGCTATTTCTGGGTAATTGGATTTTTATGCAATGGTTCTTTTTTCAGGGGGGTTTCATTCGACAGGAGTTAGTGTTGCACTTTTTTACGATGCACGGAAGTGGAGGTTTTTCCAGACGATTCGTATGCGATTAGTGAGCTGTAATTGAGCGATGCGTGAGGACTCATGATAGAAGAGCCCCGAGTAGGGCATTCATTGCGTTTTTTATGAATACGAGAACTTGTTAGGCAAGTTAGCTTTGCTACTTCGAATGAATTAAGTGAAGAATGTGAAATAGAGTCAATAGAAATTTTATTGGATTCATCATACAAAATGATAAAGTTTCCAATCGCAAAGTGTTTACGGTGAAGTGTACGGAAGCAAATTGGTATTTTACATCAATGATAAATTAGGTTGTTTTTTTCAAAATGCAGTGAACAGCAGAGTTCGAAATACCAAACAGTAATGCCAAATTGCGTGTTGATTTTCCAACCTTGCTTTTTGCACTTGGCAGCACATTTTTATGTTGGTACTAGACACGAATTTGAGGTGTTTTTAGAGAATAAATTGCAAAGTATCTACTGAATAAATTTGGAATTTTAATTTTTATGTTTAAGCTGTATGTTTCAAGTTATGAATTTTAATTTTGAAGATCAGAAGAAAAACATTGGCGAACTTGAAACGTCATTGATTACATTGCTGTTGAAATTGCTGCCGAGTAAGACTTTTCGTGAAAGAATTAGACCGATTTCAATTGTTTTAAGTTTACCAGTAAACATACCTCTATGTTTTCCCGTGACAGATTTTTTTTATTTCGAAAGTTGTAAAATTTATGCAACGACCTGTCAATTTTTTTTAAATTTCTGCTCCATTTTTTGACTAATTAGAGACTATAAAAATGGGACACGGCAAAATCCTTCAAAAGGGGTGAGGCCTGCACTTCACTTCAAATTCAATAATGTGGACACAAGATAACACGGTGAATGTACCAATCGACCCAATTTGTTCTGGTTTTTTAATTCCTGGGTGATCTTTATCGGATCTGAAGGTCCTGGCATCACAATATTTGACGCACGCCCAGACAACATGCTCAATGTCGTGGTAGCAAGCACAAGCATTTATGGTGCAGAAACCCAATGTAGCATCTCCAGGTACTTTTAGAATCGCGATGTTTAAACTTTAAAATCCGAGTGATAGTTCGATCTATCAATAGAAGCTGCAATTACGCCAGTTCATGCTTCCTTGAAGATTAGAACTGTTTTCTCCGTGGAGACAAATTATCCAAAACTTCTTGCAATGGTCCTTGCAGTGTTGGCTTCCGCATCAGGTATCACTTCGTCATCCGCAAGATGATGTAACTTACGAAAATTAACAAGACATACTCCACATCCATTATCCACATAAAATTTGTAGAGTCGGGTGCTAAGACGTGAGCCCCGAGGAAGACCCATCTAGCTAAAAATTGATGCTGTTGAATCACTGTGCGAAATATGCATGTCATTTTCAGACAATTTTAGCAAAAAAGTTCTTTGAAATCGATGAAAGACCACGCTGACTGAGTCAAAAGCACCCATAATATCCAAGAACATTAATGCTATCTGCTCTTTGCGAGCATAGGTCATTTGAATTTCTGTTTAGAGCAACACAAGGCAACGGCACAGAATAATTTTCTCGAACAATTTTCGAATGCAGGGAAGCAATGCGATCGGCCGATATGAGCTATGATCGGAGGTAGATTTTTCCGGGTTTAGAATATCAAACTTTTACTTGCCTCCTGTCTTGAGGAACATTACAATTCGCAGAAAACTTATTGAATAAATAGTACAAGCGCCTTTTAGCAGAATCTTCAAAATGTGAAAGTGATTCTGTCTAATCCTGGGCGTTATTAGTGCATGACGAAAGAGCAAGTGAGAATTCCATCATCGGAAGCGGTGATTCGTTTACGGTATTGTCTTCTGTGCCGACAGAGAGTCCCGATGTTATTTTTGGCGAAATTGGATATCCATCGGTTGAAATATTCCATGCTTTCGTTGGGCGTATGTTTCTCTCGTTAACCCATCTACGAATCGATGCCAATACCCGCATTTTTTTACTTTCATTAAGCTCTTCATTCATTTTTTATGAATGTGTGTCACTTCTCCTGTATTCAAAATGGTCTTAGTAAAGCTGTCTCAAAGATCGTGAGGCAATGTGGACCGATTATCGTACTGTGGAAGTTGCGTATCCTAAGAACAACCTTGGCTCTACAAGGAATGTGCGTGGAAGCAATGCAACGAGCTTTGCCTTTGATTTTGACTTGGCAAGTGACAATTTCAATGCGTGGTGTCGAGGGAAGGCTAATTCGTTACAATCATAGCACTTTTTGATCCTCAAAAGTACTTCTCCCATAGGAGTCTTTTTTGTTGGAGACGAACCACTGCGACCAGTATTTAGATTTATTGTGGTAATAGGAGTCTTTCAGGCCCAAACGAATATCGCACAATCCATGAAAATCGGGGTCTATTTCTGAGTGACGTATTTAAATTATGTGAAATATAGTTTTAATATTTCACACAATTCAAATACGTCACATTTCGAATTGTTAATTAAAAGTAAAAAGCTAAAGGAGTCGATATTCGGGATGATACTTCTGCAATTGTTCTGCACAAAAGATAGGGTTTTTAGTGTCACTGGAAGCGCTGAAAATTCCTTGTTTGATTTCAAATTTCCAAGACTCCAACACAGGAACTGTTCACATCGACTTTGTGTCCTCTTAGTGGAGACCTTTTGGCCTTTACAGGGAAACTCAGATGAGGAAATATTCTTTTCTTTTCTATAGATTCTAGGCCCTCTCGGGTCAGAGTAACACTATTTCTGACCCTAATCCAAAAAAGTATAAGAGTTAGTCGTGATCGGTGGCGTGGCCTTAAAAAAACTCTAAAGTATCTTCTCGGACTGTTTGCAAGCGAAACATGTCGAGAATTCATGTAAACACTTCCCACAGTAGAGACACTTTTCAGCATTTCCACCGCAGGAATGATTCCCTCGATGAAAGGCAGTATAAGCCAATTGCTAAAATTTAGTGCAATTGCTAACCAGCGGTCCAAAAAAGCCAACAAGCAGACGAACCTTGTCGAAGAGGACGTAAATTGGCAAAGCACACTCGGCGAAAGTTGCCCAATACTAGTCTAATGAATGTCCCGTTCTGTGCGACTGATCGCTTGCAAACCAGAATCATTACTGTCTGGAGCAGGGGTATTTTGAAACAGTTAACTTCGTAATTCAACAGATCCACTTATGTCGTATTCGAATATGTGACTACGCCATTTATCTCTACATTGTCGGTGGGTACATAGACACGGTATGTCTTCGTAAGGGTCTCGTCTACAATATTGTCATTCACTGGATTTAGACTAACAATCACGACCCTGACTGTATCAATCTAATCTACTTTTGAAATTTCGTCCGCGTCTGAATATCGTTCCGTCGGTCCATTTCACCACCAGGTGGGATATTTTTAAAAGAGGCCATTTATACACAGTCCTAGAGTCCGGCACAAAATAAGAACGTAAAGATAATGAATTGAGGGACCGAGAGATATACGATAGAGACATAAAAGACGAATCAATTCGTTCCTAAAAAAACAATTCGCCTTTCCAGTCACATGGGAAATGTGCCAATCGAGCCAATTTATTTTGATTTCTGATTCCTAAGTGGGTCCTTGGGTCTGGCACCACAATATTTGGCGCATGCTCAGCCAGTATGTTGATGTAGTGGTAACTATCACAACCTCAAAGACTTGGTGACGTGTTTATTGCAGATACCTAACGTGACATACCCAAGGTACCTTCAGAATCACCCCAGAACCCATATATTTAAGCTTTAAAAACTTAACTATTGTTCAATTTATCAACAGACGCTGTAATTGCTTTAGTTCACGCTTTGTTGTAGATACGATTAGTACAGTTGAATTCAATACCCAGATGAAGAGCCGCAGTAGACACGTTGTTCAAGACATCCTGCAATGGTCCTTGCAGCTTTGAGTCCTGTAATAGAAATCACTTCATCATCCGCAAGTTTTCTTAACTTACGGGAATTGACTAGGCATACGCCAATGTTATTCACATAAAAATTGTACTGGCTTAGCCATGAGCCATAGAGAAGGCCCATATATCTTCATGTTCTTAAATCACTGTGTGAAACCTACCTGTGCTTGTGAGACAACAAATTTAGCAAAAAGTTCTTTGAAATCGTCGAAAGACCTAGCGCCGATCAAAAGCGTCCATAATATCTAAGAACGCTAAATTTCCTATGCGTAACCCAAATAAACATCTGACAGTAAAACATTTGCTTTGACCCAATTGTCGAGACGGTACAGAATCATTTTCTTAAACGGATTGCCGAAGGCAGGAAAGCATTTCAATCGGCCGACACGAGTTGTGATCCGAGGCTGGTTCTCCCAGTTTTGGAATGGCGAACACTCACTGGCCACCAGTTGTTGAGTCATTTGGAGACTTTGGTGTACCTGGAAGCGGCGGGAACACCTTGTTTAATTTCAAATTTCCAATACCATGAACTATTGACTATGGATTTGTGGCAGCGCTTCCTCAATCTGGTGTATTTGGCGGTCTCTTAAGGGAGGCCTTATGGCTTTTACAGGGAATCTCAGGAGAGAAAGTTGGGAATCGTCAGAATCATATTCTTCCTAATAGAGTGTAAGAGTTTGTCATGGTCGGTGGCATAGCCTTGAAAGAACACTTCTATTTCTCTTCGCGCTTTTTTACGCGAAACATGTTGCGAGCACATGTAAACACTCCCCACAGTATGGACACTTTTCAGCATTTCCACTACAAAAGTCATTCCAATGAATTCTCAATGAAAGGTTGTATGCCCAAATTTCTTGCATTTAGTGCAATTCACAACCCGCGGTGCACAAACAGGGAGACGAAGCTTGTCGAAGAGGACGTAAACTGGCAAAGTGGACTTAGCGAAAGTCACCCGATACGAGTCTGAATCGACATAGGGTCCTGTGTGACTGATTCGGAATTAAGCAGAAGGTTTTTGAATCTTCGTGCTGCAGCAGAATGCCAATATCGAATCGGTAACTACACCATTTATCTCTACTTTGTGGGCGGGTATATAGACACGGTATGGTTTCTATTTCACCACCAGGTGCGTTATTTTCAAAAGAGGCTATTTGTGCACAGGCCCAGATTCCGACACAAAATAAGAACGTTAAGATTATGAATTGAGGGATATACGACAGGGAGATAAAAGACGAATCTATAGGTCTGTCATCCGACCGTTTAGAACGGCGAAATATCGAATTCACCAATTACGTTATATAGCAGTTAACAACTGGTACAAATGGAGGAATAAACAATTTTTCGCCGATTATTAGCAATGATGTCGATCAGCAGTAGGGCATCCTGAAATCCTATCTCAAGAGTACTTTAACGAAAAGGAGAAAGAAAATGAACATCCAAATACCATGGTCAATACTGATGGACAAGCACTGCATACTTCAGTAGTGTATTCAGCAGTGATAAACTTTAATATAATTTAACAGGTATCGCATTTTTCCTTTAGCCGAACGCTCTGTAACGGACGCTATTTTGATATGCTCCTAACGTAGAAAACAATCGCTCTTCGGTATTCTCATTCCCTGTCTGCATACGCCCGAACATAGGGGGTCATAAGCAAACAGATCTTCTGTACCTGCGAGACGCTGTTAGTAAATAGATGTTTAGTTGCACATAGAAGTAGCGTTTACAGTTTGGATTGGCGTCTAACTAGTGCTAAGTCAGCACCAGTTACTGATGATACAAAGTTGAAACAAAAATTAATCGTCTATCCTAAAAATAACGAGAATAGTTAATATTGTCAATCAAGCTATACAGCAAAAATGTCGAAATTAGCCGGTTTATCACAGAATCAAAGGACATACTTGTATACTAACATGTTTGCAAGACTGGGAATCGAACCGGAATAATATTGACATGTGTGTACCTGAATTTACTACGCCTCGAACGTTGCCCAGGCACACTTTGGTCATTAAAAATAAAAGGATGGAAAAGGCGTACTTCTTATAACTTGAGACAACCGCCCTAGACCAAGAGCTGAATATTTTTTCGAGGATGAATGGCTGTCTCAGTCGGCTATTATCGAAACGAATGTTGGTTACTGCCTTACGTCTCGGCTTTATCAAGAGAAATAAAGTCTATTCGGGAGCCTTGATAAAGACCAACATCAAAGGACGAAACGTCGGGCAGTAACCAATATTCGTT